>NC_083718.1:35030595-35632466 GCF_028564815.1 Eubalaena glacialis
AGGGGCTCCTTTCTCTGGGAAAGGTCTCTTTCCCAGCATGTCCTCCCCACCTGCCACCCCCAGCCAGGCCTTTCTTCACCAGTCTCCACAATCCAGAACCTCCTGTACCCCTGACCAGCTGGCTTTAAGGATAAGCTGTCTGTGTTTTCCCAGGTAAGGGCTTGAGGCCAAAGCTGACCAGTCTTAGCAAAATGTGTTCAGCTGATGCAGAGTTGGCCCTCGACTAAACACATCAGCCTCACCAGCTCTCACTGGGTCTTGGCAAGGGTGAGAGACTGCACATAGACTCTCTGGCACCTCCGCCTCCAGACCTCCACACTTATCCTGTGGACCACAGGCCCAGGCTCTCTGGCCTGTACATGAAGTTCCTGGCCTAGGCTTCTTGGTCTCTTCTCCACCGGAGTCTCATCCTCTTTTCGGATCCTAGCTCCTTCTGTCCCAGGTCCTCTCCTGCCCCTAAGACATCATTCCACCTAGGAAATCCCAAATAGAACTGTTTAAAAGAAAGAAATCCAGATTGGCAGTGATTGTGGCCTACGGCCCCACTGATGACCCATTAGAATCCCTTGAGAAAGAACAGCCTGAGCTGGCCAGTGTTCCTCCCCACCAGGCGAATGACTCTTTGCAAGGCTGGATGACCTTGTTGCTCACATTATTCATGGACCCTGCCACCACTCACCCCTCCCTCCCCTGGGGAGATATATATACAAAGCATTTGGAGACAAAGGAAACAATCCTAGCTAAGCATAGAAAAACGGTGCCAAGAGAGCTGAGAGGCTTGGTTAGGGCTCCTGCCCTGCATTTGTTTCTAGAGTCTTCTTTGCACCCCCGTTCCAGTGAGAGGCTAAAGCGTGGAATCCAGGTGGGCAGTGAGGACCAGAAACAGTGGGGGTTTGAGCAACAGCATCCTTAGGGGAGCTATGGTTCTTTGGCCCCAGCCCCTTGTCTTCCTCCTACTTTTGGACAGAAAAGAGGATGCAATTACCCTGGTCATGGGAATGGCTGGACCCGTCCGACTTGAAGACAATGACTTGGCCAGAGCACGTGGGCGAGCCCAGGAGACTGGCTCAGGTCTGCGTCTTCCTGGGAGGAAGTGAGGCATTGTTTCGGGGGCTGTGTGGGCCCGCTGGAACTCTGCACAATGCAGGGATCAGTGGGTGCCAGGTCCAGCCCACCATCGGGAACTTGTTTATTGCTTTAATGACCCCACAGTGGATCCACCTGGAAACAGACCTGCTAATGAGCGGAGACAGAGCTGGCACAGCCCCAAGGGAAGCCTGTCGGGCCAGCTCCCCTGGAGGAGCTAAGGGTGTGTGGTCTGAGACTGGGAGAGCTGGGAAGTAGAGACCTCTGTTCTGTCTGGGAAAACCACAGGGAGATCTCATGCTTCTCCATCCCCATCCGCCTCCTGCTATGGGGTCATGAGAAGGCAGAGTGGGGGAAGGGGCTGTGAGGTTGAGAATGGGAGGCATAACTGGGCTTCCCATTCTAGCCTCTGCTCCAAACTGCTGGTGGCCTTGACCAAGCTAAGCTTTCTGGACCTCAGTGTCTCCAACTTTCAGGAAGGGATACCAAAATCATTCCTGCTGTGTCTCTACTTTCCCAGGGTGTTGGGAGGATAAGGTAAGATCAGACACAGCAACTGCTTTGAACTCCTTGGAAGAAAAAAAAACTTTTAGACATCAAGGCTTTATACTGTTTGCTTCTTTGCACTGTGGCTGGAACCTGGGAGCTTGGGGAGATGTACAGTCTGGGACCCAGTTTTCCTAGACTGTTTGTCAGACACCTGCCAGAGACTGAGACAAAACGTAAAAACTGCCCCTGTGTCAAGGACATCTGGGGGTCAAGGGTGGGCAGCATAGGAGGGGGCAATGGTGTGCTGGAGCCAGCTTATGCCGGATCACGAGAGCCAAGTGTTCAATGTTCAGGAGTGTTAAATCCAATGGTAGCTTGCAATCAGCTGCCATAGGGGTTTTAAAACTGTAGAAATCGGAAATCTCTACAGATCAGGATTTTTTTTTTTGAGAGCTGGTTTTTTAGACAGGGTCTGCAGAAGGCTCACTCAGTGCTGTTCTGACCCCACTGCACTCCCCATCCAGGTCTCACTGAGCAGGTGTGGCTTATTTGCCCTCTGGACAGAGGCCCCTGGAGATTGGAGGCCTGAGCACTTAATGGCCCCCATCCAGGCAGTAGTGGGGCAGGAGTGGCCAGTGAGATGTAGGTTACTGGACTCAGTGCTGGAGCTAGGAGAAGAGTTGTCTCTTCTATACCACACTGAGCTCTGAGGGATGGGAGCCAAACCAAAAACTCCAGCTGGGTGCTGAAGACCACTTCTGCTCTGGTGTTTCTTTGGCCTGGTTCAAACACAACAAAGATTGGGGATGGGGTTGGGAGACCACATGAGTTGAACGTATCAGGCATCTGTGAGGACACTTATAGGAGGATAACTCAGAGATCTCATTAATTATTTGAGGAATTGTTTGTTTGCTTGAGTTTTGGGGGTTTGTTTTTAATGTAAGAAGTTTCTTTATAAACTGAAAATGGGTGATGGTCATAGATCATTTGACATAGCAGGCAGTGGGGGATAAAATTATGACTCTGAAGGAGGAAGCTGCCAATGACCTGAGATGGGTCAAGGGGACCGCTCTGGTCCTGGAAGCCAGGATACCCAGGCTCTACGTCTGGCAAATCCCTCTCTCTCTGTGGGCCTCCATTTTCTCATCTCTCCTCTGCAGTACATCTTTCACAGGTAAATGCATGTGCTCCAGAGTCCAGGAGGTCCTGGGCTTAAATCTTGCCTCTTATTAGCTGTGTGACCTAGGGAAGGTTGATGTCTCTGATCCCATCAGAGTTACCCAGAGTTACTGGGAGAATTAAGCAGGATAATTCATGTGAACTCTTGGACAGACCCTGGCACACTATGGGTGTGCAGTAATGAATGGCAGCAGTGGTCAGTCCTTCATTCTGAGGCGTTACCGCTCTCTAAAGCAAGATGACATGGGATGGGGGTGGGGGCCCAAGAAGGACCTGCCACTTAAAAGAAGTACGACCTGGTGGCACAGTGGTTAAGAATCCACCTGCTAATGCAGGAGACACGGGTTCCAGCCCTGGTCCGGGAAGATCCCACATGCCGCGGAGCAACTAAGCCCATGCGCCATGACTACTGAGCCTACACTCTAGAGCCCGTGAGCCACAACTACTGAAGCCTGAGCGCCTAGAGCCTGTGCTCTGCAACAAGAGAAGCCACCGCAATGAGAAGCCCGCGCACCGCAACGAAGAGTTGCCCCCGCTCGCTGCAACTAGAGAAAGCCCATGCGCAGCAACGAAGACCCAATGCAGCCAAAAATAAATAAATAAATAAATAAATAAAGAAGTAGGTAAAGCTCTGCATCTCCAGGTGATCTTACCAGGGGATTTCAACCCAGCAAAGTGGAAGTCACAACCTCCCAGAGGAGACCCCCATATTGTCACAAGGAAAGCACATAAATGATCTGAGGTGGAGAGGCAGGGCACTAGGGTTCTGGTTTTGACTTGGGCGAGTCACTTAGCTGCTCTTGTTCCCAGTTCTCTCTTTTAGGACATGGAGCTCCTCTTTGCCTGCCTCATAGCACCAGACAGATGAGGTCATGCTGATGAGCAGAATGAAATCAGTTAAAAATATTTTAGAGTACTCTATGAAGTGTATTATTATCACAAATAATAATGTAATTAATCTCCATGGCCCAGGACAGCCCTTGGAGATTTATCTGCGGGTAGAAGAATTTTCCTCTTTCCGTTCTTTTCCAGGGAGGCTTTTCTCCAGTAGTATCCTCCTCACCTCGGGCTCAGAGAGGAGCTGAGTGTCTAGTGTGTAGTCCATGGTCCTGTCTTCCACCCTCCCACTTGTCCCTCCACTGGGAAATCTAGATATATTTTTAGGGAAACTCATTCCTCCCGCCCTGATTTCCTTTCTAGGGCATGCCTGGGAAAGCTCTCTGAACTTGGGCTCAGAGGCTGCTGCAGGGATGTGCTTGAACAGTTCTCTCTGACCCTGGGCTTTGGTCCCCAGGAGGGCTGAACAGGGGAGGAGGCCCAGGGCCAGAAAGACAAAAGGTGTGGCAGAGACAAGGAGAGTGAGAAATGCAATAAAGTCTGGGGTGGGGGGCGGGGACACAACTGCTGAGGCCCGCAAGGAGAGAAAATGAGTAAACAGGCCAGCCACTGTCCGTGGTTTCTCAGTGGAGGCTGATGGCAGGGCTCCAGGCCCAAGGCAGGTCAGCTTCAGCTTCGCAGAGCTGGAGGTGGGGCAGGCGGGTGACACAAACTCCTCTGGGAATGAGGTAAATAATCTTCAGCTGCAACAATAAAGATCAGTTATGACCTAATCGCCCAGCCCATTTCAAAGGCCCAGGGGGTGGGTCTCTTCCTCCTGTCCTTCCAGGTTTAATTATCTGAAGAGTCTTTGGACTTTGAGAAACTCAAAAGAGAAAGAAGATCTGCAAATAATTAAGCCAGGGAATAGTCTTCACGAAAGAGGTGTCTGTGGGTATAGGGCGGGGGTTGGGGGGAGTCGGGGGAGACAGAGGGCGTGGCAGGTCCCCCTCGGTGCATCTGTGTGGGTTGGGTGAGGGTTGGGGACCGAGACTGGAGAAGAGGTAGAGCGGCAGCTGAGGCCGACAAGAGCTCCCGGGCCAGGAAGAAAACCAGAGTGAACCCCGAGGGTCCTCATTCTCTGCCCAGTAAGGCAGGTACCTGGGGAAAGCTGTCCTCTGTGGAGCCCTCATACCGAGGCGTCCTTTACACTGTTAATGGCTCCTTTTCAAATACTACAGTTGTTGGCAGTATCCTCAAAGAGACTGAAAGAACTCAAAACAACACTAAACAAGTCAGCTTAATTATTGCACTCACCATTGCAGTCCAGGCCGACACAGAGTCCAGGAAAGTATCTGCAGTCATCTCCTACTCACCCCGCTTGTCACCACTGCAGTAGTCTCTCTCTCTCTGACACCATCCCGGCAAAGTTCTCTCACGTTCAGCAAAGCCTCTTGCCTCCACTTGGCGATAGGCCTGGTACGGTCTCACCCAACTTGCCCAGATCCATGTTCTGCATGACATACATCACTAAAATATATCACAGCAGTGGCAGAGATCAATTTCACACATGACTGAAACCTGTGAAGGAATCATGGCACACAGGTTACACACTCCTGCTAGGATTTGGGCTGGGCCCACTGGTTTTTCTTAGAGGAGTTTTAGGATTACAATTCATTTGGCCTGGTCCTTTGTTTCTAATAGAGGTACCCATAAGGACCCTAATGGGATTTTTATATCTCCTCCACCATGTTTGCCCTTGGATTCCCGAGTAACCCCTTTAGAATCACAGCCTTTTAGCATCTGAAGGAACAGTAAAGGTCTCCAAGTCCATTTTACAGATGGGGAAACTGAGTGTTCTTTCCTAACCCAGAGCTGGCTGTCTGGACTCTCATTTGCTTTCTAAATGACTTTTCACAGTGTTTTTTGCTAGTTAGGTATATCTTTACTATGATAGCTTTAATGTGCCCCTATGTCATATGGCTTATTAACATGACGATGGAGGCTCACCCTGGATTAAACTGTATCCCCAGGCAGCCCACTGGGTAGTCACAACACAAGTTGCCTGTGAGCATGAGACCCATCCCGTACTCAAGCATTGAGGCTCTACTGTGTTTTAAAATTACCTTGGTATATTTATATATTAGAGTTCTTTTCTATTTTAAAAATGCTTTCCCATTGTGCTTTGGCTCACTGGGGCAATGTTGTTCTCCTGGTTGTGCCAATAGGCTTTTCAATCAAAAACAAGAAAAAAAAATCCACATTTTTCTATTTCTTTATATAGCTCAGCTTTTTCAGGAAAATAAATATTTGTTGAATTGAGAAAAATGTTTTTGTACCTTGTGTGTTTTGCTGTTATTGTTGTTAAATAAGTGCTTTCGGTGACAGGGCTTTTGTTCTGAGAAAGGGCTTTTTATGTTGGGGTTGGGAGGAATGTTGTGCATCCGTGGGGCTGTTAGGAGTTTCAAAGTGGAAGAGTCTTAAATCATCCAAGCCAGCAGTGGCTCCTCTTCTCCCCCACTTTGTTTCTGTCTAATTCATACCTTCCTTCCTATCACCAATGCCATCACCCCCCCAACTTAGCTTTCCAACCATTATGTGGTAGGAGAGCAGGGAAGACGGTAGTGCAGTCTGTTAGTCTACTGAAGTCCCAGGACCACTGGAAGCTCCACAGAACCCATCCAATCCAGAGTTGGGGGATAGGTGAAGCAGCAACATCCCACCTTGGGGTTTGAGTGCCTGGCCACCAAGGTCGCTCCTTTGCCCACCCCCAGGGATATTTCCAATGCCCACAGTTCACCTGGCTCTCTCAAGGATCTTTTCACACAGTGAGTTTCACTTAGGTGGAGCGAGGCCCTAGGAGCAAGGACACGGTGTGGGTACATGCCAATGCCAGCCACCTCTCACAGGGCTTTTCCCTCTCTTGTGATTCATCTCTCCACTTGTCAAACACTTGCTGAGTACTGCCACAGGCTCAGCACTCTGCTGGGTCTCTGGCGATGCAATGGTGAAGGAGACACAGCCCAGACCCTTCAGAGTTCAGCCTCTGGCAGGGCACAGACACTGAGATATTTGATCACACCTTATGGATGGTAAATATTAGGGTGGGGAAAGCTCTGGATGATATGGGGGCAAGCAGGAGGGACACCTGACTCAGGAGGCTGAACTTTCTTAAAAGATATGTAGGTTTTCGTCAATTGAAGAAGAAGGGAAAAAGCATTCTAGGAGAAAGAACAATGTGTGAAACAGAATGAAAAGAAATGTCAGGTAACTCAGTTTGGTCAAACAGGAGGGATGGCTGTAGGAAAGTGCTGGCAGGAAATGAGAGCTGGTTGGGCTCATTTATTTATACCAAGCACTGTTTTGAGATTAGCTCCCTGTTCTCATGGGGCTTCTATTCTAGCAGGGGAGACAGTAAAAATCAAGCAAACAGACATATCAGAGTGATAAGTGGCAAGCAGAGAATCACTGCAGGAAGGCACGTGGATGAGTGACAGAGGCACTACTTTGGGTTGGGCAGCCAGAAGAACCTTTCTGGAGAGAACTGAATAAGAAAGTTGACCATGTGAAAATAAGGCATCCCGGCAGCGGAAACAGCTACAAATGAGGCCCCAGTCAACAGAGCTGTTTGAGGACATTTGAACAGTGGAATCGGTTTAAATGATCCCCTCACTCCTACTTCTCTAGCACCTTGAAATAGTTATTGCTGCATAACAAATTACCCCAAAATTTAGTGACATAAAGCAATGAACATATTATCTCACGTAGTTTCTTAGGATCAGGATTCTGGAAGCAGCTTAGCTGGGTGTTTCTGGCTCAGGGTCTCTCTTCCTCACCCCGTGGGCCTCTGCATAGGGCTACTCACAACATGGCAGCTTGCTTTGTCCAGAGTGAGTAATCTGAGACAGAGACAGAGAGAAAGATAGCACACCCAAAACAATGGCCACAGTTTTTGATAAGCTATCTCAGAAGTGGCATGCCATCAGTTTTGCCATATGCTATTGGTGCAGTGTTCAAGGGACTACACAAAGGTGTGACTATCAGGAAACTGGGATCACTGGGGGCCATTGTGGAGGCTGGCTACCTCTGCCCTCTGGCTCCTAGTGTTCACATCCCTTCCACATGCAAAATACACTCACCACCCACCCCCCCAAGACCCAAAAGTCTTGCCCCATTATAGCATCAGCTGTATCTCATCATCTAAATCAAGTCCAGGTGCAGATAAGGCTCCTCTGGTGTAGTTCCTTCAGTACATGAAAGGTTCCTCTTGACCAGTTAAACAAAGAGATGAGTTATCTGACCACCCCCCCACCCACTACACACCCAATATACACTTTGGGAAAGGCATAAAATAGCTATTCAAAAAGGGGGAAAGTGGTCCATAGCAATTCTGAAATCCAGCCAGGCAGATGGAATAATTCTTCATGGCTCTTGGCTTTCCCCTCTGAGTTCTTGGTTCTGACCTCTGTGTCATCCTTCATTTTTCATGAAAGCTAACATGTGTTTGCAGCTGAGTAGTTTCCTAGCTTGCTTCCTACCAGTTGAATTTTGGGAGTCAAAAGGCCTCTTTTCATTTTGTGTTGTCTCTGTAGTATATGAAAATACTTAGGGGGAAAAAAAGACAGCCCAGAGCCTAAACTACAAAAAAAGTTCAGTAAATGGTAGCAATTATTATTAAAGGGAAGAGTCTAGGTGAGTGTGATAGGCAGTATAATGACCCCCTAAAGATGTTCACATTCTAATCCCTGGAAACCATGAAAATGTTACTTAAGTGGCAAAAGGGACTTTGCAGATGTAATTAAATTAAGGATTTTGAGATGGGGAGATAATCTTGGATTATTCAGGTGGGTCCAATGTAATCCAGAGAATTCTTCTAAGTGAAAGAGTGAAGCCAGACTTTTGGAGAAGGAGATGTGATGACAGATACAGAGGTTAAGGTGATACAGTTCCTGGCATTGAAGATGGAAAAGGACCACAAGCAAAAGAATGCAGGTGGTCTCTAGACGTTGGAAAAAAACAAGGAAATGGGTTTTCCCCTAGAGCCTCCAGAAGGAATGCAGCCCTGCCAACACTTTGATTTTAGCCTAGTGAGAGCCATTTTGGATTTCTGATCTCCAGAACTTTAAGATAATAAATGTACAATGTTATAAGCCACTAGGTTTGTGGTAATCTGTTATAGCAGCAACAGGAAATTAATATAGTGGGTATTGGTGCCATTAAGACATGAAGGGGTAGGAGAAGATTTGGGGACAAGAAAAATTTATGTTTTGGATATATTAAGTTTCTAGAGCCCAGGTGCAGATGTGCAAGAAATAGCTGGGCATTTGAGGCTGGAGCTTAGGAGGACATCTGGGCTGGGGAAAGAGACCCAGGGTTTCAGGAGATTTAGAAGCCATAAAAATGAATAAAGGATGATAGTGAGAAGAATAGAGGATGGAGGATACTTGGAGGGCAGGCCAAGAAGGAAAAGCAGAGGAACCTTTGAAGGAGAGAGAAGGAAACATTAGTAAGGATTAACTAGAGGATTAACATCCCCTCACAAAGGTGGCAAAGTGATAACACGGTGAAGACTCTTGTTTCACTGCTTATCCCTGGGTTTGCTCTTTATTTTCTGCATTGCCTGGATCACCAGAGTTTGTCTGGAAACCCTCATGACATGGGGCTCAGTGCTCCCAGGATGCCCAGGAGGAGGGCTGAGGGAACGGCAGACAAAAGCTGCCTCCACAGCAGCTGCAGCGTCAACCTGGCCGTGACGCCCAGGACCTGGCTCACGTCTCAGGAGCACACGTGGGATCCCCAGGGAACAGAGGGGCAGAAGGACCATCAGGGTGAAGCTGTCTCTTTCACTTCTTTGGCATTCAGCCCAGGGGCCTAGATTTATCCTGCGCTGAGTGAACAATATAGGGCCCTTCACCTGGGGGTTGATGAGGCAAACGTGGGGCCCCTGAGCAGGGCTAGGAGGTCCAGGTCATGCTGGAGAGAGAGCCTTCCGGATATTTCCCTTCCTAGATGGAGGGCTGTGCTGACTCATCTCCCCTGTTCAACTGTAAAGGCTGAGGGGCTCCTTTAAGCCTCCTTCCTTTGAAAACATCCATAAATAAGTTTATCACTTAGGAATGCTTTTCAATAACAAGAAACAGAAAAGCTAACTTATAAGGGCTTAAATAAATTGGGATTTATTTTACTTACTGGAGGTTGTCAGTAGCTGGCATGGGTTTAGAGCACTATAATATTAGGGTTAACATCTTGTATTTTTCTTGGCCTTTTTCTCAGAGTCACAATATGTTTGCTATAGCTCCAGGTATCATATCCCCATTCAAGGTGGGCAGCAGAGGGAAAGAATGGTGCCAGATATACCTATCCCATTTATTAAAAAACAAGGGTTTCCCTAAACACAGACAGGTTTTTGCTTATGTCTAATGGGCCAGGACATTGTCAAAAGTCACCTACAGCTACGGAAGATAAAAAGATGGTTTTCGTTTTTCAGCCTCTAGAGTGGAGACTGGCCGGGGAAAGGAGGATTTGAATGGGTGTGGGATAAGCCAGTCTATAGCTAAAGGGATGCTTGTTGACTCAAACTGCCTCTATTTAAAGGAGGTATTTTGTTCCATTCGAGGGGTATAAGGGTATAAGGGACCTCTTGCCCTGTCAGGGACCCCTCACCCACCACAACAGGCAGACCCTAGATGTTCTATCCGAGCACCTAGCACCATGGGCTACAGCCCACTAACATCTCCCCCTCTGGGGGCTCCTGTCGCACAGAGCCACACCACTGCAGGAGAAGAAGATGAAGTCTGTCTTAACTTCCAAGTAACGAAACTTAAGGTTATTTTTTTGTTTTTCTGTTTTGTTTTGTTTTGTTTTGTTTTGTTTATTTTTTACCATGCCACACACGGCATGCGGGATCTTAGTTCCCTGACCAGGGATTGAACCCGTGCCCCCTGCAGTGGAAGGGTAGAGTCTTAAACACTGGACCACCAGGGAAGTCCCAGGGCTGTTTTTTGAGGTCAAAGATACATATTCAGTTAACTCAGAGAGGAAGTAATCAAATCAGTTGTCTGGGATGGCCACTAGTTCTCATCTTTCAACCAGCCGTTAGGCCTTGATGAGACAGCTGGTATCCAGGTCTGGGGGTACATCAGGGCCTCGTTCCAGCCAGCTCTGCCCACTTTCCTCTCTCCTCATCTCTGGCTCTGCTGCCACCTTGTCCCACCTGATAGCTACACCTTAGTTTGGGCCGCCCTCTCATTCATCTCTCTCACGTGCAGATGGAGTACGTCTGAAACTGACAGTGTTGACACCCACCTCCTTCCTGCTCACCCACTTACTGCGCACCCCACTGTGGTGGGCTGGCAGGGAGACCCAGCATCCTAACCACAGTCCAGTGCTGGGCGTACACACGCTACTGGGAACATTCGCCAGAGCAATGCAACGCTGTCAGATGTGGTGGGAGAGTATGGAGGGGAAGGCTCGGCCCACTCCCGCTGGGAGAGGGTTAGGCTTTGGGAAAAACCCAGATGGACCTTCAAGTATGACTCACACTTGGTGCTCAGTGGGTTGTCTGCCCACGTGAACAAGAAGATAGGCACCCACCCATTCTCAAGCATGCCTGGGGGTCTCCTGCTTGAGTAGGTAAGTTACTGCTTCTGCTGAGCTAAAGGGAGCCCCTTGGCATGTGCTTCCGGATCTGGACCTTCAAGGTGACAGCACACAGCCTGCCTGGAGGGTGGAGCCAGAGCAGGAGCTTTGTCCAACCAAGGACATTGTATCTCCTGAGATTAATGGACAAGCACTCACCTCAACCCCATTTCCTGAATCCAAACAGCCTGAGAAAGGGGTGGAGAGGGGTGCAGGGCAGGGGCAGTCTGATACAGAAAGAATTTCAAAAGGTCTGGTTTAGACTCTCTGCTGTGCTCGTGAGGGTGTGGACAAAGGAAAGGGGCCCTTTTATAAGCTGTTGGTAGGAATATAAATTGGCCTAGAGGTTTTGAGGGCACAACTTGACGTTACCTACCAAATTTTAAATGGACATGTGCATATGCCACAGATATATTTCCATATATATGTTAGCAAAGTTACTCTGAGTCTGGAGCAGGATTTGGGGGAGTTGGGGGACATACATTTTTTAGTTTCATACCCTTCTGTATTTGCATTTCTTGATAATGAGCACTACTACCTTTCTAATTTTAAACATAGTAAGTGCTACCATCATCTCCCTAGTTCAGAGGTATTATCAGTATAGGTATTATTATCACCCTGGGGAGGAATTCTGGCCTGAGGGCTCCTGAATTCCACAGGTAGAAGTTTTTAAGAGTCAGGAGGGGCTACTGGGGACAAGATGCAACTGGTAAGGGGAACTGGGGGTCCAATCAGAGAGGGCAGAGCGTCCAGCCTTCTTTGCTTGGGTTGCCGCATAGCTCTCCTCTGAGGCCTGGGTCCCCAGCACTCAGTTTATTAAGCTGAAGAAATAGAAAACAAAGAGAAAAGAAAATATTATAGCAGTTCATTAAAAAGTAAAGTACATTAAAAGAAATAAAAAGATTATTAAAATGATGTAAAAAGCAGTGTGCAACTAAATAATGAAATGAACTAAAAATAACCCCCAACTCAGCCCACAGCTCTCCAGTGGCCATCTGACCTGAGGCTGATGGCCTCAAGTCCCATGGAGCCCCCATTGTCCCAACGACACTGCCCGGAGGATGGGCTGGGGATGTGGGTCTTCCCTCTACTGCTCTGTCCTGTGTGAGGACACAGGCAGCTCCCTAACCGCTCACAGCTGAGCTGGAATCTGGTGGGACCGTTCAGACAAAACCTGCATGAAGGCTTGAGACCCTCAGAGGGGCAGTGGGATGCGGAGAAATGCACAGTATGAGCAGGGACATTCTCTGAGTGCCCCCAGCCCCATTCTCAGCCCCTTCCCTGCTCCCCAGGCCTGCCTTCTCCTTCCTGGAGTGGGAGGATATCTTATCCTTGGAGCCCCAAAGCACTCTCAGGCCCCCTTTTCCCAGGTCTCCCTCTTGGGATCTGCCCCTTCCTGGGGTAACTGACAGAATGTGCACCCCTTTGGGACAAAAGAGCTAGTCTAGGACTTGGCCTAGCTCTGAGGAAAGGGTTTAACCAGCCTCTCTCCCCATTTCATACATTCCCCAGAGTTGGGTTCTTCAGTCTGGCGTAACCCCATGAGAAGACTTCAACATTCCCCACTGGTGGCTCTAAGGTTATCTCAGTCTGGCTGTCCAAGGACATCTGTGCCAGGTGGGGAGAATATAATGCCCGGCCCTCCTTCTGGCAGCTTTCTCTCTGTGCCCCATGTAGCAATAGCTAGAAAGGGACACATCTTCACTCATCTCTGATTTACAGGAACAACGCTTTCCACAGCCCTGTGGAAAAGAAACGCCGGCAACTCGGGGAGAGATTAAACACATATTGCTGCATCCTCAGCACGTGAAAGGATGATGAGTACCTGTATGTGGGGACAGTGAAGGGTACCTATGCCAGCTAATTGAAGCCCAGGGTCTGGTCTCCTAGAACAAAGATATATCTGCCCAGAAATAAATCCCCACCACTTAGAACAGCTTCTTGCTTTGAGACCAGGTGTTTTCCAAGGCTTCAAAAATGCTAGGACCAATTCTTGGTTAAGGCTTGAGTTCAAATTTTGAGGGCTCCCCACCCCTTAGAAATCTCCTCAGGAAGAGAAATTTTCCTGAGTACAGAGCAATCTGGCTTCAAGGGACGGGATAAATTATCACTGCTTGCTCTTCCAAACCCCAAGGGTCTTTTCCCCATCACCAAAAAAAAAATAGCACAATAACAATAAAAATGAGAAGATAAGATGAGATAAAATAATGTAATATAAAATTATGAAGGACAAAACAGAGATGAGGAATGATCAAGAAAAGTAAAACAGAACTAGAGGACTAACAGATTAAAAAGTTAAAAGAAAAAAATGAGCTTTAAAATTGCACACAAAATATAACCAACAATTTACAAGATGAGGAGCTTTCATAAAAACAAAGAAGGTTCACAATGTTTGAACAGACCAAGGCAGTCAGAGGTGTACACCGCCAGCAGGAGTCTTCCCCTCCTCCCACACAGAGTCAGGGTTTGAACCGCATTTAGCCAACCCTGACAACCCTTCTAAATTACATCTTACTGCTTAAACATCACTGGACCTTTGTCCTGACTCTTGCTGATATCTGTAGGGTGGTATCCTATTTATTTTTCTGCCCGGGTTTCCCAAAGCAAATTTTATTGGGAACTAGTAAAGTACAGGTTCACAATGACCAGTTCTCAATTCTGAAATTCAAAAAGCCCTGAAAACCAAGAAGGTTGTCATCTCTTATTTGGAGGCATAAACTGATCTGGCTGGAACTCATTCATTGGCAAAACCCAACCTGAACTGAAGTGAAGCTATTTCTAGGAGGAATATTCATGTATTTCCTTGCAGAAGCATTGATGTGTTTGATTACAGGGGACTACTACAGACCCTGCATGGAGAGTTGTGTAACAAAGGACGTATGCACTTTATGGTCTTTCTAAAATTCTGAAGCACATCTGACCCCAAGGTTTCAGGTAAAAGATTGTGGACCAGAATTAAAATCCTCTACCAGAGGATAGAAGAATGGATATATAAACTGTGGTGTATTTACACACTGGAATATTATACAGCAATGACAATGGCTTATCTACACTACATGCAATATCATGTTGAGAGAATGAAGCCAGACATGAAAGCATACCTGTTGGAAAGCTCAAGACTTGCTTTTCTTTGTTCATCTCTTAAATTATATCTATATCTATATCTATATCTCTACATCTATATCTATATCTATATCATCTATATCTATATTGTTCAAACACAAGAAACATAATCAGGTGGGATTTCTTTCAGCAAATACAGGCCAGGACCCTGATTACCTCTTCCCCCTCAGAGCCTCGGCTTACCTCCATGGAGGATGCACTGCGATGTCCCCCCCGTGCTTTCAGCCCTGCCACCAGTGCTGTGCTCCCTCCCTTTCTGCCTTCCTCTCTTAGCCTTTGTCTCCCACCCGGCTTTGCTTTCCCCCCTCTTTGCTTTCCCCGGGGCACGGAGTGGCTCATGGGATGGTGGCAATCTTGTCTTTTCATGCTTTTGTCCCGACTCCGTTCGGGGCCCCTCCCCACCCTCGTCCCTGGCTATTCACGTAGGCGTTTTATCTTCCTTCACTCCCTCTCCTCCTTGGCTTGACGGGGCTGCTGATCCCCATGCAGCCTGTTCTCTTCCTGTCCTTGTGTCTCCACTGTCTGATCCTTGGGATCGGCTGGTTTTAGGCTTTTGTTTGGGCCGCAGGGCTTTCTCTCTGCCTCTGCCTCTCTCTCCCACCACCCTCCCTTCCTTCCCCACTCATCTCGATGTCCTTTGTGGGATGTGCACTTTTATCTTCCTTTGATTTGCTCTCTCCTCTTTGTAGAGGGAGAATGAAAGTCTCGGCTAATTGTAGCAGGAGGGCAGTGACGCCCTGTTCCCCTTCCCAGCATCTTCCCCACCAGGCTGAGCAGGAAGAGAAATGAGGGCAATTCAGACTCCCACCTGCTCTCCAGTCAGCTCCAGATTTCTCTCCCCCATGCGCTTTTCTTCCCAGTTTTCTAGGGGAGATGAGGAGTCCTGGAGCTCCTCACCACCACCTCCACTAAGTCTCCCTGGACCCACTACTCACTCATTTATGTAGTCACTGCACACCGGTATGTGCCAGCCATCCTGCAAGGTGCTGGACACAGAGTGGTAAACAAGACAGATGTGCAGTCTCTAAGTTCACAAGTCATAGCAGTAAAGTGGGTCAGGGGTGTGATAGGGAAATTACAGTAATGTCTTCAACAGAGGATCTAAACACATGATGGGGGCAGGGACCATCACTGAGGAAGTGATATCTAAGCTGGGAACTGACTTGGAGGATTTAGGTGAGAGAGCAGAGGAAAACAGGTCCTAAACAGAGACAGCATTCAGTCTAATAGGGAGAGAGCATGATGATATAAATTTATTATATGAATTTATGGGGCATAAACTGCTGAGGGGCTGGAGATAGCGTCTTATAAGGAGCTTGGAGTTTATCCTAAGGATGCAGAGAAGTCATGGAAGTGTTTTGAATGGGGATGTGGACAGATGATATCTGTGTTTGGGGTGGTGTGGAGAATAGACTGGAGTACAGCGAGGCTGGAGGCAGGAATAGGATGTGTATTCACTTCCTACCGCTGCTGTAACAAATTACCACAAATCTGGTGGCTTAAAGCAACACGACTCTATTATCTTACAGTTCTGGAGGTCAGAAGTCCAAAGTCAGACTCACTGGGCTAAAGTTAAGATGTTGGCAGGGATGGCTCCATCTGGAGGTTCGAGTAGAAAATACGTTTCCTTTTCTTTTTCAGCTTCCAGAGGCTACCTGCATTCTTTGGGTTGTGGCCCCTTCTTCCATATTCAGAGGGTATCATGCCAATCTCTGCTTCCATTGTCACATCTTTTCTCCATGTCTGACCTTCCTGCCTCTCTCTTATACAGACCCTTGTGAATACTTTGGGGTCACTCAGATAATCCAGGATAATCTTCCCATCTCAAGATCCTAATTTAGTCACATTTGCAAAGTCCCTTTTGTCATGTAAGGTGGCACATTCACAGGTTCTGGGGATTAGGACATGGACATCTTTGGGGGCCTTTGTTCTGCCTACCGCAGGAGGTTATTGTGGAATTTCAGGCAGGACATAATGATAGCTTAAACTGAGTAGTAGCAATGGAGATGGAGCCAAGAAGATAGATTTGAGACAACTTTAGGAAGTATACTAATTGTTGACTAATTGGATATGGGAGATGAGGGAGGATGAGCAGGGATCACTTCTAACTTTCAGACTCCAGGAACTGACCAGATACGGATATCTGTCATTTACAAGATAGAGAACACAAGAGAACAGCCAGGTGTGGGGATGAAAAAAACAGGGTGAGATGACTTTAAGCTACCCCTGAGACATCTAAGAAGAAACAGCCAGAGGCCAGGTGGGCATGTATTTGAAGTCCAGGAGAAGGGTCTGAAGAGGGCAATATAAGTTAGAGTGGGGTGACCCTACTCTGGTAGAGTAGACCCGAGAAACCCAGCATTCAAGGAACAGGAATAATACACGGAACCATAGAAGGACATTGAGAGTGAGCAGCCAGAGACATAGGGAGACAACCAGGAGAGTTGTCTTGCTGCAGAAGACAAGTATGACAGTTTTAAAACATGTCCACAAATTCTTTGATACTGTTAAGGAATCAGAATATGTCACCCCAAAATATGCCACTTTGGCATAAAGATTATGCTGAGCTAAAGACAACTGAGAAACAGCAAACACCAAAAAAAAAAAAAAAAAGCTCTCTGTCCTCCCCCCACTATTTGCCTAAAAGCAGGCTTGAACCCTTAATTACTGGAGACTCTTATCAGCCCAGAGACGGCACTGAGAGGACTCTATATAACAAACCTCACTAAAATAACACTTTCTTCCATTAATTTTCTGCATATATTTATCTTCCCACAGTTTGCCATTCTTGGAAGCTTGAAACCCTTTTCCTTTGTCTTGTCACTTCTTTACAAATTTATTGTTTTTTTGTTAAAACAAAAAACAAGCCCAAGTTCTAACCAGCCCTTTGAGTTACTCATCACTGTTTTTCCTGCATGTATGAGCTCTGCAAACATTAATAAACTCTGTCTTTCTCTTGTTAATGCCTTTTGTCAGTCTAATTTTCAGGGCCCCAGGCAATCAACCTAAGAGGGTAAAGGAAGAAAGTTTTATTCCTCCCTTATTATACTCCTCCCTTTAAAAGGTGGAGTTTAGGAACTTCCCTGGCCGTCCAGTGGTTGGGATTCCGTGCTTCCATTGCAGGGGGTGCAAGTTTGATCCCTGGTCGGGGAACTAAGATCCCCATCCCACATGCCGAATCCCGCATGCTGTGCAGTGTGGCCAAAAATAAATAAATAAAAATTTAAAAATAAAAGGTGGAGTTTAATCCTTATACCCTTGAGTGTGGGCTAGACTTATTGACTCACTTCTAAGAAATAGAATAAAGTGGAAGTGACAGTGTGTGAATTTGGAGGAGAGGTCATCAAAGGACTACAAATTCCTCCTTCCTTTCTTTCTGGGGGAAGTTATGCCATGTTGTAAGGACACACAAACAGCTTATGGAGACATCCACATGACGAAGGACTGAGGCTTCCAGCTGAGAACCAGAGAGGAACTGGGGTCTCCTGCCAAAAGCCAAATGTTTGAGCCATCTTGGTGGATCCCCAGCCCTAGCCAAGCCTTCAGATGATTGCAGCCTTGGCCAACATCCCAACCACAACTACATGAGAGACTTTGAACAAAACCACCCAGCTAAGATGCTCTGGAATTTCTGACTTACAGAAAGCATGAAATAATAAATATATGTTGTTTTAGGTAACTAAAGTTTTGGAGTAATTGTTACATGACAACAGATAACTAATACAATAAGGAAATAAGTGTTTCAAGGGAAGAATGATCAAACACGTTCATGCAGTTAAGAAGTCAAGCAGAAATCAGTAAGTTGTACCCATAGTTACCTTCTAGTAGGTACTAAGTTCCAGAGTTGAGGAAAGCTAACCAAGCATTTGTAGGAGTCCCTTTGTTCCCAAACTCAGGTTCAGCCACTCGCTGCTCCAAAGCCAATACTTGAGAGACAAGTGTTGGTTGGAAGGAAAGGTTGCTTTATTCAGGAGGTCAGCAACCTGGAGAGAAGGATGACTTGTGTCCAAGAATGAACTCTGAAGATTCTGCTTGACGATGAGAGTTTTTAAAGGGAGAAAGGAAAAGTTGATCACAGTTAATCATTTGAGGAGGGGTTCAGAGTCTTCATTATCTTCCACTGTGGGCAGACTTTCTTCCGATTGATGGTAAGGTAACAGGGTGGTGTTCCAGGAATCTTGCACTCATTAAAAACTCAAAGATAGGGGCTACCCTGGTGGCGCAGTGGTTAAGAATCTGCCTGCCAATGCAGGAGACACGGGGTTCCACCCCTTTGTCCAGGAAGATCCCACATGCCGCGGAGCAACTAAGCCCGTGCACCACAACTACTGAGCCTGTGCTCTAGAGCCTGTGAGCCACAACTACTGAAGCCTGTGTGCCTAGAGCCCGTGATCTGCAACAAGAGAAGCCACCACAATGAGAAGCCTGTGCACCACAACGAACAGTAGCCCCCACTCACCGCAACTAGAGAAAGCCCACACAGCAACGAAGACCCAACGCAGCCAAAAATAATAAATAAATAGAATAAATAAATTTTTTAAAAAAAGCATCACAGGACTCTATGCCTAATAGACTTATCCTTTCTCATTTGCATACTTTTTGACATAGATTAGCCAGTTTGGTGAAAGAATTAAGCCCTAATGCTCTAGGCACCCACTGTGTGCAATGAATTAACTTCTCTCCTTTGCATTTAAATGGTACTAGTTGTGTACCATCCTTGGGAGAATTGAGAAAATCATTACTCAATTTTCTGTGTTCTGGAGTTTAGACAAGGAACCCTGGTTGAGGAAGACACTCAAATAGGTATGTTGGATTTTATGGTTGCTTCAGCTTGAAGAATTCTGGTTGACTTAGAAAGCATAAGATTGTTAACTAAATTTTTGAATGTGTCACTGCTCCATATTTAGACCCATTTACCATGGGATCCTTACTTCTTTGTTTCTTACATTTTGTTTACTTCCATCATTTTTGCTTTTAAAACTTATTTGGTCCTTTTAATCATTTGGTCTTTAACTTGAACTGATTTGCCACAGTTTAATTGTTTTGAATGTGTTTTGTCTTTTCTTACTATTTTATACCTCTTTCTTTTATTTCATTTAAACTTTTTGTTCTCAATTCCATTTTTTGTTTCTCTTTATCACTTTTAACTTTATGGTTACCCTATTTTTTTTTTTAATTAATTAATTAATTTATTTATTTTTGGCTGTGTTGGGTCTTCGTTTCTGTGCGAAGGCTTTCTCCAGTTGTGGCAAGCGAGGGCCACTCTTCATCGCGGTACACGGGCCTTTCACTGTCACGGCCTCTCTTGTTGCGGGACACAGGCTCCAGACACGCAGGCTCAGTAGTTGTGGCTCACGGGCCTAGTTGCTCCGCGGCATGTGGGATCTTCCCAGACCAGGGCCCGAACCCGTGTCCCCTGCATTGGCAGGCAGACTCTCAACCACTGTGCCACCAGGGAAGCCTGGTTACCCTATTTTAACCTTGTCTTTTACTACAGTTTTAATTTTTCATTTATTTCTATCTTTTTTTCTTTATCTCATTATTAATTGCTTTTATTTTTTAAATTTTATTTATTTATTTATTTTGGCTGTACCATGTGGCATGTGGGATTTAGCTCCCTGAGCAGGGTTTGAACCCGTGCCCCCTGCTTTGGGAGCACAGAGTCTTAACCACTGGACTGCCAGGGAAATATCTTAATTGCTTTTTTTTTAAATAACTTCTTTTCTGTTAGTTATTAAATGGGAGTTATAAACACAGTTCTAAGGTGAGCTGTGTTACACATGACCCGCACCATAAGCTAAGGAGGATGGAGGGTTTTCCCCCTCTAGTTTACCCTTCCAGCTTCCTTTATTGGGCCCAACATTCCCTTCCTGATTCAAAAATCTTTAACCTGATTGATATAAGACACCCACCAGCCAGAAGTTCTCCCAAGATCAAGTGTAGTAGGCAGAATTCTGAGATGGTCCCTAAGATTCCCATCCCCCAGAGTATATGTCCTGTATGATCCCCTGCCCTTGAGTGTGGTGGGACCTGTGAGTAGGATGGATTTCACTTCCAAGATTAACTTATGTTATATGACAAAGATGAAGGGAATTTTGCAGATGTAATTAAGGTTCCAGATTTGTTGACTTTGAGTTAATCAAAAGGGAGCTTATCCTGGATGGGCCTGACTTAATTATGTAAGCTCTTAAAAGAGACAAGGCCCACCTTAAAAGTCAGAGATTTGAAGTATGAAAGAGATTCTGCTGCTGGCCTTGAAGAGGTAGGCTGCCACGTTTAAATAGCCTATGGTCTATATGGCAAAGGACTCGTGAGTAACCTCCAGTTGCCGAGAGCAGTTTCCGGCTAACAGCTAGCAAGAATATGGGGATCTCAATTATACAACTGCAAGGAAATGAACTCTGCCAACAACCTGAGGGAGCTTGGAACTGGACCTTCCCATAGCTGAGCCTCCAGATGAGGACAAGCTGGCTGACACTTTGGTTTAAGTCTGTGGCACTATGAGCAGAGGACCCAGTTAAAACATGCCAGACTCCTGACCCACAGGAACTATGAGATGACAACTGGGTGTTGTTTTAAGCCACTAAACTTATAGTAACTTGATCCACATCAATAAAAACTAATACAACATGTGATGTCATACTGATAACTCTTCTGAACTGCTGAAATGGAGCAGTTTGTTCATATTATACTGTAAAGTTTCTCTCTAAGGAGGTACAGCTTACAACCTCCATTTTCTAAACCATTTGGACATTAGACAAACCCTTTACACACATCACCACATATCAGGAAGGGGAGCTAAGTAAGAAGTTCCTTTTGGGGAAGCATCCTCAACATAAAAGTGGTTAAAGTTACAAATAAACAAAAAAACATGGGGCCTTGAGTCTTCCAATAAGACTCCTTGGAAGGAAGTAAGGTAGAAGAACCCAGACTTGGTGTCACAATTATATTTTCCCAAAATGGGCAAAACAATACTGCCCACCCCATGTGATCATCTTATAAAGCGACTTTGACACTTCTCCCATTGAAGAGTAATTTCCATGTCCTCTTCATCTGACACTAGGCAGACTTGTCACAGAAATAGCACTCTGACTTCCAAGGCGAAATCTCCATCACATTCATCCTAGAAATTTTCAGCCACTGTGTAAACAGTCTGGTTTACATGGTCACCATGCTGGGAGCAACCTGAAATCAGCCCAAGCAAGGAGGCCACATGGAAAGACCCTGTGACTCCATGAAGAGACTGAGATGCCTTGCCAGCCCCAAACTCTTAGATTTCCACTGTTTCAGCTCTAGCCAGTTGACTGCAACCATGTAAGACTTGATCCCCAGCCACCACTGCCCAGCCAACCCCTACCCAAATTTCTGACCCACAGAAATCATGAGAGATAGTAAAACAATTGCTGTGGTTTTTAAGTCATTAAATTTTAGGATGATTTGTCATGTAGCAACAGATAAGCAGAACATTTGAGTTTGAAATCTTCCCTTTGGCTAGCCTGCCCCCTGCATGGTTCTCAGTCTTGGTTGGCGTCCCTTCTACTCTTAGTACTCAAGACTTTGCCCCCATAATCTTCCTGAGCAGGATTATGAACAGTCCTTTTGGTGTGTAAATTGCCTCAATCCCCTTCCTTTGTTTTGAGATTTAGGAGAGTTTGGCTAATGTTGGGATTATCCTCAATGGCTCTTCTAGTTCTGAATCACTTGTGCTTTTACTGGGTTAACTGAGAGACGAGAAGACCACATATAAAAGTTATGCTAGAAACAGGAGACAAGACGTATGAAACATGACACTGACCTCAAGGAATTTACAATCTATTTAGTGTTTTTAAAAAGTCAAACAATGATGAACACTCTGTTAAGAAAACTTCAGTGACTCCATGTTGGCTCTAGGTAGAATGATCATTTCATTTATTACCCAAATCAATAGTTTTGAAAGTGAAAGGGGGCACTATTACTAGCCGCCTTGGGAAACCAGGCATAAACTAGGAGGATTCTGGGAAACCAGCACATGTGGTCCTCACAGCCATGGGAACATCTTGAAGGAGACCCATGACACCTCTTATTCATTGTCATGTTCAGCCAAACCACAGCTTTGTTTAAACCCAACTCTCCTACCACTCTGTACCTACTCCCATGCAGCTGAGCATGGCTGGGAACAACACACAGCTATACTGACTGGTCTGCTTTAAATTCATGAGCATTCATCTCATGTGACCCTTAATGCTGCATGGCAATCATGCCATATTCCCCAGTCTTCTGGACAACACTTCCACATCCCCTCCTCTGTCCTCCAAAATGCTAACACCTCCTCCTTCATCCTTACTCTGACTTAAAGGCCTTACCCCCATCTACCCACCTCCATGCTCCTGTGCCTCTGTGCTCTGCCTTCCCCTGCTGCTGTGTATACATTGTCTACCCTCCTTGATGAGGACAACCCCTCCAATCATACGCTAGATTCTATCTACTCTCACCCACTCAAGATTTTGCCCCCATAGTTCTCCCCTCTGTCTCCCCTGTTCCATTAGTGTTTCCCTGTCATTGTTTCCTCAGCCCACAAATGTGCTGTTATATCTCTCATCTTTAAAAAACCCTCTCTTGATCCATTTTCCCCTTCAGTTATGACCCCAATTCCCTTCCTCCCTTAACACAAAATTATTTGAAAGAACATTTAGTCTCCAATTTCTCTTCTTTTATTCTATCTTCAACCCATTCAAAAAGGATTTTGCCTCCACCATTCCACCAGAAGTGCTCCAGTCATGGTAGCTAATGCCCTCTACATGCTACATCCAGTGGTCATGTCTCATCCTTTCAGCAGCATTTGACAAAGGGGATCTCTCTAATTCTTCCTTGAAAGATCTCTTCATTTGACTTATAGGACACTACACTCACCTGGCTTGATTCCTACCTCTCTGGCCACCCTTTCACAGTCCTCTTTGCTGGTTCCCCATAACCCGCACCTGCCCATCCTAAAGGTTGGAGTGCCCCAAGGTTTAGTCCTTGGGACTCACAGCTTTTTGGCTGCACTCACTCCTTAGGGGATTTTATCCAACCTCAGAGCTTTAAACTCTGTCTACATCTGATGGTTCCCCAACTTCCATCTCTAACCTGAACCTCTTTCCAGAGCTCCAGTCTTGATTACCCAGTTGTTTACTCTACATCTCCACTTGGATGTCTAACAGGTATTTCAAATTTAACATGTCCACAAGTAAATGCTTGCTGTTTACCCTAACCCTGTTCCTTCTTCAGCCTTACCAAGCACCCAAGATAGATGACAACTCCATCTTATCAGTTACTTGACAAAAAATGTGGTGTCATCTTTGATTTTTCTTCTGCTCATATTCCGTAGCCAACCCATCAGCAAATTCTGTCTGTTCTACCTTCAGCATGTTTAGAAGGTAGAAGGCAGCATGTTCTAATACCTTCAGAATTAGACCACCATCATCTCTCAACCTCCTAACTTGTCTTCTTGTTCCTGCCTTGCTTCCCTTTGGTCTATTCTTAACACAGCAACCAGATACATTTTGTTAAGTCCTAAGTCAGATCATGTCACTTCTTGACTCAGAACTTGTGTCTCACTTAGGGTAAAGATGAAAGCATCCCTCTCCCCATCACCTTTTTGACATATTCTGTTCCTCTCCCTCTCATTCACTCTATGCTAGCCCACTGCATCCTGCTGTCCTTCAACACACCAGGCATGTATATTTGCTCATGCTGTTCCATCTACATAGGAGACCTTCCCCTAAACATCCTAATGGCCACCTCCTGCACTTCCCTCAAAAGTAATCCAAAGGTTATTTTAGATGACCTTTCTTGGTCACTGTAGTAGCCAGCCTCCAAAATGGCCCCCAGTGATTCGCACGTCTCAATATTCATACTCTTATGTTGTGCTTTTGTCCCTTCCCACATTGTACCAGGGTTGGTTTGTGTGATGGAAGAACTGATGATACACCACTTGAGATTACGTTATAAAAGCCTGCAGCTTCCGTCTTGAGCATGTGATCTCTCTCTCTTTCTTGAATCATTCTTTCTGGGGAAAGCAAGCTGCTGTGTCATGAGCAGTCCTATGGAGTCCTATAACCGAGGCCTCTTGCCAGTAACCATGTGAGTTGAGCATGGAAGCTTACAGCCAATACCTTGATTGTAATTTCATGAGAGATGCTGAGCCAGAACCACTCCTGTTAAGTCATTCTTGTCTTCCTAACCTTAGAAGCTGTGTGAGATAGTAAATGTTTATTGTCTTCAGCTGTTAAGTTTTGGAATACTTTGCTATACAGCAATAAATAATATAGACACCATATCCAAACCCATCCCCTGACACATATTGACCTTTCTGCTTTATTTTTTTCTTCTTAGCATTGATTACTGTCTAACATACTATATATTTTATTTATTTATCTTGTTCTTGTCTCCCTCCTTAACTAAGATGTAAACTCCTGAAGGGCAGGTATTTTTGTCTATTTTGTTCACTGCCATGTCCGCAGCACTTAGAACAGGATCTGGCAGATAGCACTCAACAAATATTTGTCAAATAAATGCATAAATGAATGAATGAATCTGATTTCAGCCTTCTGTTTGAAAATTCTCCTACATAAATTCAGTTACCAATGCTAATCTTACTCACAGTTCTCCAAGAATCACTTTCATTCCAAAACCTGTGCAGTCATTTCTGCTATAACATAATATATGTGCTCCTAAAAATCACCTCATTATGCAAAAGCCATGCAATAAAAACCACAGGGCTTATGGGGAAAATAGGGTTAGCAGTCACAAAACTTAAGTAAACTTTAACTTTCTCAGTAACAGCAACAAAAAAGACAAGAACCTAATAAAAGGGTAGCACAATTTATACATATTAAGTCGTTAAGAAATACATGAATACTACAGTAAATAGGGCACCATACCTTGAAACAGACCTGAATTTTGCATATGGAAGTGGGTGTTGGAAGGGGTGCAGTTTGTGAGTTACTGTGAGTGGTGGAAGGGGGTTATCTGAAACTGGAAAGTTATAACACACTCTGTGAGCTTAGGTAGGTGGTAGAAATCTGAGGGGTGTGTTTGTGTATATTTTGTACCAAGCATTCCTACCCTGCTTGGTGTAGTTAAGAGCACTTTTGTCCATTCACTTAGTGTTTCTCAGGGCAAGATCGAGCATAAGCAAATCCAAGATTTGCATTATGCTCAAATTGCTTCCTAATATATGAATCAGGTTGGAACAAATTCATGTTTTCAAAATAAGCCTTACAGCAGAACAGACTGTATCTTTGTTTATATGATTTCCTAAGGTCATAATAGTCTTCTTTCTCCTCTTTGCCTGGTGAATTCCACCTTTACTTCAAGGTTTATTTCCCATTGCCTCTTTTATTACCTACATAGACTTTATCTTCTTTGAACATTCTTATGCTTCCCTCTCACTTTTATTTTATTGTCATCTTGAAATCTCATATCAGTTCATTCTACATGTGATTATGTCTATCTCTCTAACTAGCTATAAACTACATAAGGGCGGGGGTAGCCTCCAACTCATAGTATCTCTTTCCTCATCTTCCAGTATTCATCCTAGGACTGTTTCTTGCATACAATGGCTGTTGAAAATTATTTGCTGATTTGATTTTTATCCTGAGGCAGGACTAGATGAGGGCTCTCATCTCATAGCTCAACGCCTAATGTTAGCAGCAGGGTCACTCAAGGAGAAAACTCAGACCAGGAATGAGGACAAGAAACCAAAACCTCAGAGTAAAGATGAATGCGATGCTAAGTAGGTAATGAGTCCCAAGAAAGGGGCAGTGTTCAGTGACCACAGCCTGGCTGGTTTAATCAGGGATTTAATTCTAGAATTTAATTCTGTTTTGAACAGAATTTTGAAGAAAGGATAATTTTGACTCAGAATTTAAAATTTCTTCCCTAGAAAGAATATAGTCCTTAGTATTAGACACCTAGTCCACCAACACAGCCTAAATTAATACCTCCTGAAAAGTGAAGGGTGGGCTGACATTATACTTCTCTCCAAAGACAGCAGGCAGAGCCACAAAATGGGTGATAAGAGCAATCTAGGCACCAAAGGTTATGGTTTGGGGAAGCGAGTGGGGTGACTTTAGTGCTTCACTGATGGGGTCTCGACTTGAGAAGCAAAAATGGGTCAGGCCACATCACTGCTCACTCTGGGAGGCATCATTTAGATGGTAGTCTCTGTGAACCTCCTGTGAGCCCACTTGAAATGAGTCTTTAAAAGGGAGACTGACAACCTCCCTGCTTCCAAGTGTGCATCAGGTGCAGGGGCCGGGGGTGTTGCAGATAGTACATAATGCTAGAACTCGCTCTAGAGGTCTAATTAGGGTCTACGGCAAAACAAACAAACAAACGAACAAACAAAACCCTGCACTATTAACTCAAAAATAAGAGCTCAAGTTTACATGTGCCTTACATATTCATCAGCAGAAGCTGAAATCCCGTCTTCACTTTCCACAACTCAGAAGGCTTTTTCTTTCTTTCTTTTTTTTTGTAGGTTTACCCTCCCATCATCTCTCTAAAGACCCCAGAGGACCTCGCACTTCCCTAATATAGGAGCGGAAAAACTGTTTTCCCTCTACCCATTTTAGGTTCACTGCCTGGGGCCCTATAATTAGATTGATGAAAGACAGATTAACAAAACAAACAAGTTTATTAACATATGCTTGGTACATACACATGGGAGCCCTTAATGATGAGTAACTCAAAGAGGTGGTTAGAACTTGGGCTTATATAGCATCTTAACAATAAATTTTTGGAGAAGTGACAAGACAAAGGAAAAGGGCTTTGAGCTTCTAAGGCAGCAATTGGTGGGAAGGTAAATATATGGAATAACTAACGAATGATAGGGGTTGTTTCAGTAAGTTTTGTGATGTAGATCCCTCTGGTGCCATCTCTGGGCTGATAAGTGTCTAGAGTTGTGATTTACCTCTGCCCTTCTTGGTAGAACAGGGAGTGGGGACACCTTTCCAAATTTATGTCCTGCTTTTAGGCAAATAAGGGGAGGGCAGAGAGCTTTTCTTATGTCTGCTTCTTCTCAATTGCCTTCAGTTCAAAATAATCCTTATGCCAATATGGCATATTTGCGGGCAGCATATTCTGCTACCCTTCATTAACACTCTGTGAGTAGGCTCCCTAGTTCCCCATCCTAGGTCATCCCTGCAGTAACTTTTTTTTTTAAGATTTTTTTTTTCTTAATGTGGATCATTTGTTAAAGTCTTGAATTGTTACAATATTGCTTCTGTTTTATGTTTTGTTTTTTTGGCCCAGAGGCATGTGGGATCTTAACTCCCTGACCAGGGATGGAACCTGCACCCCCTGCACTGGAAGGTGAAGTTTTAACCACTGAACTGCCAGGGACGTCCCACCTGTAGTAACTTAATTTCCACTTTGTTGAACTTCTTTGGGGACTCAGCCATTGCCTAGCACTAGCTGCCTTGATCATACAGGATTGTTCTCAGACTCTGGAAGATGAGGCCATCCTTTGTCCCCACACT
Source organism: Eubalaena glacialis (assembly GCF_028564815.1). Taxonomy (NCBI): domain Eukaryota; kingdom Metazoa; phylum Chordata; class Mammalia; order Artiodactyla; family Balaenidae; genus Eubalaena; species Eubalaena glacialis. The sequence continues at coordinate 35,058,429 of NC_083718.1, forward strand.
CTGTACATTTTGGCCAGGGGACCTTCCCATATACCAGAGGTAGCCAGTCTGGGATGATCGGATCATATCAGAAGACACACGTTGACATGCAGAAGGAATGACAGAGCACCTGAGGCTCTCATCCCAGTCCTGTCTGATGGCTGTGCTATGTGGATTAGGAGAGCTAGGACACAGCTGCTGTTGCCGTTGCTGCCATTTGCTGAGTGTTGGAAAAAAAAAAAATGATTATGCCTCTATTCCTTTCCTCTGTTGCTGAGAATTCAGAACTAATTATAAATATGCTCAATGGTAGTTCATCCCAAACCTTAATATTTTTTCTCTTCTCTGCCCTCCCTTAATCTGGGGAGTGGGGGTGGAGGATATCTGAGATAAATGGCCTGGGAGAAGTCAAGAGGAAACTCCTGAAAAGCTGATTTTCCAGTTTGGCTGGCCAGTAGATTGCCAGCCCCAGCCACTCTCCCCTCCTCCCAACACTTGACTCCCCGTAGATCAGAAATTACACTGTTATTCATTTCATTGAAGGGAATTGACGGGTTTGGTGGAGTACGACCGTCAAATAAACCCTCTGCAATGGTTTATAAATTTGTTTAGATTGGTTGAGTACATAGGAGTCATGATGATCTTTATAGAAGATGATGAAATTTAATATACTAAGATTAAAACAACCACATAAATAATGCTTTTTATAAGTAGACACCAACAAAGGTATTTTTTTTTTCTAACCTATAGGAGAAAAAAATTTTTAATTGTAATTGTAAAAATTTGACTCATTCCTTTGTAACTTCCTGCAAATTGGGAAGATAGCACCATTGTCTGAACAACAGCAGCAAAATCTTTCAGTCTAAGAGTTTTGAATTGGGATAATCATAATGTATTTGAGTGTCCACCCCTGCCCAGGAATTGCTTTGAATTGTAGGGCATGCAGCAGCCGCAAACAGCTCACTTTGCTGTTGTCCTGTTTGCACCGAGGACATCAGAGGAAAGGAGGAGATGTTACCTTCTCGCTTTGAAGGAATGATGAGATTCTGCGTGTCCTCTGCTGTGAGGCCCTCCCAGAGCCCTTCAGTCCACTCTGTGCATGCCTAGAGACCTCTCCTTTCTCCCATCAGTAGGGATTTCATTAATCAAGTCGGGCTGCCATAACAAAAGACTGGGTGGCTTAGACAGAAATATATTTTCTCACAGTTCTGAAAGCTGAGAAGTCCCAGATCAAGGTCCAGCAGGGTCAGTTTCTGATAAAGCCTCTCTCCCTGGCTTGTAGATGGCTGCCTTCTCACTGTGCCTTCACAGGGTGGGGAGAGAGAACAAGTTCTCTGGTGTCTCCCCTTATATGAACTTATCAGGGTCCCACCCTTACGATCTCATTTAACCTTAATTACTTCATTAGTCCAAATACAGTCACACTGTGAGTTAGGGCTTCAACATATGATTTGGGGGAGACACAATTCCACCCATAGCATTTCACTCTTGGCCCCCCAGATTCATGTCTTATTGCCTGCAAAATACATTTACTCCATCCCAACAGCCCCCAAAGTCTTAACTCATTCCAGTGTCAATTCCGAAGTTTAAAGTCTTAGCTAAATATCATCTAAAGCAGGTATGCATGACCCTTGAGGGGTATATTCATCCTAAGGCAAAATTCTTCTCCAGCTGTGATCTTGTGAAACCAGACAAGTTATGCACTTCCAAAGTATGCACTTCAATACAATGGTGGGCAGGCATAAGATAGACATTCCCATTCCAAATAGGAGAAATCCAAAAGAAGAAATTGTTGATGGGTCCCAAGCAAGTATAAACCTAGCAAGGTCAATTTCATTAGCTCTTAAATTTTGAGAATAATCCACTTTGGCTCAATGCTCCGCCTGCTAGACCCACTGAGGTGGCTGTCCTGCCTTCAGGACCTACTGGAGCAGTGGTCCCACCTCCACAGTTCTGCTACTGGGGATCCTGTCCCCAAGGCTCTTGGCAGCCCCACCCTTGAGGCTTCAGTCAGAGGCTGTCTGGCCTGTTGAAACCAAGACAATGGCCCCACCGTTTGAAACCAAGGAGGCAGCCCTGAAGATCTTTGAATTATCTGAGCAGTCATTCCTCCCTAAATAGGAGACATTTACAGCCTAACAGCTCTATGGTCCTGTTCTTAGAACCTAAAAAGTCCAACAGCCTTCCTTCATTTTGTCTCATTTTTTCTGTCCCCTTTAGTTCACATTGGCAGTGTCTTTGCTGGTATAATTACATCTGTATTCCTGGCTTCTACTGAGATGGCTAAGTCCATGAGTTGTGCCCAGGATCTCTTTATCAAATGGTTTTTCACACACCCTTGGTGTTCTCTTCACAAGCTTTCTCATTTTTTTTTTACAATATGAATAGGCTGATAATTTTCCAAATCTTCAAGTTCTGGTTCCTTTTTGCTTAATAATTCCTTCTTCAATTCATCTCTCTCCTTTTATATTTTACTATGAGTCAGGAGGAACCAAGCCACTCCTTGAGTACCTTGCTTGAAAATCTCCTCAGTTAAATATCCAATTTTATAGTTCATAAGTTCTACCTTCCACAAAACATCAGAACATAAGTTTAGCCAAGCTCTTTGCCACTTTATAACAAGGATAACCTTTCCCCTAGTTTCCAATATCATGTTCCTCATTTCCATGTGAAATCTCACCAGAATCGCCCTTAAGTTCCAGTCCAAGTCCAAAGGCCTGAGAACCAGAAGAGTTGATGGTGTAAGTTTCAGTCCAAAAGCTGGCAGACTTGAGACCCAAGAATAGCTGATGTTTCAGTTCAAGTCCAAAGACAGGAGAAGACCAGTGTCCCAGCTCAAGGCTGTCAGGCAAAAGGAGTTTCCTCTTATTCAACTTTTTTGTTCTATTCAGGTTTCCAATTGATTAGATGAGGTCCACTCACATTAGGAAGGGCAATCTGCTTTACTTAGTCTATCAATTCAAATGTTAATCTCATCCAGAAACACCCTCACAGACACAACCAGAATAACGTTTGACCAAATGTCTGGGTAACCATGTCCCAGTCAAGTTGGTCCATAAAATTACCTACTACCTGGATCACCCAGGGAGGTCATAATAGACTTTTTAAACCTTTCCCTTAACAAGCTTTGACTGAGTATATGCTAGGTACAAGGTCCCATTCCTAAGACTCTTTGAATGCAAATTTAATTCTGTTCAATCTGATTTGATTCCAACTGTGGACTAGATTGTTACAACAGATGGTAAGTTCATTTCTACAGAGGTCTTCCTGTAGATGCCGACTGGATGGCATGGTGTGCTCACAGTTTCAGTGATTGTAAGCTATGGATGGCAATACTGCCATGAAATGGGCAGCAGTTGTGAGGAGGCAAGGAAGGAGAAGCTGGGCTAGATCAGTGCTTCTCTAGGAGTATATGAAGTACTTGGGTAGCTCATCAAAATGCAGATTCTGATTCAGCAGTTCTAAGGTAGAGCTTGAGATTCTGCATTTCTAATAAACTCCCAGGTGATGTTAATGCTGCTGGTCTAGGGATCACACTTTGAATAGCAAGGTACTAGATGAGCTTTAAGGTCCCTTCTGATTCTCAAAATTTGGTCCAATTCAGCAAGTGTTCATCGAGAGCTTACTGTGTGCCATGATGCTATGAGGTAGCCAATAGAGGTATAAAATTTGTTTCCTGCCTTCAAAGTGCTAACTTATATTGAGAAATCTGAACAAATAGCCACAGTCTCACAAATTAAGTGATGGCTCAAACTTCTGGGTCCACCTCTGAGTGTCTGGACTCTTAGGAAGGCATTCTTCCTGAAGTTTTTATATCAATGTCTTCCCAAGAAGTTTCATTTCAATTTTTTTTTGAGGAAGCCAGGAATCTGAAATGTAGTAGTTTAGCCACCTAGAAAACTAACCTGAAACAGATGAATAAGAATAAGAACAAGAAGAAAATCAGTTCAATGAAAAAGTGCAGTGGTCTTTCTAATCCCACAAGGTCAGTTGTACTGGGTTACATCCCTGAGAAAACTAAGAGTACACAGCCTCATGCACAAGGGAGCTCTGGGAAAGGCCACCTCTGACCCAATAATCTAGGGTCAGAGTTCCCCTAAGAAGGAATAGGGGAGATACTTAGCAGGGAATGGCTAACACTGTGGATTGGGGTCATGTGAGCTTAGATGGGAATGGTCATAGGGCCTCCAGAAGGGCCAGTGCTATCAAACAGTCTTTCAAGCTAAGGACCTTGATCCTTTAGGTTCAACTTGGAGTGGCAAAGGTGGGGGAGGGAGGAGTTGAGAGGTACTCAAAAAACTGGTAACTATAAACAAAGATGGGAGAATGCAATGGCTATGAGGGGTGGGGCAGGGAACACTTGCTGGCCCAGAGGAGGAAAGCAGCAGAAGGACCAGGTGAGACCCCTTGGCTATGAAACGAATAGCTGGCCACAACAAGGAAAACACTTGCTGAGTTGGCCTTCTTACAGTGAATAGCTCAGGCTGGTCTTGTGATTGTTGGTGAAAGCAGAATCCACTTCCCCAAACAGTCCTCCCCACACACCCCAGTTCTCCAGTCCCTACTTGCCCAGCCCTAATCTCCACTCTCTTCCTTCCATGGTGGCCCTGGTAAGGTTGAGGGCAACTGGAAAGCCTGATAGAGACCTTCCCACCCCCCACCCCGCCCTTTGGTCCTACACACACACACACACACACACACACACACACATGTGCACAAACCCCCCCTAACCAGGCCAGTGGCTTGAGCTCAGAATGTCTGAGCTGGTGGGGGTTGGAATAGGGGAAAGGGGGAGGGAAGGAAAAGGAGAATCAAACAGAAACCTTCTCATCTTTCTATCAGCAGCCATGCAAGGAATATTGTTCAGCATGGCACAAAAGCGGCACTGAAAATAGCTGCAGCCAGAGCGGGGCTGCCAACCACTGCCTGAGATAACGTCTACTTGGAGACACTGGTGTCTTTGTGGTGCTGTCAGTGTCCCTATTGTTCCTGAGCCTATTGCCTGGGGAATATTGTTCCCGGCTTTTGTCTCCCCCAGTTCACTTTTGTTTGCCTTTACTTACCATTTCATTCCTTGCTTCCTTTGTGCTCTCCCATTCCCTCCTTTGTCTCTCCCTCTCTAAGCCTGCCTGTGGTGTGGATTGGTGCCCAAGGAGACAATAGGCCCTACAGCTCCCAACCTATGGCCCCACACTGAACCACACACCCCATAGTGTGGACGGTTCCATTCCAGCTCTCCCTCTCCCAAGTGGCACCCAAGATATCCCAAGGGTGGGAGAGCCTTGAGGGAGGGTGGGGTCCAAGCTACCCACTCCCCTCCTGGTAGCATCGAGGAAAGGCCAGTGGGGTATTTGATTCCAGGAGGAAGTCTGAAATGCCTAAAGTGAGTCCCTGTCTCTTTCTGGATCTCTCTCCCTTTTCTCTTTTTTTAAAAATAGGTTTTGGGTCCAGTCAGAGTAATAAGGACATGCTCACACTCCACCCCCCCAAACCCTCTCTCAAGTGCCCAGCATGCACGTCTCTGACCAGGGCGCTCATTTTTCTTCCCCCTCCCTCTCAGCCTCGTGGATCAAAGTGACCTCTGTTTATTTGCACATTCAAATCCAGACTGCCTCCAGTAACCCGATCCAGTCAGGCGCCAGGATGGTGCAGGAAAAGCCCCGCCTGCACCCTTCCCCCAACCTAACCGCCCTTTTGGCAGAACTGGGTAAGGAAGGGGACGGGGTCTCCTAGGGTCGGAGTTGGGAGTGCAAGAGAGGCTGGCAGTGAGATAAAACTGTCAATTCCTTTAGAATGGCCTCTGGTCCTCTCACTTCAATGACAGGGGAAACTAAGGCATCAAAAGAGACTTAGAAAATACAGGACTCAGGTCCTGAGTTTGCCTGCCAACCCCCAGCATGCTCAGGTGTCCAATGGCAGCCCTGCAGAGAGACTCCTTCTCAGTTCCAGCTAAGAGGGGACAGGCCCCAGGCTGTACTTAAGGGGCTGGCATTGACTTCAGGCATCAAAAGCTGTTGATAGAAAGTGCTTTTTGTCTACCTCCCCCAACTTCCTGCCTCTATACAGAAGAGGACAGTGATTGGAGAGTCGAGGAAGCTTTTACTTTGGGGGAAGGCTGGGAGTAGGGACATAGCCTGAAGCCAGAGAGGAGCCTCTACTCTCTCATTGTTCTAGTTCCAAGGACAATGGGAATAGTCTCCAGAGAGTCATTGTTTCAAAAGCTGGAAATTGGGTAGGGGATTTCCGGAAAGTTTGAATGGAAGCCAAGCTTGGCTGAGAGGAGACAGGAGGAGGAGGAGGAAGAGGAGGAGGAAGGGGAAAAGGAAGATAAAGGGGCAGTCTGGGGTTAGGCGAAAATACTACTGGGCCCTGAGGACAAATTTGCCCTCCTGATTTCACTACTTTCAATCCAAGACTGCTCTTTTTTGTTCTGATTCTTGCCCTGCCTTTCTCCCCATTCCCTTTCTCCAGCCAAAATTATCTCTAAATTCTTTTTTTTTTAAATTAATTAATTAATTTATTTATTTATTTATTTTTGGCTGTGTTGGGTCTTCGTTTCTGTGTGAGGGCTTTCTCTAGTTGCGGCAAGCTGGGGCCACTCTTCATCGCGGTGCGCGGGTCTCTCACTATCGTGGCCTCTCTTGTTGCGGAGCACAGGCTCCAGACGCACAGGCTCAGTAGTTGCGGCTCACGGGCCTAGTTGCTCCGCGGCATGTGGGATCTTCCCAGACCAGGGCTTGAACCCGTGTCCCCCGCATTAGCAGGCAGATTCTCAACCACTGCGCCACCAGGGAAGCCCTATCTCTAAATTCTTAATACTCTTAAGCATAAGGAGAAGCAAAAATAATTTCCCATTCCTTAAGGGAAAGAATTGAGTCTGTTCCACCATTGTAAGCTAAGGTACACTGTAGAGCAACCAAAAGTGACGGCATACAGGCAATATATTCAATTTATCTGAGACTAAAATATTTCCCTTGTAGCTAGGGATGGCCAATGAAACATAAGTGGAAGAGGTGAGGTATCTGGGAACTTCTCCTAAAGGGGCATACCTTTTTGCCCTTCCCACCTTCCTCTTTGACCTGGCTGGAATGTGGTTGTGATGGCTGGAGATCTAGCAGCCTTCTTGAAACCATGAAGGGACCATGAAGGGAGTTTGAAAAGGACTCCCTGTTCCTGTTAAGGAAAGCCAAAGAGAAAAGTAGAAAGTGCTTGGGTCCCTGATGACTGAAGAACTACAATATTAGCCTCAAAATGCCTACCTATGAGGTTTATTTAGGTGGGGGTACAGAAAGTTTTATTAGATTAAGCCCTTTAATTTGGGTCTTTATTATTAGGACTCAGACAAAAGTCTTACTAATACAGTGGCATGATTTATATCAACGAGGAAAGAAATTTCTATACCATTTCTTTCTGTTTGCTGAACTGCTAGGAAAAAGAAAAGGAGTCAAAAGAGATATCCCATTGTGTACTAGAGCATGTGAATAATACTGTAGGTTTTCAAAGTGAAGTCACAAGCTGAGTTTGGAGGCAGGGGCTAGAGAGAACACAATGCTGTGTACAATAAAGTAGGAGGAATCATTCTGAGGTGACTGGGGAGAAGTGAAGAGGCCAAGCAACATGCAGAAGATTGCTATGGATGGTTATATGGACATTAGAGTGAACTGGCAGCTGATAGCCTGAAAAAAGAGAAGAGGGGGGAAATCTCTAAAAGAAGGCACAAGAACTAAAAAGACACTGTTTATTAATATTAATCAGGCTTTTGCAACATTATATAAAAATGGACAATTCAAAATAATGAGTATGTGTCATCAAAACAAGTTCACTCCATTTAGTAATGCAAGAGCCAAGAGAGCAGGTGGAACAAATGTTGAAACTTCCTCCTCCTTCTCTGAACACATAAAATCAGGGAGAAAATAGATTTAAAAACTCATAGCCGTGCTCGCTTCGGCAGCACATATACTAAAATTGGAATTAATCATTAGAGAAATGCAAATCAAAACTACAATGAGATATCATCTCACACCGGTCAGAATGGCCATCATCAAAAAATCTAGAAACAATAAATGCTGGAGAGGATGTGGAGAAAAGGGAACACTCTTGCACTGTTGGTGGGAATGTAAATTGATACAGCCACAATGGAGAACAGTATGGAGGTTCCTTAAAAAACTAAAAATAGAACTACCATACAACCCAGCAATCCCACTACTGGGCATATACCCTGAGAAAACCATAATTCAAAAAGACTCATGTACTGTTGGTAGAAATGAAAATTGAAATGACCTTTCTGAATGGCAATTTGACAAATACGTACTAAAGACCGTACAATTGAGCATACTCTTTGACTCAGCAATTCTAAGAATTTTACCCCAAGGAAATAATCAGAAATGTGTACAAAGATCTACATATATGAACTTTCATTACAGCAATTCTGTATCGTAGGAAAAAATACAAATAACTTAAACCCTAATAATAAGAATTCACTTTTAAAAATAGTGAAACATTGCAATAGAGCCATTGAAAATAGGGGATTAAAAATTAAAATGAGAAATTTCATAATGTAATTATAAGTAAAAAGGAAGTCAGGCTACAAAACAACTTCTCCAGTATTATTTCATGTTTATAAAAATCTTTGTGTGTATGTGTGTTGATATGTATAGCTGATTCACTTTGTTATAAAGCAGAAACTAACACACCATTGTAAAGCTATTATACTCCAATAAAGATGTTAAAAAAAAAAAAAAAAAAAGAGTCATGTACCAAAATGTTCATTGCAGCTCTATTTACAATAGCCAGGACATGGAAGCAACCTAAGTGTCATCATCGGATGAATGGATAAAGAAGATGTGACACATATATACAATGGAATATTACTCAGCCATAAAAAGAAATGAAATTGAGTTATTTGTAGTGAGGTGGATGGAGTTAGAGTCTGTCATACAGAGTGAAGTAAGTCAGAAAGAGAAAAAGAAATACAGTATGCTAACACATATATATGGAATCTAAGGGAAAAAAAAAAAAGGTCATGAAGAACCTAGCGGCAAGATGGGAATAAAGACACAGACCTACTAGAGAATGGTCTTGAGGATATGGGGAGGGGGAAGGGTAAGATGTGACAAAGTGAGAGAGTGGCATGGACATATATACACTACCAAACATAAAATAGATAGCTAGTGGGAAGCAACCACATAGCACAGGGAGATCAGCTCTGTGCTTTGTGACCACCTAGAGGGGTGGGATAGGGAGGGTGGGAGGGAGGGAGATGCAAGAGGGGAGAGATATGGGAACATATGTATATGTATAACTGATTCACTTTGTTATAAAGCAGAAACTAACACACCATTGTAAAGCAATTATACTCCAATAAAGATGTTAAAAACAAAACAAAACAAAACAAAACAAAAAAACTCATAGCCACACTTGAAAACAAGAAAGGGAAGTATTAAAAGCTACCAAAGAGGTAAAACAGATTATTTAACAAGAAACATGAATCAGATTGATACCAGACTTTCTCATATTTAACAGCAGATGCCAAAAAACAATGGAATAAGATCATCAAAATGGTGAAATAAAATAATGTTAAATATAAAATTCTATGCCCAGTGAGCCTATTATTCCAGAGTAAAGGTAAAGACATCTTTAGGCATGAAAGAACTCGGAAATTTTAGTAATCACAGACTCTCACTGAAAGAACTGTTTCAACAAGAAGAAAAATGAATCCTGAAAAAGAAAATGTAGGATGCAAAGTTTAGCAGAAGACTTTACATATAGCACAAGTGTAATTTTTTTACCATTTTTTTTAGATTCCACAAATAAGCGATACCATATGATATTTGTCTTTCTCTGTCTGACTTACTTCACTCAGTATGACAATCTCTAGATCCATCCATGTTGCTGCAAATGGCATTATTTCATTCTTTTTTATGGCTGAGTAATATTCCATTGTATATATGTACCACATCTTCTTTAACCACTCCTCTGTCGATGGACATTTAGGTTGCTTCCATGTCTTGGTTATTGTAAATAGTGCTGCAATGAACATTGGGGTGCATGTATCTTTTCAAATTATGGTTTTCTCTGGGTATATGCCCAGGAGTGGGATTGCTGGATGATATGATAGTTCTATATTTATTTTTTTATGGAACAACCATACTGTTCTCCATAATGGTTGTACCAATTTACATTTCCACCAACAGTGTAGGAGGGTTCCCTTTTCTCCACATCCTCTCCAGCACTTATTGTTTGTAGATTTTTTGATGATAGCCATTCTGACTTGTTTGAGGAGATAGCTCATTGTAGTTTTGATTTGCATTTCTCTAAGAATTAGTGATGTTGAGCAACTTTTTATGTGCTTTTTGGCCATCTGTATATCTTCTTTGGAGAAATGTCTATTTATATCTTCTGCCCATTTTTTGATTGGGTTGTTTGTTTTTTTGATATTGAGCTGCATGAGCTGTTTGTATATTTTCGAGATTAATCCCTTGTCGGGATTAATATTTGCTTCATTTGCAAATATTTTCTCCCATTCTGTGAGTTGTTTATTCATTTTGTTGATGGTTTCCTTTGCTGTGTGAAAGCTTTTAAGTTTCCTTAGATCCAGTTTGTTTATTTTTGTTTTTATTTTCATTACTCTAGGAGGTGGATCCAAAAAGATATTGCTGCGATTTATGTCAGAGAGTGTTCTGCCCATGCTTTCCTCTAAGAGTTTTATAGTATCTGGCCTTACATTTAGGTCTTTAATCCGTTTTGAGTTTATTTTTGTGTATGGTGTTAGTGTTCTATTTTCATTCTTTTACATGTAGCTGTCCAGTTTTCCCAGCACCACTTATTAAAGAGACTATCTTTTGTCCATTGTATATTCTTGCCTCCTTTGTCATAGATTAGTTGACCATAGGTGCATGGGTTTATCTCTGGGCTTTCTATCCTGTTCCATTGATCCATATTTCTGTTTTTGTGCCAGTGCCAAACTGTTTTTTTTGGTTTGTTTGTTTGTGTTTTTTTTTAACAATCAGGGCCTTATTTCTTTTTTTTTTTAATTAATTAATTTATTTTTGGCTGCATTGGGTTTTCATTGCTGCGCATGTGCTTTTCTCTATTTGCGGTGAGGGGGGTTACTCTTTGTTGTGGTGCACAGGCTTCTCATTGCAGTGGCTTCTCTTGTTGCAGAGCACAGGCTCTAGGCACGTGGACTTCAGTAGTTGTGGCACACGGGCTCTAGAGCGCAGGCTCAGTAGTTGTGGTGCACGGGCTTAGTTGCTCCACGGTATGTGGGATCTTCCCAGACCAGGGATTGAACCCATGTCCCCTGCATTGGCAGGCGGATTCTTAACCATTGCACCACCAGGGAAGTCTCCCAAACTGTTTTGATTTCTATAGCTTTGTAGTATAGTCTGAAGTCAGGGAGCCTGATTCTGTTTTTCTTTCTCAAGGTCTGCGTTGGCTATTCGAGGTCTTCTGTGTTTCCATACATATTGTAAATCTTTTTGTTCTAATTCTGTGAAAAATGCCATTGGTAATTTGATAGGGATTACACTGAATCTGTAGATTGCTTTGGGTAGTATAGTCATTTTCACAATATTGATTCTTCCAATCCAAGAACATGGTATATCTCTCCACTTGTTTGTGTCATCTTTGATTTCTTTCATCAACATCTTATCTGAGTACAAGTCTTTTGCCTCCTTAGGAAGGTTTATTCCTAGGTATTTTATTCTATTTGATGTGATGGTAAATGGGATTGTTTCCTTAGTTTCTCTTTCTGATCTTCCATTGTTAGTGTATAGGAATGCAAGAGATTTCTGTGTATTGATTTTGTATCCTACAACTTTACCAAATTCATTGATGAGCTCTAGTAGTTTTCTGGTAGTGTCTTTACAATTTTTTATGTATAGTATCATGTCATCTGCAAACAGTGATAGTTTTGCTTCTTTTCCAATTTGCATCCCTTTTATTTCTTTTTCTTCTCTGATAGCCATGGCTAGAACTTCCAAAACTATATTGAATAAAAGTGGTGAGAGTGGACATCCTTGTCTTGTTCCCGATCTTAGATGAAATGCTTTCAGTTTTTCACCATTGAGAATGATGTTAGCTATGGGTTTGTTGTATATGGCTTTTATTATGTTGAGGTAGGTTCCCTCTATGCCCACTTTCTGGAGAGTTTTTATCATAAATCGGTGTTGAATTTTGTCAAAAGCTTTTTCTGCATTTTTTGAGATGATCATATGGTTTGTAATTCTTCAGTTTGTTAATGTGGTGTATCACATTGATTGATTTGCATATACTGAAAAATCCTTGCATCCCTGGGAGCACATGTGTAATTTTTTAAAAAGGAAATGCATAGGTAGGTGATGCTACAGTAACGAACAATATTCCCAAATCCCAATGGCTTATAATCACAAAGGTGTATTTCTTGCTCATGTCAGCTCAGCTGCAGGTTGGCTAGGGCTCTGCTCTATATGGCTTCTTTATTCTGAGATTTAAGTGGCAGCAAAAGTTTCTCTTGGGAAGAAACTAATTTCTCAGCAGAGGGAAAAGAAAAGTGGAGTGCCATGGTTATTAAAGCATCAGCTAGGGAGTAGCACATAGCCTTTAACCCACAAAACAAGTCAGGTGGCCAAGCCTGCCATACATGGGATGTGTCCTAAAAATCACATGGCAATAGGAGGGGGGTTACATATAATTCTCTCAGGAAAGGGGGTGAATCATTTGGGAACAAGAATATAATCTACCACAACAGGCAAAACGACTGGAAAAATATGACTTTTAGCAACTATGAATTCTGGGGAGGAGAATATAGGTAATTATATTCTGCATTTTTTAGGTTCTCAAAATGAAAAAAGAAGACAAAGGAAAAAGTTTAGATCCACTAGAATAAGCACTTTTGTATCCTGCTTTTTAAAGTTTGACATTAGGGACTTCCATGGAGGTCCAGCAGTTAAGACTCCATGCTCCCAACACAGGGAGCCTGGGTTCGATCCTTGATCAGGGAACTAGTTTCCGCATGCTGCAACTAAAAGATCCCACATGCTACAACTAAAAAGATCCCGCATGCTACAACTAAAAAGATCCTGCATGCTGCAACTAAAGATCCTGCATGCTGCAACTAAAGATCCCACATGCCACAATGAAGATCCCACATGCCACAATTAGGACATGGCATAGTCAAATAAATAAATTAATTAAAAAAAAAATAAAGTTTAACATTAATCTTGTGAGCAGAGGGGAGGAAAAAAACCTTTCTCCTGCTGGGGCCCTGGGAATTAAACTGACAAAAGACAGATTAACAATAGAAAAAGAGTTTATTAACATGTGCAGAGTGCATACGCATGGGGGAAATTCAGTGATGAGTAACTCAAAGGGGTGGTTAGAACTCAGGGCTTGTAAAGCACCTTAACAAAGAACAATAAATTTGTAGAGAAGTGATAAGACAAAGGAAAATTAGTTTAGGCTTTTAGAGTGGTAAACTGTGGGAAGGTAAGTACACACGGAAAGGAATGGAAGATAAGGGTTATTTCAATAAGCTTTGTTTGCAGACCTGTCTCAGTGCTGATTTTTCATCTTCTTCATGGCCGTAAAACTCTCCCAGAAAAAGAGATTTATAGCAGTCCTCATTTCTCAGAAGTGTCTGCTTTTAGTCAGTAGAGAAAGTTCTGAGAAGGCTTTTTTCTGCATCTGTTATTGTCACTTGCCTCCAGCTCAAAATAGTCTTTATGCTAAAGTGGCATACCCTGGGGTGGCATATTCTGATCTGCAGGAGTATTTGCTCATATCACTAATAGTTCTCCCATTTATACTTTTTTAGATGCAGAGATCTAATATGGCTTAGAAAAACCAAAGTAGATGAGATGATAGAACTTTGGGACTTACAGGGTTACAACTTATGCACATTTCCCAAGGAATCTGTATATCTGATGTTTTATTGTGTGTAATTATGATTCTGAGGGCCATATAACTTTAAATAATTAATTGTAAAACTTTATTTTTAAAAATGAAAAGTCACCAAAATAATATTAAGCACATAAAAATATTGCACAATGAGAGAATCATGAAGAAATGTGCTTACCAACAATTTGGGCATTTTCAGTTCTCAGGAAAAGTTGTGAAAAATTTTGAAATGGATCAAAGAATTACTGGGTGTATTCAATTGGAAACTCTGCATTATCTAAAGCACACCCTTTTAGGTTATCTGATTCTTTGAAAGGGGTTTGCACCTTTCATTGTCTCTGAGCTATTTTACAACAATGTAAGTTGTAGATAACATAGCAATGCAAATAATTCTGGTTTCTTTAAAATTTATTTATTTATTTATTTATTTTTGGCTGCATTGTGTCTTTGCTGCTGCCCCGCAGGCTTTCTCTAATTGCAGAGAGCAGGGGCTACTCTTCCTTGCGATGCACAGGCTTCTCATTGTGGTGGCTTCTCCTGTTGCAGAGCATGGGCTCTAGAGCACAGGCTTCAGTAGTTGTGGTGCACGGGGTCAGTTGCTCCGCGGCATGTGGGATCTTCCTCGACCAGGGCTTGAACCCATGTCTCCTGCATTGGCAGACGGATTCTTAACCACTGAGCCACCAGGGAAGCCCAATAACTCTGCTTTATACACTTGCAAATGAATCTTGTCCAGTGAAGGGACACTTGATTTCCTACCCACCCCACCCCCACCAAAAAAAGAAAACAACTAGTTTTGCGTCTATTTGTAGATTCATTTTAGGGCCTACATATATGTCTGGTCTTTGAATTCTCCTTTGAACTTTTTGAAACATTACTTATTTCTTCATTAATTAATGAGTTAAATAAAATCTTTGGGTGTGTTCATTTTATATTTGTAAGAGCATCATGATTTTAGCTTTAAAAAATTTATCCTGTAACAGTGAATATTCCACAAAACTTCCTTTGTTATGAATATTTATTAGGAGTCAGTCTCTGATGCTATATGTTTTTGCAAATGTATGGTATGGGATAATATTTTGAATTATTAATTGTTGCCTTTTCCCCATGATTTTTTCCTTGACTCACACCCCATTTGGTCCAAGCATGTTCCATCAGATTCTCTCTCTTAGTAATGTAAATTCAAAGACATTTGTGAGTTCTGAGGCTGGGGGTGAGGTGGTAATTACTTGGCACTGGTAGGGTAACCATCTCTGTGGGATCGTGGATAGAGAAGCAAGAGAGGAGGCATGCTGGATGAGGCTGAGGAGGCAGCCATACCCGGAACGTGGTTCCTGACTGCTGTCTGCTTTGACTCTCCTGGCAGCCTTTGATTTCTGAAAATTATCCAGAATTCTTCCAACAAATTTTCTTTTTTGATTTACCTAATGTGAGCTGATTTATGTTATTTGCAATCAGAATAACTTTAATCAAAACAAAGTGGCATCAAGATGGAGGGCATAAACCATTACCCTGGTTAAATCCAAGTATCTGCCTATCTTGCCTGAATCTTTGTGACTGGAGAAAAACACCCAACCTCACTGACTTATTCTCACTATAAATTCATGATTATCAGTCTCAGTGAGTCTTTATGCTGTCCAGCAATCATCCTTTACTCCCCTAATCTGTTCCCTCTCCCACTCTCTCCCCTAATCTCCTCATACCCCCAACACCTCCTCACACATTCTCACCCTGGGCAGTGAACCTGGCTTGCTTCATCACCAAGAAAACTGAAACTATCATGAAAGCACTTCTACAGATTATCACCACTTCTACTCACCTGGCTTCCAGGAGGCCATGCTGTCTCAGCTTCCTTTTACCTCATAGATTCTTCCCTCTCAGTCTCCTTTGTTAGCCTCTCTTCTCCCAAACCTCTAAATCTGCACTGTCCAACACCATAGCCACTAGCCTCACAGGGCTATAGCGCACTAGAAGTGGTCAGCCTGAACGGAGACTGATGTAAGCATGCAACACATACAAGATTTCAAAGACCTACCAGGATAAAAGGGCATACAAAATATTTCATGAATAGTTTTTATAGTGATCACATGTTGAAATGATAATACTTTGGATATCTTAGGTTAAATAAAATATAGTTTAAAATTACTTTCACCTGTTTCTTTTTCTTTTTCTAAATGTGGGCTACTAGACAACTTAAAACTGACCTGACTCACATTGTATTTCTATCATCAGCACTGCTCTAAATGTCGGAGTGCCCAGGACTCAGTCTTCGGTCCTCTAGTCTTTCTCTACTCTCACTCTCTCATTCAGTTTCAGGGCTTTGAATACTTTATATATGCCAACAGACCTCTCTCCTGAGCTCCTGACTGTATATCCAACCGCTTGCTCAACTTCTCCACCTGGAAATCTAATATACACCTCAGATTGGCTCTCCCATCTCAGCCGATGGCAACTCTGTTCAGTTGTTCAAGAGAAAACCGTGGAGTCATCTTTGACTTCTTCCTTTATCTCAAATGCCATATCCATTTCTTTCAGTGGGCTTATATTCAAAGTGTATCCAGAATCTAACCATCTTCACTATGATGGGGTTTAGGACACACTATTCCGAAATATGGCACCTGGGCATATTGAATATTTTAAGCTGAAGGGGTTTGAGAAAACAGCAGAAGCAGGAAAGTCACTCTGACCTCCCCCGCCCTTTCCCCCTGAAGCAGATCCCAAGACGCTCATGTGAGAAGTGTTCTCCCTATACCCAGAGGAAAGAAATATCCTTATCTCCAAGAGAAGGGACTTGGACACGAAGAAGAATCCGAATGAACAAGACTTGCTGAGTTTTCTCCAGGTTATTACACGTAGCTCAGACTCTTTGTCCTAGCACATCTTTCCATGACTTTCCACTCCTCAACAAACCTAGCATTAAAAGCACTCAGGTTTAACCATTTTTTCGGGTCTTCATTTCCTTATGAATACTCTTGTGTCACGTAAAATAAATATGTATCTTTTTCTCCTGTTAATCTTTATCAGTTTAAATTTCAGACCCAACCGAGGGACCCTAAAAGAGTCAAGGAAAACTTTTTCGTCCCCTACAACTATTTCCCCTGCTACTACCATCTTTTCTTGCCTAGATTACTGGGATAGTAAGGAAGAGATCGCCCAGCTTCTACCCTTGTGTCTTTATGGTCTATTCTTAATAAAGCACCTGAGGGATACTTTAACCCCTCTGTTAAAAATCCTGTCACTCAGAGTAAAAACCACTCCTAACTGCCCTGCATGATCTGATCCCCATCACTTCCCTGGCCTCATCCTACCAACTCCCATTCACCCTGTTCCAACAACACAGCTATTCCTTAACAGGCCACACAGGATCCTGCATTAAGGCCTTAGTATTCGTTGCTCTCTCTGCCTGAAACGCTCTGCTCTTAGATATTTACATGGTTGAAAATCTTAGATATTCACATGGCTGAATATCTAATTCAACTCCTTCATCTTTTTGTTGAGATGTCCCATTCTAAAGGAGGTTCCTCTGTTTAAAATTGTAATCCACCTCCCCTCACCCCAATCTTTTTATTCTCATCTACTTTTTCTTTTCTCCAAAGTACTTACTTATCACCCTCCAATATCTTATACAATTTACTTATTTATTATGTTTATTGTTTATTGTTATCCCACCGATCATCCACGCCATGAGAGTAGAAGCTCCTGTAGGGCAAGGAACTTGTGTCTCTTTTGTTTTCTGATGCATTCCAAGTGCTAACAACAGTGTCTGACACATAGTAGGCACTCAATACATGTCTGTTGAATGCACATTAAGCTAATCAGAGGAGGCTGATTATTCTCACAAGGTGCAATAATACAAATTCCAGTTCAGGGTGGCCAACCTGGAAGCAGAAAAGAAAAACAAAACCACAAATCAGATTCTGAAATCCAGTTCAATAAATCAGTTACCCGCCAGGTCCAAATGCAGCCAACCAAATGGTCTGATTTGCTCTTTTTTCTTTTTGTCTTAGACTGGTTGATACAATTGACTGGGGGAAAAAAAGGCGATCCTGAAAATCTCACTGGGAAGATGGAGAAAGCATCGATAATTGCTGGAACCCTGACCCTGGTCCCCTAAACAGCCTCTTTTCATGCATGCCTTTGCTGAAAGAGGGATCCCATTCCAAGGCAAGGAATGGAATGCAGTTGTGGGGCAAGGGCAACATTCCTGGGGAGATTAGAGAAGATAGGTTCAATGCAGGTTCCTTTGTTCTGGGTCTAAGACTGGAGGCTAAGGCCATTAACCAGAAAACAATTGGTGATGCTAAGAAATGGAAGGTCCACACCTGGTTTTTAAGTTCAGTAGGGATGGAAGTACATGTGACAAGACCCAGCAATGTTACTAACATTCTTTCATCCATAAACAAATATTAATGAGTTCCTATTATGTGCCAGACACATTCTTGGCCTTGAGGAAACAATGGTAATTAATATAAGGTCGCTGCTTTCATGGAGTTTATGTTCTGATTGGTGTTGACTAAAAAAATATTCACAACCTAAAAGTTGAGGGTTATGTTTTATTCAGTGGAAATTTTTAGTACTTCAAGCCCAGGAGGCAGCATCTCAAGTAACCCTGAGAGAACTGCTCCGAGGAGACGCAGCAGAGAGCCAGGATATAAAGGAGTTTTGCAGCAAAGCGTAGGTAGTCTGAACGTCAAAAATTATTGTTAATTAAAGAAAACCAGATATCTCAAGTTAAGGAATTTAGTGCTTTTCTATGTATGGGAAGATGCGAGAGTATGGGCTCACTGAAATCATTCCTTTGATATGCACCTCAGCTATCTGGGTCCAGTATCCTGTGTTTTCACATCAGGGCTCATCAGCTCACTGCTGTTGGCAGTGGCTGCAATCACTGATGACTGTGACATCCTTTGTTTACTGATATGGCAGGCAATATTCCATTTCTCAGTTCCTCCTCTTGGTTCAAAATTTGACCAATATTTGGAAGACATTTCATGACCAGTTTTTGTCCCACAGCCCTGGGAGGCTTGTCTCAGACCAGGCAAAAATTCTTGTTGATATGCCACTCCAGGTGCTAATTTCCGGATTACGTCCTGTAGATAATTAAATATTCTCTGGATCCTCTGTCTTCCTAGCCTATTATGATCCAGGAGATATTTTCCCTTGTTGCTTCTTCCCACACCTAGAATCACACTATTACAATTATTCTATGTGGAGTTGTAAATGTTATCTATTTCCTCAAGATAGGTACTGTAAGAGACAACAATCTTATAAAATACATAGGATATAAGTAATTCAACTAGTAATATTGACAAAGTCATGGTGCAGCAGGGAGACATAAATCATAAACAATTTGGAAACAAATTAAAACAATGATTAGTATAACTAGTTGTAATCCAATTGTAATAAACCATCAAGTCCACAGGAGAGCCAGCTGGAGAAGCCAAATTCTGGAAGAATCAGGTAGAGAGAAAAAGATAAACATGTCATTTTTGTTTACAAAGATATATTTTATCAAGTTGTTGTAGGTCATAGCATAATAAGAAAGGATTTTCTGGAAAACAAAGATTAAAGCTAGTATAGTTTCCAAAAAGTCATAAAGTTATAATCATATCAATTCATTCAGTCCTGTGTAATTAATTCCTGTTGATCTGGATAAAGTCATCAGGTTTTCCATTAGAGTTTTGTCATTTGTTACCCAGTTCAGTGGTATTATCTAAAGGCTATCAGAAATTTATATTTGTTTTAAAAGTCCTTTTTAAGAGTCTTCTTGAAAATCTTCATTTTGTAAAAGTATCAGTGTAAAATAATGATTGTCTATAAAGGACAAAACTTAAAATAGCATGGTTAAAGATTTGAGTACAAAGCAATTAGCAAGAAACTTGGCTATTTTTGTTACATATAACATATTAGGGTAATAACTAGAATTATGACTGATAATATATCAGAGGTTAGGGATTCCACATAAATTTTGGAATATCTATATTAATGACATTTATCCATACACTATAACCTAAGGTTCATCTCCAATCACTTGACAATGTTTTTGAAGTAATTTAACATACCAAATAAACTTAGTTTAACATTCTTCTCTGAGATGTCTCAGAGATGCTCTTTTGAAGCATCCCAGAGCCAGCTGCAGGCTAAAAGAGTTTTAGTTAGATTTTAATATTTGGGAAGTTTGTTAACAATATCAAAAATGTTTTAAAACACAACAGAATCATTGGTCTCTATGAAACAATACCTATTCATTTAACCAAAGTCGCAAAAAGATTAAAACAAACAAACAAACAAATACAGATCACTTAAGTGCACAGAAACTCACACAATCTGTTATCAAAAAGGAGCACCCTAAGAAACTTTGTTCAAATTCCAGTCTTTTGCTAGCTTACTTAACAACAAAATCCATTTACTTAATTAACTTCAATCTAAATTTAGTTAATCCTGACAATGCAGAAAATTTTTTTTCCTCAGTAAAATGTAACTCCATTCCTCATAACTTCTTTACTGAAAACACACATTCTACTTTCCTACTGCATACTGAAATGTTTCCTTATTACTGCTATTAGCTTTAATTACATGTTTAAATTTGAATCTTCAACTCAAAAAAACTTAATTTATAATGAAGACTAAATAAGCAATTCTGAACAGTCTTTTATGTTAGCATTCTGTAGATTGGTGAACATAAATACCAGTGATAGTTTCTAAAAACATTTGTTTTCGTATAGAGAACATCTCAGTGTGGCACCAAACATATTCATTAATAGTCCTAAATACATTTAGTTTCTCTGTTTAGTTTGATGTCTCAGTATCTTATTGGTGTGTGTGTGTGTGTGTGTGTGTGTGTATGAGTGAATGACCTAGCTATTCAATAAACTTCCATCACTTAAATTAGCACAACTCTAGAACTTTAAGTTACCAAATTTTCTGGAGAGATCATTTTAAGTAGACATTTCTAAAACATAATTAATTTTAAAGAGTTTACCCAAAAGCTCTTATCTCATTTACATTTACTTTAAAGTTTCATCATATCAAATTATTTTCCTTGGTCTTATTTGACTTTTATTAGACTTAGGTACAATAAAGTATTATACTTAATATTGATGACTCTAAAGACATGTCTATATTAATTATATCAACAAACTTTAATACCATGTATCAACTTAATATTAAATATTTCCCAGTTCACATGAACCTGAAAGTCATTTTGGCCAGTTTCTTTTTTTTTTTAATTAATTAATTAATAAATTAATTAGGCTGCATCGGGTCTTAGTTGTGGCACACAGGATCTTTGTTGCGGCATGCAGGAGTTTTTGGTTGCAGCGCGTGGGCTCTTCATTGTGGCATGTGGGCTTCTCTCTAGTTGTGGCATGCAGGCTTCTCTCTAGTTGTGGCGCTCAGGCTCCAGAGTGCGTGGGCTCAGTAGTTGTGGCACGTGGGCTCTCTAGTTGTCGCAGGCTCTCTAGTTGTGGTGCGTGGGCTCCAGAGCACGTGGGCTCAGTAGTTGTGGCATGCGGGTTCTCTAGTTGTGGCACACAGGCTTAGTTGCTCCGCGCCATGTGGGATCTTAGTTCCCTGACCAGGAATCAAACCCGTGTCCCCTGCATTGGAAGGTGGATTCTTAACTACTGGACCACCAGGGAAGTCCCTTGGCCAGTTTCTTTTATATTTAATTTTCAAGCAGTTCTAAATTGAACTCTTTGTAATTAAATTTTGATGATACTTTCCAGAGTATTATCATATATAAACAGACAAAACTAGAGATCTCATGCCTTCACTTTGAAAAAAAAACCTAGTTATGAATCATCAGGTATTACAATAGAAACATACTAGTTTACAAAGAACAGTTGGAATACATTAAAGTTGCTTGCTCAGATGACTAAGCCTTTACTATTTGTAAAGTTTAGCTGAGGGAGCATTCCCAGAGGTTTGAATTTTAAAACTACCACTTTGCCATTTTCCCCCCCTTGCTTGCAGGTCTTGCCTGATTGAGCTAATTAGGCTCAGTCTCAGGTCACTGTGGCCTGTATTTACATTTTCTGGTTTGTAGAGATTTGTAAGAAAAAGACAGTTGTTTTTACTTCCCCAAAGAACAGGTTTGTCACCTAAATGATACTAAAAGATTGATTTGTCCAACTATATATTATATTGATGAGAAGATTTCTAACTAAACTGAAGGTTAAGAGTTCTATGTTCTACACCTTTATTTTTTTTTATTTTTATTTTTTTTGAACATCTTTATTGGAGTATAATTGCTTTACAATGGTGTGTTAGTTTCTGTTTTATAACAAAGTGAATCAGCTATACATATACATATATCCCTGTATCTCCTCTCTCTTGCATTTCCCTCCCGCCCTCCCTATCCCACCCCTCTAGGTGGTCACAAAGCACCGAGCTGATCCCTGTGCTATGCGGCTGCTTCGCACTAGCTATCTATTTTACATTTGGTAGTATATATAAGTCCATGCCACTCTCTCACTTCGTCCCAGCTTACCCTTCCACCTCCCCGTGTCCTCAAGTCCATTCTCTATATCTGCATCTTTATTCCTGTCCTGCCCCTAGGTTCTTCAGAAACTTATTTTTTTTTTTTTTTTAGTTTCCATATATATGTGTTAGCATATGGTATTTGTTTTTCTCTTTCTGACTTACTTCACTCTGTATGACAGACTCTAGGTCCATCCACCTCACTACAAATAACTCAGTTTCGTTTCTTTTTATGGCTGAGTAATATTCCATTGTATATATGTGCCACATCTTCTTTAGCCATTCATCTGTCAATGGACACTTAGGTTGCGTCCATGTCCTGGCTATTGTAAATAGAGCTGCAATGAACATTGTGGTACATGACTCTTTTTGAATTATGGTTTTCTCAGGGTATATGTCCAGTAGAGGGATTGCTGGGTCATATGGTAATTCTATTTTTAGTTTTTTAAGGAACCTCCATACTGTTCTCCATAGTGGCTGTATCAAATTACATTCCCACCAACAGTGCAAGAGGGTTCCCTTTTCTCCACACCCTCTCCAGCATTTGTTGTTTGTAGATTTTTTGATGATGGCCATTCTGACTGGTGTGAGGTGATACCTCATGGTAGTTTTGATTTGCATTTCTCTAATAATTAGTGATGTTGAGCATCCTTTCATGTGTTTGTTGGCAATCTGTATGTCTTCTTTGGAGAAATGTCTATTTAGGTCTTCTGCCCATTTTTGGATTGGGTTGTTTGTTTGTTTTTTTACTATTGAGCTGCATGAGATGTTTATATATTTTGGAGATTAATCCTTTGTCCATTGATTCATTTGTAAATATTTTCTCCCATTCTGAGGGTTGTCTTTTCATCTTGTTTATGGTTTCCTTTGTTGTGCAAAAGCTTTTAAGTTTCATTAGGTCCCATTTGTTTATTTTTGTTTTTATTTCCATTTCTCTAGGAGGTGGGTCAAAAAGGATCTTGCTGTGATTTATGTCATAGAGTGTTCTGTTTATGTTTTCCTCTAAGAGTTTTATAGTGTCTTGCCTTACATTTAGGTCTTTAATCCATTTCGGATTTATTTTTGTGTATGGTGTTAGGGAGTGTTCTAATTTCATTCTTTTACATGTAGCTGTCCAATTTTCCCAGCACCACTTATTGAAGAGGCTGTCTTTTCTCCATTGTATATTTTTGCCTCCTTTATCAAATATAAGGTGACCATATGTGCGTGGGTTTATCTCTGGGCTTTCTATCCTGTTCCATTGATCTATATTTCTGTTTTTGTGCCAGTACCATACTGTCTTGATTACTGTAGCTTTGTAGTATAGTCTGAAGTCAGGGACTCTGATTCCTCCAGCTCCGTTTTTTGTTCTACAGCTTTAGAGTTTAATATATCATGCCTTCAAAAGCTTGTATAAGGCATTCAGCAAAGGTCTTTCCGAGCTTACAAGTCAAACCCAGAGCAAAATCACTAATGTTATTTTTATTAGCCCTTGAATGTTAGTTCCCAGTTTTTACTTATTTGTATGGTTCAGGTAACCCAATTGGTTCCCTTTAGTATGTTCAGTTAATATTTTCTGAGGGGCAGATGTATATGCCTTGTCTTATAATACCACACAGGGGAAGCATTCCCCAGTGAAACATGTCTACCTTACAATATAATGAAAGAAAGAGAGATATAACCATCTTATATAAAGCCCATTTAAATATATACCAATTTTATACACTTCCATCTCAACTCTATCAACTTTTATACCTTTAACTTTAGCTTTCATTAGTATCTAATCAACAAGTTTTGATCTTACAGGAGGAGTTCTAGAAGTTTTTCTTTCTTTTTATTCCCTGTCCATTTTATCTGTTTTTTATATAAAAGGCTCTGGGATCCCCAGAGGGGGGTTGAGCCAAGGAACTCAGGCCTTTTGGCATGTTGCCCCAAATAATTGCTGGTCAGGTATCTCAGTGTAATTTTTTTCTAAGCCCTTTAAATATATATATATTTATATTAATATATATTATATTATAATATTATATTGTATTATATATTAATATATATTTATATATTATATTAATATAATATATATATATTTAAGTTGGGGTAAATAGAGCAGACTTGTTTAGCTTTTAATGTTGAAGACCAGTAAGGGGTCCCTTTTGGCCCATTTAACCTCAGAGAGTGTAGTATCAAAACCTTGTGTTCTAATCACATAAATGTCCATTTTATTTATCCCATTTAAAGTAACAATCTAAAGATTTCTTTATTCATTTGAGGTAAGTCCTTTTGAAATTTCTACCTTGTTGGAAAAAGCATCTAGACTTTCCTTACAAGTTTTTTTTCTGTTAACATTAATTATTCTAGTGTTTTTGTTAGCATCTGTAAGAACCATTGAGGGGAAGAAAAGACCACAAATAAAGCTTCCCAAACTGTTTTTTTTTTCCCTTTGTTTTATTTATTTATTTATTATTTTAAAATTTCATTTTATTTATTTATTTTTATACAGCAGGTTCTTATTAGTTATCTATTTTATACATATTAGTGTATATATGTCAATCCCAATCTCCCAATTCATCCCACCACCACTACCCCTGCCCCGTTTTCCACCCTTGGTGTCCATACATTTGTTCTCTACGTCTGTGTCTCTATTTCTGCCTTGCAAACCAGTTCATCTATACCATTTTTCTAGATTCTACATATATGTGTTAATGTATGATATTTGTTTTTCTGACTTACTTCACTCTGTATGACAGTCTCTAGGTCCATCCACATCTTTACAAATGACCCAATTTTGTTCCTTTTTATGGCTAATATTCAATTGTATATATGTACCACATCTCCTTTATCCATTCGTCTGCCAATGGGCAATGAGGTTGTTTCCATGACCTGGCTATTGTAAATAGTGCTACAATGAACATTGAGGTGCATGCGTCTTTTTGAATTATGGTTTTCTCTGGATATATGCCCAGTAGTGGGATTCTGGGTCATATGGTAATTCTATTTTTAGTTTTTCAAGGAACCTTCATACTGTTCTCCATAGTGGCTGTATGAATTTACATTCCCACCAACAGTGCAAGAGGGTTCCCTTTTCTCCACATCCTCTCCGGCATCTGTTGTTTGTAGATTTTCTGATGATGCCCATTCTGACTGGTGTGAGGTGATACCTCACTGTAGTTTTGATTTGCATTTCTCTAATGATTAGTGATGTTGAGCAGCTTTTCATGTGCCTCTTGTCCATCTCTGTCTTCTTTGGAGAAATGTTTATTTAGGTCTTCTGCTCATTTTTTGGTTGGGTTGTTTTTTAATATTGAGCTGCATGAGCTGTTTATATATTTTGGAGATTAATCATTTGTCCGTTGATTCATTTGCAAATCTTTTCTCCCATTCTGAGGGTTGTCTTTTTCTCTTGTTTATAGTTTCCTTTGCTGTGCAAAAGCTTTTAAGTTTCCTTAGGTCCCATTTGTTTATTTTTGTTTTTATGTCCATTACTCTAGGTGGTGGGTCAAAAAAGATCTTGCTGTGATTTATGTCAAAGAATGCTCTTCCTATGTTTTCCTCTAAGAGTTTTATAGTGTCCGGTCTTACATTTAGGTCTCTAATCCATTTTGAGTTTATTTTTGTGTATGGTGTTAGGGAGTGTTCTAATTTCATTCTTTTACATGTAGCTGTTCAGTTTTCCCAGCACCACTGATTGAAGAGACTGTCTTTTCTCCATTGTATAACCTTGCCTCCTTTGTCATAGATTAGTTGACCATTAGTTGACCATGGGTTTATCTCTGGGCTTTCTATCCTGTTCCATTGATCTATATTTCTGTTTTTGTGTCAGTACCATATTGTCTTGATTACTGTAGCTTTGTAATATAGTCTGAAGTCAGGGAGTCTGATTCCTCCAGCTCCATTTTTTTCCCTCAATATTGCTTTGGCTATTCAGGGTCTTTTGTGTCTCCATACAAATTTTAAGATTTTTTGTTCTAGTTCTGTACAAAATGCCATTGGTAATTTGATAGGGACTGCATTGAATCTGTAGATTGCTTTGGGTAGTATAGTCATTTTCACAATATTGACTCTTCTAATCCAAGAACATGGTATATCTCTCCATCTGCTTGTGTCATCTTTGATTTCCCTCATCAGTGTCTTATAGTTTTCTGAGTACAGGTCTTTTACCTCCTTAGGTAGGTTTATTCCTAGGTATTTTATTCTTTTTGCTGCAGTGGTGAATGGGAGTGTTTCCTTAATTTCCCTTTCTGATCTTTCATTGTTAGTGTATAAGAATGCAAGAGATTTTTGTGCATTAATTTTGTATTCTGCAATTTTACCAAATTCATTGATTAGCTCTAGTAGTTTTCTGGTGGCATGCTTAGGATTCTCTATGTATAGTGTCATATCATCTGCAAACAGTGACAGTTTTACGTCTTCTTTTCCAATTTGCATTCCTTTTATTTCTTTTTCTTCTCTGATTGCCGTGGATAGGACTTCCAAAACTCTGTTGAATAATAGTGGCGAGAGTGGACATCCTTGTCTTGTTCCTGATCTTAGAGGAAATGCTTTCAGGTTTTCACCATTGAGAATGACGTTTGCTGTGGGTTTGTCATATATGGCCTTTATTATATTGAGGTAGGTTCCATCTATGCCCACTTTCTGGAGAGTTTTTATCATAAATGGGTGTTGAATTTTGTCAAAAGCTTTTTCTGCATCTACTGAGATGATCATACGGTTTTTATTCTTCAATTTGTTAATATGGTCTATCACACTGATTGATTTGCGTATATTGAAGAATCCTTGCATCTCTGGGATAAATCCCACTTGATCATGGTGTGTGATCCTTTTAATGTGTTGTTGGATTCTATTTGCTAGTATTTTGTTGAGGATTTTTGCATCTATATTCATCAGTGATATTGGTGTGTAATTTTCTTTTTTTGTAGTATCTTTGTCTGGTTTTGGTGTCAGGGTGATGGTGGCCTCATGGAATGAGTTTGGGAGTGTTCCTTCCTCTGCAATTTTTTGGAAGAGTCTGAGAAAGATGGGTGTTAACTCTTCTCTAAATGTTTGATTGAATTCACCTGTGAAATTCAATCTGGTCCTGGACTTCTGTTTGGTGGAAGATTTTTAATCTCAGATTCAATTTCATTACTTGTGATTGGTCTGTTCATATTTTCTATTTCTTCCTGGTTCAGTCTTGGAAGGTTATACCTTTCTAAACATTTGTCCATTTCTTCCAGGTTGTCCATTTTATTGGCACAGAGTTGCTTGCTGTAGTCTCTTAGGATGCTTTGTATTTCTGCGGTGTCTGCTGTAATTTCTCCTTTTTCATTTCTAATTTTATTGATTTGAGTCCTCTCCCTCTTTTTCTTGATGAGTCTGGCTAAAGGTTTATCAATTTTGTTTATCTTCTCAAAGAACCAGCTTTTAGTTTTATTGATCTTTGCTATTGTTTTCTTTGTTTCTATTTCATTGATTTCTGCTCTGATCTTTATGATTTCTTTCCTTCTGCTAACTTTGGGTTTTGTTTGCTCTTCTTTCTCTAGCTCCTTTAGGTGTAAGGTTAGATTGTTTATTTGAGATTTTTCTTGTTTCTTGAGGTAGGCTTGTGTTGCTATAAACTTCCCTCTTAGAACTGCTTTTGCTGCATCCCATAGGTTTTGGATTGTCGTGTTTTCATTGTGATTTGTCTCTAGGTATTTTTTGATTTCCTCGTTGATTTCTTCAGTGAGCTCTTGGTTATTTAGTAATGTATTGTTTAGGCTCCATATGTTTGTGTTTTTTACGTTTTTTCCCTGTAATTGATTTCTAATCTCATAACGTTGTGGTCAGAAAAGATGCTTGATATGATTTCAATTTTCTAAAATTTACTGAGGCTTGATTTTGACCCAAGATGTGATCTATCCTGGAGAATGTTCCGTGCGCACTTGAGAAGAAAGTGTAATTTGCTGTTTTTGGATAGAATGTCCTATAAATATCAATTAAGTCTATCATCTTGTCTATTGTGTCATTTAAAGCTTGTGTTTCCTTAGTAATTTTCTGTTTGGATGATATGTACATTGGTGTAAGTGAGGTGTTAAAAGTCCCTTACTATTATTTCGTTACTGTCAATTACTCTTTTATAGCTGTTAGCAGTTGCCTTATGTATTGAGGTGCTCCTATGTTGGGTGCATATATATTTATAATTGTTATATCTTCTTCTTGGATTGATCCCTTGATCATTATGTAGTGTCCTTCCTTGTCTCTTGTAGCATTCTTCATTTTAAAATCCATTTTATCTGATATGAGTATTGCTACTCCAACTTTCTTTTGATTTGCATTTACATGAAATATCTTTTTCTATCTCCTCACTTTCAGTCTGTATGTGTCCCGAGGTCTGAAGTGGGTCTCCTGTAGACAGCATATATACAGGTCTTGTTTTTGCATCCATTCAGCCAGTCTGTGTCTTTTGGTTGGAGCATTTAATCCATTCACGTTTAAGGTAATTATTGATTTGTATGTTCCTATTACCATTTTCTTAATTGTTTTGATGTGTTTTTGTAGGTCCTTTTCTTCTCTTGTGTTTCCCACTTAGAGAAGTTCCTTTAGCATTTGTTGTAGAGCTGGTTGGTGGTGCTGAATTCTCTTAGCTTTTGTTTGTCTGTAAAGCTTTTGATTTCTCCATCGAATCTGAATGAGATCCTTTCCGGGTAGGGTAATCTTGGTTGTAGGTTCTTCCGTTTCATCACTTTAAGTATATCATGCCACTCCCTTCTGGCTTGTAGAGTTTCTGCTGAGAAATCAGCTGTTAACCTCATGGGAGTTCCCTTGTATGTTATTTGTCATTTTTCCCTTGCTGCTTTCAATAATTTTTCTTTGTCTTTAATTTTTGCCAATTTGATTACTATGTGTCTCAGCATGTTTCTACTTGGGTTTATCCTGTATGGGACTCTCTGTGCTTCCTGGACTTGAGTGGCTATTTCGTTTCCCATGTTAAGGAAGTTTTCGACTATAATCTCTTCAAATATTTTCTCGGGTCCTTTCTCTCTCTCTCTTCTCCTTCTGGGACCCCTATAATGTGAATGTTGTTACGTTTAATGTTTTCCCAGAGGTCTCTTAGGCTGTCTTCATTTCTTTTCATTCTTTTTTCTTTATTCTGTTCCACAGCAGTGAATTCCACCATTCTGTCTTCCAGGTCACTTAACCATTTTTCTGCCTCAGTTATTCTGCTATTGATTCCTTCTAGTGTATTTTTCATTTCAGTTATTGTATTGTTCATCTCTGTTTGTTTGTTCTTTAATTCTTCTAGGTGTTTGTTCTTTAATTCTTCCAGGTCTTGTTAAACATTTCTTGCATCTTCTCAACCTTTGCCTCCATTCTTTTTCCGAGATCCTGGGTCATCTTCACTATCATTATTCTGAATTCTTTTTCTGGAAGGTTGCCTATCTCCACTGCATTTAGTTTTTTTTTGGGGGGGGGGGTTTATCTTGTTCCTTCATCTGGTACATAGCCATCTGCCTTTTCATCTTGTCTATCTTTCTGTGAATGTGGTTTTTGTTCCACAGGCTGCATGATTGTAGTTCTTTTTGCTTCTGCTCAGTTCTCCATACTCTTGAGCTCAGTTTTTATTTTCTAAATAGCTGCCAGTCCAAATGCCAGTCCAATAACTATGGAAAGACATCTTGAAAATAAGCCTCTTATCAAAGAAAAGCATGACTGTTTGTAAATAGTTTTTCCATCATACTTTGTACAAGAAGAATCTGATGCACTTGGACCTTCACATGACTTGTAATAGTTTTTAAAATTATTTCCCCAGTCAGAAGCTCCATTGATGAAACCAGAACATTTTAACTGTAGTACATTTTGTCCTAGATCAGCAAGCAGGGAAGATCAAGGGTGCTTGGTCCCCCCCAGTGGAGAAACCTCTCCCTTGTTTGAAGGATAGTTTTGCTGGCTATAGAATTCTTGGTTGACAATCCTTTTTTTTAACACTTTGAATATGTCATGAGTCATTTTGCTTTTGCTGCTTTCAGAATTCTCACTTGTCTTTTGACTGTTTTCCTTTGACATGACAAGGTGTGGAACCTACTGAGTCTGTTCTGAGAGTTCACTAAGATTCTTGGACATGCAGACGTTTTTTGTCAATTTTTTGGCTGTTATTTCTTTGAATATTCTTTCTGCCCATTTTCCATCTTCTCTTTTTCTGAGACTTCAGTTATGCTTGTGTTGGTTCATTTGATGGTGTTCCACAGGTGAGACTCAGTTCATTTCTTTCATTCTTTTTAATTTCAATTCCTTTGGATGGATAATATTAATTGACATTTCTTCAAGTTCTCTTATTCTTTTGCCTGTTGAAATGTGCTGTTGAGTCCATCTAGTGAACTTTTCATTTCAGTAATTGTACTTTTGAACTCCAGAATTTCTTTTTTTTTTTTATAATTTCTCTTTATTGACTTTCTGTCTTTGGTAAGACATCGTTTCATATTTCTTTAATTCTTTAGACACAATTTCCTTTAGTTCTTTGAGCATATTTATAATAGCAAGTTTGAAGTATTTGTCTTGCAAGCCCAACATCTGGGCTTCCTCAGGTAATATTTCTGTTTACTGTTTTTTCCTACATATGGGATATACTTTTCAGTTTCTTTGCATATCTCATAATTTTTTGTTGAACTGGACATTTAAAATTATATAATGTGGCCACTCTGTAAATCAGATTCTCGACCCCTCCTCAGGAATTGTTTAGTGACTTTCTCGGATTAATTATGTAAAGTCTGTATCTTTTTTCATATGAAATTTCTGCTTAGTTAGCTCAGTATCCAGGTAGTGATTGAACAGAGATTTCCTCAAATATCTTGAACCAGCTTTTGCTTGATGACTCTATGTGTATATTGGGATATGGTTTCAATGATTTGTCAGGCAGTTTACACCTCTCATTGCCTTCACTTCTTGACTGGGCAAAGTCTAAAGGTCTGCCAGCAGTGAGACATTAGGGCCTTCTCAGGTCTTTCCTGGGCATGCACATAGCATGCACATGGCCTTATAGATTGCCAGGAGTATTTCAAATATTTTCATGTCTCCTTATGGACAGCTTATTCTCCAATTTTTCCTTTAAAATTTTTTTAGTCAGCCTATTTTTTAGCCGCAACTGTTAACAACACCTCTGGCAGCTTCAATGTTAAACAATTGCCACTGATTGTTTTTGATAAATACCCTGTGGCTAGGGCTATTTGCAGAGGTTGAGTTCTGATTCAGGTCAAATAAAACAAGCTCTGAGATAGTAAATTTTATTGGGTGGCCAGACAAGTCAAATAGTGACGATTCTCTGGGATTGTGGCTTTGGGGGAACTCCAAACCCATTCTCCCTGCTCCAGTAGCTGCTAGCCTGCTTGTTTTCACAGCTACTGTAGTTGTGAGGCTGCTGGCTTTTAATAATACTTTGAAGCTGGAAAGGGGGGTATTGGATTAGAGAAAGTTAAAACAACCCTAACCTCATTGTTCTTACTGAGATTCAGCCATTTTTCTTGACAAAACACTGCTCAGATTATTGAAACCCTCTGTTTAATTTCAACAGTCTGAAGAAGTTGATTTTAACAGTTTTTCCTAGACTTCTCATTGCCTTTATGGAGAAACAGACTTTTGGAGGTCCTTAATGTCATTCTGGAAGTCGGAAAGGTCTACAGCTTTCTTTTCTTTTGTGTTAGCATGGTATATCATTTTACATTCTTTTACTTTTATTCTATTTGTGTCTTTATTTTAAAGTCAGTTCTTGAAGGTTGTTTGTATTAGATATTGCTTGTTTATCCAATTTGACAATCTTTGTTTTTCATTTGGGATGTTAAAAATATTTAATTTTAAACTGTTTATTTATATTGTTAGATTTAAAGCTATTTACTTGCTATTTTCTTTCTATTTGTTTCATCTATTCATTATTCTCTTTTTTGGCCTTCTTTTGGATTGACTATTTTTTATGATTTCATTTTATCTTTCATTGCCTATTGGCTCTAGTGCTTTGAGTTTCTGTTTTGTTTTCAGTGGTTGCTTATGGCCTATAGTGTACACTTTTAATTTATAACAGTCTACTCTGAAGTAACATTATATTATTTCACAAATAGTATAAAAACCCACAACTGTATACTCCTCTCATTTCTCCACTCCTGGTCTTTGTCTTATTGCTATCAAATAATTTATTTCTGCACATGTCATAAATTCCATATTACATTTGTTATTTCTGCTTTAATAGTCAATTATCTTTTAAAGAAATTTTAAAAACAATTTTTAAAGTTCTTTTATATTCACCCACATATTTATCATTTCCTGTGCTCTTCATTTTTTGGTGTAGATTCAGATTTCCACTTGATAATATTTTCCTTCTTCCTGGAGACTTCCTTTAACATTCTTGTAGTTCAGTTGTGCTGGTATAATTTTTTTTCCCAGCTTTTGTATGCTGAAAATGTCTTTATTTGGCCATTGTTTTTGAAAATTTTTCTCTAGGTATAGAATTCTAGATTGACAGTTTTTTTTCTTCCAGTACTTTAAAGCTATTGTTTCACTCTCTTTTGACTTGCATTGTTTCAGACAATAAATCTGTTGTTACTATTATTTTTCTTTCTGTACATACGCTGTCTTTTTTTAATCTGCCAGATTTTAAGATTTTCTCTTAAATCTTATCAATAGTTCTAAGTAATTTGATTATGATGTACTTTTGTTCCCGTTTCTTGGGCTTAGGATTTGTTGAGATTCTTAGATTTATAGTTTTCATCAATTTAGAAAATTTTTTATTCATTATTTTTATTTTTTTATTTTTTTTGGCCTTGCCACACAGTTTGTTTCCTGACATTGATCTTAGTTCCTTGACTAGGGATTGAACCCGGGCCCCAGCAGTGAAAGCGCCAAGTTTTGACCACTGGAACACCAGGGAATTCCCTCATTAGTCTTTCAAATATTTCTTCTGACTGCCCCTCTCTCCTTTAGGGACTCTAATTATATGCATATTAGGCTACTTGAAGTTGTCCCACATCTCACTGATGTTCTGTTTATTTTTTTCAGTGTTCTTTTTCTTTCTGTATGTTTCCTTCTGTATAGTTTCCATTGTTATATCTTCAGGTTTTCTAATCATTTTTCTGTAGTGTCTAATCTGCTATTAATCCTGTTGTGGATTGAATTGTGTCCCCCTCAAAGTTAATATGTTGAAGCCCTAACCCCCAATGTTACTTTATTTGGAGATAGGACCTTTAAGAAAGTGATTAAGGTTAAATGAAACTATTACAGTAGGGCCCTAATCTAAGAGGACTAGTGTCCTTATAAGAAGAGTTAGATATACCAGGAGTACATGCATTCAGAGAAAGGGCCATGTGAGGACACAGTGAGAAGGTGGCTATGTGCAACTGGTAGGAGAGTCCTTAGCAGAAGCCAGCTGTGCTGGCACCTCCGTCTTGGACTTCAGTCTCCAGAACTGTGAGAAAATAAACTTCTGAAGTTTAAGCCATCTAGTCCGTGGCATTCTGTTATGGCAGCCCTAGCAGACAAATACAAATGCCATCCAGTCTATCTTCATCTCTAAAAATTCTATGTGAACTTTTTAAAGTGTCTTCCATGTCTTTCAACATTCTCTTAATTTCCCATTACTTTTTGAAATTATGGAATATATAACTATCATTTGTGTCATTTCTGGGTCTGTTTCCTTTGATTGATTTTTCTCCTCATTACGGCTTGTATTTTCCTACTTATTTGCATGTCTGATAATTTTTTATTTGATGACAGACACTATGAATTTTACATTATTGGATGCTGATTTTTTGGGGGTAGTCTTTAAATATTGTTGTGTTTATTCTGAGATGCTGTTAAGTTACTTGGAAACAGTTTGGTTCTTTCAGGGATTGCTTTTAGCTTTGTTAGGTAAAATCAGAGATGTCTGTATCCTAGAGTTAAATTGGCCCCACTACTGAGGCAGAGTGGTTGTTCCACTCTGATTGTTGGGAATTGAACTATTTTTAACCCTGTATATTTACTGGGACTTATTCTGCTGCTTCTACCCAGTTGTTCTTTCACTGGTTTATGGCTTTCTCACACCCATGTGTTGATCAGTATTTAACTGAAGACTAAAGGGTAGTCCTCTGTAGATTGCTGCAGCTCTCTCCTCTCCAATACTTTGCCCTGTGAATTAAAGATGCCTTGACTGTTCCAAATTCTCACCTATAGCTCCTCAACTCAAGGAAACCCTGGGCTCTGTTTCTCTTCACTTCTTTGAGGTCTAGAAACTATTTCCAGCTATAATTCATTTTTCCCCTCTTCTCCCAGGGACCACTCATTTGCATTGCCTGTAGTCTGCTTTTTGGAAAACCATTATTTCTTATCATTTGTCTGTGTTTTTAGTCATTTAAGGCAGGAGGGTAAATTTAGTCCCTGTTATAATTCTATGTTCAGAAGTGAAAGTCTCCCTAAAAGTTTTTAAGTACTTGGTCCTTCCAGCTGAACAGGTACAAATAGCATAATATTATTAATGTGTGACTAATGTGATGACCGTGAGATGTCAACATCATCAAAATTTCTTTGGATATATTATATTATATTATATAATCAGAGAGAAAGAAATTGAACTTTAGCAAATCTGTGAAGGTAGGCTCTTTTAGGTCAAAGCGAATAGCATCTGGTGATCCTTGTAAACTGATATAGATTTTTTTAAAAAATCCTTTGCAAGGGACTTCCCTGGTGGTCCAGTTGCTAAGACTCCACACTCCCAAAGTAGGGTCCCAGGTTCGATCCCTGGTCAGGGAACTAGTTCCTACATGCCACAACTGAGTTCGCATGCCACAATTAAGACCCAACTCAGCCAAATAAATAAATAAATATTTTTAAAAAATCCTTTGCAAGATCAATAAGTGCATAAAAACTATTTTGATTTTGTCTAAGCAATATACCATGTCTGGAACGATAGCAGTAATTGAAATACACATCTGATAAATTTTATGACCCACAATCATTCTCCAGGATCACAAGCTAAACAGATGAGTTGAATGTGGATATTTTAAATTTTATTTTATTTTTGGCTAAGTTGGGTCTTTGTTGCTGTGCGTGGGATTTCTCTAGTTGAGGCGAGCAGGGGCTACTCTTTGTTGCAGTGCACGGGCTTCTCATTGCAGTGGCTTCTCTTGTTGTAGAGCATGGACTCTAGGTGTGCGGGCTCAGTAGTTGTGGCTCGTGGGCTTAGTTACTCCGCAGTATGTGGGATCTTCCCGGTCCAGGGATCGAACCTGTGTCCCCTGCATTGGCAGGTGGATTCTTAACGACTGCGCCACCAGAGAAGTCCCTGAATGGGGATATTTTAGATATCAACATCCTTGCACATACGAAGCTAGGAAGCATAGATCAACAAATACTATTGTGTGGATCACATTTTCTGATCATAATGAGATGAAATTAGAAATCAATAATAGATAATTTTTAAATGCATACATTTGAAAATTTAAAACACATCTCTCTATATAGACTTATATGGAAAGATCCAGATATACAGTTGAAGTAAATCATTCAAGATACTGAGTATTTTTTAATACATAATACCATTTGTGTAAAATAAGAAAATATATATTTGTATGTATACATAAGAACTATTTGGAACTATATCCCCCCAAATTTAACAGTGAAT
Organism: Eubalaena glacialis; assembly: GCF_028564815.1. Taxonomy (NCBI): domain Eukaryota; kingdom Metazoa; phylum Chordata; class Mammalia; order Artiodactyla; family Balaenidae; genus Eubalaena; species Eubalaena glacialis. Next base: position 35,094,340 of record NC_083718.1, read on the forward strand.
ACTTGTATTAAGGGAGTATATAAAACCATGTGTATGGGATCAGTAGTAGGATGGAAACTTCTCATAGAATACCATTTCACATTTTTCATTTTTGATTTCTATGACTATTGACTAACCAAAAATTAGGTGCTTAAAATTATTTATAAAACATATTTTAACAATTCATGAGGCAAAGAAGAAAATATAATGGGGAATTAAAATATATTTAGAACTGAATGACAATAAAATCTATACATTTCAAAATTTGTAAGAAGTGGCTGAAACAGTACCAAAAGGAACATTAATACTCTTAAATACATATATTAGAACAGAAGATAGATTGAGGTTAAAGTGGAAAGAATCTCCTTCAAAAAATTAGAAAATAATAATAGTGCAAATTCAAGGAAACATTTTATTTTTATTCTATTTCTGACTATATAATGGAGAGTTAATCCAAACAACTGCAGTATTTCAATTAGAATTCTGAGTGAAATATTATTTTAAAAACCTTTTAAATGTGCTGCTGGGCTGGCATAAAAGAAATCTCCAAATTCCCACTATGAGTTGCAAGAGGAATTCTAGAAGTTCAATGCCTTAGCATGCACTCTGAGGTTTTCTGACCAACCCTGAGGCCTTGACTTGCTTTTTTTTTTTTTGGTGCAGCTTGTAGGATCTCAGTTCCCCCACCAGGGATTGAACCCGGGGCATGGCAATGAAAGCTCAGAATCCTAAACACTAGGCCACCAGGGAACTCCCCCTTGACTTCCATTTTGATGGCTACATGGATCACAGGACCTCCTAAGTAGGTAATTTAGTACCTACTTAGTTAGGACCCAAAGGAGAGAATCCCCAGTGTAAAAGTAAACATAAATCAAACCCTGTTGTAAAAAAATCAGGTGACAAGGAAACATACCTGGCTTGACCTTAGTGCTGGAAAGAAGGAGGAGAAAATCTCCCTGGATAATTTACAAGAATAAGCCATCTGTGGTAGCCAGCATCTAAGACGGCCCCAGTGATCTCTGCCTTCTGACATTCACACTCTTGTATGTAGTCACCTCCTACATTGAACAGACTTACTTACTTAGGTGATAGAAGATTGCAGAAATGACCGTGTGTGATTTCTGAGACTAGATCACATAAAATATTGAGGCTTCTACTTTCTTTTCAGTTCCTTAAAGAACTACATAACGAAATATTTGTTTTCTTCTAGAGTTTAAATTCTTGCCTCAGTTATACCTGCTCACTTAATCCTCTAGATCCACCAGTTCTGCTGATGTTTCCAAGAGGTCCACACATGTGGACTTCAACCAGTGCTAAAGTTAAAGCTTCAGGATGCAGCAATAATGGACACCCTGAGGCCACCTGAGGCCTATGCAGTGGCTTAGCCACTTTCTAGGGTTTGTGTTGTCTTTCTAGGGACCACATCTTTGCGTAAGGCCCAAAGTGTGCAGCTTTGCTTTGTAGAGGTATAAGCTACAAAGTCCTGACATAAGCTGTAGTCATCTGTCAAGGTCAAAATATGAGGTGGGGGCTTCCCTGGTGGCGCAGTAGTTGAGAATCTGCCTGCCAATGCAGGGGACACGGGTTCGAGCCCTGGTCTGGGAAGATCCCACATGCCGCGGAGCAACTAGGCCCATGAGCCACAATTGCTGAGCCTGCGCGTCTGGAGCCTGTGCTCCGCAATAAGAGAGGCCGCGATAGTGAGAGGCCCGCGCACCGCGATGAAGAGTGGCCCCCACTTGCCGCAACTAGAGAAAGCCCTCGCACAGAAGCGAAGACCCAACACAGCCATAAATAAATAAATAAAATTAAAAAAAAAAAAATATGAGGTGGCTTAAGACTTAAAGCCTCTTACAGAAGTTAAAAGCTATCTACACAACTGTGAAAACCCACTTGGCATAATACAACCTCTTAACTTGCTAAAGTTAAAACATGTTCAATATACCCTAAAGTGTGAAGCTCAAAGATACACACTTTACCTCACCAAAAGCCTCTTTGTGTATATATTTTGTCATCCAGAATTTAACTCCCTATTTATTTACTGATAGTTACAGCCCAGCATTTCAGATGTTGGGGTCTTTGAGGTTACACCTCCCAAATACGGGCCTCCTTACTATAGAGGAAGGCCTGCCCCTGTATCTTACAGCATGGAAGAGAACAACTGGAAGACTGTACTCTCCACAAGCAAGCCAGCTTCCTAGATGAAGACATTAAACTACTTATGCCCATTTTCTCAAACTCATCGCTCAGGTAGTCCCCACTCCTCCCTGGGAGGAGGAGTGGGGGCTACCTGAATCTTAAGTGCACATTTAAAAAATATTCTAAGTGGCAAATAGGAAATACACATAATGCACTTTTGTCTAGTGAAGTACTGTTATCAAGTTCAAGCTCATATTGCTCGCCACACGACAGGCCATTAAATCAAAAAGTAAGAATAGTGACTTTATTCGCAAAGCCAGCAGACTGAGAAGATGACGGACTAGCGTTCCACACAACCATCTTACCCAAGTTAGAATTCAGGATTCTTTTATACTAAAAGGGGAGGGGGTGTGGTTGGTTGTTGCAGACTTCTTGGTGCTGGCCAGACCCCAGAGGGGATGTGATAATCCTTTGTTCTTGCAGGTGTCCACGTTTGTCTGGTCACTATGTTCCTATAAATCTCCGACAAGATGAATTATTTTCTGCTCTGCAACTTTTTATCTCTATATGAATGAAGAAGTGTTATGGCTTTAAGGATCAAGCCTGGGAGGGAGAGCCTTAAGAAAGGGCTATAGGCAACATTCTTTTACAAATGTGCAGAGCCAGCATGACTAAGCATAGGCAACAGAGCACAAAGGTAAGAGCTAAAGGAATAGATCCAATATGGAGTCAGGTTTGTTCTTCTCTGTTAGAGTATGATGGTTGTCTCAACAAAAAGCATTTGTGGGATTGAGTCACAAGCTGAACTAGCCACTTTTTTCATGTATCACCATTTACTTGAAAGAATGACTTACAAACCATTGTTATGGAGACTTCGGTACCGGAAGACACTTTCTTGAAAATGGAAAAAGTAAGCCTATTGATAGTATTTGTTGCCAATGAAAAACTTTGAGATTTCTGAAAATTAAAATGTTAGAAAAGTTGTGTACGCCACTCCGAGCTCAGATCCTTAATACTTACAGCCTTTTCTGATGATATCAGTGCTAAAGCAAATGAAAGTGATTTTTTTCTATATTGTTTAATGAAATATGTTAACATTTGGAAGATACGCATAACTCAGTGAACGAATAATTTCCAAATAACCAAATGCATGATGTTACAAAATTATGCACAGTTAAAAATTCCATTCAAAGTGAAAAATAGGTCAATAGATTCTAATTTAACAGAGTATGAATGATTCATTGAAATGGTTTTAGGTTCCACAATGCAACTAACCTTTTATTGAATTTTGGTATAGTATCAAAGAATATATAGAATTATCTGAAAAGATTATTAAAATACTTCTCCATTTTCCATACTTTCATATTGGCATGAGGCTAGATTTTCTTCATATGTTCCAACCATGACAACATATCACAACAGATTGAATGCAGAAACATATGAGCTATCTTCTATTAAGCCAGACATTAAACAAATTTGCAAAACAGTATTTTATATCCAAACAAATGAACTTTCCTGGGTGAAGACAACAAAAAATATTTTCAGATATGCAAGGGCTCAATAAATAGAATACTTGCTTCCCCTTATTAAAAGAAATTACTTGAAGATTTACTTCTGCCATTCAAGGTATGAGTAATTATGACTGTAAGAATGGAGAAATTGGGTGATAAAAGGATGGTTTTGTGATTTATAAATTGTCTCCAAATTACTTGTACTATGGTTGGAAGAGGAGCTGTACCTTAAAAAGGGGAAGGAATGTTGGACAGACAGAAACTAGGAGTCAACACATCACCGTGTCAAAGTCCCTCTGTTTAGAATGTTTATCTCCCTCTGTGCTCATCTTAATCCTATCTATATTTCAAGACAAAGCTCAGATCCCACATAGAATCATATAATCTTGGTACTGGAAAGGAGCAGGAGAGAGGAAAATAATTTATATTGAGATCTATTATTATGCACCTATCTGCATATTTAAAATTCATTCACATTTAATCCTTATAGAAAACCAGAAGAATAGGTTTTGTTATCCCCATTTTATAGACAAGGAAATCAAAGTTCAAAGAAGTTAAACCACTTGCCCATTGTCATCTTACTAGCTAGAGGTATGATGGGGACTCAAACCTTGATCTTTTTTACTTTGAAGTCCATGCCCTTTGTGGTTCATTATACTACCTTAAAGTTTGTTTAATCTAAATAAGCCTGACCAATCTGTTGCTTAAATTCTCCTTAGACATCCTCATGAATGCTTAGCAGCCCAATTCCCTCCAGGGACAAAGAATTCCACACATTTTAGTGCAGCCCATTATATCTATTGACTGCATTAGTTTCTCTCAATATTAAGCTGACATAGTTCTTCTGAAACCCTTAACCATAAATCCTAATAATGCCCTTTGGGGTTATGCATAATGAACTAGTACTGAGAGACTGTTAGTGGGATATCTATTCTTTTCTTCTTAACAAGGGAATGGAACTTTACCTCAGCACTGAGGTAGATGTACCTTGAAGCCAATGAAGCTGAAGCTTGAAGCTTCACTTGCCTGAGCCCCTGTGAGTGCTGGCAGCTGCTGGGAGTTGTGAAGTGCTCTAAATGGAGAGGGGAACATTGCAATTAGGAAGCAGGTCTGGCAAATTGGCTAAAGAGATCTCAGAAGAAAGGGACCTGAAACCCCAAAGCTCCAGTAATGGGTTATGATTTCTTTTCTCATACTTAAGAAATATCTACTTTTGTACCTAATTTTGCACTATAAACTTTGTATTATATTCCTTAAAGAGGGCTCCAAAATTGTGTTCAGTCCCACAAATTCTGAACTGATTCAATCCATAGCAGTCCTGTTAAAATATATTTTCAATACTGTATTTATATCCTGGTACTTACATGAGAGAAATTAATTCTTATTTCATTTAGCCCATTGTTATTTTGGATCATCATCACAGTAGCCAGACCAATATCATGATACAGGATGTTTAATTTTTATTCTGCCATGTGCATACATGACCACCACCCTATTACCTCCTCCAGAGTAAGCTGGTCCAGAGGGGGAGGTGTGACCCAGGCGAGGCTAGTAATTTCTTGCCCACGATTTTCAAACTGTGTCTGTTAAGAGAGACAGTCTCTTCATTTACCTGCATTTAAAGCTGTGTAGCATAGGATCACCTGGCATTTGTGTCTCTTTACAATTTTTCTCATTACTTCCATACGGAGGACACCAGTAGGCATTAAGAGAACATGAGGAAAAGAGAAGAAAGGATAAAAGCTATAGACGTCTGCCTTTTCAGTTGTTCCATGACCCTAGATGCATTTCTGCCCTTCTTGTAGTTTGGTTCATCAGTTATTCCTTGATCAAGAAATTATACCAATATCCTTCTAATAAATTCCTGGCTTTCTCCAAGGTAGTTAAATAGGATTTCTGTCTCTTGCAACCAAGAGGCCTGCCTTTTAAACTCATTATACACTCTCATAAGGCATATATAAAGAAAGCCAGGGAATTCCCATGTTAACAATTTGCCTATGACTGTATCTTCTGAGCTCCTAGGTCCATAGATCCAATTACCTAACTGACAGGATATCACAAAGTCACCTCAAACTCACTTTCACCTCTCCTTTCAAACCTCTGCCTCCAGGGTTCCCCATCACAGTAAATAACATCACTACTCACACTCAGGTGCTCAAGTCACAAAGTTGGATGAGGTCCATGCCTTATAAAACCTAATATGCCCTGGGCCCTGCTTACCTCTCTAGTTTAACCATATACTGTTCCTCCCTCCATTCTCTACCCTCCAGCCACACTTGTTTATCTAAAATTAATGAGGTAACATCTCCCCAGTGTTCCGCCACCTTCCCCATTTTGCTTAGAACTTTCCTATGCAAAACCATACCTCCTATGCAAGGTAGTTAAAATGAAGAGCTATGGAAGTCCCTGGCTCCACAGGCTCCCTCCGCCTTCCTTACGTCTCTCAGAAGTAAGAGCATCCTAATCCTCACACATCTAGGAGTTTGAAACAAACGGTGTAAAAACAGAAAAAACTATAGAGGTCATAGTTTTGTAGTGACGTGAGTCAAGGGCCATACTGACTTAGTTTTACGTGGATTGACTTAGTTAGGGCCCAATCTCACTTAACAAATTAACAATTGGACCTCTGCTGCCACCCTGGTAAGAAAATTGATCCTGCATGTCCCTAGCTTTCTCATCCTGCTCTCTTCTTAATCAAAATCTCTCACAGAAGCATCTGATTAGTGCCTGTATGCATGCCTGTGCCATAGCTGCAAGGGACACTGAGACAGTGAGGGACTGGTTTCTCCTTTGGGGAGGTAGGACTCATAATGGCAGAAAACCCCCACAAGGGAAGGATGATCATAAGATGCTGGGCGACCTCAAAGCATAAGTGTCCCCTCCTCGTTGCTTAACCCAGTCAGCTCATGACATTCATCTGACCATGGAGATTGCTTTATGATAAGCATCTGACCCATTTCAGGCCAAGGAGACACAGGGGAGGTTTGTGGGGTTATTGTAAAAGAAGATCTCTCATTCTTAAGCTCTACTTGAAGCTAGCCCTCCCTCTTTCAGGACAGTGTGATTTAGGGACATGAGATCTGGAGCTACTGCAGCAATTTTGTAACCACCAGAAAAGCTATGCCAAAGATAAAGCTAGCACAGTAGGATGCAGAGTGGAGATATGGGAAGATAATGAGAAACTGAATTTCACTGATCCTGAAGCCTGAGCGTTATACCTCTGGCTCTTACTATTAATTACATGAACCAATTTGTCATTTAAGCCAGCTTGAAGTTTTATTTGTCTAAAAAAACACACATCTGACACAGGACTTATATCCATAATATATAAACAACTCTCAAAACTCAGTAATAAAACAAACAAGCCAATTAAGAAAAAGGGCAAAAGATTTGAAGAGATACTTCACCAGAGAAGATATATAGATGGTAAACAAGCACAAGAAAAGATGATCAACAACATTAGTTATTAGGAGTAAATTAAAACCACAATGAGAAACTACTACACATCTATTAGAATGGCTAAAATTAAAAATCTGACAGTACCAAGTGCTGACAAAGATATATAGCAACTGGAACCTTCACACATGCTGGTGGGAATAGAAAATGGAACAGCCACTTTGGGAAACAGTTTGACAGCTTCTTTCTTTCCTTTTTTTTTTTTTTTTTTTTTTTGCTTATTAAAGACTTTATATTTTAGAGCAGTTTTAGGTTCACAGCTACTTTTCAAGTTAAACATACAGTTACCATATGACTCATCAGTCCCACTCCTATGTAGTTAACCCAGAGAAATGAAAACTTATGTTCACACAAAAACTTGTACATAAATGTTCATGGTGGCTTTATTCATTGTCACAAAAAACTGGAAACAACCCAAATGTCCTTCAACTGGTGAAAGGATAATGAAACTATGATACATTCATGGAACGAAACACTACTCAGCAATAAAAAGGAGCAGATTACTGACACATGCAACAACATGGATGGATCTCAAAGGTATCATGGTAACTGAAAGAAGTCACATGCAAAAGGCTATATATGTGTAATTCCACTTATATTACATCTGGAAAAAACAAAATTATAGGGACAGAAAACAGATAAGTGGTTGCCAGGGGCTAAGGTTGGGGTGAGGTGGGGGAGATTGACTACAAAAGGGATTTGTGAGGAGGGGGGAACAAAATTGTTCTATATCTTGATTGCGGTGGTGTTTACATAACTGCATACATTTGTCAAAACTCACAGAACTGTACTCACAAAAATAGTGAATTTTATTATAGGTAAAATTTTTAAAGTGAATAATTTTTTTTTAAGTTCTGCCTCTATAGTGGCTCTCAATCTTTTGGATAAAACAGAGTTCTAATCCTCAGGAAACTTTTAGTGCAACTGGTAAATGAAGGTGCCTGGTCTAAGCAGTCTAATATTAAGATGCACACACCTAAACATATATCAAAGATAGAGAGACAAGCACAAATGCATGCAACTTCAAAAATTAATACATATAAATATTGAAATAAATATAACAAGATAAAGTTAGTACGAGAAAGCTCCCTGGAAAGGATAAGCAGAAGTTATAATGATAAAACCTTGCAAGGATCTGAAAACACTTGGGAATGTATGAATATTTATAAAAATGCAGATTGCATAATTTTTTTGCAACCCCCTACAAGGTCTAGCATAATACTGTGCGTATTGCTGGTGTTTGGTAAATAGTTTTTGTTTAGTCTTGATTTTACATAAGACTCATAAATAAGAATTGTTCAAAGGAGTGTAAAATCAAGGGGAATGTCCAGAAGAAGATCCTATGTACCAGCTCCAGAGCTGGCTCAGATCCCCAAAGCTTTTTCCCTTGTTATGAGCAAAGTTTAGGGTTGGCCACCTTGTAATACCTTGATTCAGGATAATTGAGGTCCAGCATGTTTTGCAGTCTGAGTAACTAGTATCAAACTTGTGCTCCCTGCTCTACACAAAGATGTAGGTTCTGATGGATATAAGAACACAAGCCCCCACCTGCCCATGTGGGCGTCCTTCCTGCGGCAGCCCCCTCTGCTCGCCTTCCTCTCTCCTGCTTGACTGCAGGGCTCAGTGTTCTGCAGAAACCCCCCTTGATGGTATCTTGTTTCCCAGATCTGCAAGGTCCTCCCAGCTGCAGATTGGTGATGTGACAATTAACCTTCAAAGTGACCTGATCTCAGGTCTGAGGCACATAGCAGCAACCACCTCCAGAAAGTCAGCACCTTGCGAGCCCACTAGGGCCACAAATCCGGTGCTGCTGTGATTTGCCAGAGTGGAAGAAAACTGTTTAATTAACCGTCTTTACTCACCCCACCAGGGCCCTAAAAGGCCTTGACTTCTCCCCATCAAAACAGTCCCTTTCCCAACAAGCTATAGGCTAGACAGTGTAAAGAATTAATTTTATTCAAATAGATCCTGTAATTCCCTCTCCTTTAGGACACCTCCTAGCTGAACACTTCCCCTGGACACTGAACTCTCAACTTTTTTTGTCAAGCTTTTCTTCATTCTCAACTCTAAAATCTTATTCATGAAAACATCTTACTCCTATTTCACTATTATTTTGGTTTGGGTTCTCTGTTATTGCAGGTTGGAACTTCATAAGTATATCTGTCTCAAATTTTAATGCCACAGAATGCAGGAACTGGCTCTGATCTTATATAGTGGAACCTAGCAGCACATGATTTTTAAAGTAATGAACACATAACGTAGATGCGAAAACAAAGTCTAGTGAAAAATATTCACAACTTCCCCTCTAGCAAATGCCTTCCTGCATATAAGGCAAGAGAAGGGGATTCCATGAGTCACCATGAAGTTTAGGGACTGAAAGTAACCCGTTCTCTTCCAAAAGGTTTTCTGGGTATACGTTTTTAAAATGCAATAAGGCAAAAGGTTTGCTTTCATCTCTTTTCCCCATTTCACGTGTTCAGAACTACAAGAGTCCCAAACAAATAATTCATAAATAAGCCAGTTCACATGTACTTATATTTATTATACATTTTAGTTGTAAAATATTTTTCACATTTAATATAGACAGAATATAGACACTGTAACCTTACCCGCTGCCTCATACAGGCACAGCACACGCTCCCCTCCTTTCCTCATGGTGAGCAGGCAACGCCCAAGGCCTGCCTCCATTAACTCTTACTTTGCCCCAGTTCTCCCAATAGGGCTCAGATGCCCTGTAAGTTTCATCCTTCCGGTTGTGGTCAGACCTGGGAGATCATTTCCCAAAGACAGGAAGTACCATGGAAACCTGGGGAAATGTCCCTACCCAACTTACAAAAGAGAAGTTTGGAAGAACCTACAGAGCAATATGTGGGCCTTAAGTTTGTGCATCCTAAACAAAGGCGGCCACCCAGAGGATGTCTCCCCAGGCGAGTCAGTCACAAACCACAGAATGGCTCTTACACCAGGCGAGACCAAGACTAGTGGGAAGTGGGAATTTTCTAGCCAGTCAGCTTTTACCCAGGGCTCTGGGCAAAAGTCTCTGAGGAGGAAGATTTAGGACCAAATGGGGGAAATGGAAAGCAACACCTGGATCAGCCAGATGCAGAAAGAACAAGCAAGCCATCCCTGAGTGGAGTTGGGAGGGGCTCCCCACAACAATGGGATGCATAAATTAACACCTCCACTTGGGAGCTATCAGTTCACACCAACATAACACATCAAGGCAGTAAGGCAAGCCAGAGAGCAGACGACATACGCCCTGTTTAAAATGATCAGGGGGACGTCCTTGGTGGTGCAGTGGTTAAGAATCTGCCTGCCAGTGCAGGGGACATGAGTTCGAGTCCTGGTCCGGGAAGATCCCACATGCTGCAGAGCAACTAAGCCCGTGCGCCACAACTACTGAAGCCCGCACGCCTAGAGCCTGTGCTGTGCAACAAGATAAGCCACCGCAATGAGAAACCTGTGCACCGCAACGAAGAGTAGCCCCTGCTCACCGCAACTAGAGAAAGCCGGCACACAGCAACGAAGACCCAACGCAGCCAAAAATAATATAATTTAAAAAAAATAAAATAGAATTATGGGGACAGGAAAGGCTGCAAGCTGGGTTCTGTCATCAACGCCACAGTAACATTCTTGAGGCAAGGTACCAAGAACCTGTGGGCCTCCATTTCCAGGACAACAGAAATGTTCCAGGCAACACAGGTATAGGACCTAAGTGCTCTAGGTTTAAAACTGTTGGTTCCCTGTGCCTGTGAGAAGTAAGTTATTCTAACTTCACAGGACACTTTATTCACACTTCAGATAGGCTTTACATATATTCTCTCATGTGATCCTTAGGATAACACTGTGAAATGGCGATTTCTTTCCATTTTACAGAAGAGGAAACTAAGCTTTACAGAGATCGCAGCTTGTGGAGATGTAGTGGATTAAGCTTGGCAGCACGGTGGTGTCTCTGGCCCCATCTGGTGCTCTTCGCATTGCCTGGTAGTTTCCAACATTTGCTTTGCAAGCCCTTCACAATGACTCCATGGAGAAGTCTGTGAGATTTTGTGGAGGCTCTTAAAGCAGGTCAGAAACTTTTTAAAGTACTGCTCAGTAATGCCTGACTTTGGTACAGCCCTTTGCTTCCAAGTACATTTGATTCCCTCCGCAATCATCAGAAGGTTGCTAGGCCTCACTTTCCCCTGATGCTGCAATGATTAAGAAGGATAAATAATACATAGATAGGGCCCTGAGTGCCTTGAAAGCAAGCCTAGCTTCTGTAGGAACCCGAGCTTCGCAGGGCTGTGGTGAGAGAAGCGGGCAAAGCAGAAGGAAGTCTGTTACTGATACTTTGTGCCATCAGGTGATAACGCAACCGTTCATCTTCCTGTTGAAGAGTTTGAAGTGCTCTCACAGTTATGAATGAAATTCTCTCAGATTGGTTTTTTAAAATTCCTTTAAAACACCTAGCTGTTAAATGAGTTATAGTAGCTTCCTGCCTCAGCGACTGCTCTGACACAATATGCTGTGTGTTCCTTGTGTTTGTGGCTGCCTATCATATGAGCCCCCTTCCTGTAATGGAGGAATTCCCTGCCATTTGAACTTAAGTAAAAAGCAGGGCCAGTGTCCCACTTTAGAAGGACCAGATACTTACTTTCCCAGCACCTGTTGCAGCTGGGGAGTAGGCATGGGATCTGAGCTTGGTCAGTTGGATATGAGCACCTGGGGTTTTGACTCAGGAAAGAGTAATACAGAGAAAGAAGCAGAGAAACAGAATTTATTCTAGCAAAAGCTAGAATATCTAGTTTCCATGCCAGGGGTGGCATGCAATGTCCAGTGCTGGCAGCAAGAAAGGCTTCATCAGACTGGCTCCATGGTATGAGTTTGGCTATGGTTGTGGCTCCCTCCCTCCTCTTTATTTATATGCCCATTTTCAGAGCTTGAGTCTCTAGGAAATCCTATGAACTATCCAACTCCTTCTTCTGGCTTCCCAGGCCCAAACTTTGGAGATGTCTTTGAGTCTTCTTTGTAACCCTATATCCAATCCATCAGGAAATTCTGAAAGTGGCCTCTCTCCTCCACCAGTACCCCCTGGCCTGAGCCACCATTATCCCTCACCGGTTCCTGCAACAGCCTTTTAACTGGCCTTCCTGCTTTCGCCTTTGTTCCCATACCGTCCTGTCTCCATATAGTAGTCGGTGATCTTTTAAAATCTTAAGTCAGACCCTGTTACTCCTCTGATCAAAACCATCCCACATTTCTGATCTTACTCAAAATAAATGTCAAAATACTTACTGAGGTCTCCATGATTGCCGCTTGCTTGCTACCTTTCTAATCTTATCTCCCTTCTCTTCCTCACTTGCTCTGCTTTGGCCACACAAGCCTCCCTGCTTTACTTCAAACTGCTGAGCACACTCCTGATCCCAGACCTTAGCCTTGCCATTCCCTCTGCATGGAGCACTCCTCCCCAAGATGCCAATGTGACTTGCTGCCTCACTCAGTCAGGTCTCTACTTAAATGTTATTTTATCAGATAGGCCACCTTGACCACCCTATTTAAGATAGCACTCCTTTCCTCTGCCAGATCCCCTCTATTTTTTTTCCTCACATCTGAATCATTCCTCTTTATTTTTCTTCTTTAGCACGTGAAATATATTTATGTGTTAGTTTATTGTTTATCTTCCCTACTACAATGTAAATTCCTTGAAAATAGGGACTTTCTTTTCTGCTATATCCCCAAGGGCCTAAAAAAAAGTACCTAGCACATAGTGAGCACTCAAGAAATATACATTAAGTAGATGTGTTGACCAAATAAATTCCATTTCTGCTTTTACCAGCTACAGTTGGTTTCTGTTTCTTACAACATAAACTCCCAAGAACCTTATCTGATAGACATAGTGTAAGGCCCAGTACTCTGGAGCATCAAATTGATCTTTCGTTTAGTGACCCTGGGCAAACTTACTTAACATCCAGGGACTCAGTTTCTTTATATGTTGCCCCTCTTTAACATAATTTTACAATTCCTTTAAAAAGTCAAATTTCAAAGCAACAACAGAATAGTGGTTTTTCCAAATTACTTCTTTTTTTTTAATAAATTTATTTATTTTATTTATTTATTTTTGACTGCATTGGGTCTTCATTGCTGAGCACGGATTTTGTCTAGTTGCGGCGAGCAGGGGCTACGCTTCATTGCGGTGTGCAAGCCTCTCATTGCAGTGACTCCTCTTGTCGCAGAGCACAGGCTCTAGGTGCGCGGGCTTCAGAGTCGTGGCACTTGGACTCTAGAGCACAGGCTCAGTAGTTGTGGCGCACGGGTTTAGTTGCTCCGCGGCATGTGGGATCTTCCCGGAAGAGGGCTCGAACCCGTGTCCCCTGCATTGGAAGGCAGATTCTTAACCACTGCGCCACCAGTGAAGCCCCCAAATTACTTCATTCTTTAACTTTTACAATTAGCTAAATATCTTCTTAGAAACGAGTCACTTCTCCTCAAGGTTTTCTTATTCTCATCTAATTCTTTTTATTTATTTATTTATTTATTTATTTATTTATTTATTTATTTATTTATTTATTTATTTATTTATTTATTTATTTATTTATTTATTTATTTATTTATTTATTTATTTATTTATTTATTTATTTGGCTGTGCTGGGTCTTAGTTGCAGTGTGCAGGATCTTCACTGCAGCGTGCGGGATCTTTCTTTTAGTTGCAGCATGCGGGCTCTTAGTTGCGACATGAGGGATCTAGTTCCCTGACCAGGGATCGAACCTGGGCCCCCTGCACTGGGAGCGTGGAATCTTAACCACTGGAACTCCAGAGAAGTCCCTCAGCTAATTCTTATATATTGCCAATGTCACTTGTCACTATTGCCACCCGTATCACCATCACAATCATCGTTAAATAAAAGTAACAATCTAAAATATAGTATAAGATTTGGGATAAATAAACGCTAAGGAAGTTCAGAGCAAGGGAAAGTTCATCATGAATGGGGTTGAGAAATGGGTAGGACTGGAGCTAGGCTTGAATAAAAGATAGAATTAAGGTGATCAGAGGGGAAAGGTGGTCTACAGGCACTTTATACACATGAAACGAGCACTGCAGGTATATGATGAGGGGGTGGAAGAATCAGAATCAAGCAAGGTTTCATAGGGATACCCACAAGCTATACACTAGCTTCTCTTGATTTCTAGGAAAAGATTTAGATCTCATAGCTTAAAGCTGTGTCTCAGGCATTTCTCTAAATTGTACCCATATCTACATCCTCAACCAATCTTGCTTCCTCCATCTTCTTACAGTCAAAGACTGTACAAACATTTTTTTAAAGTTCGTTTGCATCATTCATTGACTTCTATAAAATGGCAGTCCTTTTCCTCTTGAACTGCTACCAAACCAAGTTTTTCCCTTCCTATACTTATTATATATTTTAATGTATATACTGGACTTTCCAATTACTCCTGTAAATTTTTATCTTTTAGCCCAACATTAGAGCTTATTACTTAGTATTTGGAATTCTAACTCTCTAGGTCAGTACAGTACAGTTTATGTCACCTGATAGTTTCATATAAGTATTTCTTGTAGGTCTTTATCCAAGTTGTTGAGGAAAATATTGTATGAAGTAAGGTCTGGGCCCTCAGAGATCTCTCACCAAATTGAAATTGATCTTATCAGTATTTGGGTTTAACTTTTCAATCAACAATAAATAAATTCACCCAACTATTTTTGCAGGGAAGAGATTGAGGTTTGTTTAGTAAATAGAGCAACAGACTGAGATTTCTATGAACATGATTCTGACACAAATTTGCCACTGACTTTGTCAAGTTAACTAACTTCTTTTGACTCATTTGGAAAATGAGAGGGCTACACTAAACTCATTACCTGTTCCAAAATTCAGGGATTTTATCATCTAGTCCATATTTCCCCATGAAAAGAGACAATATTGTACTATCTCTTTAAGTATCCATTTTCTCTCTCAAAGACGGAGCAATAATATTTCTCTTTGGCCTAATTAATGGTATTTCAGCAAAAGTGAGTCTCACAATATTCCCAAGGATAGTCTAATTTCAATTCATTCTAAAAAACTTTGTTGAGTGCATGCATACTGTGCCAGGCATTGTACTAAGGGGCTTCTAAAAGAAATCACCAACAGTAAAAAACAAAGTTAATTACCAAATAAACCCTGCATTCCCAAATTGCCTCCTGCTCATTGATTTTGGATCTGTGCAGAACTATGGAAGTGTGTCTCAGACTCCTTTCCATTGACACTAGCCATTGTAGTTTCCACAGCATCAATCTTTACTCATTTCATTAAAAGAACTGTATCTTGTCCTTGAATTCTCTGAGATATTCTCTCATTCCCTCAGCTGCCTTATGCAGTTAATCATTTCCTTCATTCTATTTTTCCAGTGTTCCTTCTGGGACCTTTAGGGAAATGGGAATTATATCAGTTAGGATTTGATTAGGGATGAAGACCACTAGGAGTGACATAGAATAAAGGATTTATTATGGGGATTGGGTCTTTTACAATCCTGGGAGCCAGTTAAGCAGTCTACGTAAATCTGTTGTTCCTGCATCCAGTGCTGGGCCTGAAGTCAGCAAGGCCAGCAGTTGGAAAGGGGAGATAGACTGGATGTGGGAGGCACAAAGGACCAAGTGCAACCTGTGAGGACAAAATAGAACTGTGTGTGGGTCTTTCTCACTCCTACTCTAAAAGCTGGTTTTCCTTAGCATACAGGAAAATTTCCTGTACCTGCACATGGCCCAGAATTTGGAGAGAATGAAGGAGGATATCCAGTGGGAGATGTAGCCTGCACCAAACCAACAAAATAAGCCAGTAGATAATTGATGATGTGTGAACTGCATAACTGCTTAAACCCTACACTGACCTTCAGAGCACAAAATTGGCTATTACTTCACTTCTACTTTCAAAATCTCATGCAAACTTCTCTTGTGGACAATTCTAACCAAGAACCTTGCAGAGAAGGAAGGAAATTATGGGAAATGTAGTTCTAGCTTAGCTACTGTTGACACAGTACAAAGCCATCATAAGAATCAAAACACAGCTGGACAGCTCTTACAAACTTTTTCTCTTTTATTGTTCAGAATCTTTTGAAGTATTCATTCCCAAATTCCCTGCTGCTGTACTTGTTTCTGTTATCATGCTAGGGGGGAAAAAATGAAACCTACAAATAAAAAGACTTCAAAAATTTTTACAGAGGAAATTCTAAAACTTATTTTAAAACATAAAATAAAACTAAATAAAAAAACATACTCTATGTTCATAGATGGGAAGCCTCAATATTAAAGTTAATAAGAAAGTAAGTTAGGGGCAGTGGTCCCCAACCGTTTTGGCACCAGGGGCCGGTTTTGTGGAAGACAATTTTTCCACGGACGGGGGTTGAGGGGGAATGGTTCAGGCAGTAACGCGAGCAATGGGGACCGCTGCGGAGCGGCAGATGAAGCTTCACTCGCTCGTCCACCACTCACCTCCTGCTGTGCGGCTCGGTTCCTAACAGGCCACGGACCAGTACCGGTCCGCGCCCCAGGGGTTGGGGACCCCTGGTTAGGAGATTTCCCTAGCGGACCAGGGGTTAAGACTCTGCGTTCCCAATGCAGGGGGCGCGGGTTTTATCTCTGGTGGGAGAACTAAGATTCCACATGATGCACGTCTCAGCCAAAAAAAAAAAAGGAAGTAAGTTAGGACCAATTAATCTAAAAATTTGTTAAGATTCCAGACAAGGGCTTTCCTGGTGGTGCTGTGGTTAAGAATCTGCCTGCCAGTGCAGGGGACACGGGTTCGAGCCCTGGTCCGGGAAGATCCCACATGCCGCAGAGCAACTAAGCCCGTGCGCCCCAACTACTGAGCCTGCGCTCTAGAGCCCGTGAGCCACAGCTACAGAGCCCGTGAGCCACAACTTCTGAGCCCATGCACCTAGAGCCAGTGCTCCACAACACGAGAAGCCACCACGGTGAGAAGCCCGCGCACCACAACGCTGCTCACCGTGCGCAGCAAGGAAGACCCAATGCAGCCATAAATAAATAAATAAAATTTACTTTAAAAAAAAAAAGATTCCAGACAAAATCCCAAAAGACTTGTTTTGTAGAACTTATGCTTCACATAAAAGATTAAATGGTCAAGAATAGCCAGGAGTATCAAAACCTATAGGTGGTTGCCAGAGGTGGGGGTTTGGGGGAAGTGGGAAAAATGGGTGGAGGGGGTCAAAGGGTGTAAACTTCCAGTTATAAAAGAAATGTCATGGGGATGTTAAAAAAAAGACCTATAATAAGGACATGATATTGAATACCATGGTAATAGTACAGGGATTGTCAAGGCTGCCAGTGAAGCAGAATAAAGAGGTAGGTGCAGATACATAAAATGTGATCAATGTGACACCACAAATTGTGTAGCAAAAAATTAATTATTGAAAAATTAATATTAGAATAATCAATAATCCACAACTGAAAAAAGTATAATAGATCCCTGTTTTATATCATGTACAGAAAGAAAAATCCAGGTAGATCAAGACCTAAATGCAAAAATTTTAACATTTTTAGAAGAGAATTGGAGAATTCTCCAATTCTCATTGGAGAACTTTTTATACTTTGGATGGAAACCTTATGGAAAAAAACCAATAATTTTGAAAGTATTATAATGTAAAAATTCTGTACAACAAGACACCATAAAGTGAAAAACAAGCCAAAGGCTAAGGGAATATAATTGCAATAAACGTAATTGACATGGGTTAACATTTAGAATACGTAAAGAACCCCTACAACACAATAAGAAAATGAAAAACAGCTTAACAGAAAAATGAGCAAAAGATACGAGCAAGCAATTTGCAAAAGAGAAAATGTAACAGGCAAGAGCCAAATCTGACTACATGTTGGATCTGTTTCTTTAACTTTTGCTTCCCGTTACTTCTGTTCACTAAAAGGGTACTGTCTATACATAATGGCCTGCCTCGAGGAACCCTGCCCCTATGCCTGAATGTTAAACCAAAGTGCCTTTGTTCAGGGAAACATCTGGACCCTGTCCACCTGTGGATGGCTGCAAGAAAGAATAATTAACACATCCCCTCCACGAGGCTGACCATTCCAGGGGATATTTGCCACTAGTCTGCCATCTTCTCAGTCTGCCGGCTTTCTGAATAAACTCGTATTCCTTGCCTCAACACCTTGTCTCTGATTCATTGGCCTGTCATGTGGCAAGCAGAGCGAGTTTGGACTTGGTAACAAAAACACAAGAAAAGAAACTCAATCTCTCTACTATGAGAAATGCACATTAAAATAACAGATCACTCATATTCATCAGATCAAAAAAAAAAAGCCATTTTAAAGTCTACAAAAACAAGTAGTGGTGAGGATGTGAAGAACTAGGACCTTACACACTGCTAACATCTCTATTCCTAGGTATAAACAATCTACTCTAGAAAACCCTTTGTGTATGTACAATGAGAAATGTATAAGAATATTCATTGCAACATTGATGTAACATTGAAAATTGCTAATGATATAAATGTCCATTAATAGGTCACCAAATAAATATAAATTGAGGTATATTCATTCAATAAAAAATATTCAATAGTTAAAATTAATGTATTAGAGTTACATATACCAACATGAATAATATATAAAAAATAATCTGGAATAGAAAAACAATTTGCAGAATTATATATTTATAGTGTGACACCATTTAAATGAAGTTTAGACATAGGCAAAACAATAGAATATATTATAGTATATAGTAAATGTATAAAGGCATGCAGGAAAATGATATATACTAACATAACGGACACCCCTGGGGAGAAAGAGAAAGGGATTATATCATAAAGAGTACAAAGTGGGTTCAACTATATACATTAATGTTTAATTTCTTTTTAAAAAAATCTGAAGCAAACATGGCCAAATGTTAAGATTTGAGAACCTGGGTGATGGATACCTTGCTTTTAAATTAATCACTATATTTCCTGTTTGCCTGAAATAGTTTGTAATTTAAGTGGAAGAAAAGAAGACAAGAAGTTTGTAATTTAAGTAGAAAGAAAGAAGACAAGAGCAATTCCAATAGGGGCCCCCCATCTCCTACTCAATGCCACAATTTTGCTGCTGTGCCTTCTTCACAGTAATCACCATGGTAGAATGAAGAGGGAAAAGTCCTGTTTTTCATAGATTTGAGTTCTGGTCCTAACTTGGTCCCTTTTGAGTTGTGTGAATTAACTCAAGTCACACAATTCAAAAGGTACAGAGCTAGGATTATTTGAATTAGTATTGAGTTGGTTTCCTTTCTGTAAAATAGAAAAAAAGTAAACCCAGTTTTCAAAGTGGTTGTGAAGATTACCTGAAACAGCTTATATAAGATAACTCACAGAGTGCCTGTCTTATAGACATATGATAAACAAATGCAGAGTGAATGAGTGATTTCCTTCACCTATTTCTGACTTCCTGCCCTTCTGCTCCCACTCTTAGTGCCCTATCCTCAGCCTGATTTGCTGAAAGGCATGAATTTTCTTGGTTTTCTCATAAACCTTCCAATTTTTCCAGTCACTCCTAAAAGGTAAGGGCAGTTTCTTTTTCACATTCTGTAGATGAGGAAACTAAAGCCCATAAAAATGAAGGAATTAGACAAATATGGTATTTAGGAGAGTAGCTGGCACTGAATCTCCTGATTCTTGGCCTGCTATTCCAAACACTCTGCCATAATATTAACAAAACAAAAACAAAAGTAAACAAACAAAGCAAAATCAAAAACCTTAGGACTTCCTAAAAGATGACAAAGAGTAACTGTGCCCAGACCCTAACCTTCCCATACTCTTTTTTTTTTTTTAGCTATTTATTTATTTATTTTTGGCTGCGTTGGGTCTTCATTGCTGCACGTAACTTTCTTTAGTTTCGGCGAGCAGGGGCTACTCTTTGTTGTGGTGCGTGGGCTTCTCATTGCAGTAGCTTTTCTTGTTGCAGAGCACAGGCTGTAGGCACGTGGGCTCAGTAGCTGTGGCTCGTGGGCTCTAGAGCACAGGCTCAGTAGTTGTGGTGCATGGACTTAGTTGCTCCAAGAAATGTGGGATCTTCCTGGACCAGGGCTCAAACCCGTGTCCCCTGCACTTGCAGGCAGATTCTTAAGCACTGTGCCACCAGTGCTTAAGAAGTCCCCCATACTCTTTAAGTTTCAAAAACAAATCATTGAAACAGTGAAATTTCAATATCAACAATAAGACTCAAAAAATTAAACTCAGGGCAGAAGTACACACAGAAGTTAACACAGGGCCTATAAAAATAGTAATACCACGTTAGCTCACAGTTAACCCAACCATTGAAATGGCTGAGCCATAAGAAACACAAAAGTATGTTAGAGAGGAGCTGAAAATTAATTCCTGAAGAAGATGCGAGGGAATATCCAGTCTAGAGAATTCTCATATGTATGTACCAAGCAACACCTGGTCAGATTTTCACATTACCAAGTAAGATAATTGTGTAAAACAGTGAAAAGCAAAATGGACTCAACAGGAAAAAGTCGAATCAGTGAAATGAAAAATAATTTAGAGAAATATACTAGGAAATAAAAAATATAAGTAGATTTTAAAATAAAATGAAAGAGGAAGGTAGAACCAAATTTTGAATAATAGAAGTCTCAAAGAATACAGAAAAACCATCACAGGTGTGATCAATAAATGTATAAAAGAATATTTTTTCACCCAAAAAAAGACCCGAGATTGGACACAAAAAAGTTCAGAGGAAATCAAAATTAACTAGCAGAGACCAAGACCATGGCTTTGGAAAAAGAAATTAAAAAATGAAATAGGGCTTCCCTATTAAGAATCCACCTGCCCCACTGGGTACCAAGTTTAGTTAGTCTGGAGGCTCTGGGCAGGTCAAGCCTGGTCATAAAAAGGGGTGGGGAGAGGACTGGAGGCCTGAAGTCATGCTTCCTTAGCCCAAGGAAGCATAGGCTCAGATCCCAGATGGGCTGTTTAGACAAGGCCTCCAACAACCAGAGTGCAGTGAACTGAAGTGAGGCCAGACTGTGTGTGTGTGTCTGTGTGTGTGGTGGTCGTAGCCTTAAAGGTGATATGGATTCCTGTTCTAGAGTCTAGAAGGTCTTGGATTCCTGGCACCTGTGAGTTGTTCCAAGTTTAACAGTGCAATTTAGGTTGAGCTTAGGGCCAAGCCTAGAGTAGAAGCTTTCTTACCTGACAGCACTGGGAGCTGGGCCCTTAGGTCACTGGTTAATTGAGAAATGACGTTAAAGAGCAAAATCGTTAAGTCACTTAAAAGTTACACATTTGTATCCAATTTTTTTAGAAGCTTCTTTTTTTAATTATTGTGGTAAGAACACTTAACATGAGGTCGACCCTCTTAAATTAAAAAAAAAGAATCCGCCTGCCAATGCAGGGGACAAGGGTTCAAGCCCTGGTCCGGGAAGATCCCACATGCTGCAGAGCAACTCAGCCGATACACCACAACTACTGAGCCCACGTGCCTAGAGCCCGTGCTTCGCAACAAGAGAAGCCATCGCAATGAGAAGCTCACGCGCCATAATGAAGAGTAGCCCCTGTTCCCTGCAACTAGAGAAAGCCCACACACAGCAACAAAGACACAATACAGTGAAAAATAAATAAATAAAATAAATAAATTTATCAAAAAAAAAAGAAAAATAATTCTAAGCCTTCCAACCTGAAAAGAAAAGCAGGCTATATGCAAATTAGAGCAGCTTTATATTTTGCCATTAAAACAAAACTGAAGGAATCAGAGGGGAAAAAAGACATTTATTTCAAATATAAGTTTCATTTGTAAATAAACGGACAAGGAAAGCAATATTAGTTTGGCAAAGTGCTGATAAAATCTAGGAAGCCTTTTGTATTTGGTGTCTTTAAAAGCACCAAAAGCTTTGAAAGCTACTGTTTGAAGAAAAGTGATTTTGAGGAAAAGTGATGTATTACGTGTCAAATTGGCTAGGCTATAACCGTTATTCAATCAAACACTAAACATTCAATATAACCCTGTTATTCAATCAAACACTAAAAAGGTATTGCTATGAAGGTATTTTGTAGATGTGACTAACATTTATAATAGTTAACTTTAAGTAAAGGAGGTTATTCTAAATAATCTGGGTAGGTCTGATTCAATCAGTTGTAAGCTCATAAGAGCAGAACTCAGAAGAAATTCCACTTGTGGACTGAACCTTCATTTAGCTCAGCAAGGAATTTCAGCCTGGCCTTCCTGATGGCCTACCCTATGGATTTCAGACTTTTCAAGCCAGTCCCCACAATTGCAAAAGCCAATCCCTTGCAATGAATCTATTAATATCTATCATCTCCTACTGGTTCTCTTTCTCTGGTGGAAGCTTGACTGACACAGTGATATTAACTATGGTTGTTGGTAAGTATCTTCATTGATATAATATTAGGAAGAGATATCAAAGAGAGGTTGATTTTAGGAATTATAAAACCTCATAGTAAATTAATAAAGAATGAGAAACTATGAGGAAATTATAAGACAAAGAAGCTAAATGTACTAAACTGCTCATCTTATAATTTGGTAGCCAAATTCTTATTTTTATTAGATGGTTATAAGTAAGTAAATATACAGTTAAGGATGTTTCTGGACATAAGATATTCACCAGTAGAATTAAAAATAGGGTGCTTGAGCTAGCCAGCCTCCAAGATAGCTCCCAATATCCCTGCCTCCTGGTATTTACATTCTTGTGTTGTTCTTTTCCACACTGCACTAGTGTTGGTCTGTATGACCAATAGAATATAGCAAAAGTGATAGTATGTCATTGGGGAAATTAGGTTATAAAAGATATTGTGGCTTCTACCTTGATTCCTCCCTCTCTCTGGATTATTTGCTCTGGGGAAAGCCAGCTGCCATGTCATAAACAGTCCTGTGAAAAAGTCTATGTGGTAAGGAACAAGACCTCCAACTACCAAGCCATCAAGGTCTTTTTTTTTTTTTTTTTTTGGCTGCATTGGGTCTTCATTACTGCACACGGGCTTTCTCCAGTTGCAACGAGCAGGGGCTACTCTTCGTTGTGGTGCACGGGCTTCTCATTGCAGTGGCTTCTCTTGCTGCAGAGCACAGGCTCTAGGCGCACGGGCTTCAGTAATTGTGGCTCGCGGGCTGTAGAGTGCAGGCTCAGTAGTTGTGACTTACGGGCTTAGTTGCTCCATGGCATGTGGGATTTCCCGGACCAGATCTCGAACCCGTGTCCCCTGTATTGGCAGGCGGATTCTTAACCACTGCGCCACCAGGGAAGCCCCACCAAGGCCTTTTGACAACAGCCACTGAGTGAACTTAGAAGCAAACTTGCAGCATCTGCCCCTCCCCGCATCAAGCCTTCAAAAGACTGAAGCAACAGTAGACTGCAGCCTCCTGACACACCCTATGTAAGAAATACCCAGCTAGACCACTTCCAGATTCCTGACTTTTAGAAATTGAGTGTGATAATAAATGTTTGTTATTCAAGCTGCTAAATTATCTTACAAGTTGATTTAAAAGACAAAAGGAAACAAACTAAAACCTATAGAAAAGGCAGAACTGAAGAAACAAGAATAAAAGTTAGGAGACATAAAATAGAAAAAAAAATAGAAAGTAAGATAAACCAAGCATAACAATTAAAATTATTCTAAACAGTCGAAATCCTGCATTAGACGGTAAAACAGCATAAACTGTTCAGAAATTAATTAAATAATATGTTATTACTATAGATACTTAATAGCCAAAAGGTCTAGGAAGGCTAAATATCAGAGAATGGGCAAAGATAAACTAAACTAAAATGGGCAAAGATAAAAAAGGAAAGCAATGATAGCAATAGTCACATCAGATAGAGTAGAACTTAGGGCAAAAAAAGCACTTAAGGCCAGTGGAGTTATTGCATATGAGAAAAGGTAGTCAATAATGAAAATATAATAATAAGGAATTGATATGGATCAACATGGCATCTAAATATATAATGCAGATTGATAGACTTGTAATGAGAAAATAATAAGAGCACAATTATAGTGGGAGATTTTAATACTTAAACAGCAATGACAGATTAAGCAGATAATATATAAAGGCATGGAGGATCTAAAATATTCATAATGTAGAATATTATTTCAGATTTTATATTCTACAATAATGGCTACACATGTTCATGTATAAAAATTGAGCATCCTGGGTCATGGAGAAAGTTTTCATTAAAGGCAATAAAGGAAAACATTTTATGGGCTATATTTTCTGTCCACAACTGAACAGTAGCAGCATATGTGTTTTCTTATAAATAGCCCCCAATCACCTGTAAATTAAACAAGTATCCAAGGCTATAAAATTGTATGGCAAATATTAGTGATTTTTATTAGTTACCTATTTTTTAAAAAATAAGGAAAATGCTAACCTATCTAAATCTTTGTGATAAGTCAAAGCAGTCAAAGCAGTATTTGAAGGAAAATGTAGAGTTTTAAATATTTTATTGTTTCTTGAGAGAGAAAAAAAGATTGTATAAAAAGCAACAACAAACTCCCCAAAAGTAAATAGAAGCATGGGAATAATTAAAAACAAAATAAAATTAATTAGAAAATAAAAACAATGTCATTATGTAAACATCATGAAATAGACAAGGCTCTGACAAATCTAATCAAGGCGAGAGTACATAAACATAAAATATTAGGAACAAGGAGGTAATATATGAACATGCCAAATTTTTCCCTGTCCTAAAGAAGAAACCCTTTCTTTTACTGTAGTTCTCTTTCTCTCTTCTTTTGAAAGACCCTCTCAAAACCAAACAATTTTTTGGAAATAGTGTATGCTTTCTGATTACAAAAGTAATACAAGACTTATATTTCTGGTAGTTTAACAGACTAGGCACTAGAGGACTAAACCACCTGTTAAAATCAACTAAAGTTACTACATTTTTTAAAGTCTCAATGTAATTTAAATTTCAAATTTCTTGTAATTTAAAACTTTTATAGTTACTGAGGGAGATCTTTAGACTTTGTCATCTATTTTTATCACATATTACTCTTGGGCATACATAAACAGTAAAATATAAGTGAAAGAAGTCACTTAAGTTATGCCTAAAATTTTCCATTTAATCTTACTTTTCTACACAATCAATGCTCTGTGACATCAAGAACCTTGGTGATATATTATTTCATAAAATAATTCTTAAAAGAATGAAAAACCATTGATGCTGGGCTCTTAAGCCTGACTTTGCAATTATGCAGTACTAACTTAATTTTGACTTACGTTTCAGGAATGTTGCTAAATATGTGTGGTTCACTATGAGGACAGCTTCTCTCCGCAGACATTTGATCCCTAGGCGTTAAAATATGCTCCACTATCAGCCTCAAAATTTTCTTCTAAGTCACGGGTGTTCATCCTGCAAGTTTTGATGCTTCACTTTTGATATTCATACACGCATAAAAAATGTGTTTATCTATGTTATGCCTGACCCTGGCTGACCATGATTGTAGGATGCCATCAATTTAAGATGCATACCAATTTCAGAGATTTTAAAATGTTAAAGAATGTATATTTTGAATAATGAAATATGATAAAGTGGGATGAAGTGAAATACGGAAATATCTAGCAAAAGTGGAAGAGCTTAAGATTCAATTTATATAGCGTTGCATGGCATGCAAGTTAGAAGTCAAAGCCCAAGAGCATCTAAAATAGGGAAACTCCTTTTAGGAGATACTTCTCCTAACCACTCCCTCCACCCAGTAAAGCTGAGTCCTCAAAGTGTTACACTCTCAGTGTCAGGCAAATTACGAATCATCCATTTCCCTACCACAACTATCATCACCAGGAGACTACAACAAAAATTGCTCATCTCAAAAGTTTGTGCAAGTTGGGAAGAAGAGGAGATTATATCCCCTAAGAATCTGTAACCACAAGCCAACTTTAGTGCAAGTTTGCAGCCCAAACACCTACAACCTGGACAGTTAAAAAACCTAAAGCCAAGTAATAGGTTTAAAGTAGTCCTAGTACAATGATGCCCTCAGGTGCCCAAAAGAAGCAAAAGCAAATCCCTCTGAAGGAACTCATCCTCCTCTCAGGTTTTAAAAACTTCCCAAAGAAAATGTTTTTTTAAAAAAATCACTTCATAGTAAAACAACAATAACAAAACAAAACAAAAAACAAATCACAAAACCATCAGGAAACAAAGTACCATGAGCAAGAGCCAGCAGAAATGACAGAAAAATCAGAACTGCAAAGACATCAGATGTTGGAATTACCAGACACCAAATAGGAAAATTAAAAAGTATATTTAATAAATTTCTAGAAATAAAAGAGAAAGTTGAAAAAAGTTAAAAGCCATCATATACGAAAAGAAACCAAAAAGAACTAAAAAAATAATAATAATATGTAAATTAAAAAATTTCTGGATGGGTTTAAATTTTCTGGATGTATCTTTAGACACAGCCAAAAATAGTAGACTAGAAGATAGATCTGAAAAAATTGTACAGAACAAAGAGAAAAAGATGATAAATATGAAAAAGATAATGGAGGATATAGTGTAAGGATCTAACAAATGACTATTCAAATCTCCAGAAGGAGGAAAGAGAGAAAATGGGGCAGAAGAAATAATTGAAGAAATAATGGCTAACAATGTTTTAGAACTAAAGAAAGAAAACAATTCATAGATCCAAGAAATCCAGGGAATGCCAAGTAGAGCAAATAAAAAGAAAGTTATACCCAGACCTACAACAGGGAAACTACAGAATGAAAAAAAAAAAAAAAGTTACTTGAGGCAGCCATTAAAAAAGAGAGATTACTCTCACATGTATCATAATCAGAATGACATATGACTTATCAACAGCAACAATGGAAGCTAGTGAAGCTAGAAGACAGTGAAATAATATTTTTAAAATGTTTAATGTGCTGAAAGGGATAACTGTCAATCTGAAATTCTATGACCAGTGAAAACATCTTTTAAAAATGAAGGCTAAATAAAGACGTTTTTCAAACAAAAACAGAAAGTTTGCCACCAAATATCTTCATTAAAGGAAATTCTAGAATGTGTACTTTAGGCAGAAAGTGATCACAGATGGATGGTGTAAGATGAAAGAATATATTAATAATAAAGAACAAAATAGTAAATACATAGATAAATTCAAACACTGGCCACATAAAACTATAATAATAACAATGCCTTATGAAATTTTTAAAAATGAGATTAAAATTAAAATACATGACAATATTAGCATATAAATTCAGAAGGAAATGGTTGGAGTGGGAATATTCTAAGTTCTTTTTTTTTTTTAAACTTGGCCTTGTTTTTTTTGGGGGAGGATGGCTGCATTGGGTCTTCATTGCTGGTGTGGGCTTTCTCTAGTTTCAACAAGCAGGGGTTACTCTTCGTTGCAGTGTGCAGGCTTCTCATTGCAGTGTCTTCTCTTGTTGTGGAGCACGGGCTCTAGGTGCACGGGATTCAGTAGTTGTGGCATGCAGGCTCAGTAGTTGTGGCTCGCAGGCTCCAGTAGTTGTGGCACATGGGCTTAGTAGTTGTGGCTCCCGGGCTCTAGAGTGCAGGCTCAGTTGTTGTGGCACATGGGCTTAGTTGCTCCGTGGCATGTGGGATCTTCCCAGACCAGGGTTCAAACCCATGTCCCCTGCATTGGCAGGCGGATTCTTAACCACTGCGCCACCAGGGAAGTCCCTCTAAGTTCTTTTGTACTGTCAGAGAGGAGGTTAAAGATTCTGATTCACTATAAATTTTCCATTTATCTCTTCATATTACCTTCCTTTAAATTCTTGAGTATATTTAAAATAACTTTAAAATTCTGTGCTACTAATTCCATCATCCCTGTTATTTCTGATTCTGTTTCTGTTAACCAGCTTCTCCTGGTATGGGTCACATTTTCCTTCTTCTTTGCATACTATTTTTTAATTGAATGCTGGACATAGTGAATGTTTCAATGTTGAGCAATGGATTTTGTTGCCTTCTTTTAAAGAGTGCTGAATTTTCTTTTAGCGGACAGTCAAATTTCTGGATCCTTTCAAGATTTGTTTTCAAGCCTCATTAGAGTGGGTCTACAGTAACCACTACTTTAGGACTAGTTTATTCCTACTAGTAAGGCTTGATCTTTCTGGAGTCTCTACTAAATGCCCCAGGTATTTAAAAAGTTCTTTCCTGTCTGGCTGATTAAAATTCAAATGTCTCTCAACTTCATGTAGTCTCTGGAATTTTTCGCCTTATTGCCCCTCATTAGTTCTTTGCCCAGCCTCAAGGAGTTTTTTTGTTTTTATTTATTTATTTATTTATTTTTATTTTTTATTTTTTTTTAAAGATTTATTGATTGATTGATTGATTGCTATGTTGGGTCTTCGTTTCTGTGCTAGGGATTTCTCTAGTTGCGGCAAGCGGGGGCCACTCTTCATCGCAGTGCGCGGGCCTCTCACTATCGTGGCCTCTCTTGTGGCGGAGCACAGGCTCCAGACGCGCAGGCTCAGTAGTTGTGGCTCACGGGCCCAGTTGCTCCGCGGCATGTGGGATCTTCCCAGACCAGGGCTCGAACCCGTGTCCCCTGCATTGGCAGGCAGATTCTCAACCACTGCGCCACCAGGGAAGCCCTGTTTTTATTTTTTAAATTTTTTTTGGCTGCGTTGGGTCTTCATTGCTGCGTGCAGCCTTTCTCTAGTTGTGGCGAGCGGGATCTACTCTTTGTTGCGGTGTGCGGGCTTCTCATTGTGGTGTCTTCTCTTGTTGCGGAGCACGGGCTCTAGGTGCGCGGGCTTCAGTAGTTGTGGCATGTGGGCTCAGTAGTTGTAGCTCATGGGCTCTAGAGCGCAGGCTCGGTAGTTGGGGCGCACGGGCTTAGTTGCTCTGCGGCATGTGGGATCTTCCCGGACCAGGGATCGAACCCGTGTCCCCTGCATTGGCAGGCGGATTCTTAACCACTGTGCCACCAGGGAAGCCCCTCAAGGAGTTTTACTCTATGCATTCATAGATTGGTATTCCGTCAAAAATATCAAGGGACCATGGCCCAAATGTCCAGAACTGTTTCTCTATGTAGCTACCTCTTCTCCAGTGCTCTGCTAAATAATTCCAACTGCCTCAGCTTCTCCAGATTCTTCCTAATCTCTGTCTCCTTAACTCAACAAGTCCACTGTAATCTGATTGGGTTCTCCCGCTAATACCAAGCAAGGCCTCCTGGGGCTCCTGGGCACAAAGCCTTTCTGTGTCCCCCATTTCTTTGATTACAGGAAATAACCTTCATTCAACCTCCATGACCTTCCCCAACTTCCAACGGGCAGATTCAAGCAGTTGTTAATTAGGGAAGGGAGGGGATGTGAGACAAAGGAGAAACAAACAGTCAAGAGAAACAATAGTGTAGCCTTGGGACAAGGTCCTGGTTCCCCACCAACGGATACACACAAAGATATCTTTGAGCTGTTTTGCAGATACTGAAACCCCCTCCAGGTGGGAGAAGTTAATGATTAATGATGGTATGCTGCCCACAAGCAAGTAGACCCCAGACCAGTTGGAACCTGAAAGTTGATGATGCTGACTCTTACTTACCTCACCACAAACCCATCAGAAGAATGTAAGCCCATCACTGCCTTGATCCTTATCACCTACCTCTGACCACAAGCCCTGACTATTAGACCTCTCCCTATTCCCCAGGGAGGGAGGCACATTTCTTGAGGTGCTACCCTGCTGTGTTCCCTCTTTGTCTGGCAAAGAATAAAGCTACTCTTTCTCTTTCTTCCAAAACCCTGTCTCCGAATTTCTGCTCAGCATCAGTGCACAGAAAGCCAATATTTTGGCATCAGCTCCCTATGTCATATTCCAGAAAATGCCACCAAACTGAAAGTTGGAATGGTCACAGGACTGATCTTGTTTGTTTCTATTCTTTCAGGGATCCTAATCCTTTGCTGCCTATTGATCAATGTCTGAAAATAGTTATTTCTTATGTTTTGTCCAGTTTTCTAGTCATTTGTGATATATATAGGGAAGGGGCAAGTCCAGTACTAGTTACTCTGTCATGGCCAGAACGTGATTAACTTAGACTGAGAAATTAGGCATACATGTTAACATTTCTAGGGTAATTTCTAAAAACATAAGAATAGATAGCATATACTTGTGGTAGATTGCAAAAATGACCACAAATTCTTCCCATCCCAAAAGAAAGTAGAGTCTATTTTTCTACTCCTTTTTTTTAAAAAATATGATTTATTTATTTATTTATTTATTTATGGCTGTGTTGTGTCTTCGTTGCTGTGCACGGGCTTTCTCTAGTTGCGGCGAGCAGGGGCTACTCAGCTACTCTTTGTTGCAGTGAGCGGGCTTCTCATTGCGGTGGCTTCTCTTGTTGCAGAGCACAGTCTCTAGGCTTGTGGGCTTCAATAGTTGTGGCGTGCGGGCTCAGTAGTGGTAGCTCACAGGCTCTAGAGCGCAGGCTCAGTAGTTGTGGTGCGCAGACTTAGTTGCTCTGTGGCATGTGGGATCTTCCCAGACCACGGATCGAACCCATGTCCCCTGAATTGGCAGGCGGACTCTTAACCACTGAGCCACCAGGGAAGTCCCTATTTCTCTACTCCTTAAATCTAGGTTGGCCATGTTATTTGCTTTGGACTTTAGCAAACAAGAGATAAGTGGAAAAATGAAGTTTTGTGTAGTGGAACTTATTTGCTTCATGCTCTTCAAACTTCAAGCTGCCACTGAAAGAAGTCTGAGTAAGATAATGGCTGACAAGAGACATGTGACACTGTCAACAGTCACCCCTATTGGTCTGGCCAACAGTCTGCCAACCACCAGACATATGAGTGAAGTCATCCTAGATCATCCAACTGCCAACCAATCTGCTAAATGGCCACAGATTCAGAGATCCACCTAGACCAGAGCACTCCCCAGATGGTCCAGGAATTGTGAGCCAAACAAACGATTGTTGTTTTAAACCACCGTTTGTTTTTGTTTGTTTTTTGTAGAGGAGAGAAAGATCGTTGTACAGCAAGAGCTAATTATATATAAACTTCAAAGACTAGAAGTTAAAAACTAGAATGAGAGAAAAAAAATTATACAAGAAAAGTACAGGACAAAAACAAATAAAAAACAAGACAAAAAAAAGCACAAAATGACAGAAACAAAATTTTAATTTTAAGTGTAATAACTATAGTGACTACAAAAAAATGCAAGTGAACTAAAAGGTACAGCTAAGACAAAGATTGACAGATGGAATTTTTTTTTCTTTTTTTTTTTTCCGCTGCTGTGCAGCATGCAAGATCTTAGTTTCCCAACCAGGGATCAAACCGGTACCCACTGCAGTGGAAGTGTGGAGTCCTAACCACTGGACTGCCAGGGAATTACCCAGACTGAATTTTTTTAAAAGATAACTATATGCTATTTCCTTGAGACACACCTAAAATAAGATGTTTAGGTCACAATTAAAAAGAGGAAATTAACAAGTATACTTTTAAAAATAACTCATGAGTAAAAATAAATCATAATTAGAAAAATATTTAAAAGAACACTAGCATGAAGACTATATCAAAACTTGTGGTATACAACTAACGAAGTATTTAGACTAAAATTTATAGTTTTAAGTGCTTATTAAAGAAATGAAAAAGCTAACAGTGAGTTAGACACTAACTTTGGAAAAAGAAGACCAACAGAGAACAGAAGGAAGAAAGGAAGAAAATAACAAAGATCAGAATGGAAATCCATGAAATGTAATATAAACACATAATAAAGAGAAAAAACAAAATCAAAATTGCTGATGAAACTGACAAACTGCTGATGAAATTGATCAAGAAAAAGGAATGGTGGCAGAAATAATCAGCAATATGAATGAAATAGTATATAACTATAAATGCTACAAATATTAAAATATAGCATAAACAATTTAATGCCAACAAGTTTTAAGAGTTTGATGAAATGGACAAGCTCCTAGAAAATATAATTCCTGGACTTTTCTTTGTTAGGGGATTTTAAACTACTGACACTCTCTTTGGTGATTATAAGATCATGTAAGCATTCTACTTCTTGAGTCAGTTTTGGTAAATTACATTTTCTACAAGTTTGTCCATTACCAAAGAATTTATTCCCTAATTTATAAAAAGTTTCTAAGAATCATTAAAAAAAAATAAAATCAATAGAAAATCAATCAAAGAATATGAACAGGCAATTCACAGAAGAAACATAAACATACAATAAAGTACAAAGTATACTGTACTGATAATTCTTGATAAACGGCAAAGCATAATGCAAACAATGGATGTTGTTAACACATTGCTATTTATGACACCACAAGTATTCTTTTCTCATTTAATATAAGTAAAACCTCTACTCATTCGTCTATCTCTCTTCCAGGTTTGTTTCCATTTTTTTTTTTTTTCGCTAGCTCTCTGCCTGTCTCTTATTCCATCCTTAGCCTTCTCTTTCTCTCAATCCATGTTTTCTCACATAGGGTGTTCACCACTTTCCATGGTTTCTACTATGCCTATTGAAATTATACTTGTTCTTCAATAATAATAGCTACTACTTACAGTGCTTACTTAGTATTTTACCTTTATTAATCATATTGATGAGGCAACTGGGGCACAGGGCTCTTAAGTAACATGCCCAAGAGACATAACTAGTAGAACTCAGTTTTTTTCTTCCAATTTTATTGAGATAAAATTGACATATAGCACTGTATAAGTTTAGGGTGTACAGCATAATGATTTGCCTTAACATATATCATTTGACTTAATGATTGTCACAAAAAGTTTAGTAAGCATCCATCATCTCAAATAAATATAACATTAAAGAATAGAAAAAATATTTTTCCTTATGATGAGAACTTAGGATTTATTCTTTTAACAGCTTTCATATATAACATACAGCAGTATTAGTTATATTTATCATGTTGTTCATTACATCCCAAGTACTTATACATCTATATCTGGAAGTAGGTACCTTTTGACTGCCTTTATTCAATTCCCCTCCCCCCACCTCCTAATTCTGATCATCACAAATCTGATCTCTTTTTCTGTGAGTTTGTTTGTTTGTTTTTGAAGTATGATTGACATACAACTCTATGTTAGTTGCTCTTACACAACATAGTGATTAGCTATTTCTATGCATTTCAAAATGATCCCCACAATAAGTCTACTTATGTCACCATACAAAGATATTACGTAGTTATTAACTATATTCCCCACATTATCTATTTCATACCTGTGAATATTTGTTTTGCAACTGGAGGTTTGTACTTCTTAATCTCCCTCACCTATTTCTCTTCTTCTCTCATCCCCCTACCCTATGGCAACCGCACATTGTTCTCTGTATCTATAACTCTGTTTCCATTTTGCTTTGTTTGTTAATTTGTTTTTTAGATACCACACTTACGTGAAGTCATACAGTATTTGCCTTTCTCTGTCTGACTTATTTCACATAGCATACCTTCTGGGTCCATCCATGTTGTTGCAAAATAGCAAGATTTCATTCTTTTTTTTAATGGCTGAGT
Source organism: Eubalaena glacialis (assembly GCF_028564815.1). Lineage (NCBI taxonomy): Eukaryota > Metazoa > Chordata > Mammalia > Artiodactyla > Balaenidae > Eubalaena > Eubalaena glacialis. The sequence continues at coordinate 35,127,828 of NC_083718.1, forward strand.
AACATTCCATTTGAAATATTTACCACATATTCCTTATCTATTTACCTATTGATGGGCACTTATGTTGCTTTCATATCTTGGTTATTGTAAGTAATGCTGCAATGAACATAATGGTGCATATATCTTTTTTTTTTTTTTAATTTTTTTTATTTTTGGCTGTGTTGGGTCTTCGTTTCTGTGCGAGGGCTTTCTCCAGTTGCGGCAAGTGGGGGCCACTCTTCATTGCAGCGCGCGGGCCTCTCACTATCGCGGCCTCTCTTGTGGCGGAGCACAGGCTCCAGACGCTCAGGCTCAGTAGTTGTGGCTCACGGGCCCAGTTGCTCCGCGGCATGTGGGATCTTCCCAGACCAGGGCTCGAACCCGTGTCCCCTGCATTGGCAGGCGGATTCTCAACCACTGCGCCACCAGGGAAGCCCCTGCATATATCTTTTTAATTAGTATTTTCATTTTCTTCAGGTAAATATCCAGGAGTGGAATTGCTGGATCATATGGTAGTTCTATATTTAATTTTTAAAGGAATCTCCATACTGTTTTCTATAATGGCTGCACAAATTTACATTCCCAACAACACAAGTGTTTCCTTTCTCCACATCCTCCCCCAACACTTGTTATTTGTTGATAATAGCCATTCTGACAGGTGTGAGGTAATATTGTGAGGTTGATTTACATTTCCCTGATGATTAGTGATGTTGAGCATCTTTTCATGTGCCTGTTGGCCATTTGTATGTCTTCATTGGAAAAATGTCTATTCAGATCCTCTATACTTTTTCTAATCTGGTTGTTTGTTTTACTGATATTGAGTTGTATGAGTTCTCTGTATATTTTATATATTAACCCCTTATTGGATATATTGTTTGCAAATATCCTCTCCCATTCAGTAGGTGGTCTTTTTCTTTTGTTGATAGTTTCCTTTGCTGTGCAAAAGCTTTTTAGTTTGATGTAGTCCCATTTGTTTATCTTTGCTTTTGTTTCTTTTGCCTGAGGAGGCATATCCAAAAAAATATTACTAAAACCAATGTCAAATAGCTTACTTCCTATGTTTTCTTCTAGAAGTGTTAAGTTTCAGATCCTACATTTAAATCTTTAATCTATTTTGAACTTATTTTTGTTCATGGTATGAGAGAGTAGTCCAATCTGATTCTTTTGCATGTAGCTCTCCAGTTTTCCCAACATCATTTATTGAAGAGGCCATCTTTTCCCTATTGTATGTTCTTGCCTCATTTGTCATAGATTAATTGCACATATAAGTGTAGGTTTATTTCTGGGCTCTTTATTCTCTTCCATTGATCTATGAATCTGTTTTTGTGTCAGTACCATACTGTTCTGATGAGTGTAGCTTTGTACTATGGTTTGACATTAGGGAACGTGGTACCTCCAGCTTTCCTCTTCTTTTCCCAAGATTGTATTGATGATTTAGGATCTTTTGTGTTTCCATATTTGTTCTAGTTCTGTGAAAAATGACATTGGTATTTTAACAGGGATTGCATTGTATCTGTAGATTGCCTGTGTAGCATGGTTGTTTTAACAATATTAGTTCTACCAATTTATGAACATAGTATATCTTTCCATCTGTTTGTTTCATCTTTAGTTTCTTTCATCAGCATCTTATAGTTTTCTGAGTATAGGTCTTCTGTTCTTTTTGATGCAATTGTAAATGGGATTGGTTTCTTAATTTCTCTTTCTGATAGTTTGTTGTTGGTGTATAGGAATGCAACAGATTTTTATATGTTAATTTTGTATCCTGTAACATTGATGAATGCTAGTATTTTTTGGTGGCATGTTTAGGATTTTCTATGTATAATACGTCATCTTCAAACAGTGACAGTTTCACTTCTTCCTTTCCTATTCGGATTCATTTTGTTTCTTTTTCATGTCTGATTGCTGTGGTTAAGAATTACAATATTGTGTAGAATAAAAGTGGTGAGAATGGGCATCCTTGTCTTGTTCCTGACCTTAGAGGAACAAGATCCTCAGCTTTTCACTGTTGAGTATGATGGTGGTCATATATGGCCTTTTTTTTTTTTTTTTGAGATATGTTCCCTGTATATCCACTTTCTGGAGACTCTTTATCATAAACAGATGTTGAATTTTGTCAAAAGCTCTTTCTGCATCTACTGAGATTATCCAATGATTTTTATTCCTCAGTTTCTTATCATGGTGTGTCACATTGATTGATTTGTGGATATTGAACCATCCTTGCATCCCTGGGATAAATCCCACTTGATCATTGTTTATGATTCTTTTAATGTATTGTTGAATTCAGTTTACAAATATTTTGTGGAGGATTTTTGCATATGTGTTCGTCAGTGACGTTGGCCTATAATTTTCTTTTCTGTGATATCTTTGTCCAGTTTTGGTATCAGGGTGATGCTGGCCTTGTAGAATACATTTGAAAGCATTTCTTTCTCTGCAGATTTTTTTTTTTTTTTTGGAAAAGTTTGAGAAGGATAGGTGTTAACTCTTCTCTAAATGTTTGGTAGAGTTCACCTGTGAAGTCATCTGGTCCTGGACTTTTGTTTATTGAGACTTTTAAATTTTATTTCTGATTCAATTTCATTACATGAAATTGGTTTGTTCATATTTTCTATTTTTTTCTGGTTCAGTCTTGGGAGATTGTACACTTCTAGGAATTTGTCCATTTCTTCTAGGTTGTCCATTTTATTGGCATATAATTGTTTGTAGTAATCTCTTACGATCCTTTTTATTTTGGTGGTGTTGATTGTAAATTCTCCTTTTTCATTCCTGATTTTATTGATTTGGGCCCCTCTCTCTTTTTTTCTTGATGAGCCCAACTAACTGTTTATCAATTTTGTATATTTTTTCAAAGAACCAGCTCTTCAGTTTCACTGAGCATTTCTGTTCTTTTTTTGTTTTTTGTTTTTTGTCTCTGTTTCATTTATTTCTGCTCTGAAATAAATAAACAAATCATGAAGATTTCTTTCCTTCTACTAAGTTTGGGTGTTTGTTTGTTCTCCTTTTTTTAGTTCATTTAGGTGTAAATTTAGGTTGTTTGAGATTTTTCTTGTTTCCTGAGGTAAGCTTGTATCATTATAAACTTCCCCTTAGAACTGCTTTTGCTTCATTCCACAGATTTTTGGATCATTGTGTTTTCATTTTCATTTGTCTCCAGGTATTTTAAAAATTTCTTCTTTGATTTTTTCAGTGAATTATTGGTCGTTTAGTAGCATATTGTTTAGCCTCCATGTGTTTGTGTTTTTTGCAGTTTTTCTCTTGTAGCTGATTCCTACTCTCATAGCACTGTGGTTGGTAAGATGCTTGACATGGTTTCAATTTTTAAAAATTTACTGAGACTTGTTTTGTGGCCTACCATGTGATCTATCTTGGAGAATGTTCCATGTGCACTTGAAAATACTGTATATCCTGCTGCTTTTAGAAAGAATGTTATATATATTTATATTATATATATATTTATATTTATGCTATATATATGTGCATATATATACATGTGTGTGTGTGTGTATATATATATATATATATATATATATATATATATTCCATTTGGTCTAATGTATCATTTAGGGCCAATGTTTCCTTATCATATTTCTGTCTGGATGATCTGTCCATTGATTTCAGTGAGGTGTTAAAGTCCTCTACTATTATTGTGTTACTGTCAATTTCTCCCTTTTTGTCTGTTAATATTTGCTTTATGTATTTAGGTACTCCTATGTCAGGTGCATATATATTTACAATTGTTATATCTTCTTCTTGGATTGATTCCTTAATCATTACATACTGTCCTTCTTTGTCTCTTGTAATAGTTTTTGTTTTAAAGTCTATTTTGTCTAAGTGTTACTAACCCCAGTTTTTTATTTCCAGTTGCATGGAATAACTTCTTCCATCCCCTCACTTTCAGTCTGTGTGTGTCTTTAGGCCTGAAGTGAGCCTTTTGTAGGCAGCATATGTACGGTCTTGTTTTTGTATCTATTCACCCACTCTATGTCTTTTGACTGGAGCATTTAGTCTATTTACATTTAAAGTAATTATTATTGATAGTTATGTACTTATTGCCATTATGTTAATTGTTGGGGGTTGTTTTTGTAGTTTTTTTTGTTCCTGTCTTCTCCTTTTACTCTCTCCCTTTGTGATTTGATGACTATCTGTATCTGTAGAGTTATGTTTGGATTCCTTTCTTTTTTGTGTGTGTATCTATTATAGATTTTTAGTTTGTGGTTACCATGAGGTTTATGTATAAAAATCTATACATACATACATGATTATTTCAAGTTGCTCATCTCTTAAGTTCAAACACATTTTCTAACCCTACATTTTTACTCCCCCCCCATGTTTACTATTTTTGACATCATATTTTACATCTTTTTGTTTTTTGTATCCCTTAACTACTTGTTGTGGATATAGATTATTTCACTACTTTTGTCTTTTAACCTTTACTACCTTTATACATAGTTGACTTACTACCTTTACTGTATATTTGACTTTACCAATGAGACTTTTTCATTCCTAATTTTTATATTTCTAGTTGTGGCCTTTTCTTTTTTGGTTAGAAAATTCCCTTTAACATTTCTCACAAAGCTGGTTTAATGGTGCTTGTGTCTTTTAGCTTTTGCCTGTCTGTAAAACTTTTGATTTCTCCATCAAATCTGAATGAAAGTCTTGTGGGTAGAATATTTTTGGTTGTAGGTTTTTCTAATGCATCACTTTAAATATATGCTACTCCCTTCTGGCCTGCAGAGTTTCTGCAAGTCAGCTGATAGCCTTCTCAGAGTTCCCTTGTATGTAACTTGTTGCTTTTCCCTTGCTGCTTTTAATATTCTCTCTTTATCTTTAATTTTTGCCATTTTAATTACAATGTGTTTTGATGTAGTCCTCTTTGGGTTGATCCTGTTTGGAACTCTCTGCTTCCTGGACCTGGATGCCTGTTTCTTTTCCCAGATTAGGGAAGTTTTCAGCTATTATGTCTTCAAATATGTTCTCTGCCCCTTTCTCTCTCTCTTCTCCTTTTGAGACCCCTTTAATGTCAGTGTTACTACACTCATGTTTTCTCAGAAGTCTCTTAAACTGTCCTCATTTCTTTTTATTCTTTTTTCTGTTCAGCTTCAGTGATTTCCACTACTCCATTTTCCAGCTAGCTGAACTGTTTCTCTGTAGCATCTAATCTACTGTTGATTCCTTCTAGTGTATTCTTATTTCAATTATATTTTTCATTTCTGTTTGGTTCTTCTTTATATTATCTAACTCTGTTTAAAACTTCTAACTTCTCACTCTGTTCATCCAATCTTCTCCTGAGTTATTTGAGTATCTTTATCACCTTGAACTCATATTGGGTAGATTGCCTACCTCCACTTCACTTAGTTCTTCTTGGGTTTTATCTTGCTCTTTTGTCTGGAATGTACTCTTCTGTTGTCTCATTTTGCCCAGTTTGTTATTTTTATTTCTATGTATTTGGCAGGTTGGTTATGTTTCCTGACCTTGGAGAAGTGGCCTTTTGTAAGACACATCTTATATGTTCCAGTAGTGTTCTCCCTTCTGGTCATCAGAGTTATAGGGGTGCCTCTATATGGGTTGCATGAGTCCTTCTCTTGTAGCAGGCTAACTACTGTGGGCAGTCTGGTATGTGTGGCTGGCCCCTCCTTCAGTTAGTTACCAGGCCCTGCCTTTGCAGAAGCTGCCAGCCACTGGTGTGCAGGACCAGGTCATGGGGAGGCTGGTTGCAGAGCCCTGGGGGGTTTCAGGGCTAGTGCTGGCCCACTGGTGGGCGAAGCTAGGTTCTATTGTGGCTAGCTGTGGGACCAGGGGTCCTGGATCCAGTGTTGGCCTGCTGGTGGGCAAGGCAGGTTCCTGACATGGCTGGCTAAAGGGTCCAGTTTGTCCCAAAGCTGGTGTCAGCCTGTTGATTAGTGGGGATGGATTCTGAGGTGGCTGGTTGAAGGGTCTGAGGTGTCCCAAAGCTGGTGCTGGACTGTTGGTGGGTTGGCTGGGTACTGACATGGCAGGCTGCTGGGCTTTGTTGGTCCTAGGGCTAATGTCTGCTGACTGGTCAGCAGGGCTGGGGTCCAGGGGATCCTGGAGCTGGTGCCTGCTCACTGTTGGGTGAGACCAGATCCTGGGGCTAGTGCTAGCCAACTGGTGGGCAGAGATGTGTCCTAAGGTCTCTGGCTGCTGTGCCCAGGGGACCCAGAGCTAGTGTCAGTCACTAGTGAGGTGAGGTCCAGGGTGTTCCAGGGCTAGTGCCATCTCGCTGGTGGGTAGAGCCAGGTCCTGGGAGTCTGTGTTCTTAATCACCCAGCCATATGTAGAAAATATCACTTCCTCTGAATAGCTATTGTTTTCTCAAAGAAGAAATAATTTATTCTTTTCCTGCATCATTAAAAGACTCTGATTTAAACAACAAGTAGTGCTGGGATTCAAGTGTACCTGACCCTTTCCACTTCACCACCCAGAGTAGGAGCAGGGGAGGTAGAAGAAACTGGACAGATTTTGTGAAATCCTGGATTAAGACCATTTGTGCATGCCTCTTGAGAAGCTGGTAATGTGCCACACTTTTGCAGCTGTGTAGGGTTCTGGATGGGGTGTTTGGGTGGTCAGAATTGAGAGAGTCAGCGTATTCCATTAATCTCTAAGTAATGGGGATTTATAGTAAGTGAGCCATGGAATACTCAAGCACTTGTGCTCAGGAATAGCAAGAACTTAGTAAAGTCGGGTGGTCTCACAGAAACAGAAATCAAAGGCAAGAAGGAATTTGGGGCAGTTAAGGAATTTGGGAATTGACCCTCCAGCACCTCACCCTCACCCTTTGAGCATACTTCAGCCACTCATCACCTGTCTAATCCATTCTCCTCTTGCTAAGAGATCCCTGATTCTTTCCTTCCACTCTCCGTATCTTCTCTCTGTCCTAGAACTACTCCTACCCATGGTGAATGCTTTCCCATGACTTTGTGTTCCCATGACTTCTATTTTTTTTAATAAATTTATTTATTTATTTATTTATTTATTTATTTATTTATTTATTTATTTATTTATTTTTGGCTGTGTTGGGTCCTCGCCTCTGTGCGAGGGCTGTCTCCAGCCGCGGCGAGTGGGGGCCACTCCCCATCGCAGCACGCGGGCCTCCCACCATTGCGGCCCCCCTTGCTGTGGAGCACAGGCCCAGCAGCCGTGGCCCATGGGCCCAGTCGCTCCGCGGCATGTGGGACCTTCCCGGACCAGGGCTCGAACCCGCGTCCCCCGCACCGGCAGGCAGACTCCCAACCACTGTGCCACCAGGGAAGCCCTCCCATGACTTCTTATTGCCCTCACTCCACATTTATATCATAAGAAGCCAGGTTTTGGAGAGAAGGAACCAGAAGACCAGTTTTGGGAAGGAAGACCATGAATCTTGCTTCAGACATGTTGAGTTTGAGGTGCTCATAGGCCATCCAATTTAAATTTGGCCAACTGGACCAATGTGAACCTTTCCTCCAATCTCCATCTAGGTCTGGAACATAGAGGACAAGTCTGGGCTAGAGATGTGGACTTGAGAGTCATTGACTCCTAGGTAGAAATTGTTCTAAACTAACCTAAACTCAGGGTACTCTCTTAGTTCCTTCATTTTGTGCTTCTTCAGGGTTTTCATACACAGCTCATGAGGTAGCATGTAGAGTGGTTAGAGTATGCACAGTCTTTTCAAACAGATAGAGCCAAGTAAACTCCTACTGAGCAACTTATTAGCCATATGAACCAGGAAAAGTCACTTAATGGTTTTGAGCCTCTGTTTCCTCATCTTTAAAATGAAGCAATTATTTGAGGGTTAAAAAAAATAATTATACCAGAGGAGAATAAGGAGACATGACAACTAAGTGTAATGTGATATCCTGGATAAGATCCCACAAAAAAAAAAAAAAAAAAAAGGGCATTAGTGGGAAAACTGGTGAAATTCAAATAAAATTAGAAGTTTAGTTAATAACAATGTACCTATGTTAATTTCTTAGTTTTGACAAATATACCTAGTATGTAAGATGTTAGCACTAGGGAAAGTTGGGCAAAAGGCATATAGGAACTCTCTGTACTATCTTTGTAACTTTTCTTTAAATCTAAACTTATTCCAAAATAAAAATTTTATTAAAAATATAATCAAGTAAACTATTTATATATAATTTTATATAAATATAAAATTTATATAAAATTTAAGTGTGTATACTTTACATATATATGTATATTAAATTTTATAGCTCTGTTTGCTGAGATAATTAGAAGCAGTGACACCCCAGTAGCAATGAGCACACCTGAGCCCAGATCTTGGTTTCTGAATACCATTCTCCAATAAAAAGAACCAAGGTTCCTTGAAGAAATGGGATTTCAGGGCTGGGGCAAGGAAAATACAAGATAGGCCTGGAGCACCTTTTAGTGCCAAAAGTAAGAAAGTGCTCAAAAGACAAAATGATGGGGAAATGTCAAAGGGACACAGGAACCGACTGAAAGAGCTCCCAAAGACCAAATTTGGAATAATTTGGGCAAGAAAATAGATAACACAGTATTAGATTATAACCTAAGGCATAACATAAATATTCATGAACCCATATGGATATAAATAAATGATTGAACAAATAACTAAATGGAGAAGAGAAAATTTTTCCTTATAGAATTCCAAATCATGTATGTCAATATTTTGACCCCTCCAGAAAGTGAAGCCTAATTCCCCCACCTTGAGTGTAGGTTCCTCTTAGTGACTTGTTTCCAAAAAACAGAGTATGAAAAGGGAAACATAGTAACTGTTCAGTTGAGAGATCTGGCAGACACCACCCTAACCAAGTGAGAAAGGTTAACTCACCAGCAGTAAGTCATGTTAACATCATGTGCCCCCAATATGATGCAATGAGAAGGTTGCTTTACTTCTGTGGTTTTCTTTCCAAAAATCTGTAGCTTTAGTCTAATCATAAGAAAATCAAAATTGAGGAATATTCCACAAAATATTACTTGACCAGTATCCTCAAAATTGTCAAAGTCATGAGAAACAAGGAAAGACTGAGAAACTGTCACAGACAAGAGAAGAAAAGGAGATGTGATGATAAAACATAATGTGGCATTCTGGATTGGATCCTTGAGCAGAAAAAGGACACTTGTAGAAAAATGGTGAAATATGAATAAAGTCTGGAGTTTAGTTAATAGTGACATACCAATGTTAATCTCTTAGTTTTGCTAAATGTACCATAATTATGGAAGATGTTAATATTAGGGAAGACCAAACGAAGGTATATGGGAACTCCCTGTACTATCTTTGCAACTTTTCTGCAAATCTAAAATTATTCCAAATTTTAAATTTTTATTGAAAAGAAATCATCTGGGCCTATTGGATTCACATGTGAATTATTTAAAACTTTCAAGAAATTTAAAATTTCCATATTATATAATTTATTCCAAAAAAGATGGCAAGACATAAATTCAATTTATTAGGCATATATGGTCCTGATAAAGGTAACACACATATTCAAACAGAGGATAATAATAATGACCAATGAAATGTATTGAATATTTAGTATGTTCCAGGCACTGTTCTAAGTAATTTATGTGAATTAACTCATTTCATCCTTACAACAATCCTGTGAAGGAGTTAATTTTATTATTATCATTTTATAGTTAAGGAAATTGAGATATAAGCTTAAATAAGATTACTGAAGTAAGATGTGGTAGATTACAGACCCTAGGACACATCAGTAGACTACAGACAGTTTTAAAATGGAATTTAACATTATATATGAGCATAGTGTCAGAAAACACACTTTTTCTCAATGTAACAAACTCCTAGTTGTCCACATTGTCTACTTAAGTGTCTTAGTTTGTGTTCCTCCAAAAGCCAAGGCTGAGGTCAAGATTTGGGTACAAGTAGTTTATTTGGGAGATGATCCCAGAAAGCACAGTATGAAAGTGGGGAATAAACAAGGATGACAGGAAAGCTAACAAAATTGTTTTAATAAGCTGGTTAACCACTGTGGGTAAATGGGGCTCAATCTGCTGGGGACCCTCTGAGAGAATGTGCAGAATATGTCTCAGAATTGTAACATGGGTATTTTCCCTCATTTCCAGTCTCTTATTAGTTAAGGGTTGCTCTAAGAGCATTAAATCTCAGGCAGCACATGGACTGAGTGTGTGGCAGTGGCCAGAGAATGCCCCCAGGCAGAAATGTAAGAAGTGATTGTTGTGTACAGCAACTGGTCTGCAGGTGCCCTCAGTATGGACCAAGGAAACATGGGCTGAACACTGATAGTCAGTCATAGTAACAAAACAATGATTTTGTTTGGTGTGGTAATATGTTGAGCTAAAAATGCTGTTATGGACTGAATTGTGTCCCCCCAAATTCATAAGCTGAAGCCCTAACCCCCATTGTGACTGTATTTAGAGATAGGGTCTTTAACAAGTTAGTTGGGGTGGGGTCATAAGGGTGGAACCCTAAACCAATATAATTTATAAAAAGAGGAAGAGACACCAGACATCTCTTTCTCTTTCCTTGCACACACAGAGATAAGGCCACGTGAGGACACAAGGAGAAGACAGTCTTCTGCAAGCCAGAAGAGGGCCTTTGCCATAAACAGAATCTGCTGGCACCTTGATCTGAGACTTCTAGCTTCTGGAAATGTGAGGAAATAGATTTCTGTTATGTAAGCCACCAGTCTGTGGTATTTTGTCACTGCAGCCCAAGCAGACTAATACGTCTACTTTTTCAGACATCCTGGTAGCTAGGGGTGAACAGTGAGTCTTGGTTATGGCTAATGATATACAAAGAAGCCTTTGGGTGGAAACTCTGAGAAAGTTTTTTTAAAAAGGTCAGACTCAAATGGCATGCTTCTTCAAGCTCTCTCCATTTTCCTAGTGGAGCAGCAGTCCTTTCTTATGATCACAAGGGGACAGGCATATGGATAATTCTCTCTGTGACAAAGGAAGCAGCAGGGAAAGATGGAAGTAGCCTGGGTGTCTGATGGTGTTGTTGGACTCCCATACTAGCACTGCAATATGCTATATACCAATGGGTGGCACATAGCTCAACTGCCTAGCTCAGATTTCTTACTGTGTGCTAAATAAATTTATATTTGTTTGAGCTACTGATACTTGAGTCTTGTGTTATTCACAAGTTTCCATATGATATCATATTCCCAGATGATAAATCCAAGAAGAAAAGATGGAAAAACAAGAAGTTATAAAGTTGTGAAGCCACAGCATAAACTGAAGCATTCTCCTCCTTCAGAGAAAGAACGTGGAAGGTGAGCTAAGTTTTTTAAAACATTATTTGTTTTAAATAAAATGTTAAGTAAAATGTTTTAAAATGTTAAACAATGATGAAAATAAATGGAAAAAAATATAAGCAAAATCGACATGATTTTTTAAGATAAAACTTAACACTTTAAAGAAATCTCTTTCTTTGAAGCATATACAAAAGCCCAGGACCAGATGGCTTCACATTCTATCAAACATTTAGAGAAGAGCTAACACCTATCCTTCTCAAACTCTTCCAAAATATAGCAGAGGGAGGAACACTCCCAAACTCATTCTACGAGGCCACCATCACCCTGATACCAAAACCAGACAAAGATGTCACAAAGAAAGAAAACTACAGGCCAATATCACTGATGAACATAGATGCAAAAATCCTCAACAAAATACTAGCAAACAGAATCCAACAGCACGTTAAAAGGATCATAAACCATGATCAAGTGGGGTTTATCCCAGGAATGCAAGGTTTCTTCAAAATATGCAAATTAATCAATGTGATAAACCATATTAACAAATTGAAGGATAAAAACCATATGATGATCTCAATAGATGCAGAAAAAGCTTTCGACAAAATTCAACACCCATTTATGATAAAAACCCTCCAGAAAGTAGGCATAGAGGGAACTTACCTCAACATAATAAAGGCCATATATGACAAACCCACAGCCAACATTGTTCTCAATGTTGAAAAACTAAAACCATTTCCACTAAGATCAGGAACAAGACAAGGTTGTCCAATTTCACCACTATTATTCAACATAGTTTTGGAAGTTTTAGCCACAGCAATCAGAGAAGAAAAAGAAATAAAAGGAATCCAAATCAGAAAAGAGGAAGTAGGGGCTTCCCTGGTGGTGCAGTGGTTGAGAATCTGCCTGCCAATGCAGGGGACACGGGTTCGAGCCCTGGTCCGGGAAGATCCCACATGCCGCGGAGCAACTAGGCCCGTGAGCCACAACTACTAAGCCTGCGCGTCTGGAGCCTGTGCTCCGCAACAAGAGAGGCCGCGACAGTGAGAGGCCTGCGCACGGCGATGAAGAGTGGCCCCCGCTCGCCGCAACTAGAGAAAGCCCTCGCACAGAAACGAAGACCCAACACAGCCATAAATAAATAAATAAATAAATAAATTTAAAAAAAAAAAAAAGAAAAGAAAAGAGGAAGTAAAGCTGTCACTGTTTGTAGATGACATGATACTACACATAGAGAATCCTAAAGATGCTACCAGAAAACTACTAGAGCTAATCAAAGAATTTGGTAAAGTTGCAGGACACAAAATTAATGCACAGAAATCTCTTGCATTCCTATACACTGATGATGAAAAATCTGAAAGAGAAATTAAGGAAACACTCCCATTTACCATTGCAACAAAAAGAATAAAATACCTAGGAATAAACCTACCTAAGGAGACAAAAGACCTGTATGCAGAAAACCATAAGACACTGATGAAAGAAATTAAAGATGATACAAACAGATGGAGAGATATACCATGTTGGAAGAACATGGGTTGGAAGAATCAACATTGTGAAAATGACTATACTACCCAAAGCAATCTACAGATTCAATGCAATCCCTATCAAACTACCAATGGTATTTTTCACAGAACTAGAACAAAAAATTTCACAATTTGTATGGAAACACAAAAGACCCTGAATAGCCAAAGCAATCTTGAGAAAGAAACACGGAGCTGGAGGAATCAGGCTCCCTGACTTCAGACTATACTACAAAGCTACAGTAATCAAAACAGAAATATAGATCAATGGAACAGGATAGAAAGCCCAGAGATAAACCCACGCACATATGGTCACCTTATTTTTGCTAAAGGAGGCAAGAATATACAATGGAGAAAAGACAGCCTCTTCAATAAGTGGTGCTGGGAAAACTGGACAGCTACATGTAAAAGAATGAAATTAGAACACTCCCTAACACCATACACAAAAATAAGCTCAAAATGAAGCATACAGTTTAGAATTATACAATCAGAGCTTTCAGGATGAATGCCTAAATTCTCCACTCATGTGGTTTCTTTGGTAGGAAGTTTAAGAAGCACTGGCAGCAAAGGCAAATTAACCATGAAGATGGAGCTTAGGCTTGAGGACTTCTCACTTATATAGGACCTTCCAAAGTCCTAGGAGGGACTCTCTCAATCTTTACAGGATCAAATGTATTTTTTAATTTGCAAAAGTAAGATATTTTAACCATAATAGGTTAAGATTATTGTCTCTTTCCACTTAGACTTCCCCCACATCACACTTCCCCTTGTGTCAGGTGGTGTTACAGTGGCCACACTCGTTTTTGGACTCTGGTCCAAAAGACTTAAGAGGAAGTTGAGTCAGGGATACATTTAGTTTTGGTTAGTTGGGATATTTTATGTTGTTAAGGTATTTCTATTAATACTTAAATTATTGCTAGCCCTCCCAGGGAAGGAATGGCTTTCAGAAATACTCCTAACACCAACCATGCCAATGCACCTGGGATAGGCACAGGAAGGTACTGGTCAAAGGTCATGTAGAATTATAAATAGAGGATTCCAATTTCATAAATACTTAATTAAAACCAAAGATCTTTCTGTCAGAAACATATTGATAATGCAACATATAAAATTTTAAATGTACCATACTTACCCCCAGCCTTTTTTGATGGGAAGGGCTTATGGTGTAAAGCTTAATATACCATTTCCACAGTAATTTGGAGAGATATTTTGAAATGTTTTAATAAAGTGAGAAATGTCAGACTCCTAATTTGGACTTATATGAAGGTGAATTTTGTCATCTTTAAACTGATTTATTAAAGAACTGAAAGAAAATTCAGACAAAATTAATGTAATAAGAAACAAAAGCAATAGAAAACAGTTGTGAAATCAGTAAAATTATATTTTTTATGAAGAAGTGAGTTATAACAGAGAAATTTTTTTGTCATATCAAAATTATTAATTCTTTAAGAGCAAGAGCTAAATTTCAAATAGAGGTAATTAGGTTCTTGGTTTATTTACTAATCTAATCAATGAAGAAAAATTCATCCAATGAACATATTTGGAAATAGATTTCAATTTCTTGCTGAAATGACTATGAAAATAACATAACTCATAATACTCAGTAACTGAAGACATCTATGGCAAATTATTTAGTGAGTGCCACCAAAGCAAAGATTATTTAAGATTAGTTATTGCACAAGTAAATTTGAAACACCCTGAAATCTAGAGATTATATATGAAAGCAATTTGATAAAGATTTTTACCAGTTTTGAAATTGCATGGTATTAACAATAAGAAATTGTAAACCTGAAAGAAATTTTTCGAAACAATCAAAATGAAAATGTTTTAAACAACCATGAAAGAGGAAAGACTGATTTATCTTTCTATTCATTTAATAGAAAATATTACAAAATCTTGTTATAAGAAGAAGCAATCAAAAAGTTGCAGGAAGAAAAGCAACACATAAGTAATTTAGGTCGTTAATTAATAAAAATATTATGTTGTTTTTATAGATTTTGTAATTTTGTGTTGTCAACTTAAAAAAAAGCTTTTTGTAATTTCTTTCCTCAGTCTAAATGAATTCTCATTTCTGTATATAATTTTATATTTATAATCTTATATACTTTAAAAAAAAGTCATCCAAATTATATGTATCAGTTTCCACAAAGCCTTGGACCCACCACTGATGACAGATTAATATTTTAAAAACTACATCAATCAGATAAGGTAAACTTACTGATCATTTCAATAGAAGTTTGAAAAGAAGGCAGAATAAAATTCAACAACGTTCTCATTAACAGTATAGATGTATCAACCCAGAGTTAATCAAACTGTAAAGTTTGAGGGAATAGTGCCCACAAGGCTAGCCTCACTAACTCACTAACACTAACTAATTTGGGGGGTTCCAAAAGCAATGCTCCAGTTTGATAATTCTCTAGAAGGACCCACAGAACTCACTGAAAGCTTTATTCTCATGGTTGCAGTTTAATACAGAGAAAGAATACAAATCAAAATCGGACAAGGGAAGAGATGCATAGGGCAGAGTCCAAGAAGGGTCCAAATGCAGAGCTACCAGTCATCCTTTCCCCATGGAGTCGTGTATGGTATACCTTCCTTCTGGTCACAATGTGTGACATGTATGGAGTATTGCCAACTTGGGAGGCTCACCTGAGCCTTTGGTGTCTAGAGTTTTTGTTAGGGCTCAATCACTTACTGCCCACATGACCCATAGTTATCAGTCCCTCCCAAGATCACGCTAACACCTTTAGTCATCAGTTCCTCTAAAGGTTGGAACTAATGGTGTGGCCCGAAGCCCATATCATAAATCACATTGTTAAGCTATTTGGTGGTCAAAGCCCCCAGCAAACAAAGACACTTCTATCAGGCAGGACATTCCTATCAGTCAGGGGCTAGAGATCACCTTCCCAGTACTGAAGGGCAAAGTCCAGACACCTGTTGGGTAAGGATAAGCCTTTACTATACAATCCTTAATTTTAAAAAGTGTATTTCAAGTCAAGAGACAATATTCTACTTAATGGATGAAAGCTAGAGATATTCTCTTCAAAAACAGAAAAACAAACAAGAATGATCTTTTTAAAAATTATTAATTTAAAAAAATATTTATTTAGTTAATTTATTTGGTTGCACCGGGTCTTAGTTGTGGCAGGTGGGCTCCTTAGTTGCGGCTCACAGGCTCCTTAGTTGCAGCTCGCCAGCTCCTTAGTTGTGGCATGCGAAATTTTTAGTGGCAGCATGCATGTAGGATCTAGTTCCTTGATCAGGAATTAAACCCAGACCCCCTACATTGGGAGCACAAAGTCTTAACCACTGTGCCACCAGAGAAGTCCCTAAAATTATTAATTTAAATGTCTGAAATTTCTACCCAAAGATTGAGAATTTGAAATATATATATATATATATATTTGTTTCTAGTAATGATAGTCTAGGTTATTTGGATTGACCCTCCACTCCCACCAGGGGTGCCAGACTTAACAAATGAAAGTACAAGATGCCCAGTTAAATCTGAATTTCAGACATATTCATACTAAAAAAAAATCATTGTTTTTCTGAATTCCAAATTAAACTGGTATACTGTATTTTATACAGCAATTACATCTGCTTCCACTGTAAACAACTCAAAATGCTGGAGATACACACACAAACATATTCATGTATACATACATAACCTTTTTAAAAGCATCAAAGAGGTGACAAGATAAAAAGGAATTACTGGGTGTGGTGGCTTTGTATTGTATCAGTGAAGAGTGTAACATTAATATACTCAGAGATAAGAAAATGTTACAAATTCATATGAGGGGCAAAGAATTTTCTCATACACACACACAGACCCACAGAAAGCTTGCAGCTTAATTCTACAACAGCAGCTATGGGTCAAAGTAAACACAGAACACAAAATCTCACCAGTCCTGATCTCAAATGAATATTTTCCTTTCCAGTGTACACAAAATGTCTTCTTAATTGATTTGAAGTCACTAATAGGAAAGCATTCAAAAAGAAAAAAGTGTAACAAACCATATTCTGTCATCCATTAGCTAACAGACTATAAACCTCCATCATGCTGATATGGATAACCAAATATTCCAGCTATAAAATCAGATCCCCAGTTGTTGCTATTGAGAATAGCTTATCAACTATGTGCAAATCAGAACTAGAACCAAGTTTAGCTAAGAACCAGAAACAAAAATAAAAACACAGGGTCAGGAATTACGAGAGAGATCGATCAAGAGTAAATAAAGTTAAAGCTACAAGAATATTAATATATTGTACAACACAAGGAATATAGCCAATATTTTATAAAAACTATAAATGGAGTATAACCTTTAAATATTGTGAATTACTGTGTTGTACACCTGAAATTTACATAATATTGTACAACAACTATACCTCAAAATTTTTTAAGACTTTATTTTTGTAGAGTAGTTTTAGGTTCACAGCAAAATTGAGGGGAATATACAGAGATTTCCCATATACTCCCTGCCCCATACATGCATAGCAACCCTATTGTCAGTGTTCTCTGCAGAGCGTATACCTCAATTTTTTAAAAAGAGTAAATAAAGTTATATTTCCTCTTAGTGTTACTGACTTGGGTTTTTAGACTTTTTAATCAATAGAAATTGATAAGCGGCCAGAAGAGAAATTCAGGCAAGGCTTTATTGGGACTCATGAGTGAAAACAAGTAACAGGTTCCCTTTCTTGCTCCCTGAGGGAGGGCAAGCTGGTCCCTTTTTAAAAAATTTATTATTATTATTTTTGGCTGCACCATGCAGCATGTGGGATCTTAGTTCCCCAACCAGGGATCGAACCCGTGTCCCCTGCAGTGGAAGCGTGGAGTCTCAACCACTGGACCACCAGGGAAGTCCCACGAGCTGGTCCCTTAAATGGGGTGAGGGTAGGGGCAGGTCTAGGGGTAAGACCGTATGGGTGGCTTGGGTGGTCTGCCCACCCCCTTGGTGGTACTGGGTGCAGGGATCATGTACAGTACCCTGTTTTTTCTCCTGACACCTCAGAAGTGGTGGTTGGGTTTTGGTCTCTTTTAAAATTATTTTGTTGCTCATAAGTTGCCCTAACTGCCCATGTATGCAGTTATTTTTAGTCCCTTATAGTTTCTTTGTATTCTGTTGCTGGAGGAGACATTTGTCCAGGTGCAAGCACTGCTGCAGCAAAGGGTCCCAGGTCCCAGGTCCCAACCTGTCTCATTCCCCTCTGAGGGATTTTACACCCCTTATTCTTAAGGGTTAAGGGGCTGAAGGTCTCTTCTCCTGAAACTTCCTCCTGCTGGACAGGGGCCACAGACCCACAGACCCTAGTTTACTCTAGAGGTGTAGAAGTCCCTTGTTGATTGTTCCAAGGACTTGTAGGGACCTGGGCTACCTTCTGCTAGAATGGGTTGAAGTCCTTGAGCCATCTTGAGTCTTACTTGAAACTGTTGGAGCTTAGAAGACATAAACCTGACCAAAAGGTTAAACAGATAAGGATCAAAAACCAGGATTAAGATCACAAAGGCCACAATTGAGAGTAAGGGACCCAACCACGGACTAATCTAGCCCAACCAGCTTTTGAAAATTTCATTGATGATAGGGTCCCATGGCCAGGGTTTCACATACCTCAATATTTGAAAATCATTTTCCCCTTTTTGTTTGTAAATCCTTTAAAAGGTCAAAATATTTGTCCCTCGGTGGTAGACCTACGTTTTGTTTATACATTTGCCTAGTTATCCACAGTGGAAGAAAACTAACCAGATATCATGAGCAAGCTCAGAGGTATATTGATGGGGGAAACATCACAAAGGCTCTACGTTTTATCAATGATACTGAACTGTCATACAAACATTGTACATGTGCTTTAGTTGCAAGCAGTGCTCGATGTCATGAGTAGTTATATTTTATGACAATTTTACTAAAGAATTTATTCCTATGTATTGGGGCAACTGTACAGTTAACATAATAACTCTCAGTTTTTGATAGAGCCTGGTCACAGGTCATGAGGCATTTGATCTTCATCTAACGACAGATTGCAGCAATAAGCTTCAGAAACAAGCTTAGAGTGTCTTCTTAATAATTCAATTAACCTTTACAATTATGTAGCATGACAACAAGGAAGTATCTGGGAGGTGAGTCTTAGACAGTAATTACAGACCTCAATTACCAGAACCAGAATTTGATATCCATTGAAACATAATCTTTTTCTGTCTAAAATTATCTGTGTTTTTACCAAATATAGCCAAATTACGATTTACTTGACTGTAAATTAAGTCCGATTTCAATAAACTTGGCGTGTTTACTTATGTAAGTATACTTGATTATATAGGTTCTTTTAAATTGGCTGCTCTGGAACTTTTCATAAGGAGTCTCAGACTATACTTTTAAAAGGCCTCTTACGGCTAGGAAAGCCATGCCAACTTTTCCCTTATAGATTTGGATAAATTCCTCCCATTTTGAGGTCTCTCAAAAATACCTTGAGATTCTTGCACTTGTTAGGAGGTTATTTATCTGATAAAGTTGCTGGGAACCTCTGAGTTTCCAATTTCTGGAGGGCTTGGGTAGAGAGAAGAGATAAATGTTTCAATTATACTTAGGGGTGTAATTTACCAAACTGCTGTAAATCATAATTAGCTTGAGGGGAAGGGTTTCCCTATATATGGAAAATACAGAATAAAATCCAGTAATATCTCAGACAAAACTGAAAAATTGTAACCATATCCATCAGTATACTCAATCCCATGTAATTAACAGTTTTATGAAGCCATCAGTTTTACCTAATTCAGCAGTGCGACATGAAAGTTACCAGAAACTTGGACTTGTCAAAAAGCCCTTTCTGTGAATCTTCTTGAAGATGAAGCATTTTGCAAAGCATCAGCTTAACTGTCTATGAATGATGAAAGACTTAAAAGGCACAGTTAAACACCTGATCACAATGCAATTGACAAAGAAACTTGGTTATAATAATAAGAATTATGACTGATAACATTTTATCAGGACATACCAGATTTTTAAGAATTCCATGGGAATTCCCTGGCGGTCCACTGGTTAGAGTTCCACTGCAGGGGGGCATGGGTTCAATCCCTGGTTGGGGAACTAAGATCCTGCATGACACACAGCACAGAAAAAAAAAAAAAAAATTCCATATAATTTCTAGAATTAGAAATTCTAGAATATTAATAACATTTACCCATACAATACAACCTAAGAAGATTTAGTACTAATTTGACAATTCTTAACCTTAAAACCTTAATCTCTAGCAAAAACCAAGAAGCAAGTAACTGTAAACTGTTTGTCATACCAGCATTTCTTGACTGGAATATCCCATAACTTCTAGAAACATGCATCTTCTCAAAGCATAATTTTTTTCCTCAATGTGGTATAAGACAGGTGTCTAATAAACCCAGACATCTTTAGTTTCCCTCTTGGAAGAAGGCAAAAGTAGGTAAATGTAGACCTGTTTAGCAATTAATGTTCCAATATTTTATCTTATTTGAAATGGCCTGGATATTCAACGAATTCCTATCATTTAACTTAATTTAGTTTCAAGTTACCAAAATTTGCAGAGACTATTTTAGATGGACATTTCCAAAACAATTATTCCTATAAAGTTTACCAAAAAACTCTTATCTCCATTACATTTATTTAAAAGTTTTATCATATCAGGTTATTTTCCTTGTTGACAAATTTTATAACAAAAACAATATGCACTTACTGACTTTCAGTAAACTTAGGTACAATAAAAGTATTATACTTAATGTTAATGACTCTAAAGACAGGTCACTATTAATTAAACCCACAAGCTTAAGCTAGATTTAACACCAGATATTAATTCAATATTGAATATTTCCCAGGTCACATGAACCTGAAATGTATTCTGGGAAGTTTCTTTCATATTTCTGAGAATTTATATAAGCACTTAATTTCCTTTAAGCCAATTAAATACAGCTCATCTACAAGTTAATTTTTACATAAAGACAGACAGAACCAGTCTGTCTCATAGTTTTCCTGATTGAGTTTAAAAAGGTTTCTTTTTTATCCTAAGTCTGGGGACTACAGATGGATCAGATAGTTCCTGAGAGCCCAGGCAGAACAGTTACATTTCAAAGGCAGGAGAGAGAAATGCAAGTTTCTCTTTTTTTTTTTTCTTCTGTTCTTTAAAGTCCTGCTAAGTATAACCCAAGGCTGGAGTCTCAGGCAATGTGGGCTGTGTTTGCATTTCAAGGGTTAAGTGTTTGACCCATGCCCAGAATTGTGGCAGAGACTTGCAGGAGTGGTTGGACAGACAAAACTACATAAAACAAAGATACTTTTAAATTCACTGAGACTCAACATATACCGACAAAAACTTAAAGAAAAAAAAAAAGAAAGAAACAAAGAGATGGTCTTACTACAAGGTGGCCCCTGGAGGACTTTGTCCAGACCAGCTCTTCCCTTCTGCCAGCTGGAATTAGGAACACAAAACAGAGAAGTACTGGGGGGTCATGAAAAAGGTGACCCAACAAGGAGTCTCCAGGATGAAAGGGGACGGGAGTGTGGGTATGAGGACCAAGGGAGAGGTAATGGGAGGAGGGACAGAAAAGACTGAAGAAGGGAAAGAGAAAGAGAGAGATTGCCATTTCAACCTGCCCTGCGGGTGTCTATTCAGGCATCGGTCTGCCCACTTCCAGAAAGGACCAGTGAAGGAGGGAACACTTTGTCCCCTGCCACCAGGGTGATCAAGCCTGGAAACCAGCCAGTTGTACGTTGTCTGTGGGACTCTAACCCACAGGTGGGATTTCCACCCATGCGTCCACCAGTCTGTGGGATGGGACTGGAAGCCACAGGTTTATACAGAAATCTGCCACTTCAGCCTGTTTCCAACAGGACTCTACTTGCAGCAGGAAAATAAAGGTGAGAATATTGGGACGATCGGACTTCCTGCCACTACACAATGTGAGGGTTGAACCTCTAACACTCTCAGAAATCTCCTGTCAGGGAGAGCCCACTGGACCAAGATCTGCACGGTACAAGGCGAGCCTCCCATATCTGTTTGTCACTTGTCAAGGTGAGCCATTGCCGACCAGAGGGAGCATGGTCTCACAAGCTGAGAGGAGTGATGCTGTAGCTGCCCAACGTCCACTGTCTCAGAAGGATAGGACAGAAAAAAAGGAGAGGACAGAGAGAGGAGAGAACAGGGAAAGGAGAAGTAGAGAGATATCTGGAGAGGAAAGGGGTAAAGGGAAAGCAGTAAAGGGGAAGGGGAAAGCGTTGCCTGAATGAGGATACTGAGGCCCTCAGGGGCCAGGAAGGCAGACTTACTCAATGTAGTGAGATTGAAACAAGAGGTTCAGGTAGTCGCTTGTCACCGATGGGGAAGCTGCATTTGGTGGTCCTGGAGGTCCCCAGATTCTCTCCTGGGGAGGGGGCAGCATCCCGGTGGAGTCACAACAAAGTGTGTTACTAACCTGAGTTCTTAGACTCTTTAATCAATAGAAATTGATAAGAGGCCAGAAGCGAAATTCAGGCAAGGCTTTACTGGGACCTGTGCTGCAGCAGGAAGGAGCAAAAACAAGTAACAGGTTCCCTTGCTTGCTCCCTGGGGCAGGGGGAGGTGAGAGCTGATCCCTTAAATGGGATGAGGGTAGGGGCAGATCCAGCGTTAGGCCAGAGGGTGGCTTGGGTGGTCTGCCCACCCCTTTGGTGATGGTGTGTGCAAGGATCATGTGCAGTACACTGCTTTTGCTCCCAACACCTGAGAAGTGGTGGTTGGGTTTTTGGTCTTTTTGTATCTTGTTGTTCCTAATTTGCCCCAACTGTGCATGTATGCAGTTATTTAGTCCCTTATATTTCTTTGTATTCTGTTGCTGGAGGAAACGTTTGTCCAGGTGCAAGCACTGCAGCAAATGGTCCCAGGTCCCAGGTCCCAGGTCCCAGCTTGTCTCATTAGGATTCACCTGGGGAGGTGGGGCAGGGGAGGAAGGCATGCATGGGCTTAAATATCCCATGAGATGTGCTTCTAGAACTCTTTAATTGGCTCTGGTAGAAGTATCCACTTGGGCATCTCGGTAGAATCATATCAAAGTAAAATACTGGAAAAGTTTAAAATGTGGCTTTCATAGAAATACTATGAAAACATGTCAACATTTTATTAACTCATTAATGTTGGAACCACAAAAATGGTAAAGCTGGTTCCAAGAATATTGGCGGGACTGTGTATCTATAGATGTATTATTTTAAAAGATGAATCCTAGATTAAGATTGTTAGGTTAGATGCAAAACTGGTAAGAGTTTCAGGACAAACTCCCACTTTGGGGTTATCTTTTCTACTGGACAGAAATCTACAAGTTAACATGTAACTTCACAGAATTTGGGCTCTACAGATGGTAAATAGTAAAGTCAAACACAGGTATAGTCTCTAAAAAGTCAATAATCCTTGCATTGGCCTGTTAAACAATGTTGCATTACAACGTTAAAGACAGGCTGTGCTATCTTTCACTTATTTCCAAGTTTTTAATTTTTTTCTTATTCTTTAGATGCATGTGCTCAGCTGAAAACTGGAAAGGTGCAACGCCAGAGTATTCCCTATACAACTCTCTCCTATTTGACATTTTTGCCCTAAGAGCTCTAGCTTCCTTGGCCTACCAGTAACCCAATTCCCTCTATTTAATGCAGGAAGATGACTGGGCTATATTTGGGTTCTCCCTCTCTGCATCCTGGCAACTATTTTCAGACAGTAAGATGGGCCAATTACAGGGCATATTTGTTTGTTTCTCATTAATCAGTCATCCCTGAACTTAGCTGTCTGACATCCAATGTCTTGAAAACCATTGTTTCATATATTTGGTACAGTTTTTCAGTTGTTACAGGCAGGAGGGTAAACCCATTTCCTATCACTCTATCTCGGCTTGCTTTTTTTTTTTTCTTGCCTCATTGCACTGGTTAGAACATTCAGTATAATGCTGTACAGGAGAGGTGAGAGCAGACATCATTGCTTTCTTTCTGATTATACAAGGAAAGCATTTAATCTTTCAACATTAAAAATGATGTTTGATGAAGGTTTTTCATAAATGACTATTCCTAATTTGCTAAGACTTTATCAGGAATGGATGTTGTATTTTAACAATGTTTTTCTGTGCAAGTGTTGAGAAAATGGCATTTTTTCTTTCAAAGTCTGTTAGTGTGGAGAATTACACTAATTGGCTTCCTAGAGTAAGGGAGTGTTTTGTTCTTTTCAATTTTCTGGAAGACTTTGTGAGGAATTGGGTTGTTTTCCCTTCCTTAAATGTATGGTGGAATTCACTAATAAAGCCATCCTTCTAAGCCTTCTGCTTTATGGGGTTTAAATTACAAATCCAGGGAATTCCTTGGTGGTCCAGTGGTTAGGACTCAGTGCTTTCACTGCCGGGGCCCAGGTTCAATCCCTGGTTGGAGAACTAAGATCCTGCAAGACACGTGGGGTGGCCAAAAAAAAAAAAAAAAATACAAAAAAACCAAGAACCCTACAAATCCAAATTCCTTAATAGTTATATAGTTAATGAAGTTAAACTTTTTTACTTTTTACCTGATATATAATTGACCTCTAACATTATTAGTTTCAGGTATACAGCATAATGATTTGATATTTGTATATACTACAAAATGATCACAACAATCATTCAAGTTAACATCAGTCCTATTTCTTCTTGGGTGAGCTTTAGTAGATTTCTCTTTTAAGGTATTTATCCATTTTATCTAATTGTCAAATTTATTGCTCATAATATTCTCTTACTGTCTTTTTAATATTGAATATATGTAATATCTGTAGTTATGTCACCTCTCTCATTCCTGATATTGGTAAATTTTGTCATCTCTTTTTCTTCCTAATCAGTCTAGCTAGAGGTTTAGTGATTTCATTGATTTCCATTCTCATCTTTATTACTTCCTTTCTTCTCCTTACTTTGAGTTTTATTTACCCTTATTTTCTAGTTTAAGGTGGAAGTTCAGGTCATTGATTTGAGGTCTTCTTTTCAAGTACAAGCATTTACACTATAAATTTTCATCTAAGTTCTGCCTTAATTGTATCTTTCAAATTCTCATATGTCATGTTTTCACTTTTCATTCAGTTCAAAATCCTAATTTCCCTTTTTGTTTCTTTGCTTCATGGGGGATGTAAAGTGTGTTTAGTTCCCAAATACTTGGAGATTTCTCAGAGATTGTTCTATTATCAATTTCTAATTTAATTTTATTGCCAAAAAAAGATTTTGTATGATTTTAATCCTTTTAAATGTACTGATACTTGTTACCCAGAATATGACCAATCTTGAATAAAGTCCCTTACTTGGAAAAACTGTTTTCTGCTGCTACTGAGTACTATATAAATGTCAATTACATTAAATTGGTTGATAGTGTGGTTCAAATTTTGTATATCCTTATTTTTTTTGATATAATTGACATATAAAATTATATTAGGGGGAGGAGTCAAGATAGCATACTAGGAGGTCTCAGAATTCATGTCTCCGCACAACTAGGGCACCTACCAGGCACCGGTGGGGGACCACAGACACCTAAGGGGACAGGAAGAACCCCCAATGACCGGGTAGGATGTGGGGTGTGGGGGGAGTGAAGGGGGAAGAGAAGTGGAGGCGGCAAGGGACTGGTGCCCCTGAGGGGTAGCTGGGGGAGGGGAAGGGATCCCACGCCCAAAGGGGAAAATTGAGAAACCATTGGGAGAGCAGAGGATCAAAAGGGAGCATGGCCAGATTTCCCCTGCCCACTTGGGCCCCCAGGAACCTGCTGAGATCCCGGGCCTGATCCTTTGCCCACCGAGGGCCCCTAGAGCCATGCAGGTCCTGAGGGAGTGGGAGGGAGGGAAGGGGGAGCAAAAGTAAAGGTGGGACCTCTGGGACTGCCACCCCTTTGGGGCGGATGGGGGAGGGGAAGAGTTCCTACACCCAGCTGGACCCATGCAAGGTTAGGGGTCCAGCAGCGACAGGGGGGAGACCCTGGGGGAGATGGTGGGGGAGGGGCATGAAGGGACGGAAGGGAAGCAGTCAGTGCTTTCCCTGTCCACTTAGGCACCGGGGAGCCTGTTGGGCTCCTGGGTCTATTCCCCTGCCCTCAGAGCCTCCCTCCTGCTGTGCAGAACCCAAGCCCCGCCCCTACACCCCCACCCAGGGCCCTACCTCTACACTCGGAGACCCCCTCTGAGATCCCCTCCAACACGCTGGACCTAAACCCCACCCACACACCTTCACTCAGGGCCCTACCTGCAAACTCCAGAACTCCACACTCCAGACGCCCTCCTTTCCACGTGCTGCCTCTCTCCTTCTGTGCAGGTCCTAAGCAGAGGCCCTGCCCCACGCTTTAATGTCGCCCTGCTTAGGCCCCGCCCCCAGGGCCTTTTCTGGCTACATGGGTCCTGAGACTAGGCCCCACCCCATGCTCAAACCTCACCCCCCCACCCACCTAGGTCCTGCCCCATCCCCACTGCCCCTGCCAAAGTTCCACCCCTGCCTAAACTCCACCCCCATAGCCAAGGCTTTTATTTTTATTTTTTTTCTTTTTTCCTCTTTTAGATTGGGGTTCTGTTTTACCTTGTTGATTCATTGTTGTTCATTCTTTTATATTTTAAATTTTCCTTAAAAATGTGTTATTTTTCTAATTTTATTTTATTCTTTATACTTTTTTATTGTTCTCTCCTTTTGGCTTGTTCCACCACCACCCCTTTTTCGTTTTTCTGTTGTGGTTTTATTTTACCTTGTTGCAGTTGTTTCAATTATAGTTTTATTTTTCCTAATATATTTTTTGTCTTTCAAATTTTATTTTGTTTTTTATTCTTTGATATTGTACTGCTCCTTTTTTTTTCTTTTTTCTTTCTTTTTTTTTTTTTTTACCTTGCCATGAAGCTTGTGAGATCGTGGTTCCCAGGCCAGAGGCTGGGCCTGAGCTCCTGTGGTGGGAGCTCTGAGTCCAGACCACTGGACTAACAGAGAACCTCAGACCTCAGGGAATATTAATTGGAGTGAGGCCTCCCAGAGGTCCTCATCTCAGCACCAAGACCCGGCTCTATCCAACTGCCTGCAAACTCTAGTGCTGGACTTCTCAGGCCAAACAACCAGTAAGACAGGAATACAGCACAACCTATCAAAAAAAAAAAAAAAAAAGAAAGGAAATGACAAAAAAATATGTTACAGACGAAGGAGCAAGGGAAAAATCTACAACACCAAATAAATGAAGATGAAATAAGCAACCTACCTGAAAAAGAATTCAGAGTAAAGATAGGAAAGATGATCAAAAATCTTGGAAACAGAATGGAGAAAATGTAAGAAACATTTAACAAGGATCTAGAAGAACTAAAGAGCAAACAAACAGTGATGAACAACACAATTACTGATGTAAAAAATACTCTAGAAGGAATCAATAGCAGAATAACTGAGGCAGAAGAACGGATAAGTGAGCTGGAAGATAAACTGGTGGAAATAACTGCCACGGAGCAAAATAAAGAAAAAAGAATGCAAAGAATTGAGGACAGTCTCAGAGACCTCTGGGACAACATTAAATGCACCAACATTTGAATTATAGTGCTCCCAGAAGAAGAGGAGAAAAAGAAAGGGTCTGAGAAAATATTTGAAGAGATTATAGTCAAAAACTTCCCTAACAT
Organism: Eubalaena glacialis; assembly: GCF_028564815.1. Classification (NCBI taxonomy): domain Eukaryota; kingdom Metazoa; phylum Chordata; class Mammalia; order Artiodactyla; family Balaenidae; genus Eubalaena; species Eubalaena glacialis. The sequence continues at coordinate 35,155,135 of NC_083718.1, forward strand.
GGGAAAGGAAATAGTCAAGTCCAGGAAGCGCAGAGAGTACCATACAGGATAAACCCAAAGAGAAACACACCAAGACACGTATTAATCAAACTATCAAAAATTAAATACAAAGAAAAAATATTAAAAGCATCAAGGGAAAGGCAACAAATAAAATACAAGGGAATCCCCATAAGGCTAAGAGCAGATCTTTCAGCAGAAACTCTGCAAGCCAGAAGGGAGTGGCAGGACATATTTAAAGTGATGAAAGGGAAGAACCTACAACCAAGATTACTCTAACCAGCAAGGATCTCATTCAGATTCGATACAGAAATTAAAACCTTTACAGATAAGCAAAAGTAAAGAGAATTCAGCACCACTAAACCAGCTTTACAACAAATGCTAAAGGTACTTCTCTAGGCAGGAAACACAAGAGAAGGTAAAGACCTACAAAAACAAACCAAAAACAATTAATAAAATGGTAATAGGAACATACATATCGAAATTACCTTAAATGTAAATGGATTGAATGCTCCCACCAAAAGACATAGACTGGCTGAATGGATACAAAAACAAGACCCGTATATATGCTGTCTACAAGAGACCCACTTCAGACTTAGGGACACATACAGACTGAAAGTGAGGGGATGGAAAAAGATATTCCATGAAAATGGAAATCAAAAGAAAGCTGGAGTAACAATTCTCATATCAGAAAAAATAGACTTTAAAATAAAGACTATTACAAGAGACAAAGAAGGACACTACGTAATGATCAAGGGATCAATCCAAGAAGAAGATATAACAATTGTAAACATTTATGCACCCAATATAGGAGCACTTCAATACATAAGGCAAATGCTAATAGCCATAAAAAAAGAAATCGACAGTAACACAGTAATAGTAGGGGACTTTAATACCCCACTTTCACCAATGGACAGATCATCCAAAATGAAAATAAATAAAGAAACACAAGCTTTAAATGACATATTAAATAAGATGGACTTAACTGGTATTTATAGGACATTCCATCCAAAAACAACAGAATACACTTTCTTCTCAAGTGCTCATGGAACATTCTCCAGGATAGACCATATCTTGGGTCACAAATCAAGCCTTGGTAAATTTAAGAAAATTGAAATCGTATCAAGCATCTTTTCTGACCACAATGCTATGAGACTAGATATCAATTACAGGAAAAAACTGTAAAAAAATACAAACACATGGAGGCTAAACAATATGCTACTAAATAACCAAGAGATCACTGAAGAAATCAAAGAGGAAATCAAAAAATACCTAGAAACAAATGACAATGAAAACACGACGACCCCAAACCTATGGGATGCAGCAAAAGCAGTTCTAAGAGGGAAGTTTATAGCAACATAAGCCTACCTCAAGAAACAATAAAAACCTCAAATAAACAACCTAACCTTACACCTAAAGCAATTAGAGAAAGAAGAAGAACAATAACAAAAAAACCCCCAAAGTTAGCAGAAGGAAAGAAATCATGAAGATCAGATGAGATCAGAAATAAATGAAAAAGAAAAGAAATGAAAACTTTCATTTTGCTTTGAAAGCAAAGATCAATAAAACTAAAAGCTAGCTCTCTGAGAAGATAAACAAAATTGATAAACCATTAGCCAGACTCATCAAGAAAAAAAGGGAGAAGACTTGAATCAACAGAATTAGAAATGAAAAAGGAGAAGTAACAACTGACACTGCAGAAATACAAAGGATCATGAGAGATTACTACAAGCAACTCTATGCCAATAAAATGGACAACCTGGAAGAAATGGACATATTCTTAGAAAAGCACAACCTTCTGAGACTGAACCAGGAAGAAATAGAAAATATAAACAGACAAATCACAAGCACTGAAATTGAGACTGTGATTAAAAATCTTCCAACAAACAAAAGCCTAGGACCAGATGGCTTCACAGGTGAATTCTATCAAACATTTAGAGAAGAGCTAACACCTATCCTTCTCAAACTCTTCCAAAATATAGCAGAGGGAGGAACACTCCCAAACTCATTCTACAAGGCCACCATCACCCTGATACCAAAATCAGACAAGGAGGTCACAAAAAAAGAAAACTACAGGCCAATATCATTGATGAACATAGATGCAAAAATCCTCAACAAAATACTAGCAAACAGAATCCAACAGCACATTAAAAGGATCATACACCATGATCAAGTGGGGTTTATCCCAGGAATGCAAGGTTTCTTCAATATATGCAAATCAATCAATGTGATACACCATATTAACAAATTGAAGGAGAAAAACCATATGATCATCTCAATAGATGCAGAAAAAGCTTTTGACAAAATTCAACACCCATTTATGATAAAAACCCTCTAGAAAGTAGGCATAGAGGGAACTTACCTCAACATAATAAAGGCCATATATGACAAACCCACAGCCAACATTGTTCTCAATGGTGAAAAACTGAAACCATTTCCACTAAGATCAGGAACAAGAGAAGGTTGTCCACTCTCACCACTATTATTCAACATAGTTTTGGAAGTTTTAGCCACAGCAATCAGAGAAGAAAAAGAAATAAAAGGAATCCAAATCAGAAAAGAAGTAAAACTGTCACTGTTTGCAGATGACATGATACTATACATAGAGAATCCTAAAGATGCTACCAGATAACTACTAGAGCTAATGAATGAATTTGGTAGAGTAGCAGGATACAAAATTAGTGCACAGAAATCTCTTGCATTCCTGTAAGAGAAATCTGAAAGAGAAATTAAGGAAACACTCCCATTTACCATTGCAACAAAAAGAATAAAATACCTAGGAATAAACCTACCTAAGGAGACAAAAGACCTGTATGCAGAAAACTATAAGACACTGATGAAAGAAATTAAAAATGTTACAAACAGATGGAGAGATATACCATGTTCTTGGATTGGAAGAATCAATATTGTGAAAATGACTATACTACCCAAAGCAATCTACAGATTCAATGCAATCCCTATCAAACTACCAATGGCATTTTTCACAGAAGTAGAACAAAAAATTTCACAATTTGTATGGAAACACAAAAGACCCCAAATAGCCAAAGCTATCTTGAGAAAGAAAGACAGAGCTGGAGGAACCAGGCTCCTGGACTTCAGACTATACTACAAAGCTACAGTAATCAAGACAGTATGGTACTGGCACAAAAACAGAAATATTGATCAATGGAACAGGTTAGAAAGCCCAGAGATAAACCCATGCACATATGGTCACCTTATCTTTGATAAACGAGGCAAGAGTATAAAATGGAGAAAAGACAGCCTGTTCAATCAGTGGTGCTGGGAAAACTGGACAGCTACATGTAGGAGAATGAAATTAGAACACTTCCTAACACCATACACACAAATAAACTCAAAATGGATTAAAGACCTAAATGTAAGGCCAGACAATATAAAACTGTTAGAGGAAAACACAGGCAGAACACTCTATGACATAAATCACAGCAAGATCCTTTTTGACCCACCTCCTAGAGAAATGGAAATAAAAACAAAAATAAACAAATGGGACCTAATGAAACTTAAAAGCTTTTGCACAGCAAACAAAACCATAAAAAAAGATGAAAAGACAACCCTCAGAATGGGAGAAAATATTTGCAAATGAAGCAACTGACAAAGGATTAATCTCCAAAATATACAAGCAGCTCATGCAGCTCAATATCAAAAAAACAAACAACCCAATCCAAAAATGGGCAGAAGACCTAAATACATATTTCTCCAAAGAGGATATACAGATTGCCAACAAACACATGAATAGATGCTCAACATCACTAATCATTAGAGAAATGCAAATCAAAACCACAATGAGGTATCACCTCACACTGGTCAGAATGGCCCTCATCAAAAAATCGACAAACAATAATTGCTGGAGAGGGTGTGGAGAAAAGGGAATGCTCTTGTACTGTTGGTGGGAATGTAAATTGATACAGCCACTAAGGAGAAGAGTATGGAGGTTCCTTAAAAAACTAAAAATAGAATTACCATATGATCCAGCTATCCCACTACTGGGCATATACCCTGAGAAACCCAAAAAGAGTCATGTACCACAATGGTCATTGCAGCTCTATTTACAATAGCCAGGACATGGATGCAACCTAATTGTCCATTGACAGATGAATGGATAAAGAAGATGTGGCACATATATACAATGGAATATTACTCAGCCATGAAAAGAAACAAAATTGAGTTATTGGTAGTGAGGTGGATGGACCTAGAGTCTGTCATACAGAGTGAAGTAAGTCAGAAAGAGAAAAACAAATACCGTATGCTAACACATATATATGGAATCTAAAAAAAAAAATGGTTCTGATGAACCTAGGGGCAGGACAGGAATAAACACATAGACGTAGAGAATGGACTTGAGGACACAGAGAGGGGGAAGGGTAAGCTGGGACGAAGTGAGAGAGTAACACTGACATATATACACTACCAAATGTAAAATAGATATCTAGTGGGAAGCAGCTGCATAGCACAGGGAAATCAGCTTGGTGCTTTGTGACCACCTAGAGGGGTGGGATAAGGAGGGTGGGAGGGAGACGCAAGAGGGAGGGGATATGGGGATATACGTATGCATATAGCTGATTCACTTTGTTAAACAGCAGAAACTAACACAACATTGTAAAGCAATTATACTCCAATAAAGATGTTAAAAAAATTATATTAGTTTCATGTGTGTTTTCTATATGGAATGTAAACTATGGTTAATTGTGGTCAGTTTCAGCTCTTAGCACAGTACTATTCCCCATCCCCATCCACATGGCAGGCAGCTGTGCATATGTTCCTGGAGCAGCTTGCACACATCCAGGATGGGTAAAAAGGACCCTGTTCTCCAAATACTGGAAAGTTGGATTCTAATTGGTGATGGCTGCTTCTGATCACAGAGGTGCAAAGAGGAGGTGCCATTGTTGTTGCACCTCCACCCATTGTTGCAAGCCACTTCCCCTACAGCTGAAGTGAACTTACAGGGGACTTAAAGTGCCAGTGCCCTTTTCTCCCTCCTTTTCATTTTTCTCTTTTTTCCCATGTTGGCAGCCAGACATTAAAAGACTATGACATTCAAAACCAACTACATATATGGGGAAAATTAGAAAGTGCTCAGGCTCAAAAAATAACTGAGAAGACCTCAGTTTAAACCTCCAGCTGATCCTTGGTACAGAGACAACCCATAACAATAAAATAATAATAATAATAACAAAAAACCTCAGGTAAGGGGGAGAATCTGATTTCCAGAGATAACATTATTAGATTCAAATGTCCAGTCGTCAGCAAAAAAATCACAAGACACACAAAGAAATAGGAAAATATTGCCCATTCAAAGGAAAAAACTAAACCAATAGAAACTGTCCCTGAGAAAGACCTGATTGCAGATATGCTAGACAAAGTCTAACATATCATCTTAACAATGCTCAAAAACTAAGGAAGATGTGGAGAAAGTCAAGAAAATGATACAGGAAATCTAAAAAGAAACTAAAAAAATTCTGGAGCTAAAAAGTATAACTGAGGGACTTCCCTGGTGGCGCAGTGGTTAAGAATCCTCCTGTCCATGCAGGGGACACGGGTTCGATCCCTGGTCTGGGAAGATCCCACGTGCCACAGAGCAACTAAGCCCATGTGCCACAACTACTGAGCCTGCACTCTAGAGCCCGTGCCGCAACTACTGAAGCCCACATGCCTGGAGCCCATGCTCTGCAACAAGGGAAGCCACCTCAATGAAGCCTGCACACACTGCAACAAAGAGTAGCCCTTGCTCGCCACAACTAGAGAAAGCCCATGCGCAGCAACGAAGACCCAACACAGTCAAAAAAAAGTATAACTGAAAAGAAAAATTCAGTAGAGGGATTCAAAGGCAGAATTGAGCTGCCAGAAGAAAGAATAGGGAAACCTGAAGAAGATAGGACAATAGGAATTATTAAGTCTGAAGAACATAAAGAAAAAAGATGGAAGAAAAGTAAACAGAGCTAAGGGACCTGTGGCACACCATCAAGTGGACCAACATATACACTGTGGGAATCCCAGAAGGAGAAGAGAGAAAGGGGCAGAGAGAATATTTGAAGAAAAGATGGCTGAAAACTTACCAAATTTGATGAAAGACATGAAAATAAACATCCAAGAAGCTCAACAAACTCCAAGTAAGATGAACTCAAAGAGACCCACTTATAATAAAATGTTCAAAAACCAAAGATAAAGAATCTTGAAAGCAGCAAGAGAAAAGTGACTTGTCACATACAAGAGATCCTCAATAAGACAATCGGATTTCTTATCAGAAACTCTGGAAGCCAGAAAGCAGTGCAGCTGATACATTCAAAGTGCTAAAAGAAAAAAACTTTCAACTGATAATCCTATATCTCACAAAACTATCCTTCAAGACTGAGGGAGAAATTAAGACATTCTCAGATAAACAAGCTGAAAAAGTTTATTACCACTAAGCCTGCCCTGCAAGAAATGCTCTAGGGTGAAATGAAAGGACACTAGACAGTAACTCAAAACAATATGAAGGACTAATGAGAACACACTGTATAGCATGGGGAACTCTACTCAATGCTCTGTGACCTAAATGGGAAGGAAATCCAAGGAAGAGGGGATATATGTATATGTGTGGCTGATTCACTTTGCTGTACAGCAGAAACTAACACAACACTGTAAAGCAACTATACTCCAATAAAAAAAAAATGAAGAAATAAAGATCTCAACAAAGGTAAATGTACACAAGTAATTATGAAAGCTAGAATTATTTTAAAAACAGTCTCTATCTCCACTTTTATTCTACATGATTTAAGAGACTAATTTTTTTTTAAAAATTATTAGGGGCTTCCCTGGTGGTGCAGTGGTTGAGAATCTGCCTGCCAATGCAGGGGACACGGGTTCGAGCCCTGGTGTGGGAGGATCCCACATGCCGCGGAGCAGCTGGGCCCGTGAGCCACAATTACTGAGCCTGCGCGTCTGGAGCCTGTGCTCCGCAACAAGAGAGGCCGCGATAGTGAGAGGCCCGTGCACTGTGATGAAGAGTGGCCCCCGCTTGCCACAACTAGGGAAAGCCCTCGCACAGAAACGAAGACCCAACACAGCCATAAATTAATTAATTAATTAATTAAAATAAAAAAAGAAAAAGACTCAACTAAGAGTTTAAAAAAAAAAAATTATTAGTCTAGGGGAATTCCCTGGTGGTCCAGTGGTTAAGACTCTGCACTTTTGCTGCTGAGGGCCCAGGTTCGATCCCTGGTCAGAGAACTAGGATCCCACAAGCCACATGGTGTGGCCAGAAGATATATATATATATATATATATACACACACAAAACAATAGGATTATTGTAATTTGGTTAGTAACTCCAATGTTGCTTTCTACAAAATTTAAAAAACTGATGTATTTAAAAGAATTATTATTTTATGTTTTGGGGCATACAGTGTTTAAAAGATTCAATTTTGTGAATTGACAACTGAAACCAGGGGGACAGAGACATAAAGGAGCAGAGTTTTTGTATGTTATTGAATTTAATCTGGTATAAATTCAACTTAGAATGTTGCAACTATTGAATGTTAAATGTAATACCCATGGTAACCAGAAAGAAGATACCAATAGAATATACACAAAAGAAAATGAGAACTGAATTTAAAATTTTTACTACTAAAAAATCAACTAAACAGGACTGAAGGAAATTAGGGGGGAAAAAAACTATAACTCATAAAAACAAATAGCAAAATGGCAGAAGCAAGTCCCTTATTACCAGTAATTACTTTAAATGGAAATGGATTAAACTTTCCAGTTAAAAGACAAAGATTGGCAGAATGAATAAAAATACATGATCCAAAATACATGTTGCCTGCAAAAGACTCACTTTAGATCCCAAAACACAAATTGATTGAAAGTACAAGGATGGAAAGAGATATTCCATGCAAATAGTAATGAAAAGAGAGCAGGGTTAGCTATATTAATATCAGATAAATAGACTTGAAACCAAAAAAGATTACAAGAGAGAAGGGAGATATCATATATTAATAAAAGGCACACTACAGTTCATAATAATTATGAACATTTAGGCACCTAATAACATACCAGCAAAATATATGAAGCAAAAACAGAATTGAAGGGAAAAATAGACAGCTCTACTATAATAGTTGGAGACTTGAATACCCCACTCTCAATAATGAACAGAACAATCAGACAGAAGATAAATTAGAAAACAGAGGACTTAAACAACACAATGAACCAATTAGATCTAAGACATATACAGAACACTCTACCCAACAACTAGCATACACATTCTTCTCAAGTGCACAAGGGCCATTTTACAAGATAGACTACAAGTCTGACCTCGAATTAAGTCTCAATAGATTTAGAAAGATAAATGTCATACAAAGTTATCTTCTCTGACCACAACAGGACAAAGTTAGAAATCAATGAGAAGTAAAATTGGGAAATTTATAAATTATGGAAATTAAACAACATACTCTTAAACAACCAATGAGTCAAAGAAGAAGTAACAAGGGAAATTAAACAACAGAGATAAATGAAAACAAAAACACAGCGTATCACAACTTGTGGGATGAAGTAAAAGCAGTATTAAGAGGAAAATGTATAGCTATAAAATGCTTACATTTAAAAAAAATCTGAAATCAACAACCTAAATTTACAACTTAAGGAACTAGAAAAAAGAACAAACTGAAACCAAAGCTACCAGAAGAAAGGAAATAATACAGACTAGGGCAGAAATCAATGAAACAGAGAACAGAAAAACAATAGAGAAAACTCAACGAAACCCAAAAGTTAGTTCTTTGAAAAGATCAACAAAATTGATACAACTTTAGCTAGATGAACTAAGGAAAAAAGACTCAAAATTACTAAAAACAAAAATGAGGGCTTCCCCGGTGGCGCAGTGGTTAGGAATCTGCCTGCCAATGCAGGGGACATGGGTTCGTGCCCCGGTCCGGGAAGATCCCACATGCCGTGGAGCGGCTAGGCCCGTGAGCCACAACTACTGAGCCTGCGCATCTGGAGCCTGTGCTTCACAACGGGAGAGGCCGCGACAGTGAGAGGTCCGTGCACCGCGATGAAGAGTGGCCCCCGCTCGCCGTAACTGGAGAAAGCCCTCGCACAGAAATGAAGACCCAACACAGCCAAAAATAAATAAATAAATAAATAAATTTATTAAAAAAAAAAAAAATGAAAGTGGGGACATTGCTACTGATTCTACAAAAATAAAAAGGATTATGAGAGTATTATGAACAACTATATGCCAACAAATTGAATAACCTAGATGAAATGGAAAAATTCCTAGAAATACAAAACCTACCTAAAGATTAACCTAAAGGAACCTACCTAAAACCTACCTAAACCTACCTAAAGATTAACCTAAAGATTAAATCATGAAGAAATAGAAAATCTGAATAGACCATAAAGGAGATAGAATCAGTAATCAAAAATCTCTCAACAAAGAAAAGCCCTGGACCTGATGGCTTCATTGCTGAACTCCACCAAACATTTAAAGAACTAATATTAATCCTTCCCAAGCTTTTCCAAAAAATGAAAGGATAGGGAATTTTTCCTAACTCATTCTATGAGGTCAGCATTACCCTGACACCAAAGCCAGACAAACACACTATAAGAAAACTACAGTTCCAATATTCCTTATGAACAATGATGTAAAAATCCTCAACAAAATACCAGCAAACCAAATTCAGAAGCATATTAAAAGGTTATATGCCATGACTAAGTGGTATTTATTCCTGGAATCCAAGGATGGTTCAACATACAAAAACTGATTAATGTAATATACCACATTAACAGAATGAAAGGGGAAAAAAACCCACATGATCATTTCAGTTGATACAGAAAAAGCATTTGACAAAACTCAACAGCCTTTCATTATAAAAACACTCAACAAATCAGGAATAGGAGGAAACCATCTCAACGTAATAAGAACCATACCTAAAAAACTCACAGCAAACATCATACTCAAAGTTTCAAAATGGATTACAGGCCTAAATGTAAGACTGGAAACTATAAAACTCCTAGAAGAAAACAGACACAACACCCTTTGACATAAATCATAGCGATATTTTTTTGGACCCGTCTCCTAAGGCAGAAAAGGAAACAAAAGCAAAAATAAACAAATGCCTAATTAAAAGCTTTTGCACAGCAAAGGAAACCATCAACAAAACAAAAAAACAACCTACTGAATGGGAGAAAGTATTTGCAAATGATATGACCAATAAGGGGTTCATATCCAAAATATATAAACAGCTCAGACAACTCAACATCAAAAAAACAAACAACCCAATTAAAAAATGAGCAGAAGACCTGAATAGACGTTTTTCCAAAGAGGACATAGAGATGGCCAACAGGCACATGAAAAGGTGCTCAGCATTGCTAATCATCAGAGAAATGCAAATCAAAACCACAGTGAGGAACTTCCCTGGTGGTCCAGTGGGTAAGAATAATCCGCACTCCCAACGCAGGGGGCCTGGGTTCGATCCCTGGTTGGGGAACTAGATCCCACATGCATGCTGCAACTACGAGTTCGCATGTTGCAACTAAGAAGGCTGCACACCACAAGTAAGAGCCCGTGTGCTGCAACTAAGAAGCCTGCATGCCGCAACTAAGAGCCTGCATGCCGCAACTAAAGATCCCACATGCCACAACTAAACATGCTGCAACTAAGACCCAGCACAGCCTAAATAAATAAATAAATATTAAAAAAAAAAACCAGGCTTCCCTGGTGGCGCAGTGGTTGAGAATCTGCCTGCCAATGCAGGGGACACGGGTTTGAGCCCTGGTCTGGGAAGATCCCATATGCCGTGGAGCAGCTGGGCCTGTGAGCCACAATTACTGAGCCTGCGCGTCTGGAGCCTGTGCTCTGCAACAAGAGAGGCCGCGATAGTGAGAGGCCTGCACACCGCAATGAAGAGTGGCCCCCACTTGCCACAACTTGAGAAAGCCCTCACACAGAAACGAAGACCCAACACAGCCATAAATAAATAAATTAAAAAAAAAACAAAACCACAATGAGGTATTACCAATATCACCTCACACCTGTTAGAACGGCTATCATCAAAAAGATCATGAATAATAAGGGTTGGCAAGGATGTGGAGAAAAGGGAATCCTTGTACAATGTTGGTGGGAATATAAATTGGTGCAGCCACTGTGGAAAACAGTTATGGAGGTTCCTCAAAAAAACTAGAAATAACTCACAGACATATAAAACAAATTTATGGTTTCCAAAGGGGAAAGAGGGTGGGGGAGGGATAAATTAGGAGTTTGGGATTAGCAGTTACAAACTATTATATATAAAATAGATAAACAACAAGGTTCTACAGTATAGCACAGGGAACTACATTCAATATCCTGTAACAAACCATAATGGAAAATAATATATATGAATAACTGAATCACTTGGTTGTACACCAGAAGTTAACACAACATTGTAAATCAACTATACTTCAATAAAATTTTTTAAACTAATTAATTAAAAAGGAAACTAAAAATAGAACTACCATATGATCCAGCAATTCCACTCCAGGGTATACATCTGAAGAAAACAAAAACACTAATTCGAAGATACATGCACCCCAATGTTCATAGCAGTATTATTTGCAATAGCCAAGATATAGAAGCAAAATAAGTGTCTATTAACAGATGAATAGATAAAGAAGATGCAATACACACACACACACACACACACACACAAAGGAATACAGTTCAGCCATAAAAAAGAATAAAATTTTGCCATATGCAACAACATGGATGGACTTGGAGAGAATTATGCTAAGTGAAGTAAGTCAGACACAGAAAGATAAATACTGTATATTACTTACATGTAGAATCTAAAATGTAAAGCCAACTAGTGAATATAACAAAAAAGAAACAGACTCACAGATACAGAGAACAAACTAGTTACCAGTGGTGAGAGGGAAGAGGGGAGGGACAGGATAGAGGTAGGGGATTAAGAGGTACAAACTATTATGTATCAAATAAATAAGTTACAATATATATTGTACAGCACAAGGAATACAGCCAATATTTTTTAATAACTATAAATGGAGTATAACCTTTAAAAATTGTGAATCACTGTGCTGTCCACCTGAAACTTATATAATATTGTAAGCCAATATACCTCAATTAAAAAAATGTGAAAGCCTTTCCTCTAAGATCAGGTATAAGGCAAGGATGTCAACCTTCCTCACTTTTATTCAACTTAGTACTGGTAGTTCTAACTAGAGCAATTAGACAAGAAAGAGAAATAAAAGCCATCTAATATGGAAAAGAAGAAGTAAAATTATCATCGTTTACAGATATGATCTTTGATAGAGAAAACCCTAGTCTACAAAAAATTGTGACACTAAAATGTTAATTCAGCAAAGTAACAGAATATAAAGTCAACATACAAAAATCAGTTATATTTCTATCACTAATAATCACCAATAATAAACAATCTGAAAAGGAAATTACAAAAACAATTCCATTTACAATAACATCAAAAAGTATAAAACACTTAGGAATGAACTTAGCTAAGGAGTTGAAACACTTGTACAATGAAAACTACAAATCATTGCTGAGAGAAATTAAAGAAGACATTAAAAAATGGAAATATCCCATGCTCGTTTATTGGAAGACTTAGTATCGTCAGTACTACCCCACAGATGTCAAGACTACCCAAAGTGATCTATAGATTCCTAACAAATGTAATGTATTTCTTATAAAAATCCTGATATTTTTTCCAGGAATAGAAAAAAAACCCAAAACCCATCCTAAAACCAGGGACTCTGAATAACCAAAACAATCTTGAAAAGGAAGAACAAAGATGCAAGACTCACTTCCTGATTTCAAAACATACTACAAAGCTCCAAATAGTGTGGTACTGGAATAAAGACAGATATATAGACCAATAGAATAGAGAGAGCCCAGAAATAAATCTTCACATGGTGAAATTATTTTTGACGAGGGTGCCACAACCATGCAATAGAGAAAGGACAGTCTTCAACAAGTAGTGCTGGGAAAACTGGATATTCACATGCAAAAGAAAATGAAGTTAAACCCTATCCAATACCATATACAATGAATCAAAGACTTAAATGTAGGACCTAAAACCATAAAACTCAGGAAAAAACACAGAATAAAAGCTACACAACACTGAATTTGGCAATAATTTCCTGGATATGACATGAAAGACACAGGCAACAAAAGAAAAAAATAGGCAAACTGGACTTCGTGAAAATTTAAACATTCTCTGCACTGAAAGACACCATCCAGAGTAAAAAGGCAACCCACAGAACGGAAGAAAATATTTGCCAATCATATATGTGATAACGGATTAATATCTAGAATATATAGAGAATCCCTAAAACTCAAAAAGCAATTTGATTAAAAAATGGGCAAACACTTGAATAGATATTTCTCCAAAGATACACAAATGACAAATAAGCAAATGAAAAGATGCTAAGCATCAATAATCATTAGGGAAATGTAAATCAAAACCACAATGTCAATTAATGTAAATTATTGCAGTATTGTAAGATAGAAAATTCATATAATCATTAATGAAAGAAAGCACTCTATAAAATTTAACATACATGCAGGATAAAAAGAAGGAAAAAGTATTGTACACTTACAATTTTGTTAAAGGGTAGATATCATGTTAAATGTATTTTCCACAATAAACATTTTAAAAAGAAAAAAAATAAAACCACAATGAGATACCACCTCACACCCATTAGGATGGCTACTATAAAAAAAACAAAACAACAGATGTTGGTGAGGATGTGGAGAATCTGGAACTGTTGCATGCTGTTGGTGAGAATGTAAAATGGTAGGGTTGCTGTGAAAAACAATATGGTGGTTCCTCAAAAAATCAAAGACAGATTTACCATATGCCCCAGCAATTCCACTTCTGAGGATATATACTCAAAAGAATTGAAATCAGGGTCTCCAAGAGATATATGTACACCCACATTCAGAACTTTATTTACAATAGCTAAAACATGGAAGCAACCCAAGTGTCTGTTGATGGCTGAATGGATAAGCAAAATGTGAGATATATATATACACAATGAAATGTTCTTTAGCCTTTAAGGAAAGAAATTTTAACATATACTACAACATGGATAAACCTTGAGGACATTATGCTAAGTGAAATAGCCAGTTATAAAAAGACAAATACTGTATGATTCCACTTAAATGAGGTACTTAAATCATAGAGACAAAAAGTAGAATTGTGATTGCCAGGGGTTGGTGGCAGGGTGGGGGAGATGAGAGGATTGTGGGAATTATGAGCATAGGGTTTTAGTTTCACAAGATGAAAAGAAGAGCTATGAAGATGGATGATGATATTAAATACTGACCTGTACACTTAAAAAATGGTTAATATAGAAAATTTATATGTATTTTACACAATAAAAAATTTTTTTAAAACCAATCAAGAGGTATTGAAACCTCAAATACTAACCTCTGGAAAAAGAACAGTAGAGATCCATAGCCAAATTTTTGAAAATTTCCTTGCAATAGCCTGTCTTCAACAAATCTATACAATTTCTTCACCTTCTTTTCTCTAGGCAAAGTTATAAGATCCCCAAACCCCAGGGTATGTATTTTCCAGGTTTCTTCCTCTTTCTAACCTACTTTTGTAATATATAATAAATATATATATAAATATATTTATATAGGTAAATATATATATTTACCTATATAAATGCTGGTAGTTTTTAAATACACAAACCCACTCATGGAAATATACCTCATGAAGTGCAAAAGAGATGCAAAAGGATGTTCACTGTGGCATAATTTATAGTAATGAAAAAGCTGAAACTACATAAAGAAATGTTTCATAGATTATGATTTGTCAACTCAGTGGAATGTTATGCACAAAGCCTGAAGGACAGCAGGAAACAGCTATTACAAGGAACCATGATTATGGGTGATAATTTAAAAATCCTTGAATGCCATAACAAACTGTTTTTAACAATGTAATCTATAGAAAACGGAACCCTCTAGAGTTGAAACAAGGTATAAAGACTGCAGCAGAAAGTACCTTTTCTTTTCTTTAGCTGTCTGAAGGAAATTAAGAAAAGGAGAAAAGGAAATGCCCTTATTGACCTTCCCTCCAGCCTCTCCTGCTGCTAACTCCTTGACACTCAACACTACCCAACACTTTAAAAGGGAGCCTATACAGAAATGGATTCGGCACTCAGGTTTCCTCTAAGAGGAGGTGGGAAGGTTACGTATGAAAAGATCTCAAGCTGAAGCCAGGAAAAGATCCACCTGGTAAAAAAAAAAAAAAAAACAAACAAACCCTCACGTCTCTTAAAAAAAAAAATGACCTGAAAAATTATTTCCAATCCAAAAGTTAAAAACTGATAAGACAGAAAACATGGGACTTCCCAACCAGATATTCAGGTAGGTATTTGTGAATCTTGTTACTGACTATCTAAAGCAAAGATAGCAACAACGTACTGAGGAATTTATAACATGTCTAAAAGTATGACAAAAGAGTACGAACAATGTGAGGAATAAGGTTCTAACACCATACATGAAGCAGTAAAATACTATTGAAGGTAAACTATAATAAGTCAAATATGTATATTGTAATCCCTAGGGGAATCATGTAAAAAACTTTTTAAATGAGGTATAGCTAACAAGCTAATAGACAAATAAAATGGAATCATAATAAAAACAATCCAAAAGACAGAAAAATAGATAAAAAGAAGAAATGGGACTAATAAAAAACAAGAAAGATGGATTCAAGAACTGTGAAGTATCTGAAATTTTACCCTACTTGCAAGCTAACAGGTTGGCCTGTCACAGTTTCATGGATGCTGGCAGAAGACATGAGACATTTGAGTTACAGAAGGGCAGCTTCTTATTCCTAACAATGGAAATACCCAGAGTATCAGTTTTTGTTTTTTCTACCAGTTCCCCAAATCTCAATTAGCACAGAGCAATGCAACTAGGGCCCCATGACACTGACATATAGTGCTTTGTTGTAGCAGAAAAACCCTGAACTTGGAGAACTAAATTTTTTATGTGGGCAGTAAGCATGCCTGCTCCTTGCTCTAGAAAGATACTATCTTCCAAGGCTGTTTGCTAAATAAACATCCTTGAAAAAGACAGTCAGAAACAAAGGGCAGTCAGTACCTTGCTTGCAAGACACACAGAAATGCAAAAGACTTATGAAGCTCTGTCTCCCACTAGATGGCAGATTTATTTTTAAGTTTTTTGCGGTTTTTTTGATTTTTAAATTTTTTATTTTATTTTTTTTGGCTGTGCCATGAGGCATGCAGGATCTTAGTTCCCCGACCAGGGACTGAACCCATGCCCCCTGCATTGGGAGTGTGGAGTCTTAACCACTGGACCACCAGGGAAGTCCCTAGAACACACATACTTTATAAGTGCATGTGGAATAGTCACCAAGACAGATCATGTGGGCTATCAAACAAACTTAACAAACTTAAAATAACTAAAATCATATAAAGTGTATTATCTGTACACACAGAATTACACTAGAAATCAATAACAGAAAAATAACTGGAAAATCCCCAAATATTTGGAAAGTGAACAACACACTTCTAAATAACTCATGTATCAAAGAGGAATTTAAAAAGGAAACTGAAAAGATTTTGAGCTTAATAAAAATAAAAATGCAATATATCAAAATTTCTGAGACATGATGAAATGCTTATATTAAAAATGTAACCAATATTTTTATATCAATAATCTAAACTTCCACCTTAAAAAACTAGAAAATATCAAATTAAACCCAAAAGCAAGCAGACAAAAGAAAATAATAAAAAGCAGAAATTGATGAAATTGAAAATAGTAAAACATTACAGAAAAATTAATGAAATGAAAACCTGTTTCTTTAAGAAGTTCAATAAAAATGATAAATTTCTGACCAAGGAAAAAACTTCGACACAAATTACCACAAATTACCACAAATATTAGGAATTAAAGAAAAGGTATCTCTACTGATCATACCAATATTAGGAATTAAAGAAAAGGTATCTCTACTGATCATACAGGCATTAAAATAAGAAATACTATGAACAACTTTATGCCAGTTTGATAGGTTACATAAAATGGACAAATTCCTTTATAAAAAGTTTCCTCTCAAAACTCACTCAATAAATGTAGATAACCTGAATAGTCCTAGATCTATTAAAGTAATTGAATTAGCAGTAAAAACCTTCTATCATAAAAACAAGCTGTAGAGATAGGTGACCTTAGGGGACAATGAGTTATTGGTTTTGAATACAGAGGAGTCCTAGGAGTCCTGGGGGATAAGGCTGAAGTCCTGAGAGATAGATAGACTGTAGAAAGCATTGAAAGTCAGGCTAAGGACTTCAACTTCCATTATACAGGTGATGTCTTTCTTTTTCATGGTGTGCCCCAGACCACCCTCTGCATTTATGCCGGTTAATCTTTTTTTCTTTCTTTTTTTTATTGGAGTATAGTTGATTTACAATGCTGTGTTAGTTTCTGCTGTACAGCAAAGTATGTCAGTTATACATATATCAGTACATATATCCACTCTTTTTTAGATTCTATTCCCATATAGGTCGTTACAGAGTATTGAATAGAGTTCCCTACGCTATACAGTAGGTTCTTATTAGTTATCTATTTTATACATAGTAGTGTGTATATGTCAATCCCAATCTCCAAATTTATCCCTCCCTCCCCTTTCCCCCTTGGTAACCATAAGTTTGTTTTCTACATCTGTGACTCAGTTTGTTTTGTAAATAGGTTCATTTGTAGAATTTTTTTAGATGCCACATATAAGCAGTATCATATGATATAGGATATCACTGTCATACTGTCATTGTCATATTGTCTTTGTCTGACTTACTTCACTCAATATGACAATCTCTAGGTCCATCCATGTCACTGCAAATAGCATTATTTTGTTCTTTGTATTATGCCAGTTAATCTTTAGTATTTATATAGTGCCTTGTACTATTTTCTCTGTTGATTATATGTATAACAGTGCCCTAAGCAAGTTTGTAAATTCCTTAGGATAGGTCACATGATAAAGATTTCCAAATTGGGGGCAAAGTTACAGAAACCTTCCAGGTCAGGTGGCTTCATAGGTAAAAATATACCAAACATTTAAGGACGTGATGATATGAATCCCATACAACTCTTCCAGAAAATAAAAGATGAGGAAACACTTCCCAACTTTTTGAAACTATTGAAACTATTACCCTGATGCTAAAACCAGATAAAAACACCACAAAAAACTACAGGTCAACATCCCTCATAAGGGACACAAAAAACCTTAAACAAATAAGCAAATTGAATTTAACAATATATAAAATATATATAAATAGATAAAATATAAAATATATAAAATAGATAATACACCATGACTAAGTGGTGTTTATCTCGGAAATGCAAAGTTAGTTCAACATTGAAAACCAGTTAATGCAGGAACTTCCCTGGTGGTCCAGTGGTTAAGAATCCGCCTTCCAGTGCAGGGGACTCAGGTTCAATCCCTGGTCGGGGAACTAAGATCCCACATGCAGCGGGGCAACTAAGCCCACACGCTGCAACTACTGAGCCTGCGCATCACAACTAGAGAGAAGCCTGTGCACCGCAACAAAGAGCCTGAGCACTGCAATGAAAGATCCCGCGTGCCACAAATAAGACCTGACACAGCCGAAAATAAATAAATAAATATTTTTAAAAAAGAGAAAACCAGTTAATGCAATTTGCCTTATCAGACAATAACAGAAAAACCATGTGATCATCCCAATAGGTGCAGAGAAAAGTGGTGACAAAATTCAACACATATTCATGATAAAAAACGCTAAGCAAATTAGATTTGGAGGGAACTTAACCAACTAAAGGAACATGTACCAAAAACCTACAACTGTATCATACTTGATAGTATGTTTTTTCACTAATGGTATACTTTCTCGCTAAGATCAGGAACAAGACAAAGATGTCTACTCCTACCACTCATACTAGAATGGCCCTAGCCATTGAAAAAAGGCAAGAAAAAGAAATAAAACACTTAGTCTGGAAAGGAAGGAATAAAACTTTTTCTCTGAATTTTTATTTTTTGCATTTTTATTTGCAGGCAAAATGATCATGTATATAGAAAATCCCAAGCAATCCACAAAAAAGAGACTAGTATTAATAATTGAGTTTAGCGGGGTCACAGGATACAAGGTCAATTTATAAAACTCAGTTGTACTTTATAATAGCATCAAAAAACATGAAATAGGGCTTCCCTGGTGGTGCAGTGGTTAGGATTCCGCCTGCCAATGCAGGGGACACGGGTTCGTGCCCCGGTCCGGGAAGATCCCACATGCCGTGGAGCGGCTAGGCCTGTGAGCCACAACTACTGAGGCTGCGCATCTGGAGCCTGTGCTCCGCAACGGAGAGGCCACGACAGTGAGAGGCCCGCGCACCACGATGAAGAGTGGCCCCTGCTCACCACAACTGGAGAAAGCCCTTGCACAGAAACGAAGACCCAACACAGCCAAAAATAAATAAATAAATAAATAAATTTATTAAAAAAAAAAAACAAAAAAAAACCCATGAAATATTTAGGAAAGGATAAATCTAACAAAATGTGTGCAAGAATTTTATGCTGAAAACTGCAGAACACTGATGAGAGAAATAAAAGAAAACCTAAATAAATGGAGCGATATCATGTTCATCAATGGAAGATGATATTAAGATGTCAATTCTCCCCAAAACTATTTACATCATCAAGTAATCTCAACCAAAATCCCAGCAGATTTTTTGTAGAAATTGACAAGCTGATTCTGAAATCTATATGGAAAAGCTAAGGCCCTGGAACAAACTACTTTAAAAGAACAAAGCTGGCTGATTCCCACCACCTGATTTCAAAGCTTATTATAAAGGTATAATAGTGAAGTCAATGTGGTATTGGTTAAAATACAGACCTACAGAGCAATGGAACAAGAGCCCCGAAAAAGTGACCCACACATACGGTCAACTGATTTTCAACAAAGGCGCTAAAGTAAATCAATGGAAAATGACAGTCTTTTGAACAAATGGTCCTGGAATATTGGTCATCCATCTGCCAAAAAATGAACTCAATCTATACCTCACACTGTATTATAAAATTAACACAAAATGCATCATAGATCTAAAGGTGCACCTAAGATCTCTAGAAAAAAGCATCAGAAAAATCTTTGTCACCATTGGTTTGGCAGAGAATCCTTACGACACAAAAAGCATAAACCATAAAAAAATTTTTTTTGATAAATGAAAACCTTGAAAATTGAAAAAATGAAAAATTTGTGCTCTTTAAGACATTGCAGAGAAATGAAAAGATAGCCACAGACTGGGAAGAAATATTTGTAAAACCCCTCTCTGATAAGGAATTTTTTGTGCAGAATATATAAAGAACTCTCCAACATTAAAAGAGGAAAACAGCCCAATTTTTAAAACAGCAAAAGCTTTGAAGAGACACTTCATCACAGATACAGATGGCAAATAAGCACATGAAAAGACAGTAGGCCCTCCTCTGCATCTGAGGGTTCCATATCTGCAGAACAAATTTTCAGAAAAATAAAATTACGTAAGTTCCAAAATGCAAAACTTGAATTTGCTCCCACACCAGAAACTATTTGCATAGCATTTACATTGTATTTACAACTATTTACATTGTATTAGGTATTATAAGTAATCTAGAGATGACAAAGTATATGGGGAGGATGTGCATAGGTTATATGCAAATACTACGCCACTTTATATGAGGGACTTAAGCATCTGCAGATTTTGGTATCCTGTGGGAGGAGATGGAGGGCAGCCACCCAGAAACCAATCCCCCAAGGATACCAAAGAATGACTGTAGTACTCAAAATTATTCAATATTAGGAAAATGCAAATTAAAACAATGAGATACCATTATACACCTATTAGAATGGAGAAAATAAAATCTGACAATACCAATTGCCGGTGAGGATGCAGAGCAACTGGAACTCACATACATTGCTAATGGGAATGCAAAATGGTATAGCCACTTTCAAAAGTCTGACAGTCTCTTGTTAAACATACACTTATCATTTGACTGTCACACCACTCCCTTGCCAAAAACTGGAAACAACCCAAATGTCCATTAACTAAGTAATGGATGAACAAATTGTGGTATATCCATACAATGGAATACTTAGCAATAAAAAGGGAAAAACCACTGATAATGAAACATGTATGAATCTCAAAAGCATTATATGAAGGAAGCCAGACACAAAAGGCTATACATTGTATGATTCCATTTATATGACATTCTGGAAAAGGCAAAACTGTAAAGTCAGAAATCAGATCAGTAGTTGCCAAGGAGCTAGGGTGAGTGAAGTGGATTGACTGTGAAGAGCCTGAGGCAACCATTTTGGTTCATGGAAATATCAATATTATGTTTTGACTGTGGCAGAGGTTACATGACTACACATTTGTCAAATGTCATCAAAGTGCACATGTGTGAAGTGTGACTTTCAGTATCTGTAAATTATGCCTCAGTAAACTGAACCATGAAGAACAAAACAGATTCCCGAAGTTGTGATCTATCTCATTCTACGTGGAACAAGTTTACCTTTTCCCCACACATTCCTAAATAAATCTTTTAAACGACAGATCTATCCTCATTTGTAACGAGACAAATAATACTTTTTGAGCATTCCCGAGGCCTGATAGGTACTTTACATGTATTATCTCATGAAATTATTCCACCAGCCCTATGAAACTGAGGTTAAGAGGTTTGGATAATTCTAAAGTTGCCGTTTAAACCCGAGTATGCGGACTACCAAGGTCATCTTTCCCTCTGTACCTTGCTGCTTTCCCAATTCCCCAAAGACAAGGACTAAACTTTTTTTTTTTTTTTTTTTAGTAAATTTATGTATTTATTTATTTATGGCTGAGTTGGGTCTTCGTTGTTGCGAGCAGGGGCTACTCTTCGTTGCAGTGTGCAGGCTTCTCACTGTGGTGGCTTCTCTCGTTACGGAGCACGGGCTCTAGGCGCGCGGGCTTCAGTAGTTGTGGCGCACAGGCTTAGTTGCTCTGTGGCATGTGGGATCTTCCTGGACCAGGGCTGGAACCCATGTCGCCTGCATTGGCAGGCGGATTCCTAACCACTGTGCCACCAGGGAAGCCCAGGGACTAAATTTTATATTCTTCACTATGTCTAACATCTTACAACCAAATAAAAACTGACACTGGTGAAAAACAAGAAACAACTTCCCAAACTGAGTACCTTATCAAGTGTAGGATCTAAAGAAAGACACTTTTCTGGGGAAAATCCTCCCTTTCCCACTCTACTCCTACCATCTCTGGTTTAGTAACAGCCCATCAAAAGGAGGCACTCATTTATTCTCCCTAGTTCCTCTCTGCAACTTCCCAGCCCTGCAAGACATCACAAACTCAGATGGCCCTGGGGATGAGGCTAATCTGTTAATACTCCACAGACAGCAATTTCTATGTACATAGAATGATGATCCAAGATCATCTTTCTCAGGAATTATTTTCTTAACTAAGGAAGTTTACTGTTTTATTGAATAAAATCAGTCACATCACTTCATTTGTATTCCCTCATACAGTCCAAGATTATCACTTCAATTGCCAACTTTCTTAACTATGGCATTTAACAAATCTTCACTAAACAACTAATCCCATCCCAAGCTTAAGAGGTACTGAAGACAAGTGGCCCCATTCTGACACTGTTCTCAGTTACAATGCTTTAGTTGTAAGTAACAGAAAATCCAATCAGGAATTTTCTTCTCTCACATAAAAAGTTAGGTGGTAGGGAAGTTCCAGAGTTAATTCAGTGGTTCAAAAGTCATCAAAGGCCAAATTTTTTCCATTTTTCTATTCTGGCATCCTTAGGATGTTGGCAATTATTATTTCATAGTATCCTCACAATAAGCCTGTGATTTTCATTAAAGCTGCTGCCTAACGGTTGCCTAGTATGAGGAAGACAATTTTCTCACATGTACTTTGGAAGGCAATTTAGAAGTACCTATAGAATTTTTTTTTTAATGTGTATATCTTTTTTTGTGTGTGTGTGTATATCTTTTGATCTAGCAATTCCACTTCTAAGAATTCATCTCAGAAATTGTTAAGTGGACAAAAACAGGCATGAAGACGTTCATTACAAAATTTTTTTTAATGGTAAAAAATGAGAAACAGCCTAAAATACCCATCAATAGGGTGTGCTTACTTAAATTGAGAGACTCATATAATGGAATACATCATAGCTGTTTAACATGGAACTATGTGCAAGTTTTGTTGATAACAGCGGAACTGCAAAGAGTATGTGTGCATAAATAAATAAAAATACCTATGACACTAAAAAGGCAGCAGGGGATTCCTGGCGGTCCAGTGGTTAGGACTCTGCACTTTCACTGCCAAGGGCCTGGGTTCCATCCCTGGTCGGGGAACTAAGATCCCACAAATTGCGGCAAGGCCAAAAAAAAAAAAAGGCAACAAAAGCAAAAACAGATAAACTGGATTACATCAAAATTTAAAAATTCCATGTATCAAAAGACAATGAACAGAATGAAAAGACAACCCACAGAATGGGAGAAAATATTTGCAAATCATTTATTTAAGCCAGAATATGTAAAGAACTCCTTCAAACTAACAAAAAATAAACTGTTTAAAAATAGGCAGAGGACTTGAATAGACATTTCTCCAAAGAAGACAAGCTAATGACCAATAAACATATGAAAAGATGCTCAACATCACTAATCATTATGGAAATACAAATCAAAACTACAACCTCACAACCATTAGGATGACTGCTATAAAAGACAGAAGTTTCACCTCTCCGAAGAATCGACAAGATGGCAGAAATGGAGCAGAAGCAGACCTTTTGCAATTTCACCAACAGCAGCGTGGACCTTGTAGGACGTGTCCTACAAGCAGCTGGTACAGCTGTACAGCACCCAGCTACTGCTGAACCAGGACTGCCAAGGAAGCAGCACACCCTGCTAAAGCGCCAGTGCAAGGCCAAGAAGGAGGCACTGCCCAAGGAGACGCCTGAGGTGGTAAAGACGCACCTGCAGGACATCATCATCCTGCCTGAGATGGTGGAGAGCATGGTGGGCGTCTACAAGGTCAAGACCTTCAACCAGGTGGAATCAAGCCTGAGTTCTCAATCACCTACACAGCCAGGTTGGCATCGGGGTCACTCCTCTGGCTTCACCCCCTTCAAGTAGCCTGCTCGGCCAATAAAGTCACAGACTTCTCTTAAAAAAAAAAAAAAGTTGTTTTGCCAAGGATGTGAAGAAATGCAACCTTTGTGCACTGTTGATGAGAAAGTAAAATGGTAAAGCCGCTGTGGAAAACAGTATGATGGTTACTCAAAAATCTACAGAGAATATACTCAAAAGAACTGAAAGCAGGGTCTCGAAGATTCACAGCAGCATTATTTACAAAAGTCAAAAAGTGGAAGCAACCCAAATGTCTATCGACAGTTAAATGTATAAACAAAATGTGGTATACATACACGCAATATTATTCAGCCTTAGAAAGGAAGGAAATCCTGACACATTCTACAACATGGATGAAACTTGAGGACATTATGCTAAGTGAAATAAGTCAGTCACAAAAAGACAAATATTGTATGATTCCACTTATATGAGGTACCTAATCAAACTCAGAAACAAAAAATCAAATCCAGGGGCTGAGGGGAGGGATGGTTAAGTTGTTGTTTAATAGGTACAGTTTGTTTTTTGCAAGATAAAAAAGTTCTAAAGATTGGTTGCATAACCATGTGAATATACTTAACACTACTGAGCTGTACACTTTAAAATGGTGAAGATAGGGACTTCCCTGGCGGTCCAGTGTTTAGGACTCCACGCTTCCGTTTCAGGGGGCAGAGGTTCCCTGCTTGGGGAACTGAGATCCCACAAGCCGCGAAGCACGGCCAAAAAAATAAAATAAATAAATAAGATGGTTAAGATAGTAAATATTATGTGTATTTTACTAAAATTAAAAATTTTACCTAAAAGAAATTTTAAAGTAATACCAAAATGAGAATCAAACCAAGCTATACATATCTGTAAAGAGTTCAGAAAGCACCTGTTAACAGTGGTTATTTATGGAGAACACTGATGGGAAAAGGAGGGACTTTTGTTTTCTGCTCTGTATATTTCTGTATAGTTTACATTTGATCATAAACGTGTATTAAGCTAATGCTTTTTAATATTTAAAAATTCCACTGGATATAATTTTTAAATTAAAATTAAATTCTAAGTAGTAACAGACTTAAATTCTCATGCCACCTTAAGTTTTACCAAGCATCCCCTCAAAAAAGCATGCCACAAGTATGTGGTTATGATCAGTTCTAATAGGAATAATTAATTAGGGAAAAGATCCTGTGTCATCCAGTTAACATGAGATGGTGCTATTAGGTGTTCCCCAGGAAATGCCCGTGACACTTCCTGGCTAATAATGCCTTAATCCAAATTAGACAGAGATCCACTCTCTAATCCTGAAATTGACAAATGTGATACAATAATATTTGGTGCCTGCATATACAAAATTCTAGCATTTTCAAACTATTCTTATCCTTCTTTCTCCCTACTTACTACTAACAGAACACCAGGCCCGAATCAGCACTTACTTTTCGGAGCCTGATTCTCCTCCCACCCCTCACTTCAAGAATGTTACAAGAGAGTTCGTGGGTGGTTAGCAAGACCCCTTCAGAAACCAACAGCCATTCCAGAAAAATAACCGCTCACATACCAAGGGCTGCCAACAAGAGCAGCTTCCCAGCAGCATGTTTTAATAACCTTAATGAAGCAGACAGCAACTCCTTCTGTAATACAAATTCTGGTTGGAAGAAAAGATCTCCAGATTGTGGAAAAGTACCACTCAAAAAGTAAACACCACAGGCTCCAGTACAGCAGGAAAGCAAGCAGAGATTTCTAAATACAGAGCTCAATTTTAAGAGTTCACTGTACCTTATTTCTCACTATCACCACTTGCTCTGTCAAAAATAGACCTTTCCATGTCTTGATCCATTCAGGATAAACCACAGCAGGCACAGCTTTGCTTACATAGGGCAGCCAGGTCAGAAAGGCCATACAGGGAAATGGAAAAAGCAGCCAGCAGGTTTTCTTAGGGATTATACTGCTCCAGTTTTTATCCTGCTTCCCAGCTGTTTTGGTGCCATGAAAGCTGCAGGGAGGTCTTTGCTCTGCTCTCAAAAAGCTTTTCACCAGAAAGGCTGAAGCAGTCTCAGGACTGCAACTCCCTCTGCTGCCCAATGTTTTCTTTGCATGCTGTAGCAGGTTCAATTGAATTTCAAACTCAAATATGTTAAAAGAGCTAAAGCAGCCCTTTATTTCAAAGTATGACCAAACAGGCACAAGTTCAAATGGAGTGGAACAGCTAGAATGCCAAGTTCTAAGCTGGACTGATTTCTACACTCACCAACAAATCTCCTCTGTCTCATGAAGTGATTCTTTTACTCAGTTTAAAGAAAAGTTCTGTATCTCCCTCATAGGCACTTGGAAAAGCAGGAACTGGACTTTTTGCTTCTTCCTTACCTACCCTTAATAATACTGCCCATTACCAGAATTTAAGGTAGGCCTTATTCATCTTTCAAGATTCAACTTAAATAACACTTAGCATGTGGTATTGAAGCTATGTTTGTCAGTCTGTTTCACTGTATATATTCAACTAATAGCAGATGCTCTATAACCATTTAACAGAATTCTAACTAGAACAACCCTGAGATATTGGGGCAAGAGAGAACTGACCACATAATTCAATTAGGAAATAAGCAATTACTGGAAGAGGAACCAAAATTCTTGGAGATAAGAATAGAAGAGGTGTTTCCCCAACTAACATACTATTGTTCTGCCTAACAACAACTTACCAGTGTTGCCTGTGGGTCTTTTTCAGGTTACCAATCTCACAAAGTCTCCCTCCAGTTAACTCTTAACAGAGCTCCTTTTTTAACAAACTTTCATTCTTTGCCTATATCCAAATACTTCTCACATTCTGACCTTAGTGATAAAAGAATTCACAAAGGCCTTACACAATAACTCTAAGAGAGTGCTAAGCAAATACTGAGCTACTATAATGTCCCCAACCTATTGTGGTTAGAAACCCTTGTGTCCCAGCATTCAGAATTAGAACTGATGATGAAGACATATATTGGCACCATAATCTTTACTTTTGTGAACACTCCCCTTCTCCACCACCCAATATCAGAAGATTACATGTCGGGTAGAATTCCTACTCTTTGCCTTAAGAATCTACAGATCCCAGTTCTGTGAAAAGCAAATGCCCAGGACAAGTACCATCTTCAGAAAACCTTAAAATAAATACTAACAGCTAATGGTGCCATTGTGTAAAAACTCTCTACAACTGGATAAAAGAAAACAATGTAAATATTTTAATAAAAACAATCCCACAGCATTTATTGTCATCTGGTAATAACATAAAGGTGAGCAAAACAATATGAATAAATGCTTTAGAACTACACTTCTAACAAAGCACACCTAAAAAAACTGTATTGCCTTCTCAACAATTTCTCACTTCATTGATCATTTCTAGTTGGAGACACTTTGGAGCAGAGTAATGTTATCTCCTTTTAGCATGATCCGACCTGCAACACAAAATTAAAAAAAAAAAAAAGCTATTAATAGCCACTCAGACAACTTTGTAACCACCTTTTAGCCTCAGAATTTCAGATCATTCTTGAGTGATTTTGAAAATGCTTTCTCTCTTGTGAAGGTATGTGACATTT
The DNA here is from genome assembly GCF_028564815.1 of Eubalaena glacialis. NCBI lineage: Eukaryota > Metazoa > Chordata > Mammalia > Artiodactyla > Balaenidae > Eubalaena > Eubalaena glacialis. Next base: position 35,182,845 of record NC_083718.1, read on the forward strand.
TCCAATATTCATATATTGAAAGGTTGTGTATATTAGACCATATGCACTTTTCCAACAATAACCTAATGAAGGTTGAGAAATGTTATTTTACGAAAAGTAGTTTCTGTAGACTAAGTCAACTACACCAACATTTCCTAATGCTCCAAGTTTGTAGAAGTTGAGAAATTAGTTTTTTTAGGAAATGCAGCATATTTACTATAACCCTTTTCTTACAGTTCTTAATATAATAGATTTCATCCTGAGATACACAAACTTGTTTAAGTTTTACCTAACATTTTCTAAACTTATTTGAGCAGAGAATACTTTTTTCCTGAGAAATATCTATAAATATCTTCAGGAACACTGGTGTTCAGTAAAATGGTTTGACAAATGCTAATCAACACCAATAGCAATTAAATTGTTTCACTTTCCCAGGCTTCTACAACAGGTAATATTAATCTGTTCTACAAGGTGGATATTACCATGGGAAATCAACACTTTGCAAATAATTTATAAATAACATCAGTAAGGTTAGCTTGGCCTTCCTGGCAAGACATGTTTAAATTTGAAAAATCCAGGCTTTCACAAGAATAGCTTAAGCAGGAAAAAGCAAAGCAAAACATTATACCACTCCTTAGAATCTACTTTCCACATAGCTAGTATAGGCTCAAGAGAATCCTCAAGGACTGGAAGAAAGAGGCACCTGAAACCCACCACTGATAAAAATACCAGTGAGCTCTGAAGTGGGGCATTAAACAATTAAAGACAAAATGCCTAAATAAACCTCAAGTTAATGGAGTTTTAACAGAAATGATTCAGTAGGTCTTGATGAAGCCATGAATCCTAAAGAACGTGGGTTAAGAAATTGCCTTCGGGGCTTCCCCGGTGGCGCAGTGGTTGAGAATCTGCCTGCCAATGCAGGGGACACGGGTTTGAGCCCTGGTCTGGGAGGATCCCACAGGCCGCGGAGCAACTGGGCCCGTGAGCCACAATTACTGAGCCTGCGCATCTAGAGCCTGTGCTCCGCAACAAGAGAGGCCGCGATAGTGAGAGGCCCGCGCACAGCGATGAAGAGTGGCCCCACTTGCCACAACTAGAGAAAGCCCTCGCACAGAAACGAAGACCCAACACAGCCATAAATAAATAAATTAAAAAATATATATTTAAAAAAAAAAAAGAAATTGCCTTCACTGTTCAAATATTTTAAAATTTCTACTATGTGGCATGCACTGAGTTAGGCACTGAGCATATTAGGGAACAAAAAAGACAGGACTCATGCACTAATGCAGCATGTGGTCCAGTGGCAGAGACATTAATAATCCCAGTAATGAATATTTTACTACAAACTCAGCACAGCACACCCTTCATCAATCCCCACCCCAAGCAAAACAAAACCAAACCCTGGCAGGAAGTGACATTTGATCTGAGTCCCAAGAAACAGGTGACAGCATATACAAAGATTTATGATGGGACAAATGTGCAGACTCCAAGAACTGAAAGAAGTGTGGGTGAAGCTCAGAAAATGAAGTGCAAAGTGATACAAAATGAGCAGAGGGAGATAAGGCCAGATCATGAAGGACCTTGAAGGATACTTTAAAGATGTCCTTATCCTATGAGCAATAAGAAGCCATTGAAGGATTTCTAGCAAAGAGATGACAAGTTCAGATTAGTGTTTTAAATAAAAGATGACAGGAGCCTGCAGAGCAAACTGGAGGGGGCTGAGGTAGTTGCAGAGAAATTTATTAGCAAACTGAATAGAACTGGTGCCATTCAGTATGGCAGGGAACACTAAAATAGCTCTAAATAGTGTGTGAGGGGTTGGAACTGAGTTTGATTTCTGATATGCTAACTTTGAGGAGCCTTTGAGACATCCAGGTAGAAATGTTGAGTAGGCTCAGAGAGATCTAGAGCTACAAATGTAAATTTGGAAGTCAACATATAAATGCAATTTAAGGTGCAGTCTTGAGTGCCTAGGAAAATAATACTGAATGACAGGAGGACCTAGAACCAAGACTTGAGCAACTCCAACAGTTAATGGCTGGGTCCTAAAGAATGAATATATAAAAGTCTGAAAAAGGAACAACTAGTAATGAGAAGCAAAAACCTGACTATAGTATCACAGAGCCAAATGCTGCTTAGAGCTCAATAAAATGAGGACCATTAGATTTAACACCATTAGTCTTTGGTAACCTTTGTGAGAGCTCTCTGAGTGGAGAGACAAAAGCAAAAATGGAGTGGGGTAAAGAATAAGTGGCAAAGGATGATTTCAAGAGTATATTTCTCTCCCAAATAATAACTTCTCAAATGCAAACTAAATTTAAACATGAAATGAGTTGCAATTCAATTCTGCAAGTGAATAAAAATTTCTACAATTCTTTAAGGCCATCTATAGTCTTACCCAGTTGTTTTCTTGACTTTGTTTTAGAATGAATCTCTTCTGCATCATCTAATACGAGGTTCATATACTCATCAAAACCCTAGAAAAATAAGCCAATTGACTGTCATCTTCACGTAAGAGCATATCCAAACCATTCTAAATGAAAATGGCTATATATAGAGATGCTAACTTCAGAAACTCACCTCTCCACTGATCTTTTAGCTGAAACACCACCTCCCCGTCCTAAGCCTTTTTTTTTTTGGCCACGCCGCATGGCTTGCAGGATCTCAATTCCCCGACCAGGGATTGAACCCGGGCCACGGCAGTGAAAGCCCGGAACCCTACCCACTAGGCCACCAGGAAACTCCTTAAGCCTCTTTTTAAATAAAGGAAGATGGAATGTACTTCATATTACTTCTGGAACCTTTGGGACTTAAGATTTCATTAACTATGCCAAACAGCCATTTCCCTTATCTTCTATAACGTGCTCAATATAGTGTGTGTACATATATGAATTAACTCTTCCCATGTTCCCCACAAGACACTATCACCACCAACCACCGTGCTTGTTTTCCAACTAGTAAACAGGGAAGGGGAGATTATTGATGGAATCTACACTGTCTAAAAGAAATACCAGAGTCGTAGCATAACACTTCCATCCATATCTTCCTTTTTAACAACACTATTTAGGCTATTCTGCCATCGTGGACATCTTATTTAACTAACCCCACCCAGTTCTATTCAGGTATCACCTAACCCAGAACTAATACTCCATTAATCCCATCTCCCCCGCCCCATTTTATTTCTTTTGACCCCTCCTTTAAAGACTAATACTGTTGTTTAAATAATTTTCTAGTAATTTTCCCTCTCTTTTATGAATTACCTAATCCCTATCAAGCAGAACAATGAGACAAGGATAGTGGGTCCTGAAGAACTTTCTGTGGGTTGGGTCTTTTGACTTTTTGTATATCGCTCTGCTGGCTATCTTTTGGTAAATCTTTTTCTATGAACAAACTGCTCTGAGATAAAATATCTTGGGTACTCACAATGATACAGCCCTCTATCCGCATATTCACTTGCTCATAAAGCCACACCTGAATCCGAGATCTCTGAAATAATCAACAAAAATAGAAATGTTAAGAAATAAGTAAATAAAATCCAACCACTTTGGTCAAACAACAGACAAACATGGCTCCTAAAAATACTTTAACAAATAAAAGCCAAGACTAGTTACTTATCAAGAAACATTCTCACTTAATAAATGCTATATTGGAACAAGTTAATAATTTTCCTGTGAACTTAGGACTCAATCATATTTCCACTGCTTCTAGTCTCTATACATTTAGAGTGAAAATCTGTGACAGGATAGCATTTAAAAGGGCTTCTTTCTTATCTGCTATAGCAAAATCCAGCTCCAAGACAGCTTTCTCTAGGTACTCGTTCTCTATGTCTCACACCTAATAATCAAGAGGGGGACCCTCAATTCCTGTGATTAAAAATTACAAGAGCTTGAAATTAATCTGTTTTTCAATTGTGTTGTCACACACTAAAGTTTGTCAGAACAACAGGAGCCACATTTTCTTTCAGAGATAAATACTCCGCCTTGTCAAATCAAATTTTGAGTTGCTAAAAATCCCCTCAAAGGAAAGAAGGCTGCCACTAAATCCTCTGAACCTATCCTTCCTGTCTTCCTTTTTTCGTGTCTTTTCTATATATATAAGTGTGTCCTCCACCCCGCAAAGTGCTAAACACACCACTTTATGACCTAGTTTAAAGCCGACTGAACTTTTCTTCCAGTGTCTCATCCTAAAGGGAAGGGCGAAAGGTTCCAATGTTCTGGTCATACCCACTGCAACAAAAGTACCCAATTACCACTGTCATGTCAACCAATAATTACTTTTTGAAATTAGTAATTTTGGTCTTGTAAATTAATTAAACCCTCGCAATCTCCAGTTTCATCTACTTTTAACTCTAGAACAATGATCAGACAGGATGAAACAAACAGCCAAATAAATTCACCTTTAACTTAAAAAGTAATTATGAAACAGTTAACAACAAACAACTTACATTTTGCAAGTATCTGAAGATGAGATTCTGCAGCAGTAGTTAAGGAAAAAATACACGTATAGCATAGACTGGTCAATCCTACCCCCATCTCACTTTTCTGAACGCGACGTCTGTGCCTATGCAAAGTGCCCAACTAGGCACCCATTTGGGGCTCCCTAAACACTGTAAACGAATCCCCTCCCACTCTCATTCTCCTTGAGTTTCTTCGGCGCCGACATCGTCCTCAGGCACGAGACCGATAACTCCCGCTTTCACTGAGTACTTAACTAAGGTTGTCTTCCAACAGCTCACCCCCGCCATTCCTGCATTTCCCACCGCAGGGGTCCGCCAAGCCCACCTCCCACCCGTAACTGCTTCTTCAACTACCCGCGCTTTCTCCCAGTCTCGGCCGCCCCAGGGGCTCATGGGATGAGGGGCCGGACTCCGCTCCCTCCGTCTGCTCCTTCGCCCCCCCATTTCCTGGCCCGAACCTCCTACTTCTCACATCCCGAGTAGGATACGATTGGCTGCACCATCACCTTCTGCACCTTCTGGCCCTGGCCCCGGTACGCCATGGTGGAAGCTCACAAAGACCACACTATCCCGCACACTACCTCAAAAAGCAACTTCCGGAATAAAGAGCCGGAAGCGGAAGTGCATGGTGCTCGCGGGGCGACCTGGGAGGCTCCTGGAAAATACCTCTCTAGCCACGGGCTCCGCTTATCTCGGTGCTTTGTAGCAACTGCGGCGACTGCATTTTGGAACGTGGGTTGGTCCTACAGCGCCACCTAAAGGGAGGCTGGAGGAGGAGCCTAGCGGCTTCGGTTGTGCGGCGGCTGGCGGGAGGCGGTGCACAGCGCTTGGCCATCGCGACTTCATTTTCTGAGTCCGCTTTAAGAGCCAGATCGTCCCATTGCGTACCTCTGTCTGTGAAATAGGTTGGTTTAGTGCTTTTTCTAAGGCCGATTTCCCTGGAATTTAGGCTTGATAGCAGCGTTGTGGTGGGGTAGGGCCGCAAGAAGCCCAAACTCAGGGCTCCCACAGCTGACACTTTCGGCCACAGACAATCCGAATTCAAAAGCCAGATGCTCTGGTTTGCTCCAGTAACCGATTCAACTCTCATCAACTTTGTGAGGAGTTATTGTAAGGTGGCAACAGAAGATCTATGTAGCGTGAAAACCCTGAAGTCTGATTTCTGGCCTCAAATCTGGCACTGTTATAGTGTGTGACCAAGAATAAGTTATTCAGCCTCGGACTTCACTGGTGGCGTAGTGGTTGAGAATCCTCCTGCCAATGCAGGGGACACGGGTACGAGCCCTGGCCCGGGAAGATCCCACATGCCGCGGAGCAACTAAGCCCGTGCGCCACAACTACTGAGCCTGCGCTCTAGAGCCTGTGAGCCACAACTACTGAGTCTGCGTACTGCAACTACTGAAGCCCGCGAGCCTAGAGCCCTGGCTCTGCAACAAGAGAAGCCACTGCAGTGAGAAGCCCGTGCACCGCAATGGAGAGCAGCCCCCGCTCACCGCAACCAGAGAAAGCCAGCATACCGCAATGAAGACCCAACACAGCCAAAAATAAAATAAATACATAAATTTATATATAAAAAAAAGTTATTCAGCCTTGCCATGTCTTGGCTTAGTTGTTACCAAAGTGGAGATAAAAATGTTCCTTCGGGGACTTCCCTGGTGGCGCAGGGGTTTAAGATTCCAGGCTCCCAGTGCAGGGGGCGCGGCTTTGATCCCTGGTCAGGGAACTAGATCCCACATGCATGCCGCAACTAAGGAGCCCGCCGGCCGCAGCTAAGACCTGGCGCAACCAAAAAAGAAATTTCCTTCCTCATGGGGTTAAAGATTCAATGAAGTAGTAGTATACATGTGTACACATTAAGGTCTCAATGTTTGACCTTATCTTTTCCTGGGTAACACAGCTGGAAGGGGAGGAGTTGGAATTTGTTAGGTTATGTTGTGGGCTGGCAGAAATTTCATTTAATTGGAATACCCATTTTATAGACAAGGAAACTGAAGCTCAGAGTTGAAGGGGCCCGTCAAAGGGGACACCACTTAGGGCAAGTAGCAAAATCCTAACTTGTTTAACTGAGGTTGTTACCAAACCAAACTTAGGTCCACTCAGCGGAGGAGCAGTAAAGCCAAGCTGTTGACGCTGGTTTGTGATGAAGGAAAGTACAGCGTTTATTGTGAGGCCAAGCGAGGGGAACAGGCAGCTCATGCTCAAAAGACCCGAACTCCCCAGTGGCTTTTAGGAAAGGATTTTTAAAGACAATGTAAGGGAGAGGCTTGCAGGTACACGATCAGCTCATGCACAATTCTCTGGGTGTTGAGGTAACCACGTGAGGTCACAGGGGTTAGCATTATCAATCCTCAGGCTCCAGGTGGTCTGGAGACTAGGTGTTCATGGTCAAGATGCAGTTAGCTTCTTAGTTGTTTTGGTAACTGAAAAACAACTCAAGGATATGGCTCAGGATATTATCTATAGCCCTTGACTTTGTTTTATGGCTAAACTATCATTATTTTGTCTTGCTTGACTGTTTTCCTTTGTTTCTGCATTTTCTCACTTCTCTGATTAAATTTACTCTTAGAAACTCAGGGAAGTCCTAGGAGGTTAAAGCTTTTCTATAAACAAGAGGCAGGAGATACAAGGGGGTCTGTCCCCTGGAAGGCCTCACAGGGTCCTGCTCAGTTTCAAGGCCTTCTGTTTAATGAGGATAATATTAATGGCAACCTCATAAAAATGTGAGATCAAAGGATATGAAAGTGATTTTTTAAAAACAGCTAGCTGGGACTTCCCTTGTGGCACAGTGGATAAGACTCCATGCTCCCAATGCAGGGGGCCCGGGTTCAAACCCTGGTCAGGGAACTAGATCCCACATGCATGCTGCAACTAAGAGTTCACATGCTGCAAATAAGGAACTGGAGAGCCACAACTCAGGAGCCTGCCTGCCACAACTAAGACCCAGTGCAACCAAATAAATAAAAATAAAAAAAGAGAGAGCTAGGAAACACACGGAATAATTATTTCTTTTTAACCACCCCCCAAACCAAATAGAGGGTCATGATGTGTGTGGAGTAAAGTTGAGATTTGCTGAATTTGAAGACAGTGTGACTAGAACACACCAGTATACCTATCCCATCTCAGATGTAGAGATGCTTAGCTACTTGTTTTTGCATTTTCCTGTTTCTGAAGTCATGATTTCTAAACTTTTAAGGATTGATCTCTATAACCAATCATTTGACTGATTATACAACTCATGAGAAGAGATTTACTGTTTTTTTCTTAATGATTTTGCCCTTTTCCATTTAAATCTTTGATCCATCTAGAATTTATCCCAGTATATCCTAGAACTGATACAACTTAAAAAATTTCTAGGTGGCTACCCAGTTGTCCATCACTATTACAAAAAAATAATCCTTTGTTCCTCATTCAATTTTAAATGCCACTTTTATGATATACCAAGTGTATGTGTGTGTGTAGGTATGTGTTTTTTTGGTTTGTTTAATATATTTATTTATTTATTTATTTTAAATTTATTTTTGGCTGTGTTGGGTCTTCATTGCTGCACGCGGGCTTTCTCTAGTTGCGGTGAGCGGGGGCTACTCTTTGTTGTGGTGCGTGGGCTTCTCACTGCAGTGGCTTCTCTTGTTGCGGAGCACGGGCTCTAGGTGCGTGGGCCTCAGTAGTTGTGGCTCAAGGGCTCTAGAGCGCAGGCTCGGTAGTTGTGGCGCACAGGCTTAGTTGCTCCGCGGCATGTGGGATCTTCCCGGGCCAGGGCTCGTACCCGTGTCCCCTGCATTGGCAGGCAGATGCTTAACCACTGCGCCACCAGGGAAGTCCCCTAGGTATGTGTTTTTATGTATAGCATTTATATTTTGTTCAGTTGATTTTAGTGTCTATTTATAGACTAGTATCACTGTTATAAGTATTGTAGCTTTATAATATTTTCTTATTTGGTAGGACTAGAAGTACATAGAATTTTCCTAGTTATTCTGGTTTTTCTTTAAAACTTTAGAATAAGCTTATCTAATTTTAAAAAATCCTTTTGGTATTTTTACTGTGATTACATTAAATCTAGAACAACTTAGAATTAGTTTTTAAAAATCTAAGTACATGATGGCTTTCTATTTGTTCAAACTTTCCTTTGAGTCTTTGAGAAGTTTTTAATTTTCTGTAGTTTTTAGTTTCTTCTTTCTAGTTCATCCAGTTTAATCATAGATATTTCATCTCTCTTGGTCTGAAAAATTGTCTTTTATTCAATTGTATGCTCTAGCTGGTTTTTAAAAGAAAAGTAATACATTCAATTATATAAAAATTATAAAGTTTTGCATCACTAAAAAGCCACCATAATAAGCAAAATGAGAAGATCTGGGAAAAGTATGTTTGCACCACATTAGAAAAGTGGGTAATTTTACTAATATATAAAGAACTCGGAAAAAAAAATGCTGTGTAAGAAATATTCCAAAATTTAATGGCTTAAAACAGCAAACTTTTTTTTTTTTTTTTTTTAATTTGTGACCTTTGTGGGTCGAGAGTTTGGGCAGGGATCAGCTGGGTGATTTTTCTGCTTCAGATGTGTCTAAGGCCTTGGCATGTGTATTTAGAAGGCTAGCCCCACCTGAGTCAGTCTCCATGTCTATATAGCCTCAGGGCCTCACCACATGGTCTCTCTGGCAGAGGAATATGCTTTATTATATGGGGGCCCAAGGCTCTAAGAAGCCAAAGCTGAAGCTAACAGTACCCTTTAAGGCCAGGCCTGGAACTAGTATAATGTTCACACCCCAGGCCAGATTCAAGGGCTGGAAAAATAGAGCCCACCTCTTTATTGGAGGTGTATTAAAGAATTTGCAGCCATTTCTAATCTGACACAAAGACCCAAAATAGAAATTGGCAATGGATATGAACAATCAGTTTTATAGCAAAGGAAATACAAATGGTCTTCAAAGGTATGAAAAGAGGTCAAACTTCACTCATTATAAAAGAAATGCAAACTAAACTACACTGAGAAATCATTTTCCCTCACTAGGTTGGCAAAGATCAAAAACCTTATTATACCTTATTAAACCGTAATATACCTTATTAAGCTCCAATTCTAGACACTTAATCATACAAACTTACATGTGTGAAATAATATAATCATTGCAGCATTGTTTAAAATACCAAGATGGGAAACAACCTAAATGTCAATCAATAGGAACTAGCTCAATTATTGCATGTTCATATAGTGTAACACTATGCAACTATAATAAAAATTGCAGTTCTTTGTGTCCTGTTATGAAAAGATATCCAATATACAGTAAGAGAAAAAGTAAGCTATGAATACATTTGAGATTAACTTCACAGTAATTTAGTGGAGCCGGCAGAGCTGGATCTCAGATGGGGCAAGCCTAAGGAGTAAAATTTAAGGAGTCACACTTGCATGTACAAGTACAACCCTGAGAGTGAGCACTTCCTTAAATTATGCCCAGGTACCTTGCTTGCCTCACCCTAGCCCCAGTCCTGGGGGCCAGAATAGGGGATGGATAGCTGGTATGGGTATAGGTGAAACAGGATTTGTCATGAATTTGTAATTCATAATTTAAAACTGTTCATAATAAATATAATAAAAGCAAGGTGCAGGATATCATGTTTTATATATAATATTATATAGAAGTATATTTGCTTATATGTGCCTAAAATATCTGTAGAATACCTGAGAAACTGAGAACATTGGTTTTGGAGAAGTGGGGCAGGAGTAGGAGGGAGGATTTTTACTGTATGCCCTTATACACATTTTGAATTTTGAAACTTGTGAATGAATATCACCAATTCAATGAATTTATTAGATAGTGGAAAGTACTATGACATTTGTTTCCCTTTTTTTGTTCTAACTAATCATAATGTTCTTGTAAAATTTGAGATTTTCATGACATTCCCAAGGTATCTGCAAATCACTGGTACACAGACATACCCTGAGAATCACTGGTCCAAAGGGACATATCCTGAAAAGAGTCACCTCCAGGCCTTCTGAATATTGAAGAACATCCTTCCTCTCAGCTTAAAGTTTCTTGCGTATCAACCAGGAGCCTCAAAACTTGCTGAATGAAGCATGACAAAGAATGGGGTTGGGAAGAGACAGGGGCAGCCTAACAAAGATCAACAGCCCTTGAAATGGGCAGCAAGTATTTATTGAATGCTTTGTTATTTTCCGAAGGTGCCCCCCAAAATTCATGTGTTGAAGCTCTAAACCCCCAGTACCTCTAGAATGTGACTATTTGGAAATAGGCCCTTAAAGAGGAAATTAAGGTTGAATGAGGTCATATGGGTGGGCCCTAATCCAAGGTGACTAGTGTCCTTCTACCGAGAGATTAAAATGCAGACATGTACATGCAGAGGGAAGGCCATGCCTCATGTGAGGACACAGTGAGAAGGGGAACATCTGCAAACCAAAGAGAAAGGCCTCAGAAGAACCCAAACTAGCCAACACCATGATCTTGGAATTCTAGCACCCACAACTGTGAGAAAATACATTTATGTTGTTTAAGCCACCCAGGCTGTGGTATGTTGTTTCTGCCCTAACAAATATACCTTCTATGTGCCAGACTTGTACTAGGTGCTGAGAATATATAGGTTAGTAAGAATCTCTATCTCAAGGAGTTTATACTCTGCTGGAGAGGTAAACAATTTCAAAACAATGAGGGTAAACAAAGAGTATATGTCTAGTAGACAGGCACCAGAGCCCAGTTTGGGGAGAGGGAGAACAGGGAAGTGGGAGAGGTAACCTGGAAGTCATGGAGTGTGTAGGAATTAGCCAATGAAAAGAGGAGAAAAGAGACCTTTAAATAGAGGACAGCATTAACAAAGGCAAACAGCTAGAGACAGATTGGTGTATAAGGGAAGTCGACTGTCAGTAATTTTGCTAGTGTAGTGCATGAAGGGTGAGTGATGGAAGAGGCTGGTACAACAGGGCCTTACATGCTATGCTAAGGTACTTGAATTTAATTTTGGAGGGAAGGGGAAGGCACAGGAGGATTTCATGAAACAGAGTGACTCAGATTCACATTTAGAATAGATCCTTCTTTCTTTGTAAAAGACCAGTTTATTCCTTAGCCAAGAACAGCTGACAGCAAACTGAGCAAGAATGAGACAAGACAGACTCTGAGAATGCCAACGGGATTGTCAGAGGTCACTAAAAACAAACCTTACCTGCTCAATTTGGCTTTGTTTGCAGCTCAAATCATCTCCTTTGCTAAGCTACACAAAACTCCAGATCTAACACCTAAAGGAAAACTTCCCTGACCAGTCTTGAACTCATTGATTTCTCACTCATCCCCTCTATAGACAGCATTATCCATTTATTACTTGTACCCATTTCACTCCTGTTACTTTTTCCTTAAAAGTATTTCAAAGGCAGGGGTTTACCTTATACTTAATCTATCCCTAGTGGCCAGCAGTGTTTAATGATGGTTAGAATTCATGTTCTAATTTGAGCCTCTTCAAGGGAAGGCAGTCCAAAACACTTTGCGGCAGTTATGCCAACGTATTTCACATTTCCTCACAGCTTTTCTAAACTTGACTACCTTCCTTGACCTCTCAACCTAAGTAAGTGACCTCACTAATCAAGTACACCTAACCAGGGAAGGGTTCCTTCTTATTTAGCTTCTCCTTCCCCTTGAAATTTCCCCTCCTCCTTTGAGTGTTCTTGATCCATCCAATGTCCTATTTCAGTCATTTGTCTATTCAACAAACAGTAGTCTTTTTTTTTTCTTTTGGCTGCGCCATGCAGGATCTTAGTTCCCCAGCCAGGGATCGAACCCATGCCCCATACAGTGGAAGCGCGGAATCTTAACCACTGAATCGCCAGGGAAGTCCCACAGTAGTCTTTTACTTAATCATTTTTCCTCCTCTTCATTCTTCAGTCTGAATATTGGGTGTTTACACCCTTAACTCAGTAGGCTATTGCTTTACTCCTATCTGAACACAAATCAGTCACAGAATCTAAAGACCAAAAAGCCCAGGAACAGGCATTACCAAGTTATAATCCACTGTTGCTCGTCACAATTGACTCAGACTCTGCAACACTTACCCAATAAAATCCAACCAAACTTTACTAATAGGCCCACTCAGTAAATTTTATGACTCCTATTTTTTAAAATATAAAATTTTAATTGCTATTCTTATTTACGGCCATTGTTTATACTGTCAATTTTATTGTACAATGTTAAGAAAATGGTCAAGTATTTTGTGTTGATGCCTCTAACATTTTGCAATTCATATAAATTAGGGTTTGGAGAATGAATTATTAATGCAGTTAGATGTGTAGGTTGTGGAAACTTCCACAGACTTACTGAGCAGCTTTCAAAGACCAGATTTAAGAAAAAAAGAGTTATTGAAAGGTTCAACGAATCAACTGCACATAAAAATATACTTTCTTACTGTTATATCTGAACACACTGATTGTGACACTACAGTGGAGATAAAAAGCAGTAATCTTCCAAGGCAGTGTAGGATTTAGTGTCAAAATGGATATGTGAATTAAGAGGCACATAGTAAGTACTCAATTTATGTTAGCTACTTTAAAGTGGTGCTACATAGCAACTGGAGACTACACAGTTCCTGTTGGTTCCTGACAAATTCAAAGCAAATATTTTAAAGAACTGCAGAAATATTCTGGCAAAATGAAGCCACAATTTTAGAAAAGGATCATAGAACTTTGATCAATATAGAGAACAAGCTTTATTTCTGAAACTGTAATAATTAAACATCGACCAAAGATTGGTTGAGATGAAAACAAACTATGTTCTGGTCGTATGTGAGAGGATCCACTGGAACTTGAGGTTAAGGCCAGAACTTTAAGGATCATTTATTGAGACAAATACATGAGCTGCAAATTATCTTGAAAGTTCTGGCTATGCTATGACCAAATTCTACAACATTTGGGCCCTTTGCCTGTTAAAATTGAAAACCATCATCACTCAAAACTGAATACACAATCTGTTCTGCTTTCTGTGAAAAGTTGACTTAACTTTTTGGGGACGACTTTTAGACTATTTGGGAAAATCTATATTCTCTGGTAAGTTAAAAATTTATATGTATTCCCATAACAAAAATCTGGACTTTCCTGAAGTAAAAATTTTATATGCCTTCATGCTTGAAAATTCTAAATTGTTGGAACCATCTAAGACCACTTCTAAACCCTCTCTCCTTTAAAAAACTTAATGACATTACTTGAGTTACAACGCTAATGGCTAAGTATCAGTGTCAGAAAAAAATCCTCACATATAATAGTATTTATTCTTACCTAAAGCAAATGCAACTAAAACTGAGCATACTTGTGAGAAGTCTGGCAGTATGTCTTTGTAAAAGGTTTCTAAAGACAAATAGTATCTGTGAAACTGGCCCTCTATTGAGGCAGATCCCAGGCTGAAGTGATGTACGACTACTTAACTCATAACATCAAGACTTTCCTACACCAGTTTTATTTAAAACACAAAGTATTTCTCTTTCTGTAATGGCAAATGGTTCAAATAATGCTGAACATGAATCATTGACTAATACAGGGCTTTAAATATGAAACAAAGTTATTTTTATAAAAGCAAAAGAATAAAGGTTATATACAAAAGGGACCTGGAATCTACAAGCCGATTCCAAAAATGAAATGAGTAGAAAATCTGCGGTGAAACCAGAACATTCCACCCTTGCTTTGGAGAAGGGCTATTAGATAACATTCAGTCAGCTGAAGATGGATTGGTAGAGAAGTGTCTATACATAAATTTCAAGTCAGTTTTGCTTGTGTAGAGTCATCCAGATATTCTCAAGACTGAATGGGCAGTCCTGTGGCTTTCTTCCTTTTCCATATTCCCAAAAACGCTACATGAACTTCAACTCTTGATGAGCCGCTTACAACAGCAGTTCCTTAGGAGCCAACATGACAGGTGGGTCAGATTTCCCTATGAGAAACAAAACTGGCCACCTATAGCAAAATATCAAAATGGGCAGGTCCTTTCCTCTTCCTTCTGATTATGTACAGTATGTCTCCTTTCAGGACTATCATCCCCATCATACTTGTTCCTTCACAGTCTAAACCTTGAGGTGATATGAAGGAGACCAACATCAAGAAAAGAAAATTCAATTCGGAAATGAAGAAAACTGGAAGGTATACAATACACCCCCAGAGCATCTCGATAATCCCTGCTACAGTACAGTTCAGCATACTGCTACAGTCCATAGATAAATAATGGCAGCTTGAATGAGTTCATTTCCGCCCCCCTCAGATGTTTAAAGGGCACCAAATAAATACTGGGCAAGAGGAGTTTGCTAGGAGAATTAGAAATTAAAAGTTAACCAATTTTTATCCCTGTGATAATTCAATGCTAGTAAGGTGGCAAGTACTGAAGAAGAGAAGGGACAACTTTCTTACTAAAAAATAAATTCCTGTAATCATTATGTCACCATCTCTTATTAAGAGTCCAAGGAATCCCAGAAATAGAAAATTAGTTTCAGAGGACCCCTGAGGCACTTTAAAGCCTTAAAAATTACAGTAATAATAAATCAGCTATTGCTCTTCAGAGGCTTACAGAGCAGTAGAAGCATGAAAATCACATCCAAAAAGTTATGTCCAGATTACAGGTTTCCTGAGCTGCTCAGCTGTCTCTAAAAGCTTAGTTGAATTCTCCAAATACCTTTAAAAAGATGTACAATTTAACACAGACTGAGTGGATTTTTTTTAGTGGTGGCATGAAATTTGGTCCTTAATGGTAGCAGCTGTCTTCATCCTTTTCAAACGCAGGTAACAATAGGTACATTAGGACAATACATAAAAGAAATAATACAACAAAGGGGAAAAAAGCCAAAACTGACAAACACCTCAAGGAGTCACTAAGTTTTCTTGTACCCTTTCACTTAGGTCTTCCACTCAGTCTTTTTGTGGAGAGAGGGTAAGACAGAACTTTTTTCTCAAAGATGCTAAACAATGGCATCAAATGGACAAAATGACTATCAAGGGACTTTAAAAATCTGACTCCAAGGAATCCAGAACACACATGGATAATTCAGAGGTATACTTCTTATTTGGGGAAAATTCTAGACTAAAGAAATGATCATTTTGGATAAATGTTATAATAGATTAAACTAAGTCCAGTTTTTGGTGAGTCTTTTTTTTGTGTTTTTGTTTTAAATGTTCTACTACCACCTTCAGCTATCAATCATTTCTGATAGCTCAAGCAGAAGGTCATCTTCATCCTTCCCAGGATCTAGGTCAATCTCAGCTTCTAATTTGCCTCCTGAAATCTCCCATATTAATTTCTCAAAATCATCCTCCATAGAGAGTAGGGGCTTTCCTGTTGAGGCAGAGCTGAGTCGGCGAGTTTTTGCGGCCACCTGGGATGAGGAAGGGCCAGATACTTCTGGTGGGGAAGGATCTGAAGAGGACTGGGTTGGAGGCAGCACAAAACTGTAAGAAAAAAAACCCCAAAAGATTATTAGATAATTGCCCTTCATCAATGGTTGGCTGGACCACCCAGTCTCAGGTACACAAAGAATTTTAGCAAAGAATTGTTTCTGAAGACACACATAAACAAAGAATTGTTTTACTGATTTGGGATAAAGCATTTTCATCCTTTAAAGGAGACTCCAGACAGGTGTTTAAAAACTGTTTTCAATAATACAGGCAAAATATAAACAACAGCACCTAAAAAGAACAGCAACCCTGAATATCATGTTTTCCTGCAATTAATTTGAAGTTTAGCAGATTTATTTAGATGTGGCTAAACTGTAAATTTTTCAAATTATTTAGCAGTGTTATTCTCTAGAGAGCATAAACAATAATAGCGGCCTAAATTTTGGTTAAAAAGAATTGCAAGGTATTACCTGTCTCTAGGTTTTTCTGTCTCAGGCACAGTGACTGATTTGTCTTCAGAGAGAAGTGGGACAACAGCCTACAAAAGTGAGAGTAAGGTAATTCAGTGGGAGAGTCAGGCTTTTAAATTTGAGCAGATTCATTTTCTTTGCTGCCTTCTTAGAACCATTCTTTAAGCCTGGGAATCCAAGAATAAATCCAAAGATTGAGGGTATAACTAAGCAAAATATCTTAATTAGGTTAAAAAAAAAAACTCACCCTGCCACTGCAAATGTTTAAGCTGTAAACATAATATGCAGTAACAACCTAAACAACTAAAATGCTTAGGAATTGACAGAAACAATTACACATAATACAGAGAGAGCTAACAGAGAATTTAATCTTGCCCACTTTCCTACCACACAGACTAAAGCACCACTGAGTTGGATTTACTTCTTACCACAGCTGCTTTTTTCGCTGGGCTTTTCTGCAAGACACTGCTGGAGGTGAGTGGTTTCACAGCTGCAATGACAGCAGAGTGGACCTCCACTGCCTTGCGTTTTGGGGCCCGTCTGGGTGATGAGACAGCTTTAACCACAGATGGCTTCACATTCACTTTAGGTTTAGGTTTAGCTACAAGACAGAAAATATCTGATTAAAAGCTAGAATAATCCCCTTTTTACATGGAGAATAATTCAGAATATCAAAATTCCTTCTCAGCAATAGAAACAGCACAAATAAGTAAAAAACGAACCAACCAACTAACCAAAAAAGAAAACCAGACTGAAAATGATCCACCAGCAATCTGCACTACACTTGGCCGTAATATATACACACACACGTGTATATATACACACATGTATCTACGTGTGTGTATATATATGTATACACACACACACTCTCTCTCTCTCTCTCTCTCAAACAATTCCTTTCAGTGCCTCTTGAATTTGCTACTGCTCTTTGCTTCCCTGGTGTTTTTCTCCTTCAAAACCAGAGGGAAAAGGCACCATGGAAAGTTTTAGACAAAGCTTTATAAACAGCAATTTTAAATTGCGAAAAAGGAACTCATCTAGTCTTTCTGTCTTCTTAAATAGAATTTTCAGAAATATTACTACCCACCTGTGTGACCAGTATACAAAGGCAAATAAAATTCAACCCAACTATTGCCAGGCAGTCACTGAAACTTGGTAATTTTGAAATTCTAAAGCAAAATGCACTAGAAAAAACATTCACCTTTACCCCTTTTTTCCAAGGTCTGTGTTGCACCTTTCACATTCAGTTTTGAGTCCCCAATCCCTGAGGTTTCTACCTCTGTCTTCTGGGGTAATTTTGAAGGAGGCCGTTTAGTCAGGAGCCGTGTGATGTCTGGCACGGTAGTGAGCACTGGTTTCTCTGCTAACTGGGTATTGCAAGTGTCTAAATCTCCCCGAAGGAGTGTCAAAACTGATTTTTCCTTCTGTGAGGTTCCCTTCTCCGACAGTTTCTGCACATGCTTTTCTCTCACTGTCTCACATCTCTTGACTTGAATTTTAGTGATGTCAACTGCTGTGGTCTCATCTGAAGTCTATGGATAAATTTAAACGACAGAATTAAAATCTAGTACCTCCAACAACCTGTCTGATAATTATTGTTTATAAATTACCAAGCTAACATCTAAGTCAAGCAAAGTTTCACATGATCTAGAACACAAGAGCTTTTGCCTTTTATATGATATTAAATAGAAAGATCAAGATAAAAGATTAAAGATGTGTGGAACAATAAAAACCCAAATTCTACAAGCTAGTATCATGACCGTAAGTCTAACACAAATGGTTCCTAATCAGACACTTGCACAAAGATGTATGTACAAAGACGTTCATTATCTTAACTGGGTAAAACAAAATCCAGTCCAGAAACAGACTATATTTGTGTAATAGAACACTATGTGGCCGGTAAAAGCAATCGTCTTAAAGAATTATTAATATGGTAAAGTTAAAGCAGGCTGCAAAATGATACACTGTAGAGTTCTCGCCTATGTTCTAAATATGAGTTAAACATTAAACAAGTTCACGTACATACATATACAAAGAAAAGGCCTGAAAGAAATGCATGAAAAAAACTAAATAATTGCCAGGCAGTCACTGAAACTTGGTAATTTTGGACTGTGGACTGTGGAATTATAGGGTTCCTCATTCTTTTTAAAAAATAAAAGTTCCTGAGTTTTATAAATGAGTAGCATTACTCTCAAAGGCAAGGGAAGAACTTAGTTTAAAAAATATGAATGGCCAATTAAAAACACCTTTAAAAGGGCAGAAAACACCGATATACACAGAAGTACAGAAAACTCTCATAGAAAATTATAAGCATAGTGGAAGACTGTTTACCTGGATATATCAGTGAAGTGTTAAATAGAAAACTTATAAACTAAAACTAAAAAGCACATATACCATTCATCTAGCCTTTGCTTGCCACGGACAAAATTATAAAATGATTCTAAATAAACTCACCTCTTTAGCCTCTGTTCTAGTAACACTGCTCTGAGAAGCAACAACACTTTCTTCTTTAAGTTTCCTCTCTTCTTTTATACCTAGATTCACATTAAACACATCGTTAGTAATTTTATTCATGCTGCAACCTCGTAACAGATGAAGTTACACAAAACTTTTCTTAATAAAAGTAATAAGATAGGACAAATAAAAATTGTGGACAAAATCTATTTAGTCCTCAAACAGATTCAAAATGCACATTAAAATAACAAGGTCTCTATACAGTTGCTGTAAAGAAAGAGCTTAACCACTTTTTTTGGGGGTGGGGTGGGGGTGGGTGTTGGCACGCCTCACAGCTTGTGGGATCTTAGTTCCCCAACCAGGGATCGAACCCATACCCCCTGCAGTGGAAGCACAGAGTCCTAACCACTGGACTGCCAGCTTAACTTCTTTCAGTGCCCAGCTTAACTTCTTTTAATCCAGTGGTTTTCAAAGTTATCTGAGTAAAGAAAAGTTCTCACAGAATTCCTACGAATATCCTGTGGAATACTGCCCTTTGAAATATTATCTGGGGAAGTGGTACTACAGACCAAGTTCTTTTGTTACCTGTTTTTTTAGTGATCTGGAGAAGCCGTCTTGCCCCTGGGGTGGCCTCAGGCTGAGGCTGGGAGCTGGTGCTGCTCTCAGAACTCTGCTGCATCCTCAGAGCCTTCTCCAGTTTAATTTCCTCCAGCGTCTTGATATGCACTTCCTGCATAGACTTCGCTCTACCTGCAGGTTCCTCTGATTGTCCTCTGCTGGCTACTACAGGTGGCAAAACCACTGTTTTTTTAATTTCATTATCAGTCTTTAGCTTGATGCAGGTTACGTCCTTTCTGCTTTTTTGTCTCTCTGCTTCCTGCTGCCGGTGTTTCTTTTCAGCCAAGACCTCAGAGAACGTTTTGATTCGGATAGTGGAGGAGGTTCTTGTTCCTGTTGTAGAATCATCAACTTTTGAAGGTCCTTCTGTCTTGAGTTTAGTTTGCAATTCTCCACGTTTCTGACTGGCTCTTTCGAGAAGAATTTCTTCTAATGTCTTCACGTGGATCTCACCAACTTTAGTAACTCTCTCTGCTTTCATGGGGGAAAAACAAATCACTGTACTTGGGTTTCATCTCTTAATGACTTATGATCTCTCTATTCTTGGATCAGGACAGAGTCCAATAGAGTGGTATCACTTAGGCAAGCAATTAAAATGGTCAAAAGCACATTAGTTTCAACCTCAATTTTAGATAATGCCCCTCAAGGAAAACTCTTAGGAGGCAAAAATTAGTGATTTGGATTGCTATTCAGAAGCTTATTCTTGAGGATCCTGAAAGCCATTTACTAGTTAGAGAAGCTTGTCATTATAAATCTTACCAATAAAAATAAATTCTTCCATTTGTGCACAGATATAAACACATGCTAGACACTATGCTAGAAATATAATGGCAAGCAAAATGCAAACTCTGCCCACATGTACTGATAGTTCGCAGTCTAACGGACCAATAATTAAACAACGACAAAGTATGGTAATGATAACAGCTTTCATAAAGGAGGTAAAGTTGACCCTTAAACAATACAGGGGTTGGGATGGGGTATTGGGGCACCAACTCCTATGCAGTTGAAAACCCGCATATGTAACTTTACAGTATCCATGGTTCTGCATCTGCAGATTCAACCAACCAACCATGGAACGTGTAGTACTGTAGTACATACTTATTGAAAACAAATCCACGTATAAGTGGACCCACGCAGCTCAAACCCATGTTGTTCAAGGGTCAATTGTATAATGCTATGTAGGAGCATACAGCAAGAACACCAACCTTTTTCTACAGATTGGTTAAGGGAAGCTTTTCAGAGTAATATTTAAGTGACACCGAAAGGATGAAAAGGAAGTAAAACACATGACAAGACAGAAGAAAAATGAGAAAGGCCCAGAGACTGGCATGCCACTGAAGAGCTATTTTTAATGATACATTAATCATTCTATATTTGTTTAAACTAAAGAGAAAATTTCACACTTGGCACATACGCCTGTCCTCATTACTGAAGGGCCTAAAGAAAGAAATAATGAAGCGATGTGAGAAAAATAAGAACAATTTGGAGATTATACACACACATATTTAATCACCAACACCTTTTAAAGAAAGATCAAAACAAAAAATATCCTTTTACAACCTTAAACATATCACTTCTGTCTCACCTTCTGAATCTTTGAATATGCTGTCCCTTCTATATGGAATATTCCCTACTGGTCTCATTTCTCCTGCTGTTTAGTTAGTTTAAAGTGAGTTCAGGTTAGAACCTGATGCCCTCCAGTCTAGTTTGTTTCTCTGATCACAGCACTGATCACACAGTATGGTAACTCCTTGTAATTCCAACCATACTAGATACTTCATGAGAACAGTGACTATGTTTAATTATTTTAGTACAGTACCTGTTACAGAGGAAGCACTCACTGATTTTCTTAGGTTTTTTAAATAAAAATTCTTCCATTTCAAGATGGTAGTCTGATCTCAAAACCACCACTTTAAGAAAGTATGTGAATATGGTCAGTGGTTAAGAATCCGCCTGCCAATGCAGGAGACACGAGTTCAATCCCTGGTCCAGGAAGATCCCACATGCCACGGAGCAACTAAGCCAGTGCACCACAACTACTGAGCTTGCGCTCTAGAGCCCGTGAGCCACAACTACTGAGCCCTCGTGCCACAACTACTGAAGCCTGCCCACGCTCCACAACAAGAGAAGCCACCACAACGAGAAGGCCACACAACGAAGAGTAGCTCCCACTCGTCACAAAGTAGAGAAAGCCCGCGTGCAGCAACAGAGACCCAACGCAGCCAAAAATAAATAAATAATACATGTATTTAAAAAAAAAAAAAAAGAATGTGAATGGTGACACAGAGACCTTGTTTCCCTACACTACAAAATTTCATCAAAACAATAGAGAAGACATTAAAAGAATAAATCCACAATAGCAATGGAAAACAAGGATGCTACTGGCAGAACATAAATTTGAGGAATTTGAGACAGAAAGATGTCTGAAATTAGAGAAACAGAAAAAGAATAGATAAAACCATAGGAGTGAGATCTGTTCTTCAAAAAACAGGCAAAGAAAACTGCCAAACTAGTATGAAAATTAACAGTGGTATAAATTAAGGATGGTTTACAACAGAACAGCTGGATCAATCAAGACCTTCTCCTGAGAACTGCTCCCTAAAAACAGGAGAATCTGTCAGGGAAGGGAGCACATTATGAGGATGTTGGGGCTGAAAAGAAGTAGAGCGTGAAAATTTCAGGCTTTCACAAATGCCAAGAAGAAAAAGGAGAGGTGAGGGAGAAAAGTAAAAAGCAAAGCTAGAAAATGAAACTAGTTGCACTCTGAAAGTAAAGAAAGGCTTTCTTACTGTAGCAATCATATGAGCCCTCAGCCTTGCAGCCTGCAACCGACACAAGCTGCCATTTAGTGCACCGTCTCTACTTAGGCAAACAGATCTCCCAGCCAGGAGAGAGGACCACTTGGGAAAAAGACCTTTAGGATCACGGGCCCAGTGATTCTAGGTTGTAAGAAACCTAGGCCCAGTACTTACAACTATGAAAAAGCAACATTAAAAATGAACCAAAATGAAGAGAAGCAATGAGGAAGACAAAATAACATACAAACCCATTAAAAAAAAAAAAAGATTCAAATTAGAAACCCCAATCAATGAAACAGAATAGAGAGCCCAGAAATAAACCCACATGCCTACGGTCAATTAATCTTAGACAAAGGAAGCAAGAATATACAATGGAGAAAACACAGTCTCTTCAGCAAGTGGTGCTGGAAAAGCTGGACAGCAGCATGTAAAATCAATGAAGTTAGAACACACCCTCACACCACCATGTACAAAAATAAACTCAAAACGGCTTAAAGACTTAAATATAAGACATGACACCATAAAACTTAGAAGAGAACATAGGCAAAACATTCTCTGACATAAATCGTACCAATGTTTTCTTAAGTCAGTCTCCCAAGGCAATAGAAATTAAAGCAAACAAAAACAAAAACAAAACAACCAAATGGGACCTAATCAAACTTACAAGCTTTCATACAGCAAAGGAAACCATAAACAAAAAGAAAAGACAACCTACAGACAGGGAGAAAAATATCTGCCAATGATGCGCCCAACAAGGGCTTAATTTCCAAAATATAGAGACAGCTCATACAACTCAACAATTAAAAAAAAAAAACGCAATCGAAAAATGGGCAGAAAACCTAAATAGACATTTTCCCAAAGACATACTGATGGCCAACAGGCACATGAAAAGATGCTCAACATCACTAGTTATTAGAGAAATGCAAATCAAAACTACAATGAGGCACACTGGTCAGAATGGCCATCATCAAAAAGCCTACAAACAACAAATGCTGGAGAGGGTGTGGAGAAAAAGGGACTCTCCTACACTGCTGGTGGGAATGTAAACTGGTGTAGCACTATGGAAAACAGTATGGAGGGTCCTCAAAAAACTAAAAATAGAATTTCCATATGATCGTGCAATCCCACTCCTGGGCGTATATCCAGAGAAAAATATAATTCGAAAAGATACATGCACCCTGATATTCACTGCAGCACTACTTACAATAGCCAAGACATGGAAGCAACCTAAATGTCCACTAACAGATGAATGGATAAAGAAGATGTGGTACATATATACAATGGAATACTACTCAGCCATAAAAAATGAAATAATGCCATTTCCAGCAACATGGATGGAACTAGAGATTATCATACTAAGTGAAGTAAGCAGAAAGAGAAAGACAAATACCATATACTATCACTTACATGTGGAATCTAAAATATGACACAAATGAACTTATCTATGAAACTGAAATAGACTCACAGACATAGAGAGTAGACTTGTGGTTACCAAGGGCGGGTGGGGTGGAGGAGGGATGGATTAGGAGTTTGGGATTAGGAGATGCAAACTATTACATATAGGATGGATAAACAACAAGGTCCTACTTATAGCACAGGGAACTATATTCACTATCCTGTGATAAACCATAATGGAAAAAATACGAAAAAGAATGTGTATAGATGTATAAATGAATCACTCTGCTATACAGTAGAAATTAATGCAACACTGTAAACCAACTATATACTTCAACAAAATACATTTTTAAAAATAAAAAATAAATTACTTTTAAAAAAAGAAAGAAGCCCCAGAACTGCCTGAAATCAGGCTGTACAAAAGGAGAAATCAGAGAACTAAAAAAAGTTCTTGGAAAACAAAAAGCCAAGTGACAAAATAAATCCAACCTAATTAAAAAAAAAAAAAAAGACAAGGCTAGTAGAATATCAGCCATCTAGAACAGGGTCAGCAAACTATAGTCCATGGGCCAAATCTGGCCATGGTCTAAATTTTATAAATAAAGCTTTACTGGAACACAGCTACACTAATTCATTTACATATTGCAAATGGCTGCTTTCACACTACAGTGGCAGAGTTGAGTAGTTGCAACAAGAGATTGTGAACCTCAAAGCCTAAAATATTTACCATCCGATCCTTCATAGGAAAAGTTTGTCAATTCCTAATATAACCAAGCAAAAGTCATAGAAAGTGAGGCAAAAAAACAAAGGAATGGAAAGTATGAAGGCAAGGTTAAGACACATGGAGCATATGTCCAAAAGTTCCAACATCTAATAACAATTCCATAAAGAGAAAACAAAAAGAAGGGTGGGGAGGACATACTCAAAGAAATTAGAGGAATATTTTCTACAACTAAAAAAGTTAAGTCCTTAGATTCAAACGGCCCACTAAACACTGAGCATAATGAACAAAAAGATCCATGTTTAGATCTATCATAGTGAAGTCCCAGCCTAGTAGGAAGAAAAAAGAGGAAATCCTCAAAGTTTCTGAAGAGTAAATTCAGGTTGTTTACAAAAGAATGTTTGACATCAGATTCCCTTTTTATGATACTTATCCTTATCTAAAGATAAGGATAGGATGAAAAAGGAAAAGCACAGGCTAACACCGTTCATACATATAGATATAAAAATTTAAATGCATTACTGAATCCAGCAATATTTTAATAAAAAAGCTGGATGGTTGAATACACAAAATGTTCATTTTATTATTCTTTAAAATTGTACATAGGTATATACACTTAGGTAGTTATATCTCACAATTTTAAAAGTCTAAAAATTAGAGTACAGGAGGAATATGATGAAGAAAATTAAAATTACTTAAAAGTTCAACACCCATATAGGAACCTTGAGAAAAAGTGTGTATGTCATCCTAGGATATATAATATTTGACTAAAGGAGTACTTTTAAATATACTCTAGGCTTTAGTAAATAAGATAAAAAATAACTTCAAGAATAAAGGATCTTAATGGAAATTGTGGCTCAAGAACGAGTTATTAATCTAAAGAATTAAATTCTGACAACACCACAAATATTCTTGTAAAAAATTAAATAAACTGTATTAAATATATATTTAATCTAAAAAAAAAAAAAAAAAGTTCAACACCCAGATAAAACCAATGTTAATATTTCGGTGTATCTTTTTTTCTAGGCATATATTTTTATAAAACTGGAAATCATCTCATATGTATGTGGACATTTTCCCTAAGGAATATGTTTCTATAATAAGAAAATAAACTTCATTCCCCACCCCCCCCCAAAAAAGATTCGTATGTTGCCCTAAGACAAAAGCACTGTGTATACTTTCATAACCTTTCTTCGTTCAATACAAGGGGATAAGTTTCCCATATCATTATTGTTCAGAACATGACTTTTCATGACAGCAATTATTTTAGTACATAACTATCTTAATTCCTTTTTGTTAGCTTTTTAGATTATTTCTAATTTCTGGTTATTAATGCTATCATAAACAATCATTTTGCCACCTTTAACTACAAAAAGAGAACTCATTCCAGTGAGAAAACTATTACTTAAAAAGCAAACCCACAAAAAACAGAAAACATAAGCCCCAACATAACTCAAAAGGTAAACTGGAGAAAAAGCAAAGATTCTAACAGCAAGGAAAAAAATATCAGGAGCTGGCATTAGAGTTTACCTACCTGCTGCCTCCTCATTGTTTAGACCAGCTGACATGCCTAATCGCTCCTTCAGAGACTTGGAAACTTGAACTGTTTGGGGAAAAAAAAAAAAAAAAGTTGGGGACTTCCCTGGTGGTGCAGTGGTTAAGAATCCGCCTGCCAATGCAGGAGACACGGGTTCAAGCCCTGCTCCGGGAAGATCCCACATGCTGCAGAGCAACTAAGCCCGTGCGCCACAACTACTGAGCCTGCGCTCTAGAGCCCGTGAGCTACAACTACTGAAGTCCATGCGCCTAGAGCCCACAGCAATCAATCAATCAATCAATCAATAAATGAACACTGTCTTTAAAAAAAAAAGTTGAACAGAGACTTTTTATAGGTCAAAAATCTTTTTCAAAGGTCACAAATTAGGCTTATACTTGTTTTCTAATGAAAATGCTTTTCAAAAATCTATTCAGGTCTTAGAACTTTTCTTCTTCACAGTACAGATAGATCTATACAAATAATGGATTCTCTAGAGCACTTTGGAAAGCACAAAGAAAAAGTCCTCTCTTTTACATCTGAAGAGCAAAAATTAGTGAATTGAAGGAAATAATTTTGTTACTGTGCAACATTCTAAAATCTTATCATTCTAAAATCTTATTGGCATCAAAAGGTTTTTTCCCCCCTAGATCCATCTGAAATATGCTCTTTAGTTATGAGAGTCTTCAATACGATTGATAGGCAAAAGGGAAGGAAATTTGACTGCAAAGAAAAAAAGTAATTTCTGTTTACAGCTTTCAGAATATAAGAAAGCCCCCAAACAAGAACATCTACTCATCAAAGCCTCTTGGGCTAGGGGAGAAGTGGAAAGAAGTATCTTATCTTAGGCAGAAGTTAAAACTAAACACAACAAGGAAAAAAACACCTTTTTTTTTTTTTTTGTAGGTAATTAACACCACTGTTTCACTGCAAGTGAGACAAGGGGAAAAAAATCCAACCCTTTACTTCCTTCTATAAATAAAACTTCAACTATAAAATCATTCTAACTTCCAAATATCTCTCAAATTAGTCTGCATCTCTTCATACCAACTTCTAGAACACTAAATCTATGCCATTAACTCCTCTTGCCTGGATTATTTTAACAGCCTGCTAACTCATTCCTGGACAGCACTCTTATACCCTTTCTCCATATTTTAGATGATGGTTCCAAAATGCCAATATGAGGATCTCTGATCCTTGTTTATAACTTTCCCATTGTTTGCTACTATCTTAGGATAAGCCCAAACTCTCTAATATGGCTTAAAAGGTTCTATTATCAGCGGTCCCCAAACTTTTTGGCACCAGGGACCGGTTTCGTGGAAGACAATTTTTCCACGGACCCAGGGTGGGGAGGGGGTGGTTTTGGGATGATTCAAGCACATTATGTTTATTGTGCATTTATTTCTATTATTATTACATTGTAACATATAATTAAATAATTATACAACTCACCATAATGCTGACAGGAGGCAGAGCTCAGGGGGTAATGCAAGCTATGGGGAGTGGCTGTAAATACAGATGAAGCTTCGCTTGCTCACCTGCTGCTCACCTCCTGCTGTGCGGCCCGGTTCCTAACAGGCCACGGACCGCTACCTGTCCGTGGCCCAGGGGTTGGGGACTCCTGCTCTATATGACCAATCCCTTCTTCCTCTCCAGTTACCATGCTCTTCATTCCAATTCTGATTCAGACACAGTGAGTCCCTTGAGCTCTGTGCCTTCTGTGTATTATACTCTCTGCCTCTGGCCCTTCAACTTTACCTGGCTAAATCATGTTTCAGGTCTAAGCTTCAATATCATTTCCTCTGGGAACCTTTCCCTGACAGATGGTGAGATTAGGTGCCCTTCCTATGTGCTCCCATAACACTGTGTACTTTCTCTGTCACAGAATTTATCACAATATGTGGAAGAATTCCTATCTGCCATTATACTACAAGCTCCTGAGGTCTGTGACGGTGTTTATTTTTATCCAATGGTGTCTACCTAGAATCCAGCAGAGTAAACATTCAAATGTTTGTTGAACGAATAATAAAACAGACACAAGAAGATAATAATCTTATTAACCTGAACAAAAAGAATGACAAACCATACCTGTTAACATTACAAGAGACAAGCGTCAGGATTACACACACAAAGTATATTAGAACAAAAGTACCTTTCTTTGGTGTTCTGTCAGTGTTAGTCTCTGGAGCTTCAACTTTCTTCCCTAGCCTTTGTGCAAGGCTACGCTTTAATGGAGGATCACTGTCACCACCTACAAACAGAGAGAGGGAACTCAGTTTAAGATTTCAAGTCAATCTTTAGCAAGGTCAAGGAATACAAGCAAAAACAGACAATGTAGAATAATTCTGTAAGTTTTCTGCATTTATATGATGTGTTCATTCACTAGCTTCCTTATAACTCAATGTTAGAGAAGGAATAAAAATGTCCCAGAAAAAAGAGGTAAGGAAGGAGACAAAAAAATTAGAATGCACAAATTAACATTTACCAAATAACTAAAACTATAAATGGAGGATTATAAACCCTGATTAAAGCTGAAATTCAGGATTAGGAATATGTGAAAAAAAAAATCTTCATGCACAAAAAAAATCTTTAACTAGCCAACTGTTGAATTCTAGGTTGAACTGTGATTAAATACAACTGGGATGATTAGGAGGACAGCAAAAGAACCATAAAATTTAAAATTTTCCAGGGACATGAAGACTCCAAAGGCCAAAGAGCCCCTTTCTTCAATCCCAGATAAGAAATCTAAGGTTATGAAAGATGCTGTATCTTAACCAAGTCACCAATTAGTGACAGAGCCAGGACCTGAACCAAGTTTCCTGACTCCTGGTTTATTGCATTACATTGCTCAATACAAGCTGTTTAAATGTCACAAGTTTTAAAAACTATTCTTTGGATCACTTGACTGAAGGTAGAACTTTAGCAGGGTCCCATAAAAACTTTAAAGACCCTACACAGAATGTACTTTTCTCTCTCCTCTTATTTGTAATTTAAATATACAACCCCAAATCACAAAGTTTATTACACATATGCTGATATTAAAATAGATTATTTCCATAATTTTTTACCTAAATTTCTCAGGCAGCGAGAATAGTATAAAACAAAACACAAAACAGATAAGATTTCATATTCATAAGCACATTTTAAAGGAGTATGAAGGAACCTCTGAAGTCAGATAAGATTTTCAAAATAATTATTTTGAGACAGATACACTAGGGTCAGTATACAATAATTCAGTTACATGGTAAAATACTTCCCTAAGTATAAAATAGCACTAATAAATTCAAGGACTGAATTTATATTAACTGGACACTTTGTTTTCCCTCTAAAAACTCAAATTTCAATTTATCCATAGAAACAGAGATATTCTTTACTCTTTTTTAAACCGAGTACCTTCTAAAAAGTTGGCCATAATCTAATTAAAACATTATAAATTTGTATAACTTCGCACATGTCAAAAACATGAAAAGATTTTATACATGCTTTCAGCCAGAAATACAAGGGAGTTAATATCAATATTGACAGAGCATTTGTATAAAGAGAATCTTGGAGGAGATATGTAATGCACAAACAAGCAGAAAACAAAGGATATGCTCAAAACTTATCTCACCTCCTGAAAATTTTCGTCTCCCCAGTCTCTCGGTTAGACTCGATCTTACCAAAGGTTCTTCTCCTAAAATGGCAAAAACAGAATTTCTCTACCATTAGCCAATTTTTCCATATTCAGTAACTACTAATGGGTACAAAGTATGCTCTGATATTACAGTCTCTTGGAAATCAGATCTCAGTCTTAAGGAAAACTACCCACATTAAAAGAAAAAAAAAAAAATCAACCTATTAAATAATAATTTAAATAACCAAATGCACAGCCCAAAGGGAAGCAATAGCACAGTCCTAATTAATAGTAGCCAAGTACACAAAGACAAGCTGTGTCTAACCAACTGATTATAAAACCCAACTATACCTTTGCTTGTGCACTTCCATATGTTAAATGAAATCATACTTTACTCCACTGCTAACTCTCCTATATAACGTTCCATGATCACCCCAGCAAGAAGTGAGATCTCTTTCCTCTGATTCTTTGTTGTCTGAATGGCACATTTTAATGTATCTGCATACTACAATTACTTGTGTCATATTCCTTATCAGATTTAAAACTAGTAAGGGAAAAGACTTTTACATTTTTCTATAACTTAAAAGGTTTATTACAGTTCTTTACTTACAATGGACAGTCAATAAATTTGTTGGATAAAATAAACAGTATATGTAAAAATCAAATACAATACATAATGTGAGAGCTGCATGATTAAGAATTTCATCTTTTTAAACAGTAGGGTCAAATGCACTAATTTTTCATCGTTCTATCCAATCAACATACTGAAGTCTCCCTGCAAATCCACCAATATACCAACCCAAGCATTTTGCTCTCCCAGTCATTTAAAAGTAGTAGGCTGACACCTCTTAAGACCTACCTATACCCACCTTGTTTGTTGGACAGAGTTACTGTCCTCACCACAGTCCGGACATTTTCTTTTTCAGGACCTGGAATGGGCTGTGGTTGAAGTAAAAGACTGGAAACTCCCGAAGAACCTTCTAAATATAGAGAGTCAAAGAACAGTAAATAATTTATGGAAAATAAAGCTATCAGAAGTCAAGAAATTCTGCTTTTGAGACCAGGTAAATCCAACACAGACCACTGGACTACAAGTCAATCAGTTTTTCTGTTCCCGTTTGCCCACAGTGAAATGGAGTAGGGAAAGGGGAGATAATCTTATTTTTTATCTGCCTTTGGCACAATGTGAAAGTAAAATATAAAACTGTTTTGAGTGACTCAGGCACTCAATGTACTTTTATTTACTAGGAAGGCTAACATTATTCTAAACTTAACCTCAGAAGCACATCAGCTATTAAGTGTGTCAATTCAATATTTTCCATCTATATTCAATCATCTGCAAAACACAACTCCAAAGTTGCTATGGAACAATCTTTAGCAAGAAGGCACTTAGAACCAACCATTTGATTCTCTCTAAATACATTTCACACTATATAATTTTTAGGGTTGGAAATACAGATCGACCAGGCTAAGGCAAGCACCAGAAGAAAATCCTAGCAGCTCTTGAGGAAGAATTCATCTACTACAAAATAAACTTTTTCCTCTTTTAAATAATAATTTAGGGAATTCCCTGGCGGTCCAGAGGTCAGGACTCCATGCTTCCACTCCAGGGGGCACGGGTTCGATACCCGGTTGGGGAATTAAGATCCCGCAAATCATGCAATGCGTTCAAAAAAAAAAAAAAAAGCTTATATGCTATTCTTTAGAGTTACATTTCTCAAAATAAACAAGTTCTTTCAGGTTCTTCATTGTACATGCCTAACTCTGAACAGTTAGGGACTGAAACAGCTGCAATGGGTTAAAAAAGCAACTGTGATTTAAATAAGACTGTGTTTTACTTCAAAGAAGCCACAAAAATCAAAATCTATTTGCTCATTTTGGTTGGTGTCAAGTGTCCTTATTATCAGAAGTATCTTTTTTTTTTTGGCTGCATTGGGTCTTCATTGCTGCAGAAGTGTCCTTTCTATTCTTCTCTAGCAACATTCAATACTCCGTGTCAGGATTTCCCTGGTGGTCCAATGGTTAAGACTCCATGCTCCCAACGCAGGGGGCCTGGGTTCCATCCCTGGTCAGGGAACTAGATCCCACATGCATGCCGCAACTAAGGAACCCGCTTGCTGCAACTGAGACCCGGGGGAACCAAGTCAATAAATTAATTTATTTATTAAAAAAAAAAATCCTCCATGTCAAAACTCCTGATAACTCACCACCTTGCTTCTTTGATTTTTCCTTCATTTTCTTTGATTTAATTTCTTCAAGAGTTTTTATCCCAAAATTCAAACATTCACCTAAGAATGCAAATAGCAACCACATGAGGAACCAGCACCATTTCACCTTTGCATTTTATTTGTACACAGCTGGCATTCAAATGTTTGTTCAATGAATAAGAGAAATTGTGTGTGTGTGTGTATAATGGGCGCAAGGAAGATGGAGGTGGTGGTAATCATGAACTAAATTTCAAAGGTATTTAAAATAGTCTGGGCTCACTCAACAGTGCTGTAAGATTTATGAGCAGGAACCAGCATCAATATAGCCTCTTCTTACCTTGTTTTAAATTGACCCCAGGTTTCCGGGCAGAAGCCACTCGTAATCCGTTATGAACTTCAGGAGTTGGTTGCAGGGTAGGTGTTTTGGTTTCATCACCTTCCTCAGAAAACTGATCTATATTATCAGAATTTAAGGCAAATTTCCAATTAAAAACAGGTCTAGAGCTTCAAGTCTGATTCTAATTCACTAAGTTACCCTGATCATTTACTTGCCTTAAAGAAAGAGCTAAAGCTTACCATCATCATCTTCATCATCATCTGCAGCATTGATTACCACTGGTGGATGTGTAGGGCTAGGAACATTTTCTGAACTTTCCACTTTCATAACACTTCGCAGTTGAGGAGAGGGATTAGACTGGACAGATAATTTGTTCTGCTGAACTGTGAGCTGGCCAGCCTTCACTTCCTCTTCTGGTGACTCAGGCACAGTGGGCAACACAGCTAGACGTACAAAGTTAGTCATAAATTAAAAATAGAAGATACAGTCCCAATTCATCAAAAATCTCCAACAGAACAGTATGGAGGTTCTTTAAAAAACTAAAAATATAGCTACCACATATCCCAGCAATCCCACTACTGGGCAAATACCCTGAGAAAACCATAATTCAAAAAGAGTCATGTACCACAGTGGTCATTGCAGCTCTATTTACAATAGCCAGGACATGGAAGCAATCTAAGTGTCCATCGACAGATGAATGGATAAAGAAGATGTGGCACATATATACAATAGAATATTACTCAACCATAAAAAGAAATGAAATTGAGTTATTGGTAGTGAGGTGGATGGACCTAGAGTCTGTCATACAGAGTGAAGTAAGTCAGAAAGAGAAAAACAAATACCGTATGCTAACACATATATATGGAATCTAAAAAAAAAAATGGTTCTGATGAACCTAGGGGCAGGACAGGAATAAACACATAGACGTAAAGAATGGACTTGAGGACATGGGGAGGGGGAAGGGTAAGCTGGGACGAAGTGAGAGAGTAACACTGACATATATACACTACCAAATGTAAAACAGATAGCTAGTGGGAAGCAGCTGCATAGCACAGGGAGATCAGCTTGGTGCTTTGTGACCACCTAGAAGGGTGGGATAGGGAGGGTGGGAGGGAGACGCAAGAGGGAGGAGATATGGGGATATATGCATATGTATAGCTGATTCACTTTGTTATAAAGCAGAAACTAACACACCGTTGTAAAGCAATTATACTCCAATAAAGATGTTTAAAAAAAAAAAAATCTCCAACCACCTATCATAAGTTTGGTGATTTTCTTTGAGCATTATGTCCTTTTAATTTATGTCTTTTAATTAAAATTTTAATCTAATTTTTAATTTCCCCATTTTCCCAATTAGGTTTTAAACTCCCAGGGAGGGAAAACGTGGCTTTCAGCTAATAACTATTCACTGCACGTAAACACACTCAAAGTGGGTGCTCAAAACAGAGAATAAACAGGAAGCTAGATGCACAGTAACTATTTACAAATTCTAGATGTTAAATTTTAATACCGAAATCCTAGGCTTTTTGATCAAGCAGCTTTTTAAAGAGATAGCGGGCAATACTTCTGAATTAAACCAGAAAGGAGTGAGCCTTTTTTCCCCTTAAATAGAGATAAAAATATATATCCATTAAATTTTAATCACATAGCAGATGTGGCTTTTAAATGGCTGATCACTCCACTAGGAAATCACTTTAAAAGGACTTTAGAAATAAATACTAGCTTTTGGCAGAGTGTAAGTTTCATTTTAGATTACACCCTAGAGCAGGGGCAGGGTTAGCAAATGTTTTTCTGTAAAGAGGTATATAGTAAATATTTTAGGCCTTGTAGATCTTGTCTCAACTACTCAACTCTGAAGCAGTAGCACAAAATCTGGCCACAGAAAATATATAAACAAATGGGCAGGGCTTCATTTCAATAAATCTTTATTTTACAAAACAGGTGGAAGACCAGACTTGCCAACACCCCTGGCCTGGAGAATCAAGTTTCTTTTGAAAATCTCTATAGATATGATAAGAAAATGGGAAATGAGGTAATAAGCTATAGTAATCTAAACTATCTTGCCAAGAAACATTTGTGAAGCAGCATGGATTCTGGCAACAAAGTTTTAATTGTGACTGCTATTTTATTGGCTTATGACTGTGTACAAGTCATTTAACCTTAATAAAGTTCAGTTCCCTCACCTGTGAAGTGAAAATAATACTGCTCTCTCACAAGACTAAAAGAAGGCAATGTTTATAAAGTACTCTGTACATTGTACATGTAGGTATTCTTTATATAATAGCTATTCTTTTAAAATTGAAACGAATCTCACTTTTGCTTGGAGGTAGGAAAAGGCCATCAACAAAACGTCCTCTGTTGTGATGAAAAGCACAGTTTAGTTTCTGACATCCCACTGGCTGATTTTCCCAATAACAAGGAATCTCACTGCGTTTTTTCTGTAAGAGGAAAAACACATTGTTTTCAAATAAAAAACAGTGTGACCTGTATTAATTTGGTCATGTTTTCTGGACAAAGTTCATACAAGGTTAAAAAATCTGAGGCATGTGAAATGATTTTGAGTATGAGGAAGAAGGGTTGCTGAAAGTAACATATTCTAGCATGACAGAGAGATGAAAGGAGCAGGGAAGTAGTCTGCTATTCTTTCCTCCTTGCCCTCATCCTTGAACTCCTAAATGTCTACATTTAATTTAGAAAAGCACGGTAATATAGTAGGTAAGATTATGGAATCAAAGATAAGAGTCAGAATCTCTATTATGTTACTTATTGACCGTGTGATGTCAAATAATTTAATACCTCTTAGTCTCACTTTCCTCAGCTATAAAATGGGAGTAACAGTAGCTATTAATTAGTTTCTCATGAGAATTAAATGAAATAATGCACATGAAGCACTTAGCACACAGAAAAGACTCAATAAACTGCAGTTATTATTTGAAGCTGAGAGTTCAAGACTTGGAAAAATTCTTCCCATTCGTGACTTCTAAAGGTTCATGTAACACACTAGGATGGTATTTTTCCTTCCCAAGCTACCTCGCTCTTATAAAGGGGAACAAGAAAAACAAGAATACCGGTAAATCTAGAATGATTTGCTGGATAACAGGATATATGTCCAAGAGAAATACATACATAAGTTCTAATATACACATTAGATGTATATAAAGAATATTCAAAGAACACTATTTGTAACAGCTCCAAAATGGAAACAAACCAAATGTACATCAACACTAGAATGGATAAATACATTGTAGTATATTCATAAAATACAATGCTATCCTGTAATGAGAGGGAATAAACTTAACACCATGGGTGTAGAACGAAAGAAGCCAGACACAAAAGAGCACATACTGTATGATTCCATTTATGTAAAGACCAAAACAGGCAAACTCCTCTATTGCAGAGTAGTCAAGACGGTGATTAGTTTTGGGGGTGTGGTGAGTGACAATGAAGAGATAAAGGGGGAAGACAGAGTGTTAGAAATGTTCTATTTCTTGATCAGGGTGCTAGTCTAGTAAGTATATTCACTTTGTGAAAATTCTTCAACTTGTAAGATTATGATATGTACACATTTCTATATAT
This sequence comes from Eubalaena glacialis, assembly GCF_028564815.1. Classification (NCBI taxonomy): domain Eukaryota; kingdom Metazoa; phylum Chordata; class Mammalia; order Artiodactyla; family Balaenidae; genus Eubalaena; species Eubalaena glacialis. Next base: position 35,218,359 of record NC_083718.1, read on the forward strand.
ACTTTAACAAATAGTTCAATAAAGAAAAAGAAAAAAAAAGACGTGATAAGCACTTCTGAAAAGCAACTAAATTCTGATTAATAACCTGCATTATGTTGGATCTCTCATAATAAGCAGCCTAAGGATTAAATTTCCGGGAAAGAACAGAAGCACTACTTCAGAAATGTTTAAATATGGAGGAAAGAAACAGAGGAACAATGACCATTACAAAAAGATCCTTAAATGTATCAAAAAGGGTGAAGATCCCAATATCTACTATACTGGGAGATTGATAATTTGATAATACACTGTGTTGGTAGGGATGTGGAAGAATCATGGAGTCCCACATACTGATAATGAAAATATAAATTAGCTCAACATCTCTGAAAGGTGATTGGGTAAAAACTATGTAAAAAATTTATGTCCTGCACTTACTGCCGCATATTTTAAGAAAGTACAGCAAATAACTTTGCCTCTGAAAAAACTGGATAGTATTTATTAGTCTCCCGTTACACTTAAAAGGTAGGTATAATAGATACCATTGTTTTTTAGAATAACAACAATTATTCTATTACTCCTTGAGGCAGAATCTAATGCCAATCTTCCTTGCTCCTGGATTTGTGTTTGCTTAAGTTTTTACTTCTTTCCTGAAAGCAATCTTCAAATTACTGGATGACTACTGTGAGAGCATCCTCTTTATACAGGAGTCACATGACATTTATTTGATCTGTTTAATACTTTTACTGAATTTTGTTTCAAAATAAAAAGTAATACATAAGCAATGAAGATGACTTGGAAAATAAAATTAATGCCTGTTAGGCCATTACCCAGTGAGAGTCACTTATTTTGGTATAGAATTCTTTTTCTTAAAAAACAAAAACAAAAACCTGTAGAATGTATTGATTCACACTTAAAAGAAAGTTGTTCCATATAATTCTGTACATTTTCACTTAGCAACACATCCTCCATAGTAACATATGATTACTCCTTTAACTTTTTAATAGTAACATAGCACATGGTCCAAAGATATACAGTTAATGCTCACATTATTTAATTAGCAAATACTGAACCATTCTGCTCAAGGAAACAGAGTTGGGTTCCTGAAAGCTCCTGGTCACATTCTCATCAAGTGATCAATACATAATCTTGTTTTATGTGTGTCTGTGTTTAAAGACACCTTATTTAATAAATATCATTGGGGACTTCCCTGGTGGCGCAGTGGTTAAGAATCCGCCTGCCAATGTAGGGGACACAGGTTCAATCCCTGGTCTGGGAAGATCCCACATGCTGCGGAGCAACTAAGCCCATGTGCCACAACTACTGAAGCCCGCATGCCCTAGAGCCCGCACACCACAACTACTGAAGCCCGCGCACTCCAGGGCCTGTGTGCCGCAACTACTGAAGCCTGTGTGCCTAGAGCCAGTGCTCCACAATGAGAAGCCACCACAATGAGAAGCCCACACACCGCAATGAAGAGTAGCCCCCACTCGCTGCAACTAGAGAAAGCCTGTGCACAGCAACGAAGACCCAATGCAGCCAAAAATAAATAAAATTTTAATAAATAAATAAATATCATTGATTCATTAACACTGAACTCAAGGTCAATAGCGCTGTAACTCACACCTGAATGAAGCTTATCGAGCACTCGTGTTTTCTACACAAGGCACGTAAGAGCTTTCTTGCACTTAGGGACATTACATACAGCACTTCAGCACTACACTTGGGGGCCATTTAAAACAGCAAAATCACAAACAAAAAGCACAAAAATGCAAACAAACATGGCACTAAATAGATCATGAAGAGGACATCTGTACTGATTTTGGGGTTATAAATAAATTTTAGCATATATACAAATTTGCAAATATGGAACCCATGAATAATGAAAGTCGATGCATCTAGAAAGGGGGGTATACAGTAAAACGACTCCTTACCAATCCCGTCGCCCCTCTCCTATAGTCATTGTTGTTAGGTTTCTCCTTTATACTTCCAGAGATATTTAAAATGCATATACGAGTGAAAAATAAATTCTTTTCCTTATCTTTTTTTTAAACACAAATGGTAGTATATTACACACTTTATTCTGTCCTTTGCTTTTTCAGTGACACTATATCCTGATCTTTTCATATAAATAAATAAGTAGTATCCCTTTAAAATTTTTTGGTAACAGCTGCCCAGCACTCCACTGTATGAATGTAATAAAATTTATTTTAAATGAAGGTTCGGTTGCTTCATACACTTTACATATTACAAATTATGTTACAATGAGTAATTCTGCATAGATCTCATTTTGCACATGAGTACAGATGAGACAAAGGTACAAGCAGTTAGTAGTTTTGAAAGATGCAGCCAAACAAGCCTCTGTGCAAAAAAGAGTTAACAGAGTAGCCCTAAGCCTGCAGTCCTCAGATAGCCTGCTTGTAAGGCTGGCCCTTTCCTGGCATGTGGGAAATTGGCTCTTAGAATGCTCCTGGTCAGTTAACTGATCACTGTGCCTAGACTGTTCATGCAAACAATATGGCTTATGCTGAACACCTGACATCTTTCTAGGAGACTAGAGTTTTGGTATGTGTTAGGTAGAGGGTGCCTATATGACCAGCCCCAATAAAAAAATTTGGATGCTGATCTAATGGGCTTCCCTGGGCAAAAACACCCCACACATGTTGCTGCATTTTCACCACTGGGGGAAGTGTATGTTCTTTGTGACCCCTTATGGGAGGGAAAGATAATAAAAGAAACCCACACATGGATTCCTCCAGACTCTGTGTTTTTTTCTTTTATGATCAGTGTATCCTTACTATATCACTGTAATAAATCTTAGCCATGAATAAACCATATGCCAAGTCCCATGAGTTTTTTAGAAAATCTCCAAACGCAGATGTTCTTAGAGACTGACACACCTTTCCTAGGAGTTGTGCCAGTTTACACTCTGCTCACAATGTTACAACATGATTTTTTGAAAGTTCCAGAGTATTTCTTTTTCTGAATGTATTTAGTGAATTCCCTATTTGGAAGACAGCATAGAATGTAGTTGAGAGACCATAAATCTGAAACCAGAATGGAGTAGTTATTTATATAACCACAGGCATACAAATTGCATATTTAGTCTCTTTCTTCTTTCCCCACCCCCTCTCAAACAATTCAGTCCAAAGTCATTAGGTGAAGCTGAGAGAGGCAGGCATTCATGTTGGGAGAGGGAAGGGCAAGTGGCCCAGAGCAAGGTGTTGGAGGTTGACTGAGATGAGGAAGGTATCCACGTGACAAGGTGGAACCGGCATAGGGTGTCAGGGTTAGTAAGGCATTTGTGTAGGAGGATGGCCTGGCACAAGGTTGGCGTCTGAGAAGGGTGAGCAAGGCTTTTATGCAGAAGGGATCCTAATGTAGGGTGAGGAGGGTATACTCATGGAGTGTCAGCCTAGAATGGGCATCAAAGATCAAGTGGGGTGAGGAAGGCAGGCTCTTCTGATTGGGTCCTGGTACAGTCAGAGAATGAGCAGGGTGAGGAAAACAAGCATCTCACATGGGAGGGCTGCCCAACACAGAGTATCAAAGCCCAAGGATGTGAAAAAGGCATCCATGGTGGGGAAGAGAGATCCGGAGCAGGGTGAGGAAGGAGTCCTCACAGTGGAGCAAGGTGGGAGGCCTGCCCTGGTACAGGATGTCAGAATCGAAACAAGGTGAGAAAGACGTCCTGTGCAGGAGCAGCCTCATGTGACATCAGAGCCTGAGAGGAAGAAATAGGCTGTGATACACTGTCTAGTTTACATAACTAGGGGACTGATCAAATAAGATTAAGAACAATGGAAATCAAGTTTTGGAGAAGAGAGTTACAAGTATGAATAAGAAGCCTAGACAAAGCCCTGTAGTGTTGGTAAATTGGAAGCATCTATGTGAACTCATGATTTTCAATACATAAAGTAATACACAATGATATAAATGTATGTATATACATTTATATATTCCTCTGTTCTGTCCACTGCATGCCTGGAAGCAGTGACACTCCAGGAGCAGTTACACTAGAAGGAACCAAGCCTCCTTGCAGAAATGGCTGATTCCACAACTGGAGGAGGAAAAGTACCAGATGAACCTGGATAACCTTGTTAGGCCACAAAGTGAAGACGTGTTCAAAGAATGATGGAAACATCAAAAAGACACAAAAACCAGCTTTAAGGTCTCTTACTGGCCCAAACTGAGTCAACCTGAGGATAAAAAGTGATAGTAGTGACATATAACACATTGAATAAAATAGGAAACCATGAGTTCACACATAAAAAGCTAGAAAAAAAACCTTGAGAATTTGATGAGGAATGGGATAATTACAAGGTCTCCAAGTTCCTCTCCACAAAATACTTACTAAATACAAAAAGGAAAACTTTATAGTGAAGCAATCTGGTGGATACCACCTTAATGAAGTGATCAAAGTTAACAACACCAGTAATGGGATAATTAAAATTGTACGCCACCCAATGGAAAGCAATGAGAAGAATAACACCTCTGTGATATTCCTGCCAAATACACATGATCTGAATTTAGTAATGAGAAAATATCAGATAAACCCAAATTGAGGAACACTCTACAGAATAACTGTCCTAAAACTACCAAAAATGTCAAGGCCAATGAAAGGCAAGAAAAGACTAACTGTTCGAGACAGAAGGAGACTGAAGAGTTATGGCAACTATATGCAACACTTGATTCTGGACTCACTCCTACTGCAATAAAGGATATCACTAGTACAATGGCAAAACTTGAATGGGATCTGAGGATTCAATGAAAATAATACATATATGTTAATTTTCTAATTTTGATGGTTGTATCACAGTTATGTAAAAGAGTATCTTTCTTGTTTGTAGGAAACAGTCATGAAAGTATTTGGAAGTGATAGGAAATGTCAGTAATTTACCCCTAAATGGCTTAGAAGAAAGTTTTATAATACTGTACTTGCAACTTTTCTCTAAGTTCAGATTCCTTTAAAATAAACATACAAATATTCCCCAAATATACATATATAATTTTTACACTTTGGACAGATTACCAAACTACCTTTAAGAAATACGATACCAATTCATACCATATAACATCTAGATATTAAGTGAACATTTTAATGAGAAAAATTTCACTAGGTCATTAAAAAAATTTAACCCACATGTTATATGAAATGCTATTTTTTACCCCCATATTTTTTTATTGGCCCATCAGGACACAAGACTACTTACTATAATACAAACTGAAAACTTACATCAATCTCCATGTGCCGAAACCTGCACACCTGTCGAAAACAGCGCCCTTCCTGCCATAATGTGCAAACAGTTTCATTGCCTAATGCAGCTTCACAGTGACGGAATGGACAGCTGTCACCCTGTGAACAAAGAGAATAATACAGAAAAGAACTGTGGTACCAAACTAGATCCCAGGCAAAATGTTCACTGTACATTTCTTGGTATCTAGACAAACACAAAAACAAAAAGGAGTAAGGAGAGACAGGTAAAGTAGAAAACAACTGAGATGAGATGACACGAACAATCTGAGGTCAACAAATTTTTAATTTCCTAAAACCTATTTCTTGACAGCATCCTATATCTGATGTGACAATATGAATGACACAAGCTGAGAGATGGGGCTGAAAAAGACAAGTGGGAGTATTAGGTACTCTTTAAAAATATATTTTACTGTTAATCTTCAAAACCATTTCATACATCCTGACTTGTGTAACTAGCTTTTAATGGAACATTATAAAGTAAGTTAATAGATTAGAATTTAAGTATAATTCCATACTTCACTATGTATTTCATACAACGTTAATATCTGAAACAAAATGCTACTATTGTGCAACTTGCTATATAAAATCAAAGCTTTGCTCAAAACTGACAATTTTAAACATAGCACCAATATGATTTAAGAAAAATTTTTGAAAAAAAAATCTGAAACAAAATGCTATTGTGCAACTTGCTATATAAAATCAAAGCTTTGCTCAAAACTGACAATTTTAAACATAGCACCAATATGATTTAAGAAAAATTTTTGAAAAAAAAAATCTGAAACAAAATGCTATTGTGCAACTTGCTATATAAAATCAAAGCTTTGCTCAAAACTGACAATTTTAAACATAGCACCAATATGATTTAAGAAAAATTTTTGAAAAATAATATACAAGTATAGAATCAGTCATAAAGGAACAACAGAAAATAGCAGACAGATCTAAATGGAGCTATAGAAGAATCAAGCTGAAAAACAGGAAGCTCTGACAAAGAAAAAGCAATAAAGCTGCAAAAGCTTATTTAGAAGAGTGGCTTTAGTATTCAGCAGGAAATCTGAAGCAAAAAGTCAAATCCAACCCACGACAATTTCTACAAGTACAATACAACCCACCCATTCATTTAACACAAATAAGAGCAAATTGGCCAGCCACAGTAAAAGTGCTCCTAATTCCAAAAGCACCCTGAACAGATTAATTACAGCTAGAAGAACACTGAATGATGATTAAATGCTATGAACCTTTTTATTTTTGGAGAATATGGAGAACATAAAATGAAGAGAAAAAAATGATGAAGAATGAATTCCCTTAGGAATGCTACCCTTTACTAAAAAACTGACAGCAGATAATAAATAGCTGAGCAAAACATAAAGACGACTTGGTATATTGGGAAAATCGTATCCAATTTTATTAGGGAAATCACAGAAAGAAATGATTTAGAGATGCCAATTCTTACTTTAGTACATGTAGAATAGAAAAAAAAATAGCAGTCTTCTCCTTGATTAGGCATGCTGAGTAGATCCTCAGATGAGAAGTGGCTTCTTGAAAACAAGCCACTGCTTCCTCAAGGCGAGGACCAGCTCCAAGTCCTCTTGAAATGGGTTTAATCTTCCAAAAGACAACTCAATCACAGAAATTGTCTTTTAAATGTAATCCTAAAATGAGAAGACAATGAACAAAAGTATTTCAGGTAAATTCTTCCAACTTTCTCCTCCAAATCACCTTGACCAATGAGATCACACATTGTTAAAACCAAATTTTAATTGTATTAATATGTCTGTATTGCCTATAACAGAGCCTTATGAAAACTGATTCACATTTTATTCTAATGTGAATGCTGTACATTCTCAACTACAATGTAAAAGTTTTGTTAAGAATAGCCATGCTTCTTTCTTTTGCACTCTCTACGGTGCGTCAGCATATATTAGGTAAGCACTGCACACTCAATAAATGACCTGTAGTTTAGATTATTAATGGGACTTGGATTATTTTACACAAGATAATTTGCTAAATCTACATTTCTGACAAACCAGATTTTTTTCATCTAACAGAAGTTCCAATATTTTCACAAGCATTTTTGTTATTTCAAAAGTATATAATTATAAGTATGTGGGAAAAACTCACTAGAAAAATTGGTGAAACAATTACCCCCCAAAAATCTGTAGAGCTAGCTAATAATTAAGATGGACAAAGAGCTGCACACCAATTGCAAACAAGGAGCAAAAGAAGTTCTCAGGGCTTGACCCATAAAATAGTGCTTATGCAAAATGACCAATATTCCCTCCCGCCTCAGTCCCTGCCATACCCTGGCCCCCCCGCACTAAAGGGTTCAAGAAAGAAAGCTTCTACAGAAGTAAAAATACATGACAAGAGCTCAAGCCAGAATTTGGAAGGGGTTTCTACAAACTCCTACATCAGAAGATCGGGTTTCAGAAACACTGATCTAGGGACTTCCCTGGTGGTCCAGCGGTTAAGACTCTGTGCTTCCACTGCACGGGGCGTGCAGTCGATCCCTGGTCAGGGAAGTTCTGCATGCTGAGAGATGCGGCCAGAAACAACAACAACAGAAACATTGATCTACAATTTGAAATCAGCTGAATCAAATTCCTTCATATTTCCCACTAACAATTCCTAATCCAAGAACAGCAGGCCATGACAAAAACCAGCCTTTAAGTCAGCAACCAAGGTTAGAAGAGTTATGTTACGAAACATACCTTCAAAATGTACATACCCTATGACTTCCGATTCCATTTGTAGAATTTATCCTGAGATTAATATTCAACAAATATGCCAAATAATAGTGCATTAGAAAGTTCGTCACCATCTTCTTCTAACAATGAAAAACCACGTAGAAACCTAAATGTTCAAAAACCGACGCATCTCTAAGCCAAGGAATGACACGGACTGCCAGCAAACACCAGAAGCTAGAAGAAGCAAGGAAGGATCATTTCCCTACAGGTTTCAGAGAGAGCACGACCCTGCCAACACCTTTTCAGACTTCTGGACTCCGTAACTGTGAGATAATAAATTTCTGTTGCTTTAAGACACCCAGTTTGTGGTACTTTGTTATGGAAGTCCTAGGAAACTAACACAGATTACAAACATAGCCAACTAAACTTTGACAAAGGAGCACGGCAATTTCAGTGGAGAAAGGATAGTCTTTTCAATAAACACTCCTGGAAGAAGTGGACAAAAGATCGAAACAGACACCTCACCAAAGAAAACATACAGATGACGAACAAGCATATGAAAAGATACTCAACATCACAGGGAATTGCAAATTCCTTCAGCTAAAATCCAAAAACATACCACCAAATGCTGGTGAAGATGAGTAGCAGGAAGAAGTCTAGAAGCACATAGACCAAAATGTTAGCAGTAGTTACGGCCATGGTAGTAGAATTACAGGTGGCTGTTGATTATTTTGTTTTATGCTGAGAATAACATTAAGTTTTCTAATATAATGCAACACAGACCTAAAAAACTTAAGTTTGCCCTAACCGACCTGACCATCACTGATCCACGAAAGATTGGACCTTTAATAGCACCTCACCAATCCACTACCAGGATTCCTCTGACCACAAACACAGGGAATGCATTCTGCCTTCTAGGGTACACCAAAAGGTAACTTTAAAAATTGTGGGGGAGGGGGATGTCACTGGTGGTCCAGTGGTTAAGACGCCACGCTCCCAATGTAGGGGGCCCAAGTCCGATCCCTGGTCAGGGAACTAGATCCCACATGCTGCAACTAAGACCCAGCGTGGCCAAATAAATAAATATTTAAAAACTGGCAGGAGGGAGGGAATTCCCTCGTGGTCCAGTGGTTAGAACTCGGTGCTTTCACTGTCATGGCCTGGGTTCAATCCCTGGTGAGAGAACTGAGATCCCGCAAGCAGGACAGCCAAAAAAAAAAAAAAGAAAGAAAGAAAAAAAAGAAAAGAAAGAAAATTGGGGGGAGGGATAAATTAGGAATTTGGGATTAACATATACACACTACTATATATAAAATAATCAACAAGGACCTACTGTATAACAGCATATTACAATATTCTATAATAACCTATATGGGAAAAGAATCTGAAAAAGAACGGATATATGTATATGTATAACTGAATCACTCTGCTGTACACCTGAAACTAACACAGCACTGTAAATCAACTATACTCCAATATAAAATAAAAATTAAATTTAAAAAAATTGCCTCAAATGGGATCAAGGAACATTCAAATAATTACAATGCCCCGTGCAATAAGGAAAAGTATTCTTCAGAAAAGAATGAAAAAGTTTTACAACAGAAAAGCTTTTTTATAAAAGAAAAAGAAGGCTTAGAGGTCAATTTCATTCCTGAAATCAACATCCCAAAGAACACAGTGAAACTGTTGCTGGTTTCAGGAAGACTCCTACATACTAATCAAACAACAAAATGGAATTTATGAAATAGCAACAAGATAGCATGAATTGTACTTTTTTCCCCCCAGTTTTTTCAAATTAGGTTCTGCAAAACACCCTCAGAGGTAGGCAAGGCATCCTGAGTAAATGTGTACCACCTTACTAATGTTTACACAGAACAGTTCCTTCATATATTTGTTTTACACGCTGAACTTCTATAACTTGTACTAGCAGGGAAAAAAGGATATAATTGCTATGTAAGAAAATAGCCCCCAAATATGTAGAGGTAAAAAACTGGCAGTAATTAATACTACCCCAGACAAAAATCTAAAACTAAGGTAGCATATTCCTTTTTTTAAAAGGGAAAAAAAAAAGTACCCAGGATAAAAACCTGAAAAAGAGATTTCAGTAGAAGGAATAGATAAATAATAAACATTGATGAAAAACACAACTGAATTATGGGATATCACTGTCAGGACATCTCCCAGAATGCAAAAAGATGTCAATATGAGAGAAAAGATATATAACATGGAAATAATTCTAGAAGATTCAATTTCTACACAATGAAAATTCTACAAGGAAGGACTGGAATTAGTAGAGATAATAAAATAACAATACAAGAAATTTCCCTAAACTGGATGAACTTGAGTCTTTTAACTAAAGGGTTCATCAAATGCCAGGCAGAAATTTTCTTTAAAGACATCCTTACTATACCATATACAGTGAAATTTTTGAATTCCAATGGTAAAGACAGAATCATACAGGCTTCTAGGAAAAAGCAGACGGATGACAAAGGAAAGAAAAGCAGACTTGACATTTGACTTCTCATCTGAATCTCTAAAATGTCAAAAGACAAAATATCCAGAATTTAAAGGAGAAATTATGACCTTAAGATTTAGCCTCTCAAACTACATTTCCCTGGAAGAAGCTTTTGGAAAAGTCTCTAAAAGTATATACCATCTATGTACTCCATGTATTCTTTTAAAAATTACTGAAGGAAGTAGTCTAACTTCAGAAAAAAAAAATTTAGAAAAAATAACTAAATAATAGTAGAAAAAGAACAAAACAATGAAAAGGCACTATTTCATTGCTTTTTAAAACAACTACTTGGGGTATCTGATTTATGATATAGCTGATAAATCCTAAATAAAGCAAAGTGAACCACAGTATATAGAAAGAGTAACAAAACATGATCAAAGGGGCTTCCCTGGTGGCACAGTGGTTAAGAAACCCCCGCCAATGCAGGGGACACAGGTTCAAGCCCTGGTCCGGGAAGAGCCCACATGCCGCGGAGCAACTAAGCCCGTGTGCTACAACTACTGAGCCTGCGCTCTAGAGCCCATGAGCCACAACTACTGAAGCCTGCTCGCCTAGAGCCTATGCTCCGCAGCAAGAGGAGCCACCGCAACGAGAAGCCTGTGCACAGCAACAAAGACCCAATGCAGCCAAAAATAAATAAAATAAATTAAAAAAAAAAAGAACATGATCAAAGAAGGTTTATTCCAGGACAAAGAATGGTTTAATACTGGGAAATTCATTACATTAATAGAATAAAGAGGGGCTAAAAACAGAAACTCTATGGTATCTTAAGATTTCAAAAACAGAAAAACAGTGAAAAAAAAAAAGATTGAAAATTATAATTTTTTTAAAGTTAAAATGGCTTAAAAAAAAAGAAAGCTACAACACAACATCTACTCCCAATAAAAACTCTTTGTAAATTACAAGGAACCTCCTTAGCATGAATGTACTAATTCATCAGAAACTATCAACACACCAGACATGGTAAAACACTAGAGGTAAATCACTCAAGGCAAAAAAAAAAAAAAAAAAAAGGCAAAAAAAAAAAAAGTCTCTCTGTCTGCACCATCATTCAACACTGTTCCAGAGTCCAGTACATGCAATAAGGAAAAAAAGGTATAAGGATTAGAAAGGATGAGGCAAAAAATTTAGTATCTGCACATTATATGCTTGCAAACTATAAAATCTAACAATCAATGAAAGAAATTTAAAATAAGATATTTAAAAGATCAATAGATTTCCTATGTGCCAGCAACAATCATAATAACCTAGAGTAACTGAGAAAAATAAAGAAAATCTTAAAAAGAATGAGAGGCCTTGCGCTTCCTGATATTATCATAGATGTGAAAAATAACATTTAAATGTAATATTGGCAAATGAATGAGTACAAGATTAACAGAATCTAAGCAATTTCTGGAAAAGGTGGCATTTGAAATTAACCCAAAAAATTAGCTACCCATTTGAAAAAAACAATTACTACTTCATACAAAAAGGTTCCAAGGGAATAAATGCAAGCATGGCAAAGAGGCTTTAGCTCACTAAAAGCACTATATAAGAAAGATTCTAAATTCGTAACTATGCTGAACAAAAAAGCAAGCAATATTTGACAATGCTTAATGGGAGGAAGAGAGACAATGTCATATAATTACAATCCTTAGATTACATTTTTAATATAAAATATATAACCACCCAAGTACTGGAAAAAAAATGCATGCTATTTTATTTTATAAGCTCAGGATGAAAAACGCCTGTCCTTAACATGATACCAAAGTTACAAACCATAATAAAACTGATGGATTTCACTACATAAAATGAAAAACATTCATATAGCAAAAGGTCTATCAGCAACACGACCAAAGATTAATATCTTCACTCAAAAGGATGTGTTAAGAACTTTTAAAAATCAAAAAGACTTCATTAATTCAGTAAATTGGTATAATCTCTTTAGGGAATTTTAACAATTCTACAAATTCGCATCTAAGAAGTGGTTCAAAGAAATAGTTCACATATATGTGCGTACAGAGCTGTTTTTGGATGCAGGGCTTTTCTGTTTTTAATGGCAAAAACCCAAACGTCTATCAATCAGGGATACATTATATTATGGCACATCCATCCATATAAAGGAACACTATGTAGTCATTAAAAAAAGGTGAGGCAAAGCTATGTGTATGGACACTGAACTATGCCACAATAAACTATTAACAGTGCTTTTCTCTGAGGTGGAATTACAGGAAGAGTCCACCTTGTTTATATTGTTTTTACCTTTTTTATAATGTGCATATATTATCAAAAAAAGAGGGGGTAGGGATATTTCCATCAAAAAAACTAAAAACTTGTAAACAATTACAAGAAAAAAATGTGTTGACAATATCTTTTTTTTTTTAATAAATTTATTTATTTTTCGCTGTGTTGGGTCTTCGTTTCTGTGCGAGGGCTTTCTCTAGTTGTGGCGAGCGGGGGCCACTTCATCGCGGTGCGTGGGCCTCTCACTATGGCGGCCTCTCTTGTTGCGGAGCAGGCTCCAGACGCTCAGGCTCAGTAGTTGTGGCTCACGGGCCCAGTTGCTCCGCGGCATGTGGGATCTTCCCAGACCAGGGCTCGAACCCGTGTCCCCTGCATTGGCAGGCAGATTCTCAACCACTGCGCCACCAGGGAAGCCCCGACAATATCTTTTTGATTTTCTTACTTATCCAGGAAAATTATGCCTTAAATTACAAAAATGTTCACTCCTTTAATCAGGGAAAAAAAGAACACATTTCCACACTTACATTAGCTGGTTGCTCTCAGCAGGACTGTCTGTGTCTTCACTGAGTTCCAATCTATTACGCCTGTAGGTCGAACCAACACTCAATCCATGAATTAATAATAATGAGGCAGAAAGACTTTTCCTCCTCACATTGCCAAGGAAACCTCTCAGCCACAATTCAAACACAGGGTGTGTTTTTAAAACATCTCCCAACTACTGAGAGATTTAAGTCCATTCAAATAACCTTTGTCAAACTGGAGACAGCTAGGGTTAGTTATCTCCTCAACAAAAAAAAACAACAAAAAAGAGTTCATATAAAGATGAACTTGAGATTCAAAGATTAAAAAAAAAAAAAAGATCCATCTTCCACAGCCGAACAATTAATTTAAAAAGAAAAAAGAAAAAGAAAAAAGAAAAAGAACACCAAAATTCAATAAGATCCAATTTCTGGTCTTCAAGATTTCTTCACCTATTAAGAAAAAAACAGAAACCTTCCCCCATCTTTATTATCTGTATAATAAAAACATACTTGTATGTAAAAATATAAAGTGTTTTATGTATAATATACATATACATATATACTAACTGGCTTATACACACACACACACACACACATACACAAATGTGTAGAAATAAAACATTTGGGTAAGTTTTCCCTTTTAAAATACACTACAAAAGCCTTTAAATTTGGGTTCATTATAAAAATAGTGAACTTCCTCTTCTACCAAAGTATCATGAAGTATATTAATATGTTACACTAAATTTTGCCCAGCCCACAAAATAAAGATGAAGGGAAATCCTTACACATATATCGATGTGTACAATATGGATGTATGTATATCATCACATCATCTTTTATCACCTTCAGGGAGTGTTTAACCAAAAAAGATAGAAATGTATAGTTATAGAGTAACTACAAAGTGGTGCAGCAAGCTGTAGAAGGCAGAGCAGCATTATAGTCATCCTGAACTGGCACTGTCAAAATTACAGAAAGCTTCTACCTAATAAGGGAAGATGTTTTCCTTCTGTTATAGCAACACCAGTGTCACTGGCATGACATTCAATGGTGGCCCTGCAAAGGCTTGCTTATGCAGCCTAGTTCCAAATTCTTTACTAGTGATGGCTTCAACTAAAGACTTTATAATTATCCATTTACTCCAGTTAGTAAAAGGGTAAACTTTTGGAGTTGAAATTTCATTTCACAATGGTACATTTACCATTTAAGAATTTCAAAAAAACAAAAAACAAAAACAAAAAACAATTTTGATACATAGAAATGAGTTCTAAATTTTGAACCAGCCCAGTAACAAAGCAATTTTGATTCTCACGTAATAAATACTACATAATTTCTAGGCTAAATCTTGCCAAATACTACCCAAGACAAAACTAAAATCAAAACTTAAAAAAAAGTGGACACCTTTTACTCACACTTAATACTAGTCAATTTTCCAGGAAATTTTTGGGCAGGGAATATCCCCAAATCTAAAATGAAAAAAAGGAAAAATTGGGATCTTACATTAGTTATTCAGTCTGAAACTTTTAATAGACTTTTACTAAAAGTCATCATTTATGGCCTCCCACTCAATCACAAAAACATACTTCCAGAGTGGAAAGGGACAAGATCAATTGAGATCAATTCTCTCATTTTACCAGTGAGGCAATGATTCCTAACACATGAAAATATTGACTGCTTATTTTTAAATAAGAATTAAGGCCAAAATAATCTCATAGTTAAGAATACAGTATTATGGATCATTCAGTATAATTTTTAAAAGACATTTAAGATCACTTAAATTCAGAGAAACATTCTGTGGGAAAGGGATACTGGTTTGTCACAGTATACTCATGGGGCTTTCATTCCAATTTCCATTCAATCTTTTTCAATTCTGTAAACTTTTTATTGTCATTTACCCATAAATTATATAAAAGTAGCTAATCTTTGTTTTTACAATAAAAGTTAAAAAGGGCAATTCAAAGACTAAAAGTAATTTCTTCCTAATTGTTTTCTAATGTTTCCTTTCTATAAAGACCCAATCTTAAATATAAAGGGCAACTCTATCACACTTAGTAAGTTGAAATTACAACGCTGACCAGTATGAGGAGGCAATTAGAAATTCCCAAATATAAAACAATTTTGTGAACTTTGTTTTTGCCAAGCTGTAAGTATGAATCACGGCTTTTAAAGAAATAGAAAAATGGTGGTGATGGGGAGAGATACCAGTTTAGTATGGTTTTTCTCTATTTCATTGGTTTCAGAGCAATCAAACTTCCCAGGTTGAAATTTTTACTTAAAACCAATTACTAGTTCAATCTGCCAGCCAGAAATAGCCTAAGGCCTTTCAATGCTGCACTATATTTTTTTAATTAAAAAACTCTTTTTTTCTCTCAATTGGTATAAACAAAATTTCAAGTGACAGCTACACTGAGTTACTACTATGAAATCTTTAAAGTTAATCTTTACTTAGTCAACATTATATTACCTCTGAGGAATTTTCAGCCCTTTCTGTGTTTTCAGGTTTCCCCAGATTGTGCATAAAGAATAATTAGTATAACTGTATATAACAATTATAGCAATTAGGACACAGTAACATAGCAATAAGTTGCCCATTTTAAATGGAGAAAAGAAAAAGAAATTAAGATAATATTTCTTTTTCATTGCTTTGAATAACTTCATTCTCAGGATCCCAGCTCAGAACCAATGAAGAATAATCATAGTTAACATTTTTCAAGTTCATTTTCAGAAACATCAGCTGTTCTATATTGTCAAAGTCCAGGCTCATGATCTGCTTTGGATGAAAGTGGCTATTTGCAGTAAAGATACATTCAGATTGCCAACTACACATGGGGCAGCTCAGATACTGAATGGCAACTTGGGTCAAAGCTGGCCATACGCTCACCTTCTTCTGCCAGTAAATCAAAGGGTCATCACCTCCTGAGGTCTCTGAATACTTCTCATTGAAGTATTCATCCACTACTGCCATAGCAGAAGGAAACATGAAGCTTTTGCCTCCAATGGCAACATTATCTGCAGCTGAACTATCAACAGACCCTGAACTGGAGGTGCCTTCTCTTATAGATGAGGTAAATGAATCAGCTCCTACTATGGCTGAGGAACCAGAAGCTTCTGAAGTTGCAATATGGCAGACCTCTGATGAAGATTCCATATAGTTACAAACTTCTTCTGCTAGGATCTGCTTGTATGTTTCCAAATCAGCACCTTGAGGGAAAAAGTCTTCCAAACTGTTTTTAAAGCAAGGGTCTAACAAAGCAGCCAAGATACAGGGCTTGGATTTGAGCACGGCACTTAATAGGGTATCAGTTTCAAGTTTCAGAGATAAACTGTCTACCAGATTGAGGGCCTGAGTAATACCTCTAACTTGAAAATCTTCTCTGAGTTTCTGCAGGGAAAGGAGTAGATGATGGATTAGGGGTAGCACCTGATTCAATCCTGTGGTCTTCACACTCACTTTCTGGGTGGCCTCCTCAAATGGTTTAAGAATATCACAAACATACGTCATTAGAGTCCACTGAAGGGAGGTGAGCACAACTCCACTGGCTCTACCAAGACTATGGTGAACTGAGTAACAATGCTCCAAGAGCCATTTTAACATATAAAAGGTAGAAATCCAATGGCCAGCTTCATCCTGCTTCAAATTTTTCCATGGAAGTTGGTGATCATTTTGGAACTCTTGTAGTATCTGACGGGCCTTGACTGAATGACTAAAATGATGACAAGTTTTCCTAGCAGCCACTAACATGTTCTCAATGCTTTTGTGCTCACAGAAAAAGTCTTGAATGACTGTATTTAAACAATGCAGGAAGCATGGCACGTGAGTAAAACCACCATCTTTGATTGCATGTACTACATTAGAAGAATTGTCGGAAACGATGAAGCTAGGGATGAGGAAATTAGGAGAAAGCCACAGACCAATCTGGTCATTTAATTCTTGTAAAATGTTGGTTATCAAACAGTCTTTGGCCAATCCTGTTACACAGAGAACTGCCCACTTTCTAAAATTGGGGATCCTGCCATTACTGGAAGAAGGTGTAGTCTGCAAAGAGACCCAGTGTACAGTCACAATGAAATAGTCAGTGGATGGGTCATGGGTCCATATGTCCACAGTCAGGTGGATCTTTTGGCTTTGAACATTCTCCAAAGTTAAGAAAATTTTTTCTCTGACCCAATCATATAACTGAGGCACAGCCTTAGTGAAAAAGTAAGTTTCAGATGGTAACCTATAGTCAGGGGCCACAATCTGCATGAACCTCTGAAAGGCTGGAGTTGAGAAATAGTTGTAAGGATGCATATCTTCCACAATCATTTGAATAATTGCCTGACTTATTTGACTTGAGGTTGAATTTTCACAATATGTTGTTTCTTGTTCCTGGGCATGCATTAGAGTGTCTTGCTCTGCAACAGGAATAGGACTCTCAGATCTTCTATTTTCAACCTCTAATACAGGAGGTTCATCTGAATCAGAGTCACTAAGGTCCTCAGCTGTTACATCCTGGCTGCCTGTAGACTTCTCTCCAGGCAAAGTATCACTCAAGAGATCATTTCTCTCAGTCTCAGCTTCATCTAATCCATTTCCAACTGCACCACTGTCTTTGTTGGCAACTGCCCAATGGATGGGATGTGTGGCCTGCAGGTGTCGTTGAAGTGTCGAAGTTCCTAAGTGAGAACCCGGCCTACCCCGGCTCACACTTCTTTTACATATATTACAGACAGCTCTTGAGATGTGCTGAGGATCGGTATAGAAAAAATTCCAAACTGCAGATGTCTTGGCTCTTGTTCCAGGAATTAAGGCATGCTTGACAATGTTACTTTTGATGAGAAATCTCCCTCTTTCTGCCCTTAGGGCATCAGATACTGATTTATCACGTTTCTTTCCCATTCCATTATTATCCAATGGATCAGTAGGGATATATTCAAAGCTTCCACTGCTTCCAGCGGAAGAGGGAGATAAAGGTACATCCAAAGTAAAATCCTCCTCCCCACTAGTAACTCCAAATTTGTTGGCCCTGGTCCAGTGAGGTGAATGCCTTGCCTGCAGATGTCGCTGAAGAGTAGATGTCCCGAGATGGCTACCTGGTTTACCCCTGCTAACACTTTTTTCACAGAGGTTACAAATAGCCCGCCAGGTGTACTGGGGGTCAACATGAAAGAAGTGCCACACAATGGAGGTCTTGGCTCTAGTACTAGGTAAATAGATCTGTTTTTCTATATTGCTCTCAAAAAGACTTTCTTCATCCTGCTCAGGGGCATTGGAAGCTAACAAAGCAGGGGCATCTGCAACTGGCCTCCCAGATACCAAATCCTTACTAAACTTTTTCGCAAGGATCAGTTTCTTTCGTCGCCTTTTCCCCTTAATTCGCAAACCCTTCTTTCTTTTCTTTTTCGCGGGCAATTTTGCCTCTTTATCCAGTCCTTCTGCCACCATCTTTCCCTCTACCACATCTTCTTCATCTGTATTAGACGTAATAGGAACACATCCCAGAATCCCAGCACCACTAAAAGTGCTACATCTTCTGCCAGGAGAGAGTGAGGAAACTGGTACACTTAAGGTACATACACTCATTCTTTTTATGTCTCTGAAATTCGTACCAGAATCTGTTAGTGGGTTTACTCCTCAAACAGATATACAGCTGTTCCTCTCTACTTGCATTACCTTTTCTCCAATTTCTATGGGGAGTCAAATTCCCATTGGACCAATGACTTCCAAACCAGGTTATTTTTGGAGGAAAAATGACAGCAATGGAGAACATTCCCAAACTCTTTCACAGAGGGCTTTAAGATCCCTTCCAACTTTCTGAGTTCTGAATTCAAACAGTCCAATTTACTCATGTTATAGAAAAAAGAACTGAGGCCTACTTTCCCGGAGTAATAGAGTTGATCAGTAGCAGCTAGAAACCAGGTCTTCCAAATCCCAGGTTCATGTTCTTTCTGCTTCAAGAACTATACCTGCTTGAAATGTCTTCAGTTTTTAAAATATGTATTTTTTATGCTGCCTCATGATAGCAACATCAATTTCCCTTAATTCTGAAGTTAACTATTCTCAGTAAATTTCATTTAAACAAAAACATAGTGCATCATTCAACATTCATCATTTAGAACTGTGATTTGGCAATACAACCCAAAATGTCAATTCTGGAAAGCTAAATCAGACTCCACATACTGGTCATTAACAGCAAATGCTAGTTGAGGCCTTTCAACTCTAATTAAAAGTAACACAATTTTTTAAAAATGTGGGTACCTAAAAAAATGCTTTGGGAGTAAAATTTTTAAATTTTACTCACAAGCTGAATTTTCAATTTACTGTTCGTATGGAGAGTTAATCCATGCTTGGTTTTCAAACATTTTTAGTCTGGAGAAGCTTTACAGCCTGTAAATGAGTAACTCCTAGGTTGGACTCTATATGAGCAGCAAACACTGAAATATTAGCTTTAAACCACTTCCACGCCTTCTCGGTTGATCCCTCCCCTTCCCCCAATACCTACATACATTTACCCTAAAAAGCATCGCTATCACTAGTTCAGCCTCCTCAAGGTCCAGAACCAAGGCCTGGAAGATGTCAACAATATGGGCCTTCCCCATAGGAATCCGCACCGATTATGGGAGTTTAGGGGGTGTTCTTCATTACGGTTTCATCAGTCCTACAAGGAGAACGGAAGTGTCCCTGTTGCTCTTGACTCCGATGCTGAGGGCTGGGAGTGGGAAATGTAATTAAGGTAGGGAAGGGGTGTAGGATACCGGAATAAGGTCGGTGGCTTTCTGTGTGTGGAGTTTGAGAAAATCTCCCAAGTAGTGGGACCCTGGAGAGGAATGAGAGTAGGTAAAATCAGCTCCTGGCACTCAATTTGACTTAGGCAGCGGGGGTCCGCTAAACTATGGAAACTGTTGCCCCCGAAGAAAGCAATCTAGTGTCAGTTCTCCTCTGGGAGTAGGGAAACAAGTCGGCTTCCTGGGGCTGCTCCGGGCTCCTACAGTTTCACCAACACCGGATGTGGGGGAGGGGAAGAAGGTTCGTTGGGAAAAGGAGCAGGCGCCGTGGGGGTGGGGTGGGGTGAAGTGGGGTCGGGGTGGGGTGGATACGAGCGGGAGCCTGGGGCTCCCAGCCCGCCCCGGCGACGGCAGCGGCCGGGAGGTGGGGGAGGGGGTCGTTACCGCGGTGCCGAAGGACCCGCTCTGACTTCCCGGGCTAGGCCGCGACCCAGGGGCGAGGGGAGGCCGTGGCCACTCCCCTCGCCCTCTCCCCCACCTCCCCGGCCCCAAGCCACCCGGGAAGCAAAAAACGGGTCTAGTTACCAGAAAACAGAAACTTTACCGAACCGTCGACACTATCCCCGACTCCCGCTTGCTGCCACGTCTTTCTTCTTTCTTAGCCGCTACCGCCCGCCGTCCTCTCAGCAGCAACACCAGCAGAAATCCAAAACTGCCAGAGTCAAAGATGGCGCCCGGCTACAGGCTCAGCTCTAAGACCCGGCCACTAAAAGTGCCAGCACGACGCAAAGCGCAAGGATTCTGGGAGACGTAGTTTCCTTTATGACGCGCTGCTTAAGATGGCTTCCCCGGGTGAGAGAGGGTCACGTGAGAGGGGAGGCGATAAACCGGGGGCGTCCCTTCCGTTTTAAGGCACGCGTTTTAGAAAGTAACGGGTGTTTTGAAACCGTCTTTGATTTAAAAAAATTTTTTAAATCAAATTGACGTAATCGAAGAAATCGCGAGAATTGTCTCTACCAGACAGTAGGCGCTCAGTTTATTCTTACCAGAGTGTTTGCTTAATGAATAAATCGTCCAAATCCTGTGTTAATTTGATTTAGAAATAAACTACTTTTTTCTTGCAATGTTGAAGGATTTGTGCATTTATTTTTATTTGAAGACGTGAAATGGGTTTGAGGGGAGTTTCTTTTATTTCTTAAAACAAATTTTCGTTTTGGAAAAACAATTCATGCTCATTAAAAAGTTGACGAGGATTGAGACGTGGAAAGGAAAAAGATCACTTGCCTACCCACTTCATTATTGATATTAGCCTGTATCTTCCCATTTGAATGTCTTTCCTTTTTTCCCCCGATTATAAAGTAATGCATATGAGTTTTTTAAAGGTAATAATAGAGAAATGTAAAGGTAGAAAGTTTAAATCTGCGTTAACCTCATTCCTGAGAAATAATCTCTCATTAATTTAGCATGTATTCTTTCTAACTTTTTTGTATGCAAATATACTTAAATATATTGCGGTGATACAGCAGGAGCCCAAGATCCCCCCTGGGTTATAGGCTCAACAGAACTTGCTTAGGTGGCAACATTTTACTGAACTTGGATAAAGGATACATTTCTGCTACTAAGAAAGGATACACTTGATGGTAAAGCTGATGGGATTCCAGGCACCTTTTATTTCCTCTTGGGCTTGTTTCTCCAGCTACCAGCTTAGTGAGAGAGTCCCAGCCAATCCACGACTGGATATGAATCAGGTCAGACGGGTGAGTCTCTTCACACTTGAGCTGTTATCTCCTTTCAAAGTGAGAAGCCACAGCATTAGAATCCTAGCACCAATCCCTGCATTACATGACAATACTCTGATTGCCATGTCAACCAGCCCTACAAGCAGGTTCTTGGTAACCAGTTTCTGTCTGTGCCACAACACCTAGGGTTTTTCAGTTTAACAGAAGGCTTTCCAAACAGCTGAAATGTTTTCGAGACTAGGCCTTTCAAGCCCCATCCAAGACCTAATACGTAACCAAACTAGTTTTGGCCTCTCCCAGGAAACTAGTTTCGGCCTCTCCCAGGAGTGAAATTTTAAACCAATCAGCCTGGTCAGCACTACTGAGGCAATCTGCCTGATAAGATTCCCCCCTACCTTCCTCTAAGAAAAGGTAAATTTCCCCCAAATAATCCACTTTTAACTTCCTTGTCCCACCCACTTTCTGCCTGTAAACCTTCCATTTTATACAACTCCCTCCTTCTATTTGTTAGATGGGATGCTGCCTGGTTCATGAAACGTTGAATAAAGCCAATTTCATCTTTAAATTTACTCGGTTCAAGATTTGTTCTTTAACAATAGTTATATTTCATCAAATCTAAGGTATCATTGATTATAACGTGCATCTTATTTTATAGGCCTCTAAGAGAAAAAACTGCCAGTTAAACTCTGACAGGCCATTGATCAGAGATATTAAAATTTGATAGGATGTTCATCTCAGAATGAATGAAATACAGTAATTTCAGGATAAGAACAGGCTAAAACTATGCATATTGTTTTGCAACTTGCTTTTTTTCTTCCACTTTACCGTTTATCTTGAATATCTTTTAATGGTCATCAGTGCTTAGAGGCCTACCATATTCTTTTTAACAGCTCTCATACCATGGTAAGGCTGTTTTGCAGTAAATTTCACCAGTTCCTTTTTGATGGAAATAATCCAGTTTCCGGCTCCATTAGTCTCTCCCAAGGGGGAAAAGAAAAATAATGGAATAATAGGGACACTGAAGAGTGCAGAAGTTAAAAGCCTCTGGCTATTAAAAAGAGGGAGAACTAGTTAGGAAATCCTCTGAAGTCCAGGTGAGAACCCACATGGGGATCCCCCCACCTCACCCCATATATACAAACAGAATTCTCAGGGGTGGATGTGGGCTTGCCCCTTGTTTGTTAAAAGGGGATAAATTATCTAGACCAAGGGCACAATGCCAGATTTTCCCTACTCACACCCCACCTTGATTCTAAATGAATTTCAAACAATCTTTAGACCTCTTCAGTAAATAATTGACAAAACATTTTACGATGTGCAATGTGAGAGCAAAGGTTTTGTAGAGCCCTCTAGAAAAAGAATGCAAAATTATTGAGAAAAAATTGATTCAAAAATGAATATTTATTTAGACTAGGAAAGGAAATCACAATAAATTACACATAAAAAAAAATCTTGTACTATATATATTACAAACTCAAAAAAGTCATACTTTTTTTACCAATAAACTCTATAATCATCTATAAGACTTTTCTATATATTTAGCTGCATAGTTTTTGATTGCCTCTTCATATGACAATCTTGTAATATTTCTATAAAGAGAATAAAAAATACATCAGTCTTCCCTCTGGAATTTTTAATAAAAAATAGTTTTATCAATGATAGTTTAGAAAAGTCTCTTATTTCACAGCTTATTGGCAAAATTGGTGAAAATTATAGATTTGTTGTTAAATTTAGGGAAACTTCCATCAAGTTTCTTACATATGTAAGCACTAAGACTTCGTAGAATTAATATTGAATTATTTAATATATTCTTGACCAGGAGAGAGCAATCATTTTTGCTAGATATATTAGTTATCTATTGCTACATAATAAATTATCCCTAAATTTACTAGCTTAAAACAATGAACATTTATCACCTCACAGTTTCTGTGGGTCAGGAATTCAGGAGCAGTTTAGCTGGGTGGTTCTCGCTCAGGTTCTCTCATGAGATGGCAATCAAGTTGTTGGCCATCTCTACCAGTCATCTGAAGGCTTGACTGGGGCTAGAGGATCCATTTCCAAGCTCTCTCACATAGACCTCAGTTTCTTACCATGTGGACCTCTCCACGGGGCTGCTCAGGATTTTTCCAAACATTAGTTTCTGGTTACATACATTTCAAACCTTGTCTCTCCTCCACAATGTACATGCCACTTATATCAAGATATGACCTCTGGCCCTACAACTTTGGGTCATAATGCCAGATGAGTCTACATAGCAGGTAATAGGGGTATTGTTGAAAGCCATTTCTACACCTAGATGTCTGGCAATAACTTAACTCTAAGTGAAAGTAACTGTACACCACATAAATAAAACCCAAAATATTTGTATCCCAACTCAACTTCCTCTTAGCAGGATCCCAAAAATGTCCAAGAAGGGGAAGGTATTGGAGAGAGAGTCTGAGTGAAAAGAAGCAAGGATCTTAGTCATTGCTATGAAAATATCTTACTTACGGAATGTTATAATAACCACATGAGCATATTGCTAAGGCCTTGCCCAGAGCCTTGAAGGGGGCTTGTGCAAGTAAGGGGCCTGAAGGTTAAACTTCTTTAGCTTTATGCTAAATCCTCCTCTCTTGGTATAGTATGTTGACTGTGGAGCCATATGATGTGGATTCAAATCCTGGCCTGTCTCTCCTCTGAAGCTCTAGCCAACTCTGTGGGCTCCAAGTTGGCAGTAGCCCTCTTTTTGTACTTCCCACATTAGAGAACAGAATGGGAGGGGAACTACCACATGAGTAGCTAGTCCCTTCTCTGACCCAGTGTCCATCACCACTATCCATCAACCTTCCTCTTTTTCTTCCTGCCTTTGGGTCTCAAATGTCTGACATGAGTAAGGAAATAGGAACCAACAGAGTCTCCTAGCAAGGAGCCTTGCACAGGAGTCACAAATACCTGTTAACTGCAATGGATAAATTTAAAACTTCTTGCTCTAGCTGCAAGACCAGAGCTGGTATCACTGAAATCAACCTTCCTAGGACTGCCTTCCCCTCTTCACTCCCAGTGCTTTTCTTATTTCCTTATATAGAATTTTTTCCTTGGTATTTAATTTTGGAGTGGGGTAACTGTAGTTCTGTTGGGTGATGGGTTAGTTAAGAAAAAGCAGATTAGGTTCTCATTCCCATTTATCTTATACTAAGTATTCTTCTATGTTTAGGTTGCTGTGCTAGGCATTGTGAGGAATCCCAAATAGGCATAATATGTGGAATTGCCCATGTGGAACTTTTCCAGAAGACATGATAAATGTAAAGATAAATAACTGCCATGTATTGTACATCAAGTGTCCAGCTACAGTTTAGACCTGGGATTACAAACTCAAATGCTTACAAGAGCCAGGCACGTGTGTATATGAGAATGATGAGCCAGGTGTAAGAATAAAACTCGAGGGACTTCCCTGGTGGTCCAGTGGTTAAGAATCCACCTTCCAATGCAAGGCACGTGGGTTCGATCCCTGGTCAGGGACCTAAGATCCCACATGCCGTGGGGCAACTAAGCCCACGTGCTACAACTACTGAGCTCGTGAACTCTGGAGCCTGTGCGCCACAACTAGAGAGAAGCCTATGCACCACAACTAGAGAAGCACGTGTGTCGCAACGAAGAGCCCGTGCACTGTAATGAAAAGATCCCGCATGCAGCAATGAAGATCCTGCATGCCGCAAATAAGACCTGACGCAGCCAAATAAGTAAATAAATAAATAAATATTTTTAAAATTATTTTTAAAAAAAAGAATAAAACTTGAGAATGCATTCCCTAGCTAAAGGTCCCACTGTTATATTCAACTCCAGCCCAGACTTGCCAGGAGGGAATGCCTGATTTTTCAATGGAAGCCAGAAATTCAGATTTTTATGTGAAAATTTATGATTAAGCTGATTCAAATGAAACAAACAAAAAAATCACTTCATGGCCTGGCCTGCAACCCTACTTTAGTTCTAGAAAGGAAGAGGTGGTCATTGAAAAGTGCAGTGTTCCAGGAAATACTTCCTGGAGGGAGTGAGACCTAAGCTGACCTTAAAGTAGTACAGAGTGAGAGGTAAGTGAAGACTATGTTAGGGAGATCCCTGAAGGAGCTAGGAGAGAAATTCAGCTGGGGAAGAATCTACAGATTATAGGAAGAGAGAACATTGTAAAAGTAGGTGGGAGAAAGATTATGGAGGCCCTTGAATGTTGGAAAGGCATTTGAAAAATATTCCTTGGACATTAGGAATTCCTTGAAGACTTTGGAACAGGGACAGAAAGGTAGAGGATGTGATACTTGCAAACTTGTGTTTCATAAAGGCTAAACTAGTGGTGATGTTCAGCAGGAGTGATGACAGTAAAGAGTCAATGGGAGAATCGAGGAGTGGTCCCTTATTGATCCTACCCATGATCCCCTCTTGTCTCTTGTATTATTATTTTTTTAAGGTAAGACATAGCTTTTATTGTCATTGTTTTATTTTCAAATATTTATTTATTTATTTATTTATTTAGGATGTGCCGGGTCTTAGTGGACTCCTTAGTTGCAGCATGCAGAATCTCAGTTGCAGCACGTGTGCGGGATCTAGTTCCCCCACCGGGGATCAAACTCGGGCCCCCTGCATTGGGAGCGTGGAGTCCTACCCACTGGACCATCAGGGAAGTCCCCATTGTCATTGTTTTCTAAAAAATGGCACTACACTGTACATACCATTCTGAGACTTGTTCTTCTCACTTAAAACTATCTGGAGTTCTTTCTAAGCTGGCACGTGTGTGTCACCTCAACCCTGGTTCAGCTGCAAAGAGCTCTGCACGAAGAGTTTTGAATCTCCCACTTGTAGAGTAGGGTACACCCAGAGCCATGCAGCAGCTTCTCTACTGACAGCTCCACTAAGAGTGATCTTGACCCATTTGAGTCTTTGCTTTTAGGGTATGAGGGGGGTCACTATGAGCACTTAAGAGGGTTCTTGTATTTAAAAAAAATTTTTCTTTTATTGAAGTATAGTTGATTTACAATGTTGTGTTACTTTCTGGTGTAGAGCAAAGTGATTCAGTTATACATATATATACATATTCTTTTTCATATTCTTTTCCATTACGGTTTATTATAGCATATTGAATATAGTTCCCTGTGCTATACACTAGGACCTTGTTGTTTATTTTTATACATAGTAGTGTGTATCTTCTAATCCCAAACTCCTAATTTATCCCTCCCCCTGCCTTTCCCCTTTGGTAGCCATAAGTTTGTTTTCTATGTCTGTGAGTCTGTTTCGGTTTCATAAGTAAGTTCATTTGTGTCATATTTTAGATTCCACATATAAGTGATATCATACGGTATTTGTTTTTCTCTTTCTGACTTACTTCACTCAGTATGATAATCTCTAGTTCCATCCATGTTGTTGCAAATGGCATTATTTCATTCTTTTTTATGGTTGGGTAGTATTCCATTGTGTATATGTACACTACATCTTTTTTATCCATCCGTCAATGAACATTTAGGTTGCTTCCATGTTTTGGCTATTGTAAATAGTGCTGCTATGAACATTGGGATCCATGTATCTTTTCAAATTATAGTTTTCCCCAGATATATGCCCAGGAATGGGATTGCTGGATGATATGGCAACTCTATATTTAGTTTTTAAAGGAACCTCCATACTATTTTCCATAGTGGCTGCAACGTAATTCCCACCAACAGTGTAGAAGAATTCCCTTTTCTCCACACCCTCTCCAGCATTTGTTTTTGTGGACTTTTTAATCATGGCCATTCTGACCAGTGTGAGGTGGTACTCACTGCAGTTTTGATTTGCATTTCTCCAATACTTAGAGATGTTGAGCATCTTCCAATGTGCCTGTTGTTCATCTGTATGTCTTCTTTGGAGAAATGTCTGTTTAGGTCTTCTGCCCATTTTTCGATTGAGTTGTTTGCTTTTTTGTTATTGAGTTGTATGAGCTTTTTGTATATTTGGGAAATAAAGCCCTTGTTGGTTGCACCATTTGCAAGTATTTTCTCCCAGTCCATAGGTTGTCTTTTCATTTTGTTTATGGTTTCCCTTGCTGTGCAAAAGCTTGTAAGTTTGATTAGGTACCATTTGTTTATTTTTGCTTTTATTTATGTTGCCTTGGGAGATTGGCCTATGAAAACTTTGGTATGATTTATGTCAGAGAATGTTTTGCCTATGTTCTCTTCTAGGAGTTTTATGGTAGCATGTCTTATATTTAAATCTTTAAGCCATTTGGGTTTATTTTTGTGTATGGTATGAGGGTGTGTTCTTACTTCATTGATTTGCATGCGGCTGTCCAACTTTCCCAGCACACTTGCTGAAGAGACTGTCTTTTCTCCATTGTATATTCTTGCCTCCTTTGTTAAAGATTAATTGAATGTGAGTATGTGGGTTTCTTTCTGGGCTCTCTATTCTGTTCCATTGATCCAGTGTTTGTTT
Source organism: Eubalaena glacialis (assembly GCF_028564815.1). Taxonomy (NCBI): domain Eukaryota; kingdom Metazoa; phylum Chordata; class Mammalia; order Artiodactyla; family Balaenidae; genus Eubalaena; species Eubalaena glacialis. Next base: position 35,246,405 of record NC_083718.1, read on the forward strand.
TTGTGCCTTCATGCTGTTTTGATGACTTTTGATGACTTCTTTGTCTGAAGTCTGGGAGGGGTATGCCTCCAGCTTCTTTCTTCTTCTTCAGGATTGCTATGGCAATTCTGGGTCTTTTATGGTTTCATATAAATTTTAGGATTATTTGTTTTAGTTCTGTGAAAAATGTCATGGGTAATTTGATAGGGATCACATTCAATCTGTAGATTGCTTTGGGCAGTATGGCCATTCTAACAACATGAATTCTCCCAATCCAAGTTATCTCTTGTATTTTAACTTGTCCCTCTCTAAGTTGTTCCCCAAAGGCTAGTAACATACATGACTCCCCATTCCATTTGTTAAAAAGGCTGGGGTGGGGGTATAGGCGAACATTATGCTCAATTCCTTGTTTCCCTCTGGCACATCTACTTTCTCATTTTATCTTCATTGCCGAATTCCTTGGCTCTTTCTTCACCTCTCATACACTCTTCCATATATTTCATTTGGATTTATATCTGTGTGGCTTCTCTGAAATTACTGTAGTAGGGTCATTAGTTTTAAATTGAATGGATCCTTTTCTGTGCTTATTTTTCTTATTAATCAGCATTTATTGATAGTTTATTATGTGCCAGACATTGTGCTAATAGCATTATATACATTATCCAATTTAATCCTGACAATAACTCTATGAGATAAGTAATATTATTAATCTCTTTTTGCAAATGCTTATAAAGTTCTGGTGATGTGTCCAAGGTGTCATTGTCGGTAAGTGGCAAAACTAGGATTTACACCCAGGTCTGTCCAACTCCAAATCATTATGCAATCATTTGGCCTCACTCACCATTTTCTTTCTTTAAACTCCTCCTCCCATGGTTTAAAGGACAAAATTCTATCTCGGTCTCCTTCCAAATTCTCTGGCTGCCTGTTCTCTAGTTCCTTTGTAGGTTTCCCCTTCTCTATCATCTCTCACTTAGTTGTGATTCAGTCCTCAGCCCTCATCTTTTCTCACTCTGCATTCTCTCCGTGGGTTATTTCATCCATTTCCTTGGTTTCGACTATGAATTAATTATATGCGGTGACTCTCAGATCTGTATCTCTGACCCAGATCTCTCTCCAACTGGCTTTAGGAATCTTTGATCGGATGTTTCAGAGGCACTTTAAATTCCAAACAAAAACTGAAATCATCATCTTGTCCCCAACATCTATACTTCCTCCTGAAGTCTTTGTCTTAGTGGATGGTGCCACTCACCACCCACCCAGTTACTGAGGTCAGAAATCTGGGAATGGGGACTTCCCTGGTGGTCCAGTGGCTAAGGCTCTGCGCTCCCAATGCAGGGGGGCTGGGTTCGATCCTTGGTCAGGGAACAAGATCCCACATGCCTCAAGTAAGTGTTCACATGCCGCAACTAAAAAAAAAAGATCCTGCATGCGGCAACGAAGATCCCACATGCCACAACTAAGATCCAGTGCAGCCAGATAAATAAATATTCAAAAAAAAAAAAAAAAAAAAGGGAAATCTGGGAATCAATGAGGACTTCTCTCTTTTCTCACCTTCCATATCCAAATACTTAGGAAATCCTATTGACTTTACCTCCTAAATATCTCTTGAATATTCCTTTTTCTTTTCCATTCCCATTTCTTCTGCTTAGTTTAGGCCTTTATCACTTGTTGCTCACTTTCCAGATTGCTGCCCCAGCCTCCTCTCTGCTTTTGCTGCCTGTCCATCTAGCCCTCTCTTTAGTCTCCCTTCCAAACAGAATTTCTCCCTACCACAGAATTTCTCTTTCTAAAATGCAAGTATAATGTAAACAACACACACACACACACACACACACACACACACACACTTACTTATGCACAGAAAAGTTTCTGGAAGAATCTATTAATGGTGGTTAATTGAAGAGAGAGGAGCTGGATGTCTGAGGTGGAATGGAGACTTTTATTATATTTCTTTGTACTGATTCAAATATTATTTTACTATATATGTGTTACTTTTATTATATAAAAACTAGTTTTTAAAAAATGACTTCTCTATACTTTGACCCAGAAATTCTACATCTAAAAGTTTATCCTATCCTTGTACATACACGTGAGCAGAAGTGAACATATGTACATGGATATGATATAACCTAAATGCCTATAAATAGTATAATGGCTAAGTACAAAAATAGTACAGACATACAATGAATTTCTATGCTGTCATGAAGAAGAATGATGTGCTTTGTACTATGTACCTCTGTGTATTAATGTGCATGAACATGCAAAAGAGCATATTCTATGATATACCACTTGTATATCACAGAACATCTCTGAAAGATTTTTTAATAGACTTAAACAGTAGTTGCTTCTAGGGAGGGACAAGGGGACAGGGGAAATCTCCTATGTAGCATGGGAGGAAGCTTACTTTCACTGGCTTATACTGTTTGAATTTTATACCATGTTTATGTATTACTCTATGCAAAATTTTTTAAATGCATATAATTTTAATAGGTAATATAATCCATTTCATGAAAAGAGGCACAATTCACTTGGATTGTCCTATACTGACTGGAAGCTATCTTGCTTCTCCAAGCTTCTTTATCACTCATTCTTTGCAGATACACAGTTTTATGCAAAATGAAGGAAGGTTATACTAGTAATGGTTTTAGTTTTGTATTCCCTGATAGGCTGGTTAAATATGGTTTTCTACATTGGTATACATGGTGTTACTGAAGATATACTGGTCACTCCTCTTACCCTCTCTTCCATGTTCACAAACACGTGATCTCTCTGTATGGTACTGATAAGCTCTTCAAAACACATAATATGCCCCTTAATTTGGACTTATTTATGAATCAGAACAATTCCAAACCTGTATGTTAAAATTAAACATTACTCCCCTATTGAAAATCCTTCCAATCCTGTTCATTGCCTTTAGGATAAATTCTAAGCTTCTATTAATATCTATTATTATTAAAAATCTTACTCCTGCCTACCTATTCATCCCGAAAACTTGCTAGTCCACTCTCCTCCAGTTCTTTGCTTTGTCTTGTTGAATAACCTGCAGTAACCTGAATGTGTCCTACTTCTCAAGCCCCCGTACTTTTACACATGTAGTTTATTCTGCCCCCAAATTCCTTTTTTCCACCCTCAGTCAACCTACTGACTGGTTACCTCTGAGTTCCAGCAGCCTGTGCTTTGTCATGTGGTTTAGGAATTGGCTTATTGCTCATTTGTTTCTTTCCACACACTGTAAACTCATTGAGAACAGCAACATCTTGCTCATCTTCATAGCCCCAGTGCCTCAAGGCATTCAATATGTGTTTGAATGAATTTGGGGGAGTAAATGCTAAGATTGCATACATAGGGGAATAGGGTTTAACGGCCAGGGAGAGGAATTTGGATAATTACAAATAAGGAACCACTGTTGCTTGTGCAAGGGAATGATGTGACAAAATGGACTGGGAGAGAGAGAGGCTGGAGGGGGAGAGATTAGATAGTCAGATGTTGGGAGCAATTTGGGTATAAAGAGATGAGGACTAAGATTAGAGCTGTGGCCCTGGGATGGGTAGGGAAAGCCTAAGGGGAAACTGGTTTGGGGAGAAGGAGAGTTTATAGGCAGAAACAGGCAATAATAGTAATAGCTACCATTTGTTGAACATCTGTACCATGTACATGCTAAGTGTTTTACAGGCCTGGGTGGACCTTGAGCTTTTGCTGAGAGTTTAACAATGCCCCTCCCACAGTGCAACTATTTGCTTTTGGGGTTTGATTGCTGTGGTTGGTGGATTCTGGTGGAATCCCTTGTATCTTTCTGCAGCCATGAATTTATTTAGAAACTAATCCATCCCACAAAACAGAGGGAACAGGAACTCTGACCCTACTGAGATTTAAGGTTACAAAAACATGACTGATGGGGCTTCCCTTGTGGTGCAGTGGTTAAGAACCTGCCTGCCAATGCAGGTGACACAGGTTTGATCCCTGGTTCGGGAAGATCCCACGTGCCGCGGAGAAACTATGCCCATGCACCACAACTACTGAGCCTGTGCTCTAGAGCCCACGAGCCACAACTACTGAGCCCATGTGCTGCAGCTACTGAAGCCCGCATGCCTAGAGCCTGTGCTCCACAACAAGTGAAGCCACTGCAATGAGAAGCCCGCGCACTGCAACGAAGAGTAGCCGCTGCTCGCCGCGACTAGAGAAAGCCCGTGCGCAGCAATGAAGAACCAAGGCAGCCAAAAAATAAATAAATAAAATTAAAATAAATAAATAAATAAACTTAAACAAACTAACAAAAACAGCATGACTGATGAATGGGGAAGGCCCAGGCAAAGTAAGTTTTCAGGAAAGGACAATCAGATTCCTAACAGGAAAATCCCTACAGGGTAAAATGGACTTGGGCCAGTGACCTAAATTCAATTCAAAGGTCTAAAGGGGAGTCCCTTTGACAGTGTACTGAGTGGTGGTGACTCCGGAGGAGTGTATGCATGTGAATTGAATGAGCTTACCACTTGCAGAGCCAGGCAGTTTTGCCTTGGGTTTAGTTGAAATGGAGTATGTTCCCTCCCATTTCACTAAAGTTGTGCTGTCTGTGGAAACCTAGAGAGGTCTAAACTAAGGCCTTTAGGAGTCAGTAGACTAGGGTTTTATTCCTTCAGGATTTCTGGGGTTTAAGCCAAGAAACTGATAGTGCCGTTGATGGATTTCTAGCTCTAGTGGTGGATCTGTGGTTCCATTATTAGCAGTGGCAGCAGGTGCCCGGCTGCCCACGCTGGGGCAGAGGCCAGAGGGCATGAATGACTTGGTCGGAGTGGTGTCTATGAGGGGTGGTTAGGGACCAGAAATTGGGCCCAGCTCAAAGTGTATTTTAGTCTCCTTTTCACCAATGGGCTGCAGTAACAAGCAGTAACCAGGCCTATTTATGGACATATAGGCGTCACGGGCATTCTCAAAAGCAGGAGCAGAAAGTAACCCCTGGAAAAGGCTGTAGCTTCTTATTTGTCAAACAGGTAGAGACTCAGCAACACCTGGAGTGTTGTTAGGAATACAATTCTCAGACCTACTGAATCAGAAAAACTGTATTTTAACAAGCCCTCCAGGTGATTCAAATAAATATTAAAGTTTGAGAATCACTGATAGAACATCACTGCAAAAGTAAAATCATTTAGACTGAGAAAGACAAACACTGTGTTAACTGAAAAAAAATTGCACAACCTAAAAGTTGAGAATTATGTTTTATTTGGCAGACCTACTGAGGACTTAAACCTGGGATACAGCCTCTCAGATAGCTCTGAGGGACTGTTCCAAGGAGGAAAGAGAGGAGCCAGTATATATAGGAGTTTTTGCTGGAAAAAAATCCCCCATGTATTCACACATCAAAAGATTACTGACATCTCAAGCAATGATTTTAGTACCTTTCTATGTATAGGAAGATGCAAGAGTCTGGGCTCATTGAAATTATTCTTTTGATATGCATTTTAACTATCTAGGGCCAGTATCCTGTTTTTCTCCATCCTGAATTCCCCTGAGGTTGCACCATCAGGGGCTGCTGCAGTAGCCGATGGCTTTATGACTGCAACATCCTTTGTTTACTGAAATGGCAGGCGACATTCTTTGTCCACGGTGTGTGATATCACTTATATGTGGAATCAAAAAAATAAAAGAAACTAGTGATTATAACAAAAAAGAAACAGACTCACAGATGTTGAGAACAAACCAGTGGGGAGAGGGAAAGGGGGAGGAGCAAGATAGGGGAAGGGGACTAAGAGGTACAAACTACTATGTATAAAATAAATAAGCTACAAGGATAAATAGTACAACACAGGGAATATAGCCAATACTTTATAATAACTATAAATGGAATATAACATTTAAAAATTGTGAATCACTATGTTGTACACCTGAAACTTATATAATATTGTACATCAACTATACCTCAATTTAAAAAAAGTAAAATCATTTGAACTCAGGCTAATGACATCTTAGATAGAGACTTTCTATAATCTATAATCCTCAGAACAACCCATTTTACTGACAGAGAAACTGAAGTCACTATGAGCTCTATGTTGGTAAATCCAAAGAACATCTCCATGCCCCTTCTCACTCAACCTCTCAGCATCGTTGGCCATGGATGACCACTCCTTCTTGGGAACACTCTCTTCACATGGCTTCTATGACAACATACTCTCATAGTCTTCCTCCTATAGCATCAGGCAATCAGTCTCTTTTCCTGGCTCTTTTCTCCAACTTTCAAATGATGGAGCTCCAAAACTGGGACTTCCATCTCCTTCTTTCCTCTATCCTGATTCTCTCCCTAGGGGACCACTTCCCTTTCCATGGCTTTAAATACTGTCTACGGGCTTGTGCCTCCCTAAACTCCAAACTTTCATCTAATTACCTACTTCACATCTCTACTCGGCTCTCTAAAATATATCAAACATAATATATTCAAAGCAGAGCTCTTAATTCCCCACTCCGAAACTTGTTTCTCCTCAGTCTTCCCCACCACAGCAAATGACATACCATCTACTCATCATCTATTTGCTTAGGCCCCAAACCCAGGAGTCATCCCTGATATCCTCTAAGACTAGTATAACTGTTGAAAATATAGACTCTGCCAAAGGCAAAGGTTTCCTGAAGAACTTTGCATCGAAGGTGGAGCCTTTTCCCACAATTAAGAGATCAAGGATTTTTGGTAAAAAGAATGGTAAAAAATTTGCCCCAAGTGTTGGCTGTCAACTTGCATATTAGCTCAAGCAGATTTTTCAACTGTGAGGTAGCCCAGGGCCATCCAAGGCCCCACAAATTGGCATCCAGATAAGTCTTTGCCTATGAAACAAGATAATATTTGTGAAAGTGCCTACTAGAGTGCTTCAGGAAGTGTGATGCTGAAGAGGGCTTGGGACTGCTCAGACATACCCTAAGACTGCAGGACAGATCTACCAGCAGTTGGTTTTCTAAGCCCTCAGACCCATCCATGTATTGCCAAAGTGTCACGTGAGACAGTGAGCATCAGATGACTTATTCAGTGTTGATGGGGTCAGCTGATTGAATTTGATGGACTGACTGATACATGAAGAGTCTTCTCTTCCCCCATCATCCAGACCTGAACACAGGCTAACTGTGCAAAGAGTAACTGTGCAAAGGCATAAAACAGGCTCTCTTCCTTACATGGGCTTCTGGGAGTCGATTAAGGGTTAATTAATTAATTATTTTTGTTTGTTTGTTTTAAGAACTGCTTGGTATCCCTGGGCACACAGACAATACAACCTAATAGGGCTTAAGATATATAAAAAAGAACCAAACAAAAAATTTTAATTCTCTAATTAATTAAGAGGCTAAGCCTGTTGAGAATAGCATTAAAAAAAATCAACACTGGCCCAAACCCTAGTGAGGTGGCCAGCTGAATGTGTTTATGCTGACCTTTGGCTAACAGAGTGGCTGTAACTAACTGAAGATGAACTATAGCTTGTCAGCTCAGTGGTTCTCAACCTTTCTATGTAACATCCCAACCATCACATTTCAACGAATATTATCAAACCTGCTTTAATCCTGGGAGAAACTATAGCTGACAGAAGATACAAGAGACTGCAGAATGAACTCTGTATCAGGCTGAATAAGCCAGAACATTTTTCTTTTTAATCAAATAACTCAAACATAAAAAATAATAAAGGTGAAGCTTCTGGTTCTTTCCAAGATGGAATAAGACCACTACATCCTCCGTCTCCTATGGATTCAGCTAATAACTCTGGACACAACATGAAAATCAACTACATGAGGATCTGGAAAGTAAACAAAAGAAGATAAATTGTCAAGAGAAGTCAAAACTTAGAGAAATGAGCCATACAGATGTGAATTTTTTGTTTTTTAAAAAATTTCCTCCTTTTTCTCATAGCTTTGACCGGAGGGCAGGTACCAGTTATAAAACTGTGTGGTGGTGGCAGAAGAGGCTAAACTTGTAGTAGAAACCCCATCTTTCTAAAAAGAAGAAACAGGAAAAGAGGATTGAAGAGAGTATGTGTATGTGATCCTCATTTTTTTCCTCTCTTACCTTTTCTTTGAAATGGGGCCCTAGTTGTGGAGATGGGGCCCAAAGCTGTACTTTGATAGTAATGTAGGCAATTAAAATTTCAGTTAAAATCCTATCTGGCCAGAGGAACTGGAAAAGGTGGCCCTGAGGGCCTGAGAGTGTGAGAGGACTCATGAGGAGGAGAGAACTGGAGAAGGGATCACTTAATTCTGTGTATGAACCTATACATGTCATGGGCTGATGTTGAACTGTGCTTGCATGGGACAGACTGAAATCAGTACAGCAAAGGCTTTGAGAACTGAACTGAGATTGAAACTACTGCCCACAGAAGGTGAAGCAGAACTAGCAGTCTGACCCTAACTAGGTTGACTGTCTGCTATAATGAAAAAATATCAACATTCTTAAGAGGATTTTAACTGGACCCAGACCTTATACAGCATAATATTAAAAATTTCTAGCATATAATCTAAAATTACTTTACATAAAAAGAAAAGGTAAGTGTGACCAGTTCTCAAGGGACAATTAACAAATGTCAACCACAAGATGACCCAGATGTTGGAATTATCACACAGACTTTAAAGCAGCTATGGTAACTATGCTTCATGAGCTAAAGGTAAACATACCTGAAGTGAACAGAAAAATAGAAGTTCTTGGAAGAGAAATAAAAACTGTAAAAAAGAACCAGACAGAAAATTTTTTAAACTGAAAAAATATAGCACATGAAATTTAAAAATTCATTTGATGGACTAACAGCAGAATGGAGATTATAAAAGAGAGAATCAAGGAACCTGAAAATAGATCAATAGAATGTATTCAATCTGAAGAACAAAGAGAAAAACAGTTGGGATGAAAAATGAACTGTATCTCAGGTTTCTGTGGAATAAAAAAAATTTAAAAAATTGTAACATTTATGACATTGGAGTTCCAAAGAAGAGGAAAGACAGATTGATGCAGAAATATGTTAGAAGAAGTACTAGGTTAAAACTTCCCAAATTTAATGAAAGATGTAAATTTGCATATTCAAGAAGCTTGGTGAACCCCAAACAGGAAAAACTAAAACAAAAACAACAACAAAAAAAACAAAACCCAAAAACCCCCAACCGCACACATGAAGACACATCATAATTAAACTACTAAAAACAAAATATAAAGAAAATTCTTCAAAGCAGCTAGAGAAAAATGAAATATAGCAGACACAGAGATGAACAATTATTTGAATTACAGCAGATTTCTCATCAGAAATGTTACTGAGTCCAAACTTGTACTGCTTGTTGCACAACAGGCCAATAAATCATGATGTGTTGGGGCAAAGAATAACAATTTAATTCAGTAAGCCAGCAGACAAAGAATATGATGGACTAGTGTCCCAAAGAACCATCTTACCTGAGTTAGAATTCAGGCTTCTTTTATACTAAAAGGGGAGGGGGTGAAGTTGGTTGCTGCAAATTTCTTGGTGCTGGAACCCTTGTTCTTGCAGCTGTCCACTAGGTCTGGTCAAAATGTTCCTATAAACCTCCAACAAGACAAATGTTATTCTCTGTTCTGCAACTTTTTAAAGGAAAAGTGTTACACCTTTAAAGGTCAGAGCCTTGAGAATGGACTATCCTGTATATTTCAGACTATAGGCAACATTCTTTTGCAAAAGGTGCAAAGCCAGCATGACTAAGCACAGGCAACAGAGCACAAAGGTTAGAGCGTATTGAATAGATACAATATGGAGTCAGGTTTGTTCATCTCTGTTACAGAAACTGTGGAGGCTAGAAAACAGTGGAGCAAAATCTTTAAAGTACTAAAATATCTGTCAACCCAGAGTCCTACATTCAACAAAAATATTCTTCAGTAATGAAGGCTAAATAAAGACATTTTTGGGAATTCCCTGACGGTCCAGTGGTTAGGACTTGGTGGTTTCACTGCCATGGCCCAGGTTTAATCCCTGATCAGGGAACTAAGATCCTGCAAGCTGTGCGGCACAGCCAAAAAAAAAAAAAAAAAGACATTTTCAAATGAAAGAAAACTAAGAAAATTTGTCATCAACGGACATATTCTAAAAGAACAGGAAGAAAGGAAGTTCTTGAAGCTTAAGAGAAACAATGCTAGACGGAAACTTGGAAATTTAAGAAGAAAGAAAGACCAACAGGAGTGGTTAATAGCTAGGTAAATATAAAAGTCTATTTTTTGTCTCTCATGTTTCTTTAATATATATGACTGAGTGAAAGCAAAAACTATATCATTGTCTGTTGGAGTTTTCAAATGTTCCTATAATACATATGACAGCTATAATATAAAGGAGAAAGGGTAAAGAGGCCTATATGGTTAAAAGCTTCTACATATTATTTGAGGTAGTAAAATATTTACTCTGAGTAACTGTGAAAAGTTAGATATATATACTGAATTTACTAGAGCAACCCCTAGAATAAAAATCCAAAACAATATAGCCAAAAGGCCAATAGATAAAGTAAAATAATAAAAAATATTCAAATAATCAAAAAGAAAGCAGAGCAGTGGGGGACAAAAACAGCAAAAGAAATAGAAAGGAAAAGCAGAAAACAAATAATAAAATGGTAACCCTAAATCCAATCATATTAATAATTATATTACATGTAAATTGTCTAAATATACCAATTAAAAGGCAGAGATTGTCAGACTGTATTTTAAAAAGACCACATCACGGTTGCACAACATTGTAAATTGTAAATTGTACTAAATATCACTGAATTGTTCACTTTAAAAGTGTTAATTTTATATTATTATATTTCATTTCAATAAGTGATTTCTTAAAATTACCACAACATAGGCTACATACAAATACAGTTGACTTTTGAACAATGAGGAGGTTGATCCTTATATAACTTAGAGTTGGCCCTGAGTATCCATGGATTCAACCAACCACAGACTATGTACTTACTACTGAAAATTATCTGCATATAAGTGGACTCATGCAGTTCAAACACACATTGTTCAAGGGTCAACTGTAACCCACTTTAAATATAAAGACACAGATAGGTTGAAAGTAAAAGTACAGAAAGGGATATAATCTGCAAACACTAATCGAAAAGAAAGCTGGTAGGAGAAAAGGAATGGCTCTCCCTTACAGATAAACGCCAGTTAATAATTGTAGAGGGAATGAAGGAAATAGAAAATTATCATTATGAGATGACTGTATTAATTGTCACTGACAAGATTCACCAATAGATGCTAAAATTAATGGGAGAAAAATTGAGGAGAAATTAGGTATGAGAATAGTTTCAATGTATCTTCCCCCAGATATTTATTTATTACAAAGCCGAAAACAGTCAATTTTCAGTGGAGAAATCTTGCAGACACCACCTAAATCAAGTGATCAAGTTAGACATCACCAGTAATAAGACATATTGACATCATGTACCTGCAGATATAATGTACTGAGACGGGCACATCATGCTGAAAGATGTAAAACCTCAATCTAATGATGAGAAGACATCAAACACAAATCAAGGAATATTTTACAAAATAACTGACAGGTACTGTTCATTTAAAGTGTCAAAATCATGAAAGACAAGGCAAGAATGATGAACTTCCACAGACTGGAGAAGCCTAAGAAGATATACAATTAAATGTTCGGTGGGATCCTGGAATGGATCCTGGAACAGAAAAAGGACATTGGCCAAAATCTAATAAAAGTCAAATAAAGTGTACAGCTTAGTCAGTAATATTGTACCAAGGTTAACTTCTCAGTTTTTATCATCATATCACAGTTACGCAAGATGTTAATATTAGGGAATGTTGGATGAAGGATATGTGGGAAATCTCTGTATTATTTTTGGAATTTTTCTGTAAGTCTAAAATTACTTCAAAATAAAAAGGGTTAAACATTTTTTAAGTGAAAGAAAGGAAAGAAAGAACGAAGGAAGGGTAGAAGGAAGGAAGGAAGGGGGGTAGGTAGTGGCTATATTAATGTCAGATAAAGTAGACTTCAGAACAAGGAATATTACCAGCAATAAAGAGGGACATTAAATAATGACAAGAGTCAATTCACTAAGAAGACATAACAGGGGCTTCCCTGGTGGCGCGGTAGTTAAGAATCCGCCTGCCAATGCAGGGGACACGGGTTCGAGCCCTGCTCCGGGAAGATCCCACATGCCGTGGAGCAACTAAGCCTGTGCGCCACAACTACTGAGCCTGCACTCTAGAACCCTCGAGCCACAACTACTAAGCACATGCACCACAACTACTGAAGCCCTCACACCTAGAGCCTGTGCTCTGCAACAAGAGAAGCCACTGCAATGAGAAGCCTGCGCACCACAACGAAGAGTAGCCCCCACTCGCCGCAACTAGAGAAAGCCTGTGCGCAGTAATGAAGACCCACAGCAGCCAAAAATAAATAAATAAAAATAAATTTAAAAAAAAGAAGACATAACAATCCTAAACATGCATGCAACTAACAATAGAGCTTCAAAATACATGAAGACAAAATGGGTAGAACTGAAAGGATAGATAGAGAAATCCACAATTACATTTGAAGATTTCAACACTCTTCTCTGAGTAGTTGATAGAACCAGTAGAAGGAAAATCAATAAGGATATGTATGACCTAAACAACACTATCAACCAATTTGACATAACTGGCATTTTCAGAGCATTCCACTCAGCAGCAGATGAATACGTATTTTTTGTGTGAGAGATTCTGCAAAATTAGAACACACTTAGAGACTTATGCCTTGATCTGAGAGTATCAAGAACACATACCTCTTATAGGGAATCAGGGTTAGCCAGCACACCTGTGACAAACCCAAGCCTTTGTCAGAGATTCTAAGCATCTAAGTGTAAGCTACTCAGGGATTTTTTAATAAATTTAGCCAACTGGAGACCTCCCCTGATGTGTCTGCCTGGTATCTCCCAGGGCATTGGTGGCTCTACATGGTTGCTTTCTGCTTTGATGTTTGCTGTGACTTCCAGGAAAGGAAGCACCTCCACTAAATTAATACCCTATCTGGTACATAATCTAAATCAGTTTATCAAGAAACCAGCAAATGTGCCAGGCCTAGCAGCCATCTTCCTACTCTCATTTTTTCTTTTAAAACCCAGATGTGTGTGTATGCCTATGTGTGCACATATCATTTTACTTTTCTGAATCTTATAACAGAGTTTCAGATGCTATCAGCTTCATCTATCATCAGGTATGTTAATCTGTTATGTAGTTGTGGTAGACAAAATAATGTCCCTCCCAAAGATGGTCATGTCTCAATCCTTGGCATTTGTGAATATGTTACCCCACGTGGTAAAAAGGACTATGTGATGTGACTAAGTTAATAATTTTGAGATGGGGAAATTATCCTGGATTATCTGAGTGGGCCCAATGTAATCACAAGGGTCCTTATAAGAGGGAGACAAGAGATAAGAGAGGTGAGAGTCAGAAAAGGAGGTGTAGGGAATTTCCCAGTGGTCCAGTGGTTAGGCACTTTCACTGCCTGGGCCTGGATTCAATGTCTGGTCGGGGAACTAAGATCCCGCAAGCTGCGTGGCACCGCCAAAAAAAAGGAGATACAACAACAGAAACAGGGTTGGAGTGTGTGCTCTGAAGATGAAGGAAAAAGGCCATGAGCCATGGAATGCAGTCAGTCTCTAGAAGCTGAAAAAGGCAAGGAGCCTCCTGAAGGAATATAGTTCTGCCGATACCTTGATTTTAGTCCCGTGAGACTCATTTCAGACGTCTGACTTCCAGAACTGTAAGATAATAAATTTATGTTGTTTTAAGCCACTAAGTTTATGGTCTCAGAAAACTAATACAGTAGTCAAATTTATCAATCTTTCTCTTTATAGCTTTCTAAGTTTGGGTTCATGTTTAGAAAGACCTTTGCCACTCTGAGATCATAAACCTTTTCCCCATGTCTCATTTGAAACTTACATGGTTTTAGATTTTATTACTTTAATAGATTGACTAATTAAAGGAACCAGCCAGAGGTCTGTATCTTGTACTGATATAATAGAAAAAGGAAACATAGATGGAAGAGTCTTTATCTGTTTGACCTTTGGACTGGGCCTGTCTTTCTCTATAGGAATCTGCTAGCATAGGTAGGGATGGTCATTTATTGTCTGTCCAGCTGACACTGAAGCCTGCAAAACCTAGGCTTGGGGCATAGAGTGCTGGGGAGAGTGAAGGACTGAGGGAGCCAGAGCTCTCTTTGTGAGAAAGGATGTGTTTCTTGAGGTAAAGAGGTAAAGGATGTAAAGGATGTGTTTCTTGAGGTAAAGGAGGTAAAGGATGTGTTTCTTGAGGTAAAGAGACTCAGTACTTTGCTTGGGGGTGGCAAATTATGCTCAGAGACTGAGATTGTTCTTGTTAAATATTTTATTTAACACAGGTTCACTGTGGGAATTACAATGATTTCACAAGACAATAGCATACAGGAGAGTGTCTCTTAATAAGCCAGTAAAGAAACAACATACTGGGCTTCCCTGGTGGCGCAGTGGTTGAGAATCTGCCTGCCAATGCAGGGGACACGGGTTCAAGCCCTGGTCTGGGAAGATCCCACATGCCGCGGAGCGACTAGGCCCGTGAGCCACAACTACTGAGCCTGCGCATCTGGAGCCTGTGCTCCGCAACAAGAGAGGCCGCGATAGTGAGAGGCCCGCGCACCGCGATGAAGAGTGGCCCCCGCTTGCCACAACTAGAGAAAGCCCTCACACAGAAGCAAAGACCCAACACAGCCAAAAATAAATAAATTAATTAATTTAAAAAAAAAAAAAAAGAAAGAAACAACATACTCCAAACCAATGATAGATTGCTCCAGGCAAGGGGAGATGAAAAAAATAAAGTCAAAATTTAGTTGAGGGAATACCTTTTCTATGAGTTTTGATTTCTTGGAAGAGTTGACATCCAACGCCAGCGCAAAAATAAAAGTCCCTGGTTGCTAAAGCACGTTGCTAGGGAACGATGGTGGTTGTGTTGGCAGGCTGGCTGGTCTCCCAGCAGTTGGTCACCACTGCCAATAAAGAAGTTGCCTTTACCAAAGCAGGGGCCAATGCCCCAAGGTCTTTGGAGAACTAGGTTAATAAAGAGTAGCTCTGCCCAGACAAAAATCTCGGTACTCATAGTCTAAATGTTCCCTGGCCATAGTTCCTTCTCCACATGTTCTATGGAAAAGCCCCCTTCCGGATCCTTCAGCCACTAAGCTACTGACTGCTTATCAACAACAGATGAGATGATGACATCCTGACACAGCTTACTTCATTCTCATATCAAAACAACTTTACTTCTAAAAACAACATTTTTTGTCTTAATCATAAACAAGTAGATTAAAACAACTTCACTTAGGTCATAAACACCTGGATTTGAAATCATATCAAACCAATACACAACACTGGGGCAAGCACATAAACTGGAGGACAGGGAAAGAAGGCCCCTGGGAACAGGGCCACATAGATAACTCGTGAGGCCCAATGCAAAATGAAAAAGTGGGACCCCTTATTCAAAAATCAGGGGAAAAAAGTGTTGTCAGAGGTGCTAAAATAGAAAACTTTTTCCTTTCTTCTAGTCCCTTGACTTGTGTTTTTTCACTTACTACTTAATGTCATTCTAAGTAAAGCTTGAATTTTAAATTGTTAACATAATTTTACCATTCAACTTTATATTGTACAAATGCCAGTTTTAAATGTAAACATATCAGCATTTAACTAACTCATCAGTGGAATCACCAAAATTACACAACTTTTATTTTGTAATTTGTACATGCATACACATAGTTGATCCTCACTATTTTTAGATTGTGTGTTTGTGAATTTGCCTACTAGCTAAAATTTATTTGTAACCTCAAAATCAATACTCTCAGCACTTTTGGTCATTCATGGACATGTGCATGCACAGTTTGGGAAAAATTGGAATTGGACAACATGAATATTCCCTCCCAAGGTTTGTTGACCTAAAACAAATAGACTGCCAGATATTTCTCCAGCAAAGATGGGTTTATTCGGAAACAGCAGAGAATTGCAATTCGAGGTCTGTGAACATGGTGTGCCATGTGCAAGTCCCCACATGGCAATGGAAGGGTACTTGACAAGGAGGAAAAGGAAATTGGGAGGGCTGTAGCAAACAAAGAGTCCATGGCTTTTCATTGGCTCCTTGCTGAGAAAGATGAGGAGTCTTCCTTTTTCCTTTTGGACTCTGCTATCATCCCAGGGGTGAGAGCTTCCCCTTCTCGTCCCCCACTCTATTCAACTGAGGTTTCTGTTTATTTTTTTACAGGTTGAAAGAGGTGAAGTTCTGCTTTCTTGTTTTAGGTCTCAAACTGTAAACAAGTGTCTTTTTTGTGGTCTATTTAGTGCCACATTTTTTGCATTTTTTGTTCATGATTTCACTGTTTCAAATGACCCCCAAGTGTAGTGCTGAAGTGCTGTGTAGGGTTCAAAGGGCAAGAAAGCTGTGATGTGCCTTATGGAGAAAATATGTGTGCTAGATAAGCCTCCTTTAGGCATGAGTTAGTGCAGTTGACTGTGAGTTCAAATGTTAATGAATCAATACTGTATGTTAAATAAAGTGTCTTTAAAGAGAAACACACATAAAATAAGGTTATGTATTGATCAGTTGACGAAAATGTGATCAGAAGCTTGCAGGAACCTAACTCTGTATTTCCCTTGGGAGCAGTATGGTTCAGTATTCACCAATTCAGTGTTTGTGGTAACTTTCTAGACCATAACTACTGTGAATAACAAGAATCAATTGTATTTTGTTCTTACCAGAGCAGTGGAGACACTGTACAAAACTAATGCAACTGTTTTAACTCCTGTGATATAGTGACCTATAATAAGAAATATATATTTGGTCTTTGTCCCCATTTCTGGTACAGAGATCTTAAAACTCTTAGAATTTCCTAAGTGATGAGAATGACAGATACCTTTTGTTATGTTAATGAGGTGACTACTGGACCCCACCTAAGGAAGGGGGCTGATTGTCAGGAGAACAAACCATGTGATTAGAGGGAAGGAAAGGACAAGGAGGGAAGGGAAGGGAGGGAAAGAGGAGCTAGAGGTTGAATCAATCGCCAGTCATCAATGATTTGATCAATCTGCTTGTGAAACAAAACCTCCATAAAGCCCCAGAAGGACAGAGTTTGGAGAGCTTTCAGGTTGGTGAACCAGAGTGCTTCCACCATGATGACAGAAGCTCCTTTGTTTGGGATGGCACCCTGTGTATTGATGTCTGTCAACTGAAAAAAAAATGCACAATGTAAAAGCTGTGAGTTGAGTTTATTCAGTGTCTTACTGACAACTATAGCCTGGGAGACAGCCTCTCAGATAGCTCTGAGAAACTGTTCAAAAGGTAAGGGGGGAGGTCAGTATGTATGTGATTTTGGCAAAGGGTGTAGGTGATTTTGGCGAAGGGTATAGGTGCAATCAAGCACACATCTCAGTAGAAGGTTGCCGCTAGTCATAAGGAACTTAGATAGCTTAGATAGCTTAGTTAACAGTTTAGTTGCAGGAAGGGGGACCCCCTTCCAGGGCCCCAGAGTGGGTTCTTGTCTAACACTCAGAAACGAATTGTCTGAGGAGACACACGTGCTGACAAAGCAAGAGACTTTATTGGGAAGGGGCACCCGGGCAGAGAGCAGGAGGGTAAGGGAACCCAGGAGGACTGCTCTGCCATGTTGTTCGCAGTCTCGGGTTTTATGGTGATGGGGTTAGTTTCCGGTTGTCTCTGGCTAATCATTCTGACTCAGGGTCCTTCCTGGTGGTGTGTGCATTGCTCAGCCAAGATGGATTCCAGCGAGAAGGATTCTGGGAGGTTGGTAGGACATATTGACTTGCGTCTCCTCTCTCCTTTTGACCTTTCTTAAATTCTTCCAGTTGGTGGTAGCTTGTGAGTTCTGCGTTCCTTATCAGGACCTCCTGTTGTAAGATAACTTGTGCAAACAGCTACTATCTTGTCTGGCCAGGGTGGGCGGTTTTGGTCAGTGTTTCCCCTAACAGTTTTAGTGACTTTCTAAGAATGGGAAGATGGAAGACTGCAGATTCATAAAAAATTTCTCCTGAAAATATCTAACTATCTGAAGGCCTGTTTTGCCAGTTTTTCCAGAGCACAGAATGCCTAATTCCTGATCTCCACCCTGAATTCCTTACAGGGTGTGTTGAAGGTCAGTGACTGAGAGGCTAATGACTTAATTCTTATAGAACTGATGCTGAAAACTGGGCCTCTGTGCACCGGTGCCAAACTGAATCTTGGAGACAGAGTTTTGGGTGACGTAGAAAAGAATAGCTTTATTGTTTTGCCAGGCAAAGGGGGACACAGCAGGCTCATGCCCTCAAAACTATGTGTCCCAACCCAGGGGGGGATTTGGTGAGGAGTTTTATAGCAGTGGTTCAAGGGCAGGGCTGCTGATAAGGATCAGGGTGTATGCAGGACCTGCATTCCTTTAATCTGGCCTCAGGTGGTCTCCTGATGAGGTTCTGTGATTCTCAAGGTTATCAAACTGTGCCCTTCTCTCTGGAATGAAGAATGCTTCGTCAAGTAGTTAACATCTTCCAACTGTTGGGGGTTTCAGTTCTGCAGAAGAGCTCAAAGATATTGTTATGTGTATCCCTTGAGGCGGATCCAGGACTCTGCCCCAAGGCTGCACTATATTTTCTTGATTCCTCCTCCCTTGTCTCTGCATCCCCTCCCTTCCCTGATTAGCAACTGTTTGAACCTGCCTTTTGGTACTCAGGGAAGTTTATGGAGGCTGAAGGGTATTCCCTACAAACAAGAAATGGGGGACACAGAGAGGCTTCTGTGCCCAGAAGCGCCACAGGGTCCTGCTCGGTTTCAGAACCAGATGGTGAGTAACTTCTTTAGTTGGCATAGATCTTCATCTGGTTATTGAGTCATATCCTTTAATACCCTTTGTAAGAAACTGGTAATCTAGTGAGTTAACTAGTTTCTTGAGTCCTGTGAGCTGCTCTAGCAAACTAATTGAACCCAAGAAGGCAGTTGTGAGAAACTCTGATTTATAACCAGAAGCACGGGTAACAACCAGGACTTGCAGTTGGCATTGGAAATGGAAGGCGGTCTTGTAGGACTGAACCCTTAACCTGTGGGAACTGATGCTATTCAGGGTAGATAGTGTCAGAAGTGAATTGAACTGTAGGATACCAAGCTCTGTTGGAGAATTGCCTGGTGTGCAGAAACTCCCCACGTGCCGTAATCGGTGATTAGAATTGTTAACTCTGGATTTCCCTAGTGGCGCAGTGGTTAATAATCCGCCTGCCAATTCATGGGACATGCAATCGATCCCTGGTTCGGGAAGATCCCACATGCCGCAGAGAAACTAAGCCCATGTGCCACAACTACTGAGCCCGTGCTCTAGAGTCCACAAGCCACAACTACTGAGCCTGTATGCCACAACTACTGAATCCCGTGCGCCTAGAACCCATGCTCCACAACAAGAGAAGCCACCGCAATGAGAAACCCATGCACCACAACGAAGAGCAGCCCCTGCTCCCTGCAACTAGAGAAAACCCATGCACAGCAACGAAGACCCAATGCAGGGAGGTAGAGTCAAGATGGCGTACTAGGAGGATGTGGAATTCGCATCTCTTCACAACTAGGGTATCTACCAGGCACCGGTGGGGGACCACAGACACCTAAGGGGACAGGAGGAACCCCCAGCAACCGGGTAGGACGTGCGGCGTGGGGGGAGTGAAGGGGGAGGAGAAGTGGAGGCGAGATGGAACTGGCACCCCTGAGGGGCAGCTGGGGGACGGGAAGGGATCCCACGCCAAAAGGGGTAAATTGGGGAACCATTGGGAGGGCAGAGGATCAAAAGGGAGCATGGCCAGGGTTCCCCTGCCCACTTGGGCCCCCAGGAACCTGCTGAGATCCCAGGCCTGATCCTCTGCCCACCAAGGAGCCCTCCAGCCATGCTGGTCCTGAGGGAGTGCGAGGGGAGGAAGGGGGAGCAAAAGTAAAGGCCGGACTCCCAGGAATGGCACTCCTGAGGGGTGGCTGGGGGAGGGGAGGTGTTCCTACACCCAGCGGGACCCACAAATGGTTAGGGGTCCATTGGCGACGGGGGAGACCCTGGGGGAGACAGTGGGGGAGGGGCACAAAGGAACGGAAGGGAACACGGCCAGTGCGTTCCCTGTCCACTTAGGCACTGGGGACCCTGCTGGGCTCCAGGGCCTAATCCTCTGTCCTCAGAGCCTCCCTCCTACAGTGCAGAACCCAAGCCCCACCCCTACACCCCCACCCAGGGCCCTACCTCTACACTCGGAGACCCCCTCTGAGACCCCCTCTAACAGCACTGGGCCTAAACCCCACCGACACACCCTCACTCAGGGCCCTACCTCCAAACTCCAGAACTCCACACTCCAGACGCCCTCCTTTCTTCCTGCTGCCTCTCTCCTTCTGCTCAGGTCCTAAGCAGAGGCCCTGCCCCACGCTTGAACGTCGCCCCGCCTAGGCCCCGCCCCCAGGGCTTTTTCCAGCTACATGGGTCCAGAACCTAGGCCCCGCGCCACGCTCAAACGTCACCCTCACCCACCCGCCTAGGTCCTGGCCCACCCTAAACCCCACCCCTGCCTAAGTTCCACCCCCGCCTAAACTCTGCCCCCCCCCTCCCCCCCGGCCAAGGCTTTTTTTTTTTCTTTTTTCCTCTTTTAGATTGGGGTTCTGTTTTACCTTGTTGATTCACTGTTGTTGATTCTTTTATACTTTTATTCTTCCTAACAAATCTTTTATTTTTCTAATTTTATCTTATTCTTTATACTTTGTTATTGTTCTCTCCTTTTGAATTGTTTCCCCCCCCCAACCCTTCTTTCTTTTCCTTTTTCTATTGTGGTTTCATTTTACCTGTTGGAGCTGTTTCAATTATAGTTTTATTTTTCCTAATATATTTTTTATCTTTCTAATTTTATTTTGTTTTTTATTCTTTGATATTGTACTGCTCCTTTTTTTCTTTCTTTCTTCCTTTTTTTTTCTCTTTAACCACACCATGAAACTTGTGGGATCTTGGTCCCAGGCCAGAGGTCAGGCCCAAGCTCCTGTGGTGGGAACTCTGAGTCCAAACCGCTGGACTAACAGAGAACCTCAGACCCCAGGGAATAGCAATCGAAGTGAGGACTCCCGGAGGTCCTCATCTCAGCACCAAGACCCAGCTCTATCCAACAGCCTGAAAACTCCAGTGCTGGATGTCGCAGGCCAAACAACCAGTGAGAGAGGAATACAGCACCACTCATCTAAAAAATAAATAAATAAACGACAAAAAATATGTTACAGATGAAGGAGCAAGGTAAAAACCTACAAGACCAAATAAATGAAGATGAAATAGGCAACCTACCTGAAAAAGAATTCAGAGTAATGATGGCAAAAAGGATCCAAAATCTCAGAAACAGAATGGAGAAAATACAAGAAACATTTAACAAGTATCTAGAAGAACTAAAGAGCAAACAAACAGTGCTGAACAACACAATTACTGAAATTAAAAATACTCTAGAAGGAATCAATAACAGAATAACTGAGGCAGAAGAACAGATAAGTGAGCTGGAAGATAAAACGGTGGAAATAACTGCCAGGGAGCAAAATAAAGAAAAAAGAATGAAAAGAATTGAGGACAGTCTCAGAGACCTCTGGGACAATATTAAATGCACCAACATTTGAATTATAGGGGTCCCAGAAGAAGAAGAGAAAAAGAAAGGGTCTGAGAAAATATTTGAAGAAATTATAGTTGAAAACTTCCCTAACATGGGAAAGGAAATAGTCAATCAACTCCAGGAAGTACAGAGAGTACCATACAGGATAAACCCAAAGAGAAACACACCGAGACACATGTTAATCAAACTATCAAAAATTAAATACAAAGAAAAAATATTAAAAGCAGCAAGGGAAAAGCAACAAATAACATACAAGGGAATCCCCATAAGGTTAAGAGCTGATTTTTCAGCAGAAACTCTGCAAGCCAGAAGGGAGTGGCAGGACATATTTAAAGTGATGAAAGGGAAAAACCTACAACCAAGAGTACTCTACCCAGCAAGGCTCTCATTCAGATTCAATGGAGAAATTAAACCTTTACAGGTAAGCAAAAGTAAAGAGAATTCAGCACCACCAAACCAGCTTTACAAAAAATGCTAAAGGAACTTCTCTAGGCAGGAAACACAAGAGAAGGAAAAGACCTACAAAAACAAAAAAAGACCTACAAAAACAAACCCAAAACAATGTAGAAAATGGTAATAGGAACATACATATCGATAATTACCTTAAATGTAAATGGATTAAATGCTCCTACCAAAAGACATAGACTAGCTGAATGGATACAAGACCCATACATATGCTGTCTACAAGAGACCCACTTGAGACCTAGGGACACATACAGACTGAAAGGAAGGGTATGGAAACAGTTATTCCATGCAAATGGAAATCAAAAGAAAGCTGGAGTAGCAATATTCATATCAGATAAAATAGACTTTAAAATAAAGAATGTTACAAGAGAAAAGGAAGGACACTACATAATGATAAAGGGATCAATCCAAGAAGAAGATATAACATTTATTTTTGAATTTTATTTTTTTATACAGCAGATTCTTATTAGTTATCCATTTGAAGATATAACAATTGTAAATATTTATGCACCCAACATAGGAGCACCTCAATACATAAGGCAAATGTTAACAGCCATAAAAGGGGAAATCGACAGTAACACAATCATAGTAGGGGACTTTAACACCCCACTTTCAACAATAGACAGATCATCCAAAATGAAAATAAATAAGGAAACACAAGCTCTAAATGACACATTAAACAAGATGGACTTAATTGATATTTATAGGACATTCCATCCAAAAACAACAGAATACACTTTCAAGTGCTCATGGAACATTCTCTAGGATAGACCATATCTTGGGTCACAAATCAAGCCTTGGTAAATTTAAGAAAATTGAAATCATATCAAGTATCTTTTCTGACCACAATGCTATGAGACTAGATATCAATTACAGGAAAAAAACTGTAAAAAATACAAACACATGGAGGCTAAACAATACACTACTAAATAACCAAGAGATCACTGAAGAAATCAAAGAGGAAATCAGAAAATACCCAGAAACAAATAACAATGAAAACACAATGACCCAAAACCTATGGGAGGCAGCAAAAGCAGTTCTAGGAGGGAAGTTTACAGCAATACAATCCTACCTCAAGAAACAAGAAAAATCTCAAATAAACAACCTAACCTTACACCTAAAGCAATTAGAGAAAGAAGAACAAAAAACACCCCAAAGTTAGCAGAAGGAAAGAAATCATGAAGATCAGATCAGAAATAAATGAAAAAGAAATGAAAGAAACAACAGCAAAGATCAATAAAACTAAAAGCTAGTTCTTTGAGAAGATAAACAAAATCGATAAACCATTAGCCAGACTCATCAAGAAAAAAAGGGAGAAGACTCAGATCAACAGAATTAGAAATGAAA
The DNA here is from genome assembly GCF_028564815.1 of Eubalaena glacialis. Classification (NCBI taxonomy): domain Eukaryota; kingdom Metazoa; phylum Chordata; class Mammalia; order Artiodactyla; family Balaenidae; genus Eubalaena; species Eubalaena glacialis. Next base: position 35,269,802 of record NC_083718.1, read on the forward strand.
AAGGAGAAGTAACAACTGACACTGCAGAAATACAAAGGATCATGAGAGATTACCACAAGCAACTCTATGCCAATAAAATGGACAACCTGGAAGAAATGGAAAGATTCTTAGAAAAGCACAACCTTCTGAGACTGAACCAGGAAGAAATAGAAAATATAAACAGACAAATCACAAGCACTGAAATTGAGACTGTGATTAAAAATCTTCCAACAAACAAAAGCCTAGGACCAGATGGCTTCACAGGTGAATTCTATCAAACATTTAGAGAAGAGCTAACACCTATCCTTCTCAAACTCTTCCAAAATATAGCAGAGGGAAGAACACTCCCAAACTCATTCTACAAGGCCACCATCACCCTGATACCAAAACCAGACAAAGATGTCACAAAAAAAGAAAACTACAGGCCAATATCTCTGATGAACATAGATGCAAAAATCTTCAACAAAATACTAGCAAACAGAATCCAACAGCACATTAAAAGGATCATACACCATGATCAAGTGGGGTTTATCTCAGGAATGCAAGGATTCTTCAATATATGCAAATCAATCAATGTGATACACCATATTAACAAATTGAAGGAGAAAAACCATATGATAATCTCAATAGATGCAGAAAAATCTTTCGACAGAATTCAACACTGATTTATGATAAAAACTTTCCAGAAAGTAGGCATGGAGGGAACCTACCTCAACATAATAAAGGCCATATATGACAAACCCACAGCCAACATCATTCTCAGTGGTGAAAAACTGAAACCATTTCCTCTAAGATCAGGAATAAGACAAGGTTGCCCACTCTCACCACTATTATTCAATATAGTTTTGGAAGTTTTAGCCACAGCAATCAGAGAAGAAAAAGAAATAAAAGGAATCCAAATTGGAAAAGAAGATGTAAAACTGTCACTGTTTGCAGATGACATGATAGTATACCTAGAGAATCCTAAAGATTCTACCAGATAACTATTAGAGCTAATCAATGAATTTGGTAGCGTAGCAGGATACAAAATTAATGCACAGAAATCTCTTGCATTCCTATACACTAATGATGAAAAATCTGAAAGTGAAATTAAGGAAACACTCCCATTTACCATTGCAGCAAAAAGAATAAAATACCAAGGAATAAACCTACCTAATGAAACAGAAGACCTGTATGCAGAAAACTATAAGGCACTGATGAAAGAAATTAAAGATGATACAAACAGATGGAGACGTATACCATGTTCTTGGATTGGAAGAATCAACATTGTGAAAATGAGTATACTAGCCAAAGCAATCTACAGATTCAATGCAATCCCTATCAAACTACCAATGGCATTTCTCACAGAACTAGAACAAAAAATTTCAGAATTTGTATGGAAACACAAAAGACCCCGAATAGCCAAAGCAATCTTGAGAAAGAAAAACGGAGCTGGAGGAATCAGGCTCCCAGATTCAGACTATACTACAAAGCTACAGTAATCAAGACAGTGTGGTACTGGCACAAAAACAGAAATATAGATCAATGGAACAGGATAGAAAGCCCAGAGATAAACCCACGCACATATGGTCACCTTATTTTTGCTAAAGGAGGCAAGAATATACAATGGAGAAAAGACAGCCTCCTCAATAAGTGGTGCTGGGAAAACTGGACAGCTACATGTAAAAGAATGAAATTAGAACACTTCCTAACACCATACACAAAAATGAACTCAAAATGGATTAAAGACCTAAATGTAAGGCCAGACACTATAAAACTCTTAGAGGAAAACATAGGCAGAACACTCTATGACATAAATCACAGCAAGATCCTTTTTGACCCACCTCCTAGAGAAATGGAAATAAAAACAAAAATAAACAAATGGGCCTAATGAAACTTAAAAGCTTTTGCACAGCAAACGAAACCATAAAAAAAGATGAAAAGACAACCCTCAGAATGGGAGAAAATATTTGCAGACGAAGCAACTGACAAAGGATTAATCTCCAACATATACAAGCAGCTCATGCAGCTCAATATCAAAAAAACAAACAACCCAATCCAAAAATGGGCAGAAGACCTAAATACACATTTTCCCAAAGATTTACAGATTGCCAACAAACACATGAAAAGATGCTCAGCATCACTATTCATTAGAGAAATGCAAATCAAAACTACAATGAGGTATCACCTCACACCAGTCAGAATGGCCATCATCAAAAAATCGACAAACAATAAATGCTGGAGAGGGTGTGGGAAAAGGGAACCCTCTTGCAGTGTTGGTGGGAATGTAAATTGATACAGCCACTATGGAGAGCAGTATGGAGGTTCTTTAAAAAACTACAAATAGAACTACCATATGACCCAGCAATCCCACTACTAGGCATATACCCCAAGAAAAACATAATTCAAAAAGGGGCATGTACCACAGTGTTCATTGCAGCACTATTTACAATTGCCAGGATATGGATGCAACCTAAGTGTCCATTGACAGATGAATGTTTAAAGATGTGGCACATATATACAATGGAATATTACTCAGCCATAAAAAGAAACAAAATTGAGTTATTTGTAGTGAGGTGGATGGACCTAGAGTCTGTCATACAGAGTGAAGTAAGTCAGAAAGAGAAAAACAAATACCGTATGCTAACACATATATATATGGAATCTAAAAAAAAAAAATGGTTCTGATGAACCTAGGGGCAGGACAGGAATAAACACACAGACGTAAATAATGGACTTGAGGACACGGGGAGGGGGAAGGGTAAGCTGGGACGAAGTGAGAGAGTAATATTGACATATATACACTACCAAATGTAAAATAGATAGCTAGTGGGAAGCAGCTGCATAGCACAGGGAAATCAGCTTGGTGCTTTGTGACCACCTAGAGGGGTGGTAGGGAGACACAAGAGGGAGGAGATATGGGAATATACGTATGCATATAGCTGATTCATTTGTTATACAGCAGAAACTAACACAACAGTGTAAAGCAATTATACTCCAATAAAGATGTTAAAAAAAAAAAGACCCAATGCAGCCAAAAATAAATGAATAAATTATATTAAAAAAATTAACTCCACTGCTGGATAGACGTGCATTCTATCAAAACTCTCCAATTTTGACTTGATGAGTAAGGGCAGACAGAAGAAAAAACCACGGATTCCCCTATTTTTCCCTTTCTTGATAATGTAATTTTTTCAGTGGGGGCAGGGAGGGAGATTTTCCTTCTCCCCTTCTAAGTTTCTTGGCTGGCCTAACTGACGTAAGACAGATTAACAGAAGAAAAAAAATCACAAAAGTTTAATAACATGTATACTTGGGACAGACCTAGGAAAAGTGAGTAACTCTCCAGAATGGTGGAAAAGGGCACCTTAAATACCATCTTCAGCTAAAGACAAAGGACATGGTGATGGGGAGTCAGTTATGGGCGATCACCAGGAAAAGCACAGTAAACGAGGGTAAGGTTGTTATGCAGATTTAAGTTGCTGCCTTCTCCAATGATAAGAGTTTCTAAAGATTTAGTCATCCCCCTCTTCCTGGTACAGTGAGGGAGACACCGTTCCATTGGAGATTTCCCTTATAAATGTCAATGTCTCTTACAATGGGGTAAATTTTACTCAGTTTTCAGAGCTTCTCCTGTGTCTGCAGTTTCTTTAAAATAACCAGTTTAAAATAATCGTTATGTCAAAAGGGCATATTTTGCGGTGGCAAAATTCTGCTCCCCTACAAACATAAATGGTTAACCAATACAAGGAAATAATGTACATAGATAGGGTAGGGAGTCCCAGGAGGAAAAGAACCAGATATAGCTTTTTGACATAAGAAAAGCCATTTTGGCCAAAGCCATTTTGTGATATAAGCCTGGCCATAATTCTTGTCCTTGAACAAATCTCAGTAATTAATGATCTTAACGGAACACAGGAAAAGCAGCCAAGAAACAATAGTTCAGTGATAAAACAGAGTTATATAAAAACAGTTCCTCCTCATGGAACTGTTTTTATGTAACAACCTGATACACATCTTTGAGTTGTTCTACAAGAACTAAGGCTCCCAGCCAGGTAGGTGGAGGATGGTAAATACTTGCTAAGACCCCAAAATGGCTGGAACCTAAAGAATGATGATATTGACCTTTTCTGGCCCTCGTGACTTCAATCAACTAAGTCTTGGACTCTAACCTTTTCCCCAATTCAAAACTTCCCCTGGGCTTCCCTGGTGGTGCAGTGGTTAAGAATCCACCTGCCAATGCAGGGGACATGGGTTCGAGCCCTGGTCCGGGAAGATCCCACATGCCGTGGAGCAACTAAGCCCGTGCGCCACTACTACTGAGCCTGTGCTCCAGAGCCCGTGAGCCACAACTACTGAGCCCACGTGCCACAACTACTGAACCCCTGCGCCTAGAGCCCGTGCTCCACAACAAGAGAAGCCACCTCAATGAGAAGCCCGCGCACCGCAACAAAGAGCAGCCTCCACTCGCCACAGCTAGAGAAAAGCCTGCGCACAGCAACGAAAACCCAATGCAGCCAAAAATAAATAAATAAACAAAATAGATACAACATTAAAGAAATAAAAAATGTTAAAAAAACAAAAACAAAAACAACAAAAAAAAACTTCCCCACTTTTGCTGTTTGAGGAGACACTGCTTTGGGAAAGATCCACGGTGTTCTCCTTACTTGCTGTAAGTAATAAATCCTTCCTTCTCCTGCTCCTTGGCTTGGTTGAGTCTTTTGGCTTGACACCCACAAAGAGGTGAAGCCAGTATTTGGGTAATAGTAACAGAAGTAAGAATAGCTATGATAGATTTCCTTGGTTGTTTGTGCTTCCTAGAACACCATTGCCTTCTTTCTGTGACACCAGCTTATTGACTCATTTAAGACTGAGAGTTTCTGGAAGTATTTGCAAGTTCATACAGGCTCTCAGCCCAACGGAAAACCAGAAGTGACGATAAAGCACCGTGACACTAATGGAGTGTTCAGGAAGGAGACATGCCAGAGGGAATGTCCTCTGCTCACCATTAGAGGGTGAATGATAGAGACAGAAGGAGGAGACATAGCCAGCTTCTGTATTTGATACTAAACAGTACTCTGAAGGAAGTCACAATCTATATGCTACAAGTTTGAATAATTAACTTACTATATTTAACTAATTAAGGACTCATAATGAATAAGTTATTTTTATATCTACTTTCTCATCCTGATCTTGAAAAAATTTCTTCATATTTAGCATTATCAGGCATATGAGATGGGACAATTACTGCAGCTGAAACTGCACAACTCAGATGGGACAAGAACCCATGTGCCAGGACTCAAGCCCAGCCAGAATTCAGACTGAGGCTTGAAACCACGGTCTTTTAATTGAAATCACACACCTGGTCTCAGGACTTAAGGAAGCTCAGGTTCTTTAAGTTTCATTGCAGAAAGAATTCAGTGAGAGACACAGTGATAGGTAAGAATGGATTTAATTAGAGAGATACACATTCCATAGACAGAATGTGGTCCATCTCAAAAGGTGAGAGTGACCTTGGGAGAAATACACTCAACAGACAGAGTGTGGGCCATCAGAAGGCAAGAGGCCTCGAAATACGGGGTGGTTAGTTTTTATGGGCTGGGTAATTTCATAGGCTAACGAGTGGGAGGATTATTCCAAATATTTTGGGGGAAGGGGTGGGGATTTCCAGGAATTGGGCCACCACCCACTTTTTGGCCTTTTATGATTAGCTTCAGAACTGTCATGGTGCTGATGGGTGTGTCATTTAGCATGCTAATGTATTACAATAAGTGTATAATGAGGCTCATGGTCTACTGGAAGTCGAATCTTCCACCATCTTGGACCTAGTTGGTTCTAACCAGCTTTTGTCATGTCCTATGGCTATGTCATTCTTTTAAAGGTTGTGCCCTCCCCCCTTCACTCCTGTTTCACAGCTGGGCATTCAATTTAACTCAAAATTTCCTGGCAACTAATGTGAGAAAATAAAACTGTTGGGGAGGGCTTCCCTGGTGGCGCAGTGGTTGAGAATCCACCTGCCAATGCAGGGGACACAGGTTCGAGCCCTGGTCCGGGAAGATCCCACATGCTGCAGAGCAACTAAGCCCGTGCGCCACAACTACTGAGCCCGCGCACCGCAACTACTGAAGCCTGTGCACCTAGAGCCCGTGCTCCACAACAAGAGAAGCCACTACAATGAGAAGCCCGCCTGCCGCAACTAGAGAAAGACTGTGTGCAGCAATGAAGACCCAACACACCCAAAAATAAAATAAATAAAATAAATAAATAAATAAATAAATAAATAAAAAACAAAAAAAGAAAACTGTTGGGGAAACACTGACTGAAACCGCCCACCCTGGCCAGCACCACAGTAACCATTTGCATGAGTTATTTTATGATAGGAGATCCTGGTAAGGAACACAGAACTAGCAAGCCACCACCAACCGGAAGAATTTGGGAAAGGTCAAAAGGAGATGCCAGTCCATCCTACCAACCTCCCAGAATCCTTCTCGCTGGAATCTGTCTTGGCTGAGCAATGCACGCGCCACCAGGAAGGATCCTGAGTCAGAATGATTAGCCAGGGACAACCCGGAAACTAATCCCATCACCATAAAACCCGAGACTGTGAGTCAGGTGGCAAAGCAGTCCTTACCCTCCTGCTCTCCTCCCGGGTGCCCCTTCCCAATAAAGTCTCTTGCTCTGTCAGCACGTGTGCCTCCTTGGATAATTCAGTTCCGAGTGTTAGACAAGAGCCCACTCTCGGGCCATGGAAAGGGTCCCCCTTCCTGCAACAAAACTGTAAGGGGAAAGAATTATAATAAAGTCTTTCATCCATTCATTTGTAAAAATTCTCAGAACAAGAAATAAACAGAAAGGTTACCTATCTGAGAAAATAATTTATTAATTATTCTCAATTTGGGAGAATGTATATAAGGGTAACTGATGTTTAAAAAAACAAAATTCAGCCAAGTAAATTTGAGATCTAATTAGCTTTATTGGGCGATTCAAGAATCAGGCAGCATCCCATCTAGCATTCCAGGAGTGGTACAAAATGGAAAGCTTTTATAGAAAGGAGGGTGGGACAAGAAAGCTATTAGCGAAAGAAAAAGGTTACTTTGGGCCAGGTCCTCTTCTTTTTGAGGGGAAGGGAATAGCAAGGATCTTTATCATGCAGATTACCTCACTTGTACTGATCAGGAAATTTCATATTGTTTTACAGGTCACATTTCTGGGCAGAACTGACACTGCAATTAAGCCGTGGTTTGATGTAGTGGAGGGCAAATGACTCCATTTGGGGCTTGTTATTTCTTTTTTATTGAGGTGTCCAGCTCAATGGGGTATAAGCATGAGCTGGCTTTCTTTATTCTGGGACCTGCCACCCAAGTTGTAGGTTGAACCTCCCTTTCTTACTGGGTGGTAGCTGTCTTAACAACTCATTTTGAGCCCATAATTTTTCATCTCATAACTGAAACTGAAACAGGAGGGAAGGGGGGCAGGGCACAACCTTTAAAAGAATGACAAAGCCATAGGACATGACATAAACTGGTTAGAACCAACTAGGTCCAAGATGGCAGACAAGACTTCAACTAGACCTTGAGCCTCAGTATACGCTCATTGTAACACATCAACAAGTTAAATGACACACACACAGGCGCCATGACAGTTCCAAGGCTGACCATAAAAGGTCAACAAGTAGGCGGTGGCCAAGTTCCTGGAAATCCCTGCCCCTTCCCCAAAATAACTAGAATACTCCTCCCACTCATTAGCCTATGAAATTACCCACCCCTATAAAAACTGGCAACCTCATACCCTGGTGCCGCTCTCGCCTTCTGAGCTGGTCCACACTCTGTGGAGTGTATTTCTCTCTAAATAAATCCACTTCTTACCTATCACTTTGTCTCTCACTAAATTCTTTCTGTGATGAGACATTAAGAACCTGAGCTCCGTTAAGTCCTGGGACCAGGTGTGTGATCTCAATTAAAAGACTGTGGGTTCAGACTTCCCTGGTGGCACAGGGGTTAAGAATCCGCCTGCCAATGCAGGGGACATGGGTTTGAGCCCTGGTCCGGGAAGTTCCCACATGCCACGGAGCAACTAAGCCTGTGTGCCACAACTACTGAAGCCTGCACGCCTAGAGCCCGTGCTCTGCAACAAGAGAAGCCACCGCAATGAGAAGTCCGCGCACTGCAACAAAGGGTAGCCCCTGCTCTCTGCAACTAGAGAAAGCCTGTGAGCAGAACGAGGACCCAAAGCAGCCAAAAATAAACAAATAAACAAACAAATAAATAAATTCATTTATTTAAAAACAGACAAAAAAAAAAGAGACCCTGGGTTCAAGTCCCATCTAGGTTTTGGCTGGGTTTGAGTCCCCCTAAAACTGAGTTCCTCTGCTGAGTTTATGATTAACCTCTCTATCCAAAACTTTATTCCTTTTCTTGTCCTGCCCCTGTTCCCCTCAAGATTGAGGAGTATCAAAGAAAAGGGAGGATTGACACCAAGCAGGATCCTGTGGGGCCCTCCCAGGTACAAAAGATACCCCCCCACTTCTTGTTTATTGAAGAAGGCTTTAGTCTCCTAGGCCTTCCCTGAGTTCCAAAGAACAGATTCAAATTCAAGCAGTTACTAATTAAAGAATGCAGAAACACAGGAAAAGCAGTCAAGAAACAATAATTCAGTGATAGAAGACTCCTAGTTCTGCCTCAGGGAATACACATAACAATCTCATACATATTTTCGAGTTGTTCTGCAGGAACTAAGACCCCCATCCAGTTGGAAGATGGTAAATACATGCTGAGACGCCAGACTGGTGAGAACCAGAAGGTTGATGATTGAGATTCCTGGAACACCACCCTGTTTACCTCACCACCAACTAGTCCGAAGAAAGTTGTACACCCTGCAGCCCTCACCCCAAATATTGCCTTTAAAAACTCTTCCTTGGGAATTCCCTGGCGGTCCAGTGGTTAGGACTCAGCGCTTTCACTGCTGTGGCCTAGGTTCAGTCCCTGGTTGGGGAACTAAGATCCTGTAAGCCAAGCGGTGCAGCCAAAACAAAACAAAACAAAACAAAACACTCTTCCCTGAAAACCACTGGGGAGTTCAGGTCTTCCGAGCATGAACCACCCATTCTCCGTGCATGGCCCTTGCGATAAACCTTTTTCTGCTCCAAACGCCGACGTTTCAGTTTGTTTGGCCTCACTGTATGTCGGGCACATGGACTTGGGTTCAATTACATAACTGTCTCTTGGTTATGAGAATCCTTACATGCCAGTGTTTTTCAGTTCTGTCTGAATCTTCATCTCACATCTGACATAAATCTCTCCTTACTTGACTGAGTGAGGTTGCCATCCTCCCTCTGTGCTTATTGTTGCTTCCCAGGCTAACCTTTACTGGCCATCAATATCAGACTGATGTGGTGCCCTCTGTGTGGCAGGAATTTAAATGCTGGTCACATGTAGAGTGAATCTGAGAGCAATGAAGAAATCTACCCAAAATATAGCCACCAGGTATGAGAGAGCTAGCTCCTGTAAAAATCTGTCTTTATCCCACCGTCTTGGTCTGCTTGGGCTGCTATGACAACAATACCATAGACTGCGTGACTTAAACAGCAAACATTTATTTCTCACAGTTCTGAAGGCTGGGAAGTCCAAGATCAAAGTACTCACAGATTTGGTGTCTGGTGAGAGCCTGACACCTGCTTCATAGGCAGCCATCTTCTTGCTGTGTCCTCACAGGGAGGAAGGGGTGAGGGAGCTCCCTTGGGCCTCTTTTACAAGGGCACTAATCCCATTCACGAGAGCTCAACCGTCATGACCTAATCACTTCTAAAGGCCCCACCTTCTACTACTCTCACAATGGGGATTAGGTTTCAACATATGAATTTTGGGGGCACACAAATGTTCAGTCTATAGCACCCACCCAAGTGTTTGTGAAGCCACCTCAGATGGTCTATACCTCACAGATTTATCCTAGAGGCCCCTTGCCTTGGCACCCTGTTGAGGTGGTGCCAACAAAATGACCCAGGTCCAGATGCCTTCCTCTGGTGACACTTTTATTGTTGCCATGGCCAACGGTGGGTGGCCAGCTGCTCCACAGCCCTTTCTCTCAATTCTGGCAACACACTGCTCTTTCTCCCTTTCCTGGGGCATCAGGTACTCTGCAGAAGAGATGGTTAGCATCCCTGGGGATGGGGCAGTGAAGGAGGAAAGAAACTCTCTTCCTGACCAGCATGTCCTCAAAGGCTAACCGCAATCACATCTCAGTCCTCTCCTGTGGAGCAGGGATACGATGTGGTGGAGAGCAGTACATGGTAGGACTAATTTTCCTACTCTCAGTAAGCCTTGAGTGGTGTTGGCAGACCCCTAACAGCTGGTGGTGCTCTGAACTCAGAATGTGGGATGTTTTTACACCTTTGATACTTAGCTTTAAGCCTTAGTCTCCATTCCTGAACCACAGAAAAACCTCACTCAACATTTTATAAAGACATGCACTGAAACCACATCATCAACTGCCACATCGATAACCTGACTTTATCTTGGGCCTTGTGCCAAGAACTAGGGTGAATACAAAGGATTTAATTATATTTTCCTACAGGCAAAGTGATTTCAGTTTGATAGGAGAGACTGAGTACATACATTAACAGAACAATGCAGAAAACAGACAAATATCCAGAACAATTACAGTAGCATATGCTTTATATTGTGTCCATTTTACAGAAAAAGGAACAAAGGCACATTTACTTAAGTGGAATGAGCCTAGATGTCTTCACTTCCAGCTTTGTCCATGTTTTAAAATTATTTTTTGTTTTGACATAACTTACAGAAGAGTTGCAAAGATAGTACAGAGAGTTCCTGTATACCCTTCACCCAGCTTCCCCTAATGTTAATTATATAACCATGGTACATTTATCAAAACTAAGAAATTAACATTGATACAATACTATTAACTAAAATATGGACTTTCTTTTTTTTCATTTCACCATTTTTTCCACTAATGCCCTTTTCCTGTACTATGATCCAATCCAAGGCATCATGTTATATTTTAGTCATCATGTCTTCTTAGTCTCCGCCAGTCTGACAGTTTCTCCAGTCTTCCCTTGTCTTTCATGACTTTAACACTTTTAAGAGTTCCAGTCAGGTATTTGTAGAACGTCTTGCAATTTGAGTTTTCTGATGTTTCTCATGATAAGACTGGGGTTGTGGATTTTGGGGAAGAATACCACGGAGGTGAAGTACCCTTCTCCTTGATCATATAGCAATATAACTTATTACTGGTGAGTTGACCTTGATCACATGGTTAAGGTGGTGTCTACCAAGTTTAGAAACCAAGGTCTGAGAGCTAAGTGCATTCACTGCTACTGGACCATGATTGCTTCTAGACCCTCCAGTGGACAGTTAGGAAATATATATGTATAGTAGCCTATGTATATACACGTCTATATTTCCTTTTCTACTTGCTTATTTGTCACTTCTTTCTCTGACAGTAAGAAACCTGCCTCTCCCTACCTGTAATATATTTACTTATTTGTTCAATTCAAGTATGCCCTACACATTTACCAACTAGACTGCAGTGTTTGTTTTCAGTTCTTTGTGTCTTTATCTTACAGTTTCAAGCAAAACATTGTTTTCCAAAGTTACTTAGGCCCGCTCATTTCTTCCCCCACTCCCTTCAGTGAGATTATGTCATACGTTTGTGAAGCAGTTAGATTCATTTTTTACAATCTGCATTTTATTGTGGGTTCCCCTGACAGCCTGGTGAATTTTTTTAAAATTTGCATATAATAAAAGTCACCCTTTGTGCTATACAGCTTTTTTTGTGTGTGTTTTGACAAATGAATACAATCATGTATCCATCACCATAGTACAATACAGAACAATTATCCTAAAAATTCCCTTGTACAGCTCCTCTGTTGTAAACCCCTTCCCTCTCCCCAAACCTGCCAACCACTGATCTGTTTTCCACCCCTATAGTTTTGCCTTTTTCAGAATGTCATATAAATGGAACCATACAATATGTAGATTTTTAGGTCTAGCTTCTATCACTTAGCAAAATACGTTTAATATTTGTCCATGTTATTGCATGAACCTACTTCACTCCTTTTTACTGTTGAGTGTGGATAAACTCATTGTGTGGATATAGGACACTTGTTTATCCATTCACCTGTTGAAAGACATTTGGGTTATTTCTAGGTTTTGGCAATTATGAATAAAGCTGTTATAAACAGTCATGTATGGGTTTTTTTGTGAATACAAATTTCACACTTGGATAAATACCTAATAGTGGAATGACTGGGTTGTATAATAGGTTTATGTTTATAAGAAACTGCCAAACAGTTTTCCAGAGTGAATGTTATGCCTTGCAATCCCTTCAGCAATGAGCGAGAGTTCCTATTGTTCTGCATTTTCTCCAGCGTTTGGTTGTCCACACTCATTTTAGAGCGGCAACTGTCTCCCCACCCCAACCCAACTTCCTCGTTTCTTTTGGCCTCTGCCTGGATTACCAAATAATCTGTATTCCTGCTTTGCAGCCTGCTGGTATTAGTGAAGGTAATGATTGTAGACTACTTCATGTTTCCACTGTCTACTAAAGTACTCTTCCATTTTTAACCTCCTCACAGTCCTATAAGGCAGTTTCAGCATTCTTAAGTTGGTATGAGAGATAACAGCACCCTGCCTGAGAAGAATTTCTTTCTCACTTTCTCAAACCTCTGCTTTTGTGAGCCTCTTAGCTCCCTACTCATTTCAGCTTCTTTTTAGCGTAACCAAATGAATCCACTGAAATACAAGGGTGGTCAAGGGTCTTCACTAGACCCTGTAATGGCTATGGATCCGGCAGGATAGACCACTCCATGTGGCTTTCCAGCTGGGTGGCTGGGTCTTAATTCATCAGGAAGGAGCCATGTGTCAGGCCCCTGCTCAAAGTCCCTACCTCCTACCTTGGCAGCTCACACATTCTTGTAGTCATGAGAGTCTTCATTTGACATCTCTTCTCCATGTTTCATCTGACTGTTCTCACTCTGTGCAGATGACTGATAGGTCACATAATCCTTTAAGGCCAGGAAACTCCCTGACTGCATGACAGGTTGGATGTGGGTCTCGGGACCATCTGTCCTGCCCTGTACATGGTCTGTGTTTGAGGATGTCGCTTCCTTCTCCTCCTGCTGCTGGTTTCCACTGGGATCTGGTGGTACATTTTCATAATCTCTGCAGCACTGAAAAGTTCCCCAGGGCTGCTTCCCTTGGATGGTCTTGAGATCCAACACTGCCATGTTGACATAATCATTTGAGGTCTGAGAAGACCCTTCCCCATCGTTGAGTGGATCACTGCTCTCAGTTCCTGGAGACCCCAAACTGGTGCAGTCACTGGCGTTCCCACAGCCCTCATCTATTTCTTCAGTCAACTCCAGCACCTTGGTACTTGGGAGGATGAAGAGGTTCCCAGGAGGGCTGTTGGTAGAAGCTAAAGTCTCAGCAATCTCCTTTGCTGTGGGGATATTGACATAATCTCTTGAATCCTCTGAAGAAGTGCTTGGGCAATCTCTTGAAGCTCTGACATTGACATAGTGCGCTGAGGGAGTGAGGTTTCCACACATCTGGGGCCCCATGGCATTGTCATAGATGCCCACTGCATACCCCATGGCATGAGTATGGGCTCTGTGCACATGGAGGGCATCACCTGCTTGGGAGGGCTATGAGTAAGAAGAGAAAGCCAGTGACAGGATAGAAGTAGAAACATGGACAAAACCTTTCTTCTTCCCCGCCCAGTACTACTACATCTAATGGTTCTTTCTCTCAGTTCTTCACTTTGGAGAAAAGGTCTGAATCAGGGGTCTCAAACCTCAAGGCTTCAGATACTAGGTAGGAATAAGTGAAGTAGGCTGAGTTTAAGGAAAACAGCAGTGTAAATTTGACAATAAATTGCAACTGTTTTTTGGCCACACTGTGGGGTTTCAATGGGGAGTGGGGGAAGTATTATGAATTGGAGAGAGCCTGCCACCCCAGAGCACACTGAGAGGCGCGGCATAGTGGTTAAAGGTAGAGGCTTAGGCTCAGACTGAGGGTGCAAGTCCCAGGCCTCACCACTCTGTGCTGAGTTTGGGCAAGTTACCTAATCTCACTGTGCCTTAGTTTCCTAACTTATAAAATGGGTATAATCATAATAATATCTACACCATGAGGGTTTTGTGAGGAGTAAATGGATTACTGACCATAAAGTGTTTAGAATAACTCCTGGAACAAGAAAACACTAAAAAATGCTTGTTGTTATATTAGTATAGGGGCAGCTGACACGCAGATCAGCTGATTATGGCCAATTAGAGATGCTAGTCTGTTGTTTCCAGAACTTCTGATTTTCAAGAAAAGCTGGACATCTGGACTTTAATGTGAAATCATTTAGGTTTTTAAATGTTGCCAACTGGTTCAAAATGTCCTTCAAACACTACAGAGTACAATCCAAACATGTTTGTGGGCTTAAGCCAGTTTGAGATCTAAACTCTAGATGCAAAATTCCCTCAGGGCCCACCTGAGTCCTAGAAGTAGCTTTAGCAATGGAGTTTCCTCTGCTCTTCCTTTTATCAGCCACTTAGACTTTCTGCCCCAGGAAGTCTTAGAAGCAGGAGCAGAGCCCAAGGATGGGACATGCAAGAGGAAGAGGAAGCAAAGGTGGCGACATGGAGTGGCCGCATGGTAATCAAGCTAAGCCCCTGAGTAAAGAAAGGCTGGGTAACAACCGAATTAGCAGCAGCTGCAGCATGGCTGTACTTACCCAAGGATGGTCACAAAACCAAAGGAATTGATTCTTTTGACAAGCTAATGAGAACTTATCTATGGAAATAAGCACCCTGATCTTCAAAACAGTCCCTCTACTGTCCCTGGTGTGACTCCTCCTGGGGAGCTGCCTTCAGAGCCAGACTACAAGACACACGGGATTATTGTTATTAATTGCAATAGTCCCCTTGTAACCTCAAAGGTATCCCCGACGTGCTCAGTGCTTTCTACACCAGTTACAGTGCTGAGTGAACTTAACGAGTATTTCTGCTATGGAGGAGGACTGAAACAATTTGACATAGGCTCAGAAGTAATTGCCAAAGTAGGACTTTAAGAGTATTTTGAGCACGAACAGCACTGCTGGAATATTTAGGTACCCTCCCAAGGTGATGACTTTGAAGGGGACAACACTCATTTGGAAAACACATTTCAGTTCTAACATCGTGTCCTTGAATACATGTGCCCTGGTGCCTTTCCTAAAATCCCAAGTGCTTGCTCCTCTCTTTCTAAGTTTTTTGCCTTGGGTGGGAGGGAAGTCCTGAGGCTAGTCTTCCCAATTTATTAATAGGGCCTCGAGGGCGGGGGGCAGGGGGAGAGTGTGTGTGCCAAAGGACATGCTATTTGCAGTGAAACAAGAGCCAAGACCTAGAACTCTTGCACTTCAGCTCTTCTGCCAGAGACATATCATTTCTCCCAAACGGGTTGTCATTTCACTTGACTCTTACCACATGCTCAGAGGGAGGGCTGTCAGAATTTCTGGAGAGGAGGCTCTCGGTACTGAAAATACGAATACTTCTTGACGGATGTCTTCCTGAAAGGACAGAGAACAAACCCTGAACATAGTCAGCCAGTCCTCCGAGTGCTTCAGCCTGTACAATCCCTGCATCTTGGGTGAAGTGGGTTTGTGTGATGTCTGGTGTTTGGGGCCTGGCGTTCTGTGGGGAGAGGGTCAGGGCTACAGGGATGATGTGCTAGGAGACCCGGAACCCTCCTCAGCTAGCTGAGGACAAAAGGACACTAGCACAGGAATTGAGGAGGCTGGGAAGGAGGCTCCTGGGGCGAACCCTCCCTGCCTTGAGGCTGGAGGCCATTTTCTCCTTCTGTATGTCTTTCCCAATGCTAGACATACCCAGCTGTCACCTGCTAACTTACGTCAAGAAAAACCAAAGCTGCTGTCTATGTAATCAAACCATCATGCTGTACTCCATAAACTTATACGGTGATGTATGTCCATTTTTTATCAATGAAATCGGAAAAAGAAACAAACAAAACCCCCAACCCAGATGAACCCCCGCTCCCTTCTTCGAGCTCTCCAAGCCCCCACTGGAGTTGCATCTTGCAGTCTATCTATCCCATTCTCTCTCATGCTCCCTGAAGGGCAGAAAGGTCTGCAACTTTAGAGAAAGTTGCTTCCAGGTGAGAGGTACATTCCGGGGGTAGAAGTTCTGTAGGTCTGGACTCCAGGGATTAGAAAGAAAAACCTACCCAGCTCGTCTTGTCTTCGGGGCAAGAGGTCATAAATATTTTTGGTTCCTTGTCTGGGTCGAGGCAGAGTCAGCAAGGGCATGACGGTGACTTGGAAGTAAGGAACTTGCCCTGCAAGGCAATGAGAGACACGGAGGTCATGGCTGGGCCCAGCTGCACAGAATGCGGGGCCCCCTGGGGATGAGATGGTCCCTGAAAATATTGCCCACCCTCACCATGTATCATGAAAAATACGTTTTCAGACTTGACCAATTCCCTTTGAGCTAGAAGCATAGGGGACTCAGTGGACAGAAGCAGGGCACAGGGATACCAGGGCAATGACTTTCAAAATGGAACTCCACTCAGCACTGAGCCTTATGGAGCCACAGCTTAGGATCCCAAGGGAGACAATGACCTGTGTGTCAGGTAAGAACAGAGGACTACCCAGCCCAACGGTTTATCTCTGGAGGGTAAACTGGGCTTTAAATACCAGGCTAGTTGATTGATCTTAGTGTGTCTCAACTTTGGACAAACAAGGGACTCACGCTTCTTCCATTTGCTCCAGTTCCACAGGATGCAGAAAACTGCGACAACCAGGAGGATGGCAAGGAGTCCCGCAAACCCAGAAAAGATGCTGCTGTAGTGGTCTTTAGCTCTGCGAGGAAAACCAAGTGCCATGACCCAGCCATAGGAGGGTGGGAAGTTGGAGAAGATGCTTCCTTTAGGAGGTAGGGCTCGAGGATTTGGAATGAGAGCCCAGTGAAGGAAAGCTGAGGTGGGATGGACTGGGTGGTGGAAGAGAGGGTCATCTTCCCTTGGCGAGAGGGAAATAGGACATGGGAGAAGGGACCTATCCCTTTTGAATGCCTACTGGATGCCAGTGTTTTGCATGTGAACCTTATTTAATCTGTACAACAATCCCATTTCTCTTTGTGACCAAGGAATCCGAGAATTAGACTCAGAAAGGTAGAGTAACATGTCAAAGATCACATAGGTAGGAAAGAGCATGATGGAACGTGAGTCTAGGTCTGTTTGGGCCCAAAGACTGTTCTTCCTATGGCTTCACACTGTCTTCCAAACTTGTAATGTCAAGTCCACCTGCTCCCGCTTCCCCCATTCCCTGCTCCTGGGCTTTCTGTCTTGCTCGAAGGAGAAGATTACCCAACTTACAATTAGGGAGCAGCTCTGGGACAAGAGTCCAGGTTGCCTGCACTTGAATAACCCCTGTAGCACCAACTTGTGGAGCTGGTCTCCGAGCAACACTCTGTTGTTCTGCGGAATTTAACCAATGCGAATGCATGGAGCAAGTTCTGGGTTACATGCAATTCCCAGGCAGGCATGGAGTTACTGCTCTGCTTTGCCTATAAGAAGCAGCCAATTGAGGTTACAGAAGGACTCACTAGCAGACCTGCTCCCCCAATTACTAGAAACCAGGTCATCTATCAGGGAAGATTTTTGTCCTCCTGAGTTCTAGGCTTGTTTACCCAACTCTGTATTGGACATTTCCACAAGGTTGCCTAATAGACATTTCAAACCAAAAATGTCTGAAACAGAACTCCTGTTCTCCCCCCACAAACCTGCTCCTCTGGTGTTTCCCATCATCTAATGACTCGGCCAAAAACCTTGGAGCCATCCTTGAATGTTTTCTTTCTTTCACACCCCACTTCTAGTTAACCAGCAGATTCTGTCTGCTCTTCCCTGGGCATCTATCCAAACCAGTCACCTCTTGCTCCTCCATTACCACCACCCTGGTCCGAACCACCGTGCATTCCACGTGGACCTTTGCAAGAACCTCTCTAATGGGTCTCCTTGCTTTCACTCTTGGCCCCAACACACTATCTTCACACACAGGCCAGAGTGATCCTCTAAACGGTAAATCAGATCACGTCCCTCCTCTGCTTGCTATGATACCCCCCATGACTTCCTATCACACTTGGGATAACATCCATAGTCCCTACCCAGTGAGGACTTCATGGCCTCTTCTGTTCTGGCCTCTGCCTGCCTCTGACCTCATTTCCTACCACTTTCCCTCTGACCTTGACCGCCAGGACTCCGTGCTGTTCCTGGCAAAGCAGTCTGGTCTCTCAGACCTGCTGCTCCCTCTCCCACAGCTCAGTCCCTCATTTCATTTAGGTCTCTTCTGAAATGTCACCTCCTCAGACAGGTCTTCCCTGGCCACAGCCTCCCTGGTACTCTCAATCCCCTTACTCTGCCCTGGTTTTTCCTCATAGCACTTATGACTGACTGACATTATGTTATCCATGCATTTGTTCATCTGTTTCTATCTGACTCTCCCACTTGACTGTAAGCTCCAGGAGGTCATGAACTTGTCTGTCCGGTTCACCTGGTGCCTGGAACAGTGCCTGGTACTCAGCAGGGGCCTGATGAATATTTGTTAAATTAATGAATGAGTAAATTATCAAACAAATGAATGAATATAGAAATAGGATTTTTTTGCCGGGGAGCTGCAGGGTTCTGACACTTTACGAATTCATTCTCCATCAAGGCCTCTGTCCACCTGCAAGTGACATGTATTTGTTTGTCATGGTAATGATATTTACCTCCCCAAACTACAGTGATTTAAAATTTATTATTTTGAGCTGTGCTGTTATGATAGCACTGAAATTTATACCTCCCACTGTCAAAGTTTCAACGGCTGATGGATTTTTTATTTAATATAATATTGAAGCTTTTAGCTGTAAAATTTACATCTACGATTAGTTCTGTGGGGTTTTATGTTCTAAGGGTATATCTTTATCATATCTATGATTCCATTTTTATTCATGGCAAGTTTTTAGGGCCTAAAACACATGAAAAAAGTGGGCTTTTTGTTTCCATCAGAGTGGGAACTAGTTTTTGTTTTTGTTTCTTTGAGGAGTGATTGGTGGGACCTGAGACAGAAATGATCGAGGACAGCAATCAGGGCCTCTGAGCGTGAGAAATCCAACCAGGCCAGGCAGACAGCTCTAAGGAAATGCAGTGTTATCATATTTCGTCTCCTCCTATCAACTCCTTTTTCTCCTCAATACCCACTTCTTTCCTCCAAGCAGTTCTGAGTAAACTTCTCTGAGCCTAGAGTTTATTGGTCTCAGGGGACCACCCTGGTGAGGGGTGGCAATACTGCTGGGGTAGAAGCCTCCCAGGGTAGACCAGGGCCCTCTGTCTAAATCAGGGGAGGGGAGAGCTCACCACCCGGGCCACTTACCTGTCTGGGCTGCTGAGGGTTCCCTGCAGAGTGCTGGGCTGTGAGGTCCTCCCTCTGATTTCTGAGCGGGTCGGTATGGTGACATCCATTATCCCAGGACCGTCTCTGGCTTCAGCTCCTCCTTCTAAGCCTTCTCTTAATCGTCATCTGCTTGCCAGCCTGTCTGCCACTTTCCCTGGCTCTTCTTAAATTGCTGACTCCTAGGAGAAAAGGCAGAATTGGTTTGTGTTTTACATATAATCCTGTGTGGTATAACCACTTTTTGTAGTAGATAAGAATGACAGAACTCCTCCTGGTCTCCATGTCTTCCGAACATTCCCTAACATACAACTTTTTACTCTCAAAATTCATCTTCTTAAATCTTTATTTACCAAAGTCCCTCACAAATAAAGTCTATTGGTTTTTATTTTTTTCTTTCTAAAGTTTCCCATCTATCTTTCTAGAACTTTCTACCCCCCAATCAACTCCCTACCTTGCCTCTATCCCTTAAATGTCAGGCTGACTTGACCCAAAATATGAAACAACAGGTTTGGTTCTACCTGGATGTAGCTGCGATGCCGACTGCAGGAGGGGCGAGCTCGTCTGGGTGTGGTTCTCCGCAGAGAGGCTCAGGGGGCCAGGGTCTCTGCCTTGTTGGGGGGATGTGAGGAGCACTGGTGGGGAAACTGCCAAGAAGGCAGAGACAGGCTCCGTGAGAAGCTCATCTTCCCCCAACCCCCAAAGCAGAGATAAGAGAGCAAACACTTTGCCAGAATGGAAACAGAGAGTCAGCTACAGGAAACAACACCGCCAACGTGCTAATGAAGCACGGGGCCCAGGAAATGCTGCTCAGCTCTTAATAAGGTAGAAGCAATCATGTCTGCACCCCGTTCCCTGGGCTGGCCGGCGCGCTGTGTTCTGGGCGGAGCGTGATTCAAGATGGGGCAATGTGGTGAGGGATTTGTGATTGTTCGCCCTGGGTTTCTGAGACACTGAGAGTTTTATAAGCCTCCAGATTTACCATGTTTGTTTCAGCAGACCTAAAGAGCACTGGGAGGTGCTTTTTAGAAACAAATGCAGATCCCTGGCACCCGCTGCTGATTCGTGGGCGGAGGGTGCAGAGGGGGACCGGTGGTTTTCATAAACACTTCCCAGGTGATTTTGACAGAACTGGTCTGTGTTTCACATTTTGAGGACCTCTGCTCTGGGTACGAGCCCCAGAATGAAGCCCAAGAATGAAGCAGGATTGACATGGCCCCGGGGGCCTGCCCTCGGGGCCCCCGGCTGCTGGCTGGCTTGCTTACAGGGCTCTTCAAGAGAAGATCCATCCCAGTCTGGCCTGTTGTGCACCTGTCTCAGAAGCTGTAAGATTCACTCCCCGTGTCTACCCAAAGTGTCCCAAACATCAAAGCTTTTTTAAAATAAATTTATTATTTATTTATTTATGGCTGCGTTGGGTCTTCGTTGCTGCACGTGGGCTTTCTCTAGTTGTGGCGAGAGTGGGCTGCTCTTCGTTGTGGTGCATGGACTTCTCATTGCGGTGGCTTCTCTTGTTGCAGAGCACGGGCTCTAGGCGCGTGGGCTTCAGTAGTTGTGGCTCGCGGGCTCTAGAGCGTGGGCTTAGTACTTGTGGCTCACGGGCTTAGTTGCTCCGCGGCACGTGGGATCTTCCCCCACCAGGGATCGAACCTGTGTCCCCTGCATTGGCAGGCGGATTCTTTTTTTTAACATCTTTATTGGAGTATAATTGCTTTACAATGGTGTGTTAGTTTCTGCTTTATAACAAAGTGAATCAGCTATACATATACATATATCCCTATATCTCCTCCCTCTTGCGTCTCCCTCCCACCCTCCCTATCCCACCCCTCTAGGTGGTCACAATGCACTGAGCTGATCTCCCTGTGCTATGTGGCTGCTTCCCACTAGCTATCTATTTTACATTTGGTAGTGTATATATGTGCATGCCACTCTCTCACTTCGTCCCAGCTTACCCTTCCCACTCCCTGTGTCCTCAAGTCCATTCTCTACATCTGCATCTTTATTCCTATCCTGCCCCTAGGTTCTTCAGAACCATTTCTTTTTTTGTTAAGATTGGCAGGCGGATTCTTAACCACTGTGCCACAAGGGAAGTCCCTTCAAAGATTGTTCTAAGCTTTTTTTCTAGCTTTCTCCCCCTCTTCCTTTTACGCATTTCCTGACACTCTTTAGTCTTGGGAGAGTCCAAGGAGAAGGGGCCACTAAGACTATTAGTGAAGAAGAGCCTCTGATGTCACTTTCCACAAGGAAATGAATTCCCAGCTGGATGGCAGGGAAGCCAGCCAGTGCCTCATCACATGCTTCTCTCTTATGTCATCCCAGTGGACACTGAGGCCTCAGCTTCCCTGAGGTGTTGGTGCCTGCCCGGTGTCCAGGCTCCCAGAGGGCTCCCAGGGGAAAGGTCTGCAGGTTGGCCCTGGCCAGCTCTCCCCTGGGGTCTGCCAATGCAGGTCCTTGCTGCCTTCCCTCCAAGTAGCCTTACCTGGCAGGAAGCAGAGATGACTCAGAGGCAGCTGGTTCTGGAGCTGGAACCTGGGTCTCTGTCCACCTCTCCTTTGGATGGGTCTGAGTAAGAACTAGGACTCCTCACAGGGGAAGAAGATCCATTGCTGCATCACACTTGTGGCTGGGACCGAAGGAAGAGAGACGGCTCTACAGGCCTGTCCGGAGCCGGAGCCGTTGGTGCCAATAGGGGATGGTGTGTGAACTGGGAACTTGGAAGATGGTACATGGGAAGTGCAGATAGAACCAAACCTCAGCACACTGACAGCTACTTAAAAAAAAATTTTTTTCAAGAACTTCCCCCTGCCTGTGATCATCTCAAGGTCTTATCATGTTATCTTATCTACCCAGTCGGCTTGAGTCAGACTAATCTCTCCGGTCTTGTGATTTTCTCCTGCCCCCGCGCTTGAGTGAGACAGCCTCCACATAGAAAGTTCCCAGGCTTCACAGTGAGCTCTGGATTTCCAGGCCCTGGCTGCGCCACTTTCCCTGCTCTCCTTTCCC
Organism: Eubalaena glacialis; assembly: GCF_028564815.1. Classification (NCBI taxonomy): domain Eukaryota; kingdom Metazoa; phylum Chordata; class Mammalia; order Artiodactyla; family Balaenidae; genus Eubalaena; species Eubalaena glacialis. The sequence goes on from NC_083718.1 coordinate 35,292,191, forward strand.
TCCCCATGGTACGTAAACCAATCAAACCCACCACTCAAAACACAAAACAGATACCTGAAGTTATTCATCGTGATAGCGGAAGAAAACTACTCACTCCTGGGTGACAGGGTATGTGTTTTAAACCTGATTGCTCTAGTGTTGGCTTTTAATCACTCAATGACTTGAGGGGTTGAATGTGACATATGATTCTAAAGTATTAAGATTGGTTTTAAATAGACAGAACTTAAGCGTCCAAGCAAGCAAAGCCCTTTGAGGGGGCGGGGCTACATGCTAAACGTTGTTGCTAATACCAAAAATCTTTCAGAATCCTCTCAGGAAAGACAGAGCACTGGGTTAAGAGTATCAGATCTTAAATTACTACCTGGGTGATGTCGGGCAGGTGCTCTAATCTTTTTGGCTGTTTCCTTGGATGCAAAATGACGATAATAATAGTGTTTAGGTAATGCTGTTGTGAGAATTAATTGGTCGAACAATGAAAAATGCTTGGCTTATGCAACAGCTCATTAAATGGGGCTGCTATTATCGTGTCATCTCCTGATGCATGAGACTCATTTCTTTACACTTAATGGACTGCTCTCTCAGGCCTTTCTTCCTCTCTCGATGCTTAGTCTGCCTACATTTTGCGTGGTCCTTTATTCTTTAAGCACATATCTCTGGGACATCTCCCACCACACAGTACCAGGCACTGGCTTTGCACATAAAACAGAAGCGGTCCCGGCTCTCCTGCCGTGGTCAGTCTCGGATGGCCACCCCCTTGCAGGCACTCTGAACTCCAAGCAGACCCAGCTCATTGTTACTTTCGGACTCTAGGCCTTTGCACTAGTTCCTTCATTTTACCAGCAGATTCTTTTTTCTCTTGTAGAATTCCAATAAAATCACATTTTAAGAGTTTATACTGGTTATTTCTGGGATGTGGGGCTTGAGGTATTTTGTTATTTTCTTTTTCGGACCCATTGTTTGAATTATTGCAAAGATCAAGTGTCATTTTTATAAAAAATAAAATTGTTATTTTAAAAAATGTGCCCTAAGCATCACCACTTCTGTGAAGCCCTTTGCGCCTGGAACTGGATTCTTGGTCTTCTGTGTCCCCGTGGCACCGTGTGTAACAGCACCTCTCAATTGTTGGGATTAGTTGTTTAAATGTGTCTCCCCAAGTAGACTTTGAACCCTCTCAGGGCAGAGACTGTGTTTTAATTTATTACATCTCTGGCATTTGGCACGGTGCCTGACTGGAGAAGTTCTCTCAGGTGCTTATTGCTGCTGTGAATTTATGACTTAAGTGTGTAACAGGGTGAGATATTGAGAAAGAAATGAGTGTCCTCGTCTTTTTCTTGCTGTGCACTAATGGGCCAAAGGACAAAGCCATCTCTGCACTGCTCTCCCTGCACCTCACAGGAAGGGCAACCTGAGGTCCTGTGTTGGGTCTCCTTTGTCCTAGGAAGGGGTTAACGGTGGCTTTTGTATTTCTGGGCCCCCAAAATGCCAAAATTGCCCTGTGTGAAAGACAACTGCAGTCAGGCTTTGTTTTTGAAGGTCTGGGGGCTGGGACAGTGGAGCAGGATGACAGCTGGAGCCTTAATGGCAGCAATCCCACCCCTCTATGCTCATTTGCTCGTATCCTGGAGGCCTTCTCCAGTCCAGGCATGTCTGAAACAGAACAAAGGCAGAGAATACCTTCCTTTTAAGTTAACGTTGTGAGAAAGCAGGATTAGGACAAAACGATTTAGAAAGTACAGAAATATTTCTTTCACCTCTCTGCTCCCTGCCCCCACTCAACCAAAGGTCCTTGGGAAGAGTGAGGAGAATTTGGAAGCAAGGAGTGTGACCAGACTAGGGGATAGCTTCTGTCCCCTCCGCTAAGCCCCAGTGGAGGAGGTGGGTGGGCACTGCCGACAGGTAAGCGAGCCCTTTCCTTAAGCCTGGTGTCCTGAGAGAAGGCCGACCTCGGCCAGCTTGGTCCTTCTGGAGTTCTTCGTTTGGCAGCCTGCCCCTGAGTCCTGGCAGCTGGAGAGCCACGGAGCATAGATAGCTGTGAGGCTGACAGCCCGGTCTTCCCTCAGCCCCAGAGCTGTGAGAGAGCTGGCTTCCATCCCCTGAGCCCATACAGGCAGAGAGGCTCTGGCAGGAGGGTGATGACTCCTCAGCAGAGGGAGCAGGGTGGGTAGTCACATCAAGAATCAGATTAGAGCACAGCGCAGGTCAGAGGAGGTGCTGAGAGCAGAGGGCCTGCCTGGGGACCAGGCAGCAGCATGACAACAGGACTGGGAAGCTGGAATGGGGAAGGCACAGGTCAAGATGGTTTTCTTTGTTTCCTTCTTGTGTGAGTGAATAAAATGTTATTTCAATCATTTCATTAACTAGGGCATCCTGAACAAGCTGGGGTGGCAAGTTTTTCTGAACAAGCATTTTCTTTTCACTATTTTGTGTGTCATAGGACAACAGCATGACAGTGGGGCTTGAATTTACCTGTATCCCTTAGTATTAGCCTAGGCCCATGTGTGGCATGTGTGCTAGCTAAAGCTGCATTACTGTCCTTCCATTTTCCCTTGATTGCAGCCACACAATAGCCAAAGTGATCCCCTTAAACTGTAAGATAGATCATTGGAATCCTCAGTTAAAACCCTCCAATGAATTCCTGTTTCATGAAAGCCAACCTTATACTGGCTTATAGGTTCTTGCGTCCACTTCCAGCCCTCCATCTCCGAACTTATCTCTTCACTTTCCCACTTGGTCACTCAGTGCCAATCCCTGGCTTCCCTGCATGTCCTCAAACAAAGCAAGAGCACCTGCCTCAGGGCCTTTGCACTTGCTATGCCCTTTGTTTTGAATCTCTTTCCTCTCCATATTTACCTAGCTCACCCTTTTACTTCCTTCGCTTCTCTTCACAGTCTCCTTTGTCAGAGAGGGCTTCCCTGACCACTCTACAAAAGAGCAACCCTCATGCCCTGTGCTCCCTATTTTCCTTACACCACTTTACTTTTCTCCTTGGTCCTTGTTACCATTCCATATGCTCTGTATTTACTTGTTTGTTTTGGCTCTCTCCACAAGACTAAATTCAAAAAGGTCAGGGTCTTTGTTTTGTTCCTGTTGTATCCCCAGTGCATACATTGGTATCTGGCATAATAAATACTTGATGAATGAATGAGTGGACCAATATTCAAGTGGAGGAGATGAGACCATAAAAAATGACTAGCAGGGCTTCCCTGGTGGCGCAGTGGTTGAGAATCTGCCTGCCAATGCAGGGGACACGGGTTCGAGCCCTGGTCTGGGAAGATCCCACATGCCGCGGAGCAACTAGGCCCGTGAGCCACAACTACTGAGCCTGCGCGTCTGGAGCCTGTGCTCCGCAACAAGAGAGGCCGCGACAATGCAAGGCCCGTGCAACGCGATGAAGAGTGGCCCCTGCTTGCCGCAACTAGAGAAAGCCCTCGCACAGAAACGAAGACCCAACACAGCCAAAAATAAATAAATAAATTAAAAAAAAAAAAAAATGACTAGCAGAGGCCGCTCACAGGCCTTGGCCAGTGCTAGCTAGTTTGGTGCTAGATTTGACTTGATTTAGAAAAGAAGAGAAACAGATTTCTTGTACTTTAGGGGCTATGGAACAATTTGTCTTTGTTGCAGGTGTGAGTGTCTGAGCCCCAAGTGAAGCCTGCAGGTACTGTCCCGGTATGCAGTAGTGCTCAATGCACACACAGTGCCGCATTTCAGGGAAGATAAAGCAATGCAGAAACACCATCTAGACGTTCTCTTATGGTTATTAATAGCAATTTTAGACACCAGAGCAAGAAAGAGTGTCACAGTTGGAGAGACCCTTAGGTCACACAGCAAATTAGCAGCAGGGTTGGGATTATAACACAGGCCTTCTAATTCCCAGGCCAGCTCTTTCCACCAAAGCTCAAATGAGCTACTTTGCTTCTCTAATTTTATGCCATTCCATTGGGTTAGATCTCTGGATTCCCGAACTACTGTTCTTCTTCACAGCAAATTCCAAAGCAGAACAGCCAGATAACAATCTCTGCAGAATGGACTATAATCACTAAGTTTTACTCTATATTATTTATGCTTACGTTGATAATTATAATGGGAGACAATGAAGACAGGAACCCAATTATGCTTGCTTGTGTGTTTAATCACACAACTTGTGACATTGTCACCTAAGTTTGGATCATTTCAGCACTGATTATTTGATTTGTTAATTAGAACCTTAGCATTCCAGAGCTGGAGGACCTTAGAGATAACTAGTTCATAGTGCTTTTAAGTCATTTTTTAAAGCTACAGCTGACCTGGAAGCCAAACACTTAAAAAAAAGAAAAAATGAACACCGTGGGCTCTGAATCATTGCTGAGGAATCCCTTTCAGGTCTTCAAAGTATAACTGGAAAATGATTCATGTAGTTCCACTTTCTCATTGTAGAGATGGAAAATCAAGCCAGTCAAGAAGCAGACTTCACATCAGGATTTTACTCTATCTAATTTTTCTGTTTAAGCTCCTCCACCAAAGGGTGAGCAGAAGAACATTCCAACCCCTTTTCTCTCCTACCTGATTAGCAGCAGTTTCAATTCAAAGGTTTAATGCAAAAGGTGCAGGAATGCTTGACTCAAATGAAGGGTTTGGATAACCGTGGCTGAAGGCAATCACTAGTTTCCAGACCTTCCCTCCTCACCTTCACGTTCTCTTTCAAAAGTTTTCATATATATTTACTTTATTTTTTTAATTTAATTGTTTTGGCCACGCCAAGCGGCTTGTGAGATCTTAGTTCCCAGACCAGGGACTGAACCCACGCCCTCGGTAGTGAAAGCATGGAGTCCTCACCACTGGACTGCCAGGGAATTCCCTATATTTGCTTTAAATAAGGCCAGGATATGAAGATCTGGAATTAAAACAAGAAACTTAACCTAATCAACTGTGCTGTTTGGAGGATGGTCTGCATGGCCATTAGTACAGGGGACATCAGAGAAACCAAGTGGGGCCTGAGCCTGAACTCAGGGGCCAGGTCTATCCGAGTAGGGACGGTGCAACTGGCTCTGAATGTGATGGCGCCAGCCACTCAGACAGCTCAAGTACTCCATGAGCATCAGTTAAACTTCTGATTCTAATTTGGGTTTCCAAATACGTGGGTCATTTAAATTCTCATTGTAAGTAAGTGTGAAGTGGCATTTTGGTTTTGACACCAGCCTCCCAGGAGGTGACACTGGGAGGACATTCCAAAGAGACCACTCCCTTCTATGTGTGTATTTACTGAGGATTGGGAGGTGTTCTTTGAAATAAATTTCAGAGAAGATTTACGATTAGTTCCAACAAGATATGGGCAAGCCCAGAACCCAGAAGTCACTGCCTAAAAGGCTAAGGGTCAAGGCTAAAAGTATTCTGGTCTATGAATCTAGCTAGTTATTACTTCTCGGGGCTTAGGTGCATGTTGGGGACAACTGGATGTTAACAACATAACACAGAGATAGTAATAGGTGTGTTTTATTTACAACAGGGTTTCAAAGTTTGCTGGTAAAGGACATAGCGTTTTTATCCTGCTTGCAGTGACATGGACCCAGGTCAGGGGTTGGTAACCAGCATACTGGTTGGTAACCAGCTTACTCACTCAAATCCAGTGAGTAATCCTTGGATTTGTGCAGAGTTCAAGTCAGGGAGTTCCTAGTTGTGTGTATATACTTGGGGTGGGGGAATCAGTCAGTCTTGATGGAGAGTTTCAAACAAACCCGATGACCACAGGGAGAGGATATGGTAGCTGAGAAAGAGGAGATTCACAAGCCATTATTAAAGATGGAGGGCAAAGAAACTACTTTTTTTACAAGCAGGGGTAGGGAAAAGATGGAAGGAAAGAGCATGCTTTTTTTCCATATGGTAATTTAGGCCTAAGGAGCTGAGCTGGCTTTACACCCCATGAAACCAATGTCTTAGGAAACACTGGTCTCTGCCAGAAAGCTACTTTGTAGCTCTTCTTCATGCCTCACCACACAGTGGGGTTAGGAGGTATGGATCCTTAAGATCCTGTTTGGCGAACTTCTCTGGTGGCGCAGTGGTTAAGAATCCGCCTGCCAATGCAGGGGACACGGGTTCGAGCCCTGGCCTGGGAAGGTCCCACATGCCGTGGAGCAACTAAGCCCGTGAGCCACAACTACTGAGCCTGCGCTCTAGAGCCCGTGAGCCACAACTACTGAGCCCGCGTGCCACAACTACTGAAGCCCATGCGCCTAGAGCCCGTGCTGCACCACAAGAGAAGCCACCGCAATGAGAAGCCCATGCACTGCAATGAAGAGTAGCCCCCGCTCGCCACAACTAGAGAAAGCCCGCGTGCAGCAATGAAGACCCAATGCAGCCAAAAAATAAATTAAAAAAAAAAAAAATCCTGTTTGGCGTAGCAGAGAGGCACAGTTCTAGGGCCCAACGAAGACAAGGTGAGAGTAAGAGGGGAAATATAGGGCCAAGCTTTAGAAAGGACTCTAGTTTTGTGTGTGTGTGTGTGTATTTTGTGTATTTTGCACCCCTTTTAAGCAAGGGTATTTGGGATGGAAGCTACAGTGCAAAGAAAGAGACTTTAGTTCTGTTTTGTGAATGATTTGTTATCAAATAAGTCCCAGCCCGTTTGTTTGGTTGGTTATTAATTATTTTCTCCCCAACATGTTTCAAAGAAACTAAGGCAGTGTGGCTGTGCCTGTGGAGAGCAACCTGGGACAGGCAGGAAAAGTGGGGATAAGACTTCTCACTACAGAAGACTCTTTCAAGGGCTCATTCCTCCTTCGGAACCAGCCTGTTCAAACAGCCAGTAGAGTTGGGCTATTCTTCAACATCACACTTTTCCTAAAATACCTTGGGGAGCCAACAAAGTCCTTTCCTTCCTTGCTGTTCTATTTATTTATTTTATTTTAAAAAAATTTATTTATTTTTAATTTATTTTTGGCTGCGTTGGGTCTTCGTTGAGGCGCGTGGGCTTATTGTGGTAGCTTCTCTTTGTTGCGGAGCACGGGCTCTAGAGTGCAGGCTCAGTAGTTGTGGCATGTGGGCTCAGTAGTTGTGGCACGTGGGCTCAGCAGTTGTGGCTTGCAGGCTCTAGAGCGCAGGCTCAGTAGTTGTGGCTCATGGGCTTAGTTGCTCCGCGGCATGTGGGATCTTCCCGGACCAGGGATTGAACCCGTGTCCCCTGCACTGGCAGGCGGATTCTTAACCACTGCGCCACCAGGGAAATCCTCCTTGCTGTTTTAAAAGAGAGAAGGGGACTTGATTGTGTGCCTGGATGAGAGTTGCTGGAAGGAGTTCTGTGTTCTCAGATATGAGAGCTCAGAACTTAAATGACCTGCCAGGAAGCTGTTTTGACCTGAAACTAAGGCCTACTATTAGTCATGCTAGAGACCCAGTGAATGGAACAGCTAAAACAAACAACAAACAAACTCCCAACCTCTCCAAAAGCCTTTGGGAAGGTGGGAACTGGAGAACCCCAGAAGGAAGACAGGGAATGCTGCTATACGGGAAACTAATTTTCCCGATAGGTGTTTTGTTAAAAACAAAAAAAATAAAACAAAGAAAAGAAAGAAAGGACTGCCAAGCCTGACTCTTTTTCATCCTTCCAAATTCATCCTTTCTTCAAAAGCTTCAGCTTCACAGTTCTCTGACTGCAGATTCTAACCAAGGTGGGCAGAGCAAAGCTTGTACTCCAAGGGAATGAAACTGGCAACCAGGGCTGCGAGTCACCAGAGGCAAGCGTTGGCAGAGAAGCATGTCAGGGTCCAGTGACAGGCTAAGTTCTGGGCTTGCACAGGTGAGCTCTCCATGTAGCCATGGCAGACCCCTTCTCAACTTTGACAACCATTGACATTACCCAAAAGTGGATACACATTGAGCACAGCACAGTCTCAAGTGGGCATGGGTTTTTATTCTCAGTGCACAACAGTTTGGTTTCTGCTCGTCAGCAACAGCTTTATTGGTTCCAAAAAAATTATCCTTTTTTTCCCCTTCTTTTAAAACTCCCCTTCTATTCTTCCTTTCTCAATGGAACAACATATTTGAATTTCAGATTTGCCAGTTTATAGCATTTTTTTCCTAAGAACCCTATAAATACATGCAAAACATTGTACAGAGAGCTTAAATAATATCAAAATGCAAATACAGATTGGGCACACGGTTTAGCTGAACTGCAGATTACGGCAACACACACTGGGGTACACATTGCTTTGATATCACCATTTGTTTGTTTATGTCATGCAGATCACAATAGTCAATCTTTTGTTTTGTTTTTTTTTCCTTTTATACAAAAATACCAGTGCCTGTTATACTAGTTACTGAAAAAAAAAAAAAAAAAAAAAAGAAGAAACTCAAAATTCCTATCTGCTGATTTGAAAAGAACAACACAGATAGGTTTGTTGGCACATATATATGGCATATTCACATATGGCATATATACATATGGGGAGAAACATGAACGAAAGGCCAATTCAGCCATGGGGAGCTCACTTCCCTCCATCTCTCCTAATCAGGAGGAAAGGGGACAGCAGGCCCAACAGCAGGGCTGGGAAGGCAAAGGACAGCACTGAGCTAAATGGAAGGGTGTCTGGTCTTTTCTGAGGAAAAGCCTGGAATGGCTTAAGAAGAGCAGACATTTATAAGTGCCCCACCCCCACCACAGTAGTGGGGTGGTCCTCAGATACGGAGAGCGAGGAAGAGTGAGGAAGTACGCACTTCGTGATGGCATCATGGACTGCTTCAATCACTAGGCAGGGAAAGGAAGAAAGAAAGGAAGTGACGTGTTCAGAGGTTTCAGGGCACATGTGAGCTTGCCACACCCCTCTGGTTTTTGGCAGTAAGGTCATCACTCAGATTTAAGTGTGCAGACTCCCCCCTCTGAAGCTCAACGGGAAGAAGGAACGCAAACTCTAAAGAACTCACAAGTGCTGGCGGGATTTCTCGGTGGTCTCTCTACAACCTTTAGAGTTGGAGAGTCATTTCAGAGGGCAGAGGGCACCTGTGGGAAGGATCTACTCAAGACTGTCACCCAGGCTAGAACCAGCCTTTATTTTTCCACTTAGAGCTCTACCTCCCAACTAATATATTACGTGAAACTTTTCTAGGGGAGGGAAGGAAGTCTCAAATCAAATCCTTGCACAAAAAGTCGCTAATGGAAAACTCCAGGGGAAACAGGAGGTGAAAAGAACCATAAAAAATGCAAACCCCAAATCAGAGAGAGTATCCTTGCAGCCCAGCGTCTTGGGTACCACTCTGCCAGCTGTTCTTCAAGAAATATAAATCTATCTGAGGTCCCTGATCCTGATCACGAGTTCCTGGTACCCATTTCCATGGGGGTGCACACTCATTTCCTGCTGGCTGTCCCTTCTTCCTGGATGCCTTCCTTCCCATCCGTAATCCACTGCCCATTCTTCTAGGTTTATCAAGAGAGGAATCTAGGAAAATATTTCCCCCTTTTCCCCATCAGACCCTTTTCAAATCCAAAGCACCATTTTTGGGGAAAGCTTTATTAACTTATGCCATATTTATTCACTGCCAGTTGGATCACTGAAACTGAACAGGAAAAAAAAATTATATAAAAAATATATGCACGTAAACACTCAAACTTAATTCCATATCAACAAATTTATATTAAAAACATTCTAGAACCCAACAAATTTTTTTCCCCTAAGTATAAAGATGGCTGTTTGGAGAAAGGAAGTTTGGTGCATTGGTTTTAAAACCAATTGCAAATATACTATAAGTCACCTGCCATGTCTAACAGCTGGTTATGTGCTCCCTTCCACAGGGTTACATGACAGCACTTTATTTTAAATCCTTTAAACAAAATACATATGGCTGACTCAAAAAATATCAGTTTCTCATCTAAAGAAAACTATATTTTTTTGCATAATATGTCTATATTTTCTCTCCTACTATGGAAACTAGAATACACACAAAATCCCCATTGACTTTAAACAAGTAGACACAAGCCCTCACAAGTAACCTGTCAGGCACCATGAGAGTCTTTTGGGAGCAGGAATGATAAAATAGCCTCCAAAGTTTGTTTTAAAAACTGATCTGAGGTAATAAAAAGACTCGACAGAACTAAATCTTCCACTGTACTTAATAAATATATATGTGAACACCTAACGCCTCGGGTGAGCTATTTTTCCCCCCATTAGTATTGAAGACAGAGAAAAGATCACTGAAACATGTAACCTTTACAAAACCAAAATCAGATCGGTAGCTGATGTAGTAATAGGGATGTGCAGGGGATACTGTTTCTTTATTCTTCCTTCCTAGGGCAGCTCAGGTGAAAGGGTGAGGGAGGAGGGATCCAGAAGAAAAGGCCGGAGAGGAGAGGTTCGGGTCACCTGACTCCCAAATGGAAATTTGGCAGTTCCTAACAGCCTCAAGCCCCTTCTCCCTACTCCCATCACTCTAGAAAGAGGGGGTAGGCTTCATTTACCCAGTGGGAGATGGGAATTGGCAGACATGAGCTGACCCCTACACTGAAGAGCTTACAGCAGCATGGTAGGGATAGAAATGGAGATCCTGCAAACGCGGCTCCACCCTGTTGCATTAAGGAACACTTAACAAATCTCCTAGCCAAGTCCCTGGCTCCTGAGAGACAGGTGGGAAGGGGACGCTTTGGGCAGTGTTCAGGGAGAGAAGGCACAGGGCTTAACTGTGCAGCATTGAGCACATTCTGGAGGGGGCTTGAGTGGGGTGTGCAAGAGGGAGGGTGGAAGGAGGCGAGCTTTTCAGGGTGGGTCTTTTGCTCCTTTAAGTCGGCAAAGCGTCACTGAAGCCTCCCACTTTGGATACATGTTTTCAAAATCAGAATATTTGAGAAAGGCTGGGGCCTTTTCAGAGACTGATGTTAGCGGACATGGCAAAGAGTAGAATTAGAAAACTAAAGGGCATGTCAAAGCTGGTCCCCAGCCATCTAAGCTCAAGGTTTCTGGTTTCTGACAGGAAGGTTTGCTCAGATGCTGCTGGAATGGCACTTTGGTCTCTCCCAAGGCTGCTCAGTACTCACTCTCCCAACAGTCAGGTCCTGCCCTGGAAGAGCCTTGGTGGATGGCTTTGAAAGCAGTAGTGGTCACCCCGAGGAGGACTCCACAGAGTTGACTTTGATGGTCTGTTTTCCAAGTCCAGTTAGGAGGCAAGGTCATTCTTAATTCATTCCTTTGCCACCACTTTAGGAACAGGAGAAAGCTCAGGCTTCAGGTAAAAACTACAAACCGCATATATGCAAGCTTCACGTCAATGCTGATCTCCCTGGCACTTAGAAACCACACACACCTGACAAGATGGCATTTAGAAGTAGATAACCTGGCAACAACAGGAATATATTTTTACCAGCTCTCAATTGTTTCCAAAGGACCCTGTTAGCAAAGAAACCTATCTGCCTCTAGAACTAAGTCAAGGGCTCCACTGGGGCCAGAAGGGAGAATGGTCAAAGTCGACTTAACTCATCCATGTCCTTTCCATTTTCTAATCATCACAACTTAAAAAAAAAAAAATAGTGAAGCTAAGGAAGACAATGGTCACAAAAGACCAAGAGACCATGGGGAGGCTTGACTGGAAGGGCAGAAAGAGGTAAAGGGCTTTAGGTATAAGTTTTCAAAATGGAAAAATTGTTTTAAAACAATCACTCTATAGGCTGATTCTATACCTTCCATTCTTACCTCAACACATTTCATTTGAGGATATTTGTCACTCTGAACTTTTAACTGAGCTTGTAAACAGCACAGACTCATAGGGTAAAAATCCAGAAGTGAGGAGATGGATGACACAGGTATGAATACTGGTAAGAATTTGGGTTGGGGTAAATGCCAAAAGGATTCTTGTCATTTCTTTAAAAATGACAACTGATACAGGCAAGGAGTAGACCTACCATTCATTACTTGCCTGGGGTCTAACTGGGTCCTGCTACAAACCCCAACTCAGGTTTCAGCTTAAGTCCTCGTAGGTCTGTGCTCTTGCCTCTTCATGGCCAGGTGGGGGTTCACACATACTTGGGAGCAGCTGACATGACAGTGAAAAGTCCCATCATCCCCTTAGTGACGGGGTAGATGAAAAGGGAAATAAGGAAGGCAGGAATGGGAGTCAGAGAATGAAGTTCAAACTGATGTCTCCAGGCTGTGTAGAGGGCTGTCTGAGTGGCAGGCAACAATTTGCACTTGGCAGCAATCCACTGCATTGTTGTTTTTGTTGGCTTGTGGAGTGACCTCACCATCCAACGGGAGCATCCTAGTCCCAGGCTTAGAGACCTTTTCAAAATTTTCCTCTTCTTGCTCATCCAGGAGTGGTGTTCGTGGCCCCTCCTCATCTATGGCGAATTCAGGGTGGGTCATGAAGTTGTGGATGGAGTTTTGGTTCTTGGGTTTCTGAATGCTTTCGTGGAGGGAACTATGGAATGCTTTGACCACTTTGATCTACACCAGGGGAAGGAAAAGGAGGATGAGAAAATACGGAGGCAAGAATTGGTTAGTAGAACAAGGAACTGGGGGGTTTGAGGACAGAAACAAAACCCAAACTACAAAACACTACTGGCTCAACAACCAAAACCAAACATATGAGAGGAGATCATGAAACACTAGAAACATCACGTGGCTCAAATTTCAAGCATTGAGGTGGGGTGGGGAGAGTGAGTAATGGCAAACAACTGGAATATTTCAAAAGCTGCATAAAAAAAAAGAAGAAAACCCAAAGCAAAGTTAGCATTCCCAAACAATCCACTCTTAAAATGAAACAGGAAACAAAAAGATTCATTAGTTCTTTTGGATGGAGGGCAAGGACGTTGGAACTAGGTGCAAATTAATAGCCGAACTTAAAAGATAATTCAGACATGTGGATTTTTGTGTTGAAGCCAAACATTTTGTGAATGTGGAATGGAAAATTACACACTGAAGTTTAGTTATCTGTTTAAAACCCTCAAAGAGCCAAACACATATCAATTCACACACAATACACGTTGGGTGATAAGTGACCATGAATACCATTCAGCAAGGCAGACAAACCAATCTTCATTTGTGTCAGCAGCATGCAAGAAATGAAAACTCTTATACTCTCCAATTTAATAATTGCTCTTTCAGTCAGGAAACATGCATATATTTATATTCCACAGCCTCCACCATGTCCTCTTCCCCCAAAGAAAGTAGAACTCCATTCCTTCAGTCCCTCCCCTGGAAGAGGTGAATGAATACAGGCATCAAAAGATGCCTCCCCCTGACGCTGACAGAAGGCCCGCTCCCTCAGATCAGATGAGGCCGGACACGCATGGTCATGTCTCTGACACACAGCAGCTGTGTCCAGTCATGCAGCTTTCTCCAGCTGTTTGTAAATTATGAAGAGGAATGTGATCTTATGTGGAGAAGGGAAAGGATGGGACCAGGACAGAAAACACCCCATCCAGGAGGCAGTGCTACAAACAAGAGGCTTTTCTGATGGGGTGGACCAAGAGGATGGGGGAAAGGAAACAATTTGCAGTTTGACTGGGCAAAGGGAAATGCACTGCCCTATAAGTGTCAAAGTCTTTGTTCTACTGCACAACAAAGGAAGGGATTCAGTTTAGAGAAGAGGAAAAATCGACAATAATTGATCCCTGGGCCTAGCCTTCACCTTATCCACAGGGAGCAGCTCCTTTGGCAGCTGCTTTTCTGAACTGGGGGCCTCGCTGAGGGATGCTTTGCAACTTGGGTTGGTAGAATTGGAGGAGGGGAGAAGGTTGGATCCTGAGAGTTTGGAGAGAGAGGCCAGGGGAAAAGAAAGTGGTCCTAGGACAGTTTTAGTTGTTGGGAGGTGGCTGATCCTAGTCTTGTCCCAAAGTTCTTTCCTCAGAAAAGAAATGGAAGTAATGCAGGAGAAATTGTTGAGGTAGGGAGGGGGATAAGGAGAAATGATGGGGGTTGGGGTAGGGCACATCTTTCGCTACTCTGCTCTTTACGCAAAGAATATGTTCCTGGAAAAGAGGCAAGAATATGGAGACATCAGAGCACCCAAAGAGGCAGGCAAATAAACTGGTTGGATTGCTTGCCTCCATGTTTCCTATCACTGTACAGAACCTTCAAAAGTAATGCACAAAGAAGGTTCATTAAAGTTGTGTTTCTGCCGGCTAAGGTTTTCCTTACCTTGCCTCACTCCACAACAGACTGGCAGACTCACCCAGGATGGAAGGTGCTCAGAGCTCAGAAGGCAAAGGACTCTGTCACTCAATGGAATCCGCTCAACGCTTCAGCCAAGAAGAATCAAGGAACCTGGGCACACATTCACCATGCTGCACAGAAAGTTAGGACCTACATTTCCATCTTTAGGTGAGATCAGATGGAATATAGGTTCCATCTGGCTTTCAGGAAATCCCAAGTTTTAATGGATCTATGTCAAACATCTTAGAGCAAGGCAACTTGGATTAAGTGAGTGCAAACCCAGTGCCTTCTCCCCTGGCCCTAGTCAAGAAATGGGCTCAAAGCCATACCACCCCCTGTAGGAGTGATAATATAGCCCATACTTTTCACTCACTCTTCAGATCTCAACATTTCTAACAAGTGCTACAGGAGAACAGGTACCTTTATACCATGAGTTGATCATCTTCAATATCTGTGATTTCCAAACTTCCTGCTTCTATTCTTTTTTTTGAAGCAATTGAATACAGGTACCTTTATACCATGAGTTGATCGTCTTCAATATCAGTGATTTCCAAACTTCCTGCTTCTATTTTTTTTTTGAAGCAATTGACTACTTTGTTAAAATAATTATATGTGAAGTCCTATCTAGAAAACAGATTTTTAAAAATAGGAGTTGGAATGGGGGTCTGGAGCCCTGTTTGCTGGCTTTTCCTCTCACCTGTTGGGGTGATCAATCACTGTTACAGGTAAACAATAAGGGAGATAAGAGTGAATTGGGGATGGGTAGATGGAAAAGATAGGGACAATTTCTCTTTTGGGGGAGCAAGGAACAGTCATCCAGCTAGATAACAGGACTTCTGGAATCTAAAGGGAAAGCAGCCACCTGTAAGGGAAGCTCAAGAGAAGAGGAGTCAGAGAGCTAGGAAGCACCATCTTGTGGCCTGGCAGGTGGAGAGAAGGGTGGGGCTGCGTCAGAATGCTCCTCAACTCCAACACTGGCCTCAGAGACTATATAGTACGTGCCGATGAACAATCACACAGCTGCATCATCACCAATCCACCCCAAGTGGTGGCATCTTCCTTTCTTGATGCATGGTGCCTCGTGCATGAGCAGTGTATGGGGAATAAGACACAGATAGTGAGGCGGGTGCTGTGAAAGCTTCAGGTCCTCTCCACTCGGTCAATCAACCCTTCCTTCCCCAGTCATCATCTCTCAAAGTCTCTGGGAAGTGTCTCTTCTGTGGCCCCTATCCTACAGGTGAAAGTGAATGACTGAAGGACAACCCTTTCTCATGGCTCAGAAGCCCAAACCAGGCTGGACCTTAGGTTAGGTATGAGCACTAAAGACCACTCTCTGGAGCTCAATGAATGGGCAGATGAAGACTCCATTTCCTCAGCTGGTATTCTGTAGGTTTCTGCTCCTTTGTCAGAAACCAGGGGAAGAGAAGGGATTAGGACCTTCTTACAGAGAGAAATCTTAGAGATTTATCTACTTGAAGGTTAGATAAATAAATGAATTCATTTGGAACTCTGGAATGGGAAATGGGTTTTAAAATGCATGACTATAACTTCTAGGCCCCCCAAGAGGAAGGTACAGCTGGAGAAAGAGCAGGTGCGGCCTGACTCTCCTGAGTTTCTAGTCTTTGAGGGTTTGCACCATATCCTCCACCAGCAACTCTACTACATGAGCCCAGTGGGCTCTGTCTTTTCCTTAGTCTTCTTCTACCTTCAAGTTACCAGGGCAGCTGACACTACCCTTCCTAACAGAGAGGCATGATTTAAGAAAGAACAGTAACTAGTTAGAAGGACATGACAAAACTAGAAGAAAAAAGGAAATGAGAGGAATATGGAAGGACTAGAATGAGAGGCTCTTGCATATTTGTGGGGTAAGACTTACTTAGTTCTTTGACTGCCTTTGAGCCTAAAGAATATGCATCTATAGAAACCTCCTCTCCCCCTGCCCCTCATATCTCACACGAGAACACTTAGAGTTGGCTAGAAAGAAAAATAGATAAGCTAAGTCTGATCAGCCTACACACTCACAATCAAGTGAACCACAGATAGTGCAATTGTTCTTTCTTTAACCCCCATCCCAGGGTTACGGTGGTGGTGACTGGGAGTGGGGGAGGAAGAAACAGACTAAACACTCAGATATTTGAAGCCCACAATATACTTAACACAGAGAGACTCCTTCCCCACCAAATACCTTAATAGCATTATCAGCAAAGAGCCTTCCATTTCCTCTCTGTGTCCCACTTGGGGAAGGCAAAAAGGTCAGGAATAGGAAGGCATAAGCATTAGCAAGAATCCAATAATCTACCAATAATCCACCAGATCTTAGGTTGAGCCTTCACAGCTTTCCGGTTGATAGGCTGGCTGAGAAAGGGGTTCCTAAAACTTTACATGCAAAGTAAGATATGAAGTGCTGGCTATAAGTAAAACAAACTAGAGGAAAGGAGAAGAAAAAAAAAAAAGTTTGCTCTTCAGAAATTCCTAAAAGAAAACAAAAGACTTCCTGAGTCTTCATTTGGCTTAACCTTACACCTAACCTTGGGAGATAGAGTTGAGACTCAGAGGAGCAGGAGGAGAGAAGAGGAACAACAACATATTCAAACAAAGCAACAAACAAACAAAGTAAAGTAAAACAAACAAACAAAACTCAAGGAAGGACCAGGCAATGCAGAGGAACAATCAGAAAACAGGATTACTGTCTTTAAAATGGTTACGGTTTAATAGCTTTTCAACGTTAAAAAAAATTAATAAAATTAAATAAAATGGCACACAGCCCGGTTCTGGAGTGGAATTTTTGCCCTGCTTTTCTTCCCTTAAGTCAAAGATCAAAGGGAAAAACCAAAAGGAAAAGATAACCACAGCTGGTTAAAGTGAATGCCACGTGCTCTCTTGTGGTCATTTTAGCAAGTCATGCATCATAATAGACCATCACTCACTGCCCAGAGTAGGAGATGAAACAGCAGCAGCAACAGAAGTGGTGGGGGGAGATTTGACTGGTGCAACTGTTACATAGGATGAGCTAGGAACATGTTTTACATCAAGGTGTTGACCCATGGTCTGGCGCTTTAGGACTCCCTTAAAAGAGGCTCCCGTCTGGAATGTGTTAATTACGTCGATCTGCAAAGAATCAGAAAGTGAGACAGCTTTGCTCCACAGTCAGAAACAAGTGAAGAAAGAGGAAGGGAGGGTCCAAGAGGGTTAGGGAGGGGGATGGAAAGAGCTGGGAAAAGGGGACAGGAGACGGAGAGCAAGAGAGAGAGTCCCTTACACACAAAACAATGGTGAAGAGAAGGGGGAAAAACATTAATTGCACATCACACTTCATTTAAGGAACAATTTGCCATGGAGTCTAAATACCCAGCCAGAATCCAGTCTTCTCTTCCCTTTTAGCCTATGATGGACATTTTAGGTGTGCTGGTATCCAAAAGTATCTAAAAATTTAAATGGACTTTCCCACTCATGATTCCTGACAGAGAGTGACAGCTTATTCATTGCTCTGACCTGTACTGTCTTCTTTTTTTTGACCTGTACTCTTAAAAAAATAAGGAATGCAATTTAAGATAGTAGGCAAAGTGTATATATTACTGAATTTTGAGGCTCAGGAACCTCTAAACCAATTAAACTGACTACCTATTTTTGCAGATTTTCCAGGAAAACAATCATGTGTTTAAACAGAGGCATGTAGTAGTCCATACACAGGTGCCATGGTGGAAAGGCTCCTGGACCATGAGTTGCTGGGCTCACCCTCTTCTGGGTTCTTCTCTGAGACTCCCTGTCCTTGGGCAGAAGTGGACAAGGCCCCTGAAAGTGGAGCTCAGGAACCCAGTGGCCAGGCTCTGTGGAGAGAATGCCACTAGCAGCATTCGCGCACTGGAGATCCTGAGAGACTGGCACAAGTGCAGACGAGAACTCAGCAGTTAGACGGGGTGGGGGGAGGAAGATTTGGTTGGCGGTGGTGGCAGCGGTCAGCAGCTGCAAGTCTAGCCCCATACAAGTTTTCTCTGGTTTTCAGTGTCCTACTCCTCAGAGACAGAGGCAATGAATGCCATTTGTTTTCCGACAGCGGTCTTGATCTAGGGCCTCAGTCAAACCTACCATCCTCATCCCTGACCTCTGCCTGACCAAGGGCCAGTTGACCAGGGATGTAGGAAAGGTGCTGATTTCACTCATCTAACTTTACTTCCCCAGGTGAGAAGGTGGGAAAGCAGGTACCTTGTGAGTCAGATAGTTGTTCTTACTTATAAAGCTTCCTGAGAAGCCATGAAATGTTTAGGGCTAGTTTCTGGACTCAGACCAAGTTTGAGCTAAAATACCACTCTTCATCACATGATACAGTTTTCAGTTCCAGGGGACCAAGGAGCCTGATGCTGTAAGAGGAAAAGGTCTGCATGTGGGGAGGGTTCAGCCACACGGAAGAAGGGGCTGGAGAGTCACCTTCCTCAGTGCTTATTAGGGTCACAAGGTCCCAACCTCCACAATGAAACTGGACCCCAGATTTACCTTCCCAAGATTCTAGACCTCAAGTTTCCCAACCTTCTGCTTTCTAGTGCTTTTAGCTCTCCCAAAGCTAAAGGGACCAGGATGGGACAATAGCCTGGCAACACTTCCCACCCATACGTGTTGCAAGAATGACAACAAGGAACAACAATCGGATGGCAGGGAATTTCGTTAGAACCCTTTTGAGGTGAAGAGCTGATGCCAGGAGAGAGCTTTAGGATCCAGGATGCAGGTTAGCACCGTCATCTGCTTATGGAGTCAGGTGGGATGGCATAGATATGCTCATCATGGCATCTTTAACAGGTTGCCTTTGCTGCCTAAGTTTAGGCTTTAACGTCATTCTGGTCCAACCGCCTTTTGCTCCAACAGAGAAAGGTAGTATACCTAAAGCTATGTAGACAGCGAAACCAGAGAGGTATATAGTCGAGGGAACGGAAATTGGTAGTGGAGGGGAAGGAAGATCCATGAATCTCAGCCCCGGGAGAGAAGATTGGGAAGGAGCCAGGAGACACTGGAACGAGGGCATTCTGGCTAGGAAAAAAATTACATAGTAGAAGAGGAGGCAGATGATCCTGAAGGGAAGAAAAGCAGACAGGTTATTCTGAAAAGAGCAGACCTACAGGGAAGCACCGAGGCCTTAGAGACATGAGCCAAAGATGCCAAGTTCTCTGGGCACGTGAGGCCCTTGCTCGTGATGGACTTGGCAGCCTGGAGGGTGGGGTGCGTGTGGAAACTCTGGACATGCTGAGGTAGTGTTTGCAGGTCCCATGCGGATTTCCCTCTCTGGGAGGGGGAACTCAAGAGAGGGGAAAGGAGCCCCAGTGCTTCCCTCCCCAGCCCTGCTTTCCCATTTCCATCTGTTGTGTTGTCTATAGGAGACAAATTCCCAGCTGCTACAGTAGTCCTCCCTTATCCATGGGGGATATGTTCCAAGACCCGCAGTGGATGCTTGAAACTGCAGAGAGTGCTGAACCCTGTATATACTATGTTTTTTTCCTAGAGTAATGGGTGGGTAGTGTATACAGCGAGGACGTGATAGGCAATGGGATGACTTATGTCCAGGGCAGGACAGAGTGGGGGGCGTGAGATTTCATCAGCTACTCAGAACGGCATGCAATTTAAAACTTAAGAGCAATTTATTTCTGGAATTTTTCATTTAATATTTTCAGACTGTGGTTTACCACGGGTAACTAAAACCAAGGAAAGCAAAGCCACGGATAAGCGGGGGACTACTGTATTTAGCTTAGACTACTCATTTCACCTCTTCCCTAGGAAGTGGTGGGCTCCACTAGGGAACTTTTGAAACCATCTGCAAGGCTAATTTTAGAGAGTGAAATTTACTTCTGGGATCTCTAGCCAATCAGCAAAGAGGGATAGGCCTGTTCTCTGGTGAACACCTTTGAGAACTTGGGGATTTACAATTCCTTGAGATGGGAAATCTCAGGACTAACACAATAGAGGTATGTGGGGTAAGAACAGGGAAAGTGATAGGATTATCAATGTCTAGACCAGCCCATTTACCCAGGAGAACGTAGTTACAGTTGCTGCGCAGGAAGTGGGGAAAAAAAGTTACTGTAGGGCTATAGGAAGGGACTTAATAGCAGCAGGAGCAGCTTCTATCCCATTTTAGAAATTGCAGGAAGGGAAAAGGTTTGAAGAAATTATAGCTTCTTCCTTTCTGGGAAGCAAGTCTGAATCCTGTAAAAGATACTCAGGCACTGAGAGACTATTGTCGTTTATATACACTTAGCCATCAGATTCCCCATCATGGCCTTAAATTTTGAGTGGGGAAGACATAAGAGAGCGAGTTTCTTTTACAAAGATCAATCCAGATAACACCTACATTCCCCGAATAGCAGCTTGAGGATATACAGTAAATGTCTGCTGGGGATGCTGGCATAGAGATATTGTCTAAATCCTTCCCTCTGCAGGGTCAGGAAAGACTCTGAACATTTCCCACCCTGAGGTTAGGCCTAGTGCTTACAAGAGACCTTATGCAGGAAGATGGCCCACCCGACAGAGGGTGGGAAGTGGGCTTCAGACGAACCCAAAGCTAGAGGATGATGCTAGCACTTAGTGTCCCATGTTCTCGGCCCCCCATGATCACTCTCCTCTCAGAGGAGCCCATACCACTGCCTCTGCCTGTCTGTCCTGAAGCAAGGGAGCTCGGGCCGCCCACCAGTGAGAGGGCCTTAGGAAGGGGAGAGACGTTGGCCAGCAAGAACTGCTGCCCTCCCAACACCTCTCAAGAAAGATGGTGGAGATTCCTTCTCCCAGGGCGAGGACAGGCCACTATCACAGTACCTGAGTCTGGATACGGTTCAGGCCCCGGAACCAGAGGATCTGGCCTCGGCGCAGCTCCATCTCTGCATGGTCGATCTCGTCCAGCCCCTCAGCATCCTTGGTGATCTCCTCTTTGGTGGTGCCATGCCCAGCCTCCTTTAGGAACTTCAGGGATTGGGTAGGTATTGTGGAGATGACCTGAGAACAGGTGCAGCAAAAGGGTAGACACCAGAATCACGGCGAGAAGAGCTGTCACTCAACTTTATGGGTCAGGCCCTTGGGTAGGTCACTCTTTGCCCTATCAACCTTCCCACTGGGAAAGCAGTGGGAAAAGTGCCAACCCATTCAGGCAAGCGTTTGCCAAGTGCCTACCAGCTGTCAGGCCCTCAGGAAGATTTTCTGTATTTGTGGACGTACAAAGGAGAACTTATATTCTAGTATTTGACCAGCCATCTGCCTTGTTATATACTTCATTCTCTTTCTCCTGTCTCAGTTCTTTCTTTGCATTTTGCCATCTGTCTCTTAAAGGAAGTAGAACCATAATGCATGATACACAGTAGGAAGAGACAGAGACAGACCTGGGAGAAAACAAATCTGGAGACAGGATGGTCAAAATGTATGTGTATGGGCAAGGGGAAAAGAAGGGTGTTGGAGGGGAATGACCCTCTTCTTAGTTACCATATGCTAAGTAATTCCTCTTTTATAAAACTATAGTGAGAGGATACTAAAAGTTTTCTTGGGCTTGAGGTGAGGAACTGGGTGGGATAGCCCATAGAAGAAGGGACATATGAGTATTTTCAGAAGACATGGAGCAGTAGGTTGGGGCTTGCAATTCAAAATAAATCACTCTATAAGCTGTCAGTCAGTTCTCCTTTACAAATAAGACAAGGGCTCAGCTGGGAAAGGGGGACTGTGTGAGTAGTCCAACATGGAGTCAAGTGTTTGAAATAGAAAGAATGTCCACGTTCTGCTTTTAGATGTTAGAAGGAGCTGTTGTGATACAGAAGGAAGGCTGTTGTTACCTGGCATCAAGGCCACATGGCCACATGTGAGACTAGACCCAGGTGAGAGTTTCAAACAGTACGTGAAATAATCAAGCTCCACCCAAGTGTAGAAGTGCTTTAGGGACCCACTGGTAAATAAACTTCAGCAAACAGAGCAGGGTGGAAGGACCTGTTAGGAACGGGGTTAGGGATTAATCAGGGAGGCACCTAGGAGCTATGAAAGAAACAACTAGCAGGTCTATGGGGGAAAGCCTGCAGCTCTAGGGAGGGATCTTTGGGGCCAGTTAGAGCAAAGCCTCCATTACCCAGGTGGCTGGGCACCAATCAGTAGAGACCTGGGGTCTGCAAGCAGAGGTAAAGGCCAGGCCAGAGCTGAGGATGAGAGGGACTCACAAAGTGGTATTAGAGAAGGAATGAAACTCTTATCAAACCTGATTATATTACTATAATATTACTAGCTAACATTTATTGAGTACTTACAGGGTACTAGACATTGTTCTAAGTCATTTCTGTATTGAAACTGATTTGCTGATTAACAATGATTCACAATGATCCTGTTATCCGGAGTTGAGGAAACTGAGGCAGAGTTGCTAATAAACTTGCTCACTATGATGCAGCTTGTAAAAAGAAGAACCGGGATTCAAACCTAGATAGTCGGTTCCAAAGTCCGTGCTTTGAACCATATGCTATACTGCTTCTCTAGAGACCTTGTGAGTCTGGATTTATCTTAGATGACAGTCAGGCACCCATCCTGGATAAGGCGATGGTGAGAAACAGAAGAGGCAAGGGAGCCCTACATTATGACAGCACAGCAGCTCACGGCCAGACTGCGGCTTCATTGAAGACATATGCTTTGCAAACTCTTCTACTTCTAAGACCCTTAATTTTTTTTTAGCAAAATTCCATTGAAAATTTCCACTTCCATCTCAGAGAAGCTAAGGGATTTGTCTGTCTCCAGGCATGATTAGAGAAGAGATCAGAAGCCTCTGAAGTGGTGGGCACTGATCATTCTGCTTTGGGATCCTACAAGATGGAAAGAACTTGCAAACCTGGTGGTAGAGAGAAGAGGGAAGAAGAATATGAAGGCGAGGAGCTGGGCGTCTCCACAGTTGCTCGTTCCATCTCATCTAGGGGAGGGGGGGTCTGCCGGCCATGTGACTGCACGGGGAGGGTGTGCCCGTACTCACCTGGCCCCACAGCAATTCTCCAATACCGATGAAGAGACACCAGAACCACTGGGACAGGGTGAGGTTCGTACAGCTGAAGGGTTTCCCCCCAAATTCCACAATGATAATCTAGAACAGAGAAAGAGGCAGCCCATCATTGGGAGGTAACAGGTAGCCAGCCCTCCAGTCAAGGCCATCAAAGCCACGTCAGCCCCCTACCCCAGGATCCCTGTGGTATAAACCCTGATCTGCTTGTTGGGAAAGGAGAGAGAAGATATCCAGGTGGGGAGAAGGGAAGACAGACACAGTCTTTATAGAGCACTCTGATGGGGAGACAGATACAGCTACTATGAACATTATTAATGCAAAGGCTGGGGGATCAAGGGGAGCTGGAGGCTTCTTGTGACTAAAGCCAGTAGGTGACAAAGAGAAGGCACAGTGATGGAGAAGAGGAATTTAGGAGCTGGCAAATAAGAGTGAGGCAGGAGCTCTTTTGTTACAGGGCAGGCTCATAATCTCTTGTATTGGCAGATGTCTTAGTGTACCTCTGACTGGGGCAAGAAGGAAGGGGCTCAATCCTTTCACCACCAGGGCAGCCATGCCCTTGACCCCACTTCCCAAAGAAGGAGCCTACGTCAGGCCTATCTGTCAACTACATATGGCAACATTCCATGTCTTCTCCTTTTCTCTGAACTGCGTACCATTTTCTACCATGAGCCCTTTCAGAACAAAGGGGCAAGGAGGGACAGGGAGAGATCCCATATAGCACTTGCATGCACATTTCAAGTATGCTGGCAGGAGGCATGGAAAGGGGTTAGAAGACAGTGATCTTCCTCCTGGTCACTATGTGAAATTGCGGTGTTTTAGAAAGATAAGGAAAGGATTCCACAAATTTTATTTTATTCGCTACCAACATGCTGCCTTGCACTGGAGCACTTGACACAGCAGGATCCAATTCTAGAGCAATGAGCAAACAGAAGCATTTGGGAACCCCAAAGTGTTCAACCCACAGCCTGAGTCCCCATCACTCCCTTACTCCTTTCCCCGGGCGCTCAGGGAATCCTGGCTCCCAGCTTCTGGCCTTTGTCCTCCCAGACCTCCTATCCCAACTCCAGCTAGAATCCCACCTGGCTGATGAATGTGCCCAAGACCACAGAGCAGAAGATGAGGTTGCGGAAGATGCCCGAAAAGACATTCCTCTCTCCATGGATCTTGCGGGAGTTAATTTCATTGAAGAGCTGCATCAGCACGAAGGTGTTGAAAATAATGGTGTAGTGCTGGCTGGGTGGTGAATGCAGAGGTGCTCTCCTCCCACTATCAATGTCAAAGAATTTCTCACCTAGTTGGGAGAAGGGATGCATCGGAGGATAAGTATGCTCTCAAGGAGGGTTCAGGGTGAGTCAGAACACTTGAGTATGGCCTCACTGGTTGCTTATGACTGGTGTCCATTCTAACTGGTCAGTATCCGAACCACAACAGTCATCAAATATTTTCAGTGTTAGCCCTGGTCTCAACATTTCTTTTTTTTTTTTTAATAAATTTATTTTATTTATTTATTTATTTTTGGCTGTGTTGGGTCTTTGTTGTTGTGTGTGGGCCTTCCCTAGTTGTGTTGAGCTGGGGCTATGCTTCGTTGTGGTCCGTGGGCTTCTCATTGTGGTGGCTTCTCTTGCTGCGGAGCACACGCTCTAGGCACGCGGGCTTCAGTAGTTGTGGCGCATGGGCTTAGTTGCTCTGCGGCATGTGGGATCTTCCCGGACCAGGGCTCGAACCCGTGTCCCCTGCATTGGCAGGCGGATTCTTAACCACTGTGCCACCAGGGAAGCCCCCCTTTTTTTTAAAAATTTTTTTGGCTGTGCCATGTGGCATGTGGGATCCTAGTTCCCCGACCAGGGATCGAACCTGTGCCCCCTGTATTAGAGGGTGGATTCTTACCCACTGGACCACCAGGGAAGTCCCTCAACATTTCTGACCCTCTCTCTCAGTTTGCTCCATCACTATTTGCCTTCTCGTAGTGCTGCATTGCGGTAGAACTATGTGCACGAGAGTCTGGAAGACATAGGTCTGAATCTTCGTGCCACTATTTACTCAATATGTGACTTAAGCTTCAGTTTTATGATCTAAAAAAAAGGTAACATAAAGCCACCCTTTGGAGATTCTTAAAAGGAGTAATAAAATGGCACAATGCACCACGTAGCGGGAACAGAGGATGCTCTCAGTAAGCGAAGCTGCTATCATTCCCGTCTTGTGCTCAGCTTGCTCCCTGCTACTTTCTTTCCTTGGGCTGCTCTCTGCCCCCATCTCCCTGTAGCACTCCAAACGCCGACGCCCACCCCGCCTCGGCTCACCGGCAAAGACAAGGAAAAAGATGACAGTGAGCTGATAGACGGCGTGACCCAAGATGTTCTTCATCATAGTGCGTGAGATCAGAGGCTTATTTCGGCCATAGGGGCGACGCTTCAACAGAGAGTCTGTAGGAGGCTCTGTGGCCAGGGCCAATGAGGCAAAAGTGTCCATGATGAGATTAACCCACAACATCTGCACGGCTTTCAGTGGGGAATCCTGGTGGAAAGAAGAACCACTCCTTTTAGCTCTCCTTGGAGACCACCCCCCACCTCACTCATCAGCCTCATCTTTGCCCTTGAAATGGCCTACCTCCTGCTATCCACCATTTATTAGCTGAGTGACATTGAGAAACTTATTTAATCTCTTTGAGCCTTGGGTTCTTCACCTGTAAAATGGGGATAATACCTACTTTGCAAGGTTGTTTTTGAAGAACAGAGAAACTACATATAAGTGCTCATCACACTGGCTAACATGTAAGTGCTACATTAATGGTAGATAAATTATCATCATCCCACATGAGCAGATGGAGACCTAGTAGAGCTAATTCTTGCCCCAGCACCCCTTCGGAAACTCTGGTCCTTACTCCTCAGTCGACATACTGTACCCCGCACCCCCTGTTCCTTAGCCCCAGCCTCATCCCTCCCATCTCAGCTCACCCCACATTCCCTTCACCTGGGTGATACAGGCTCCAGTGAAGGCCACAATCACAGCCACCACGTTGACAGTGAGCTGGAACTGCAGGAACTTGGAGATGCTATCGTAGACGTTTCGTCCCCACATCACTGCCTTCACGATGCTGGTGAAGTTGTCATCTGTTAGGATGATGTCAGAGGCCTCCTTTGCCACATCCGTGCCTGCAATACCCTGAGGTAAGAAGGGGAAGGAAAACAGTGAGGAACTGGACAAAATTCATGTACATTCTGAACTCATATCTTGACCTCCAAGAAGCTTCAGAACTCAGCATAAACACTAGAGGGCACACTAGCCACACAAATCCTACAGACTAAACCACCATATTTTGAGCGGTCTTCTCTCCCAAAGAAAATAAAGGGAAAATATGTCACTGTCACTCTGTGGGAAAGGGGACTGGGCCATGATGCCACCACCTTACTCCTGAACTCAGACTGGAAATTACAGTTATCTCTGATATTCCTTTCTCCCATCCCTCCTACTTCCCCATCTTAGAAAATAATTAGAAGATAGGGAAAAAGTCCTATCTGTTCTACCTCTAAATTTTAAAATTTCTTTTGCCACTGCCAATATCTAATTTAAATCCTTATCTCCCCCGCACCTTGAAGTTACTCTACATTTTTTCCCAGGAGGAGTAGTCTGGCAGTACAGTTCAGATGTCCTGTCCTTATTCAAAATCCTGTCACTGGGGAACCACTAAAGGTTTCTAAATAGACAGATCAGTGGTTGAAAGCAGTGTTTCAGAAACAATAAACTTTCTAGTCTGGTAGTCAAAGCCCTCAACAAGTGAACTCTGGTTCATTTTCCAACCTGCTATATCTTTCTGCTCAAAACCTACTGCTTTATTCACAATTCCCTGAATCTCTCATTCACTTCTAGAGTCCAGTCTTCTACTTACACCCTTTTCTCCAAGCCTGGAACATCCTCTTTCCCCATCTATTTAAATCCTATCTGTCCTTAAGGTTCCATTCAATTAATTAAGCCCTGCTTGCTTGGCAAAGCTGTCCCTAACATCCCCAGCCTATTCTTCTATTCCATGTCTTACCACCCGTATAACCTACAGAGGGGCTTGTTTGTGAATCTGCCCTGCACTAGTAGATTATTTGTACCGTTTACCTGGTAGTATTATTTTCCTATCCAGATTGCAACAAATGAATATCTGTCAGATAAGACTATACAATTCAATTTCCCCATCAAAAAGTTCTCTAACACATCCACACAATGCTGTACCATGCACTGTAAAGAGAAAGGACAGAAAGAAAGAAAGAAAAAAAGAAAGAAAGAAAATCTTTATATATGTACTACTGCAGAATAATCTCTAAGTTAGGTTGTTAAATGAAAAGAAGCAAGGTGGAAAAAAGAGTATATGGTGTGTATATAGATAAATATAGATAAGTATCACTTATCTAAGAGAGTGGGATATAAATAAACTACACATTTGATTGTATTTTAAAGGAGCAAACAGAAAGATAAACCAAAAATCAAAGAAGTAAGTTATCTGTGGGATTAAGAAGGAGGCAACAGGGTAGAGGTGATAGGGATAGAAGCTAGACTTCTATGAATAGACCTTGTTGGTATATTTTACTTTAGAATTATGTAACTACTTTATACAAGTATAAAACAAAATTAAGTTTAAAATAAGCAATCTCAAAAATGGAAGAAAAAAAAAACCATGATATAAATGAACTGGTATATAACGAGTTGGTAGCACAACCATACCAAGGGAAAAGTTCCAAATGACTTTTTGAAAAACACAGTAACTTGATGTTAGGATACAGTAGGATATACCTACAGGATAAAAAGAACTACAAGAAAAATCTTTAACTGTTTTTAGTAGAGTAATTTTATTATTATTGCTATTTTGAGACTATTACATATATTTTAGGATAAAGCAAATAATAATTATGTTAATGCCGTTAGGAATCAAACTTTTCAGCTTAAGAGATAAATATAAAATCAGGGAAGTAAAATAGGAAGTTAGAGTTCTAGAATTCTAAATTTGAATTGGAAATGCCAATATGAATTCATGAAGTATTTATCTTTAAAACAAAGAAACACAAAAACAAAAAGAGACATAAAAGACATATTTCCTAGCTTTGTCCACTGAAAAGTTCTAGAAACAATAATTTACTCAGAAGTAAGGAACATCCTGACATTCAGATTGTGTTCTCTAAATATCATTTCTCACTGAAATGAAGCAGAACTCCTTTGAGAAGTGGATGATTCTAGATCTAGGACAAGAAATATGCATGATGAATCTGGAACATCTTATCATGCAAGAGACCAAGAAAGCTATTAAAGACAGCTGAGGTTGTACCCAAAGGACTTAGCAGTGTTGAAGAGGCTAATGATGGGTCAGTATAAACATCAAAATAATAATAAGGGCAATGGATCAAAACATATCACATATACTTAAAACCATGAGCTCATAATGATATTTTAAAAAAATAGACAATTAACTTTTAGTAGAATAGTTTAGTAAATTTTAAAAAGTGAACAATTCATTGGTCACCTTTGGAGGATCCTAAAAAGTCAACTCATTATTTTGAAAACTGGTAAATAAAGGGAAAAAAATCAAGCATTTAACCTGTCTTTCATGTAGGAACTGAACCGCACAGTAACCAAATAGTCGACGAGGGCAAATTTCTTTTTACAGAAGTATTCAAGTTAATAAATAAAGAAAATCAGAACATTGTCATTTTGCAGCCCCTAATGAAAGATGGGATGTAGAATCTGATTGCTCATAGAACTAAGTACTAGTTTATAGGAAATACAAGGGCTAAAAGAACAGGTTAAAGGACACTATAGGGATACAATCAACAAAATCCCTGCCATGGTATATTCTATGTAGAAAAACAACCTTATTCCTTCAAAACTAAGTAGCTAGAAAAAAAGATGGAAAGGGATTGTGCATTAAAGAGTTAACATAGCAGGCCTGAGACTGCTTTCTTGAGAAAGTCCTGTTTGCAAGGTTGGCCCTCGGCTAGCACCTGGAAACTTGGCCCTCAGTCAACAATTAACTGAAAATTAATTAGTGATTCACTGTGCCTACACTGTGCCCAAACATATGGTTTCCACTGAAAACCTGCTTCCTTCTGGAAGTCTGGAATCTTAGCACGTGCTAGGCAGAAGGTGCCTATACGACCAACCCCAATAAAAACCTACGACACCAAGTCTCTGGTGGGTTTCTCTGGGCAGAAACATCACATGTATTGCTGCATTTTCATTGCTGGGGGAAGAAGGTGCTCTCTGTGACCCCTCACGGGAGGAAGAGATCATAAGGGACCTTGCGTGTGGATTCCAGACTCTACCTGTGACTTTCTGCCTTACTAGATTCTTACTGTACCAATGGACTAAATCTTAACCATGAGGACAACTATATGCTGAGTCCCCTGAGTCCTTCCAGTGAATGCACAAATGTAAATGGTGGTCTTGGGGACCCCTAACACATAGATCCTATAGGGTCAGTGGCTGCTGAACTTTAGGATGTGTCAGAATCACCCAGAGGGACTGTTAAAACATGGACTGCTGGGCCCCAACTCCAAGCTTTCTGATTCAGTAGCTCCGGGGTGAGGCCTGAGAATCTGCATTTCTATAGGTTTCCAGGTAGAGTTGGAAGGAAGAGCACACTTCAGGAAATACTGTTATAGATTAATAGATTCAAGAGATATATCAACCAATTGCAATGTATGGATCTTGTTTGCATTCTGATTTAGACAAATAATCTATAAAAACAACATTTATGAAGCATTTGGGGAAATGTGAACACTGACTAGGTATCTGATGATAGTAAGGAATCAATTTTGTTGTGAGACAATGGTACTATGATTCATTTAGATATATTTTATTGATACATATTTATTTTTCAGAGACACATACTGGATGAAATGACATAATATCTTGGATATGCTTCAGAGTAATTCAGGTGGAGATGGGGAAATGTGTATGTGTGGGCCAAGATTGGCCAAGTGTTGATATTTGATGCTGGGTGACAGATACATGAGGATTCAATAAACTATTCTAGTTTTGTATATTCTTGAAATTTCCTAGAGTAAAAACTTTTTAAATTTATCTTTTGGTTAAAGAGAGCACCCTAAAGACAGATTTCTTCTTGAATCTTCTTCCCCTGCTTAAAAATCACCAACAGTGCAATGCGTATGGGAAGCTTACAATCATAAGTTACTTGAGTGTGAGAATGTACTTTGCAATCCGGGGACTTCTAAATGTTCCTGAGCATTAGAATCAATAAGTGTGCCTGTTCAGAAAATCCAAACACTTCCGGGACCCAGCTCAGATGCTACTGAATCAAGATAGCCGACTGTGGAACCTTAGAATATATGATTTAAAATGAACTTTCCAAGTGACTCTGATGCTCCGGGCCTCACAAGTGAAAAGCAGAGTGACGAACTATAGAGTGCACATTTTCCATATAGAATGTGAATTTTCTAGTGTGCCTAGGCAGACAATATCATCATGTTCTTGGGCAAGTTTCAGTTGGTCTTGCTTTGCTGGGTAATGATACCTCATGATTTCCCTGCCTTTATACTTGATGGGTCCCTCATTATACATATTATTATTGGCCAGGTAGGTAGGTGAGATGGAGTTAGAGAAAGAGCACAAAGGGGGATGTGAAGGTACAGGAAGCATCAGGTTACCAGAAGCCTGTCCTGGCTTCCCACTGGAGGAGGCAGCTTGCAGCAGAGAGAGACACTACGCTGAGCTGCTTACCATGGCAAAACCAACATCTGCTTTCTTCAGAGCCGGCCCATCATTTGTGCCATCCCCAGTGACAGCCACCACCTGCCGCTGTTCCCCAACAGTGCTGTCGATGATGCCTGGGAAAGACAGACACACTACAGTGAGTTCCACATGTGCCATCTGAGGCCATTTCCCCATGAAAGGCAGTTTTTTGGTCTTCCTCTCCGGTCCCTGCCACCACCTCCCTTTCTACGCTCTTTCCTTCATTTTTTCCCTATGCTAGAGGTTCTATAGTGTCACCCGATGGCAGTAAATTGTTTCACGGGTAGCACTCTAAGCTAAGAAAGTCTGACCTTGTCCAATATCCTGTCCAGTGCCCCAAGGCAGCTATTATGTGGTGGAAAAAGCACTGGATGATTTGAAGGCAGAGACCCAGGGATTGAATGGTAACACTTCGACTTACCAGTTGGGCAATTTGGATAGGTTACTTGTTGTCTCAGCCTCAAACTTCCTTATTTGCAAAATGGGACTAGCTTAACCTGTACTGCTTAATTCACAGTACTATCAACAAACAAGATAGGATAATGTTTAAAAACAACTTTATTATATTATATATCTTATACTCACCAGGGCCTCAGATGTTTGCTAAACTGTCCCATGAGCGGGGAAGCTCTCCTAGGACCTCCCTACTCAGGACGGGAGAGTTGCTTTGGTTGATGGCTCTTATCTGTGCTCATCCCGGCCTGCCTTCCTCTATCCTAGGCACCTACTCAGGAACCAACCTCACCTTTCACCAGTGTGTGCTTGTCAGTGGGGGAAGATCGCGCCAGCACCCGGAGCTTAGGCCAGATCTTGTCCAGCTTTTCTTGCTCTACCTGCCAACACCAGACCACACCTGGGTCAGTCAAGCTCAGAACAGCCATCTGGGAAAATCTTACTTCTTTACCCATGCTGAGCTTCTGGGAGAACTGGTATTCCATGGCCCCCGGGGGAGTGTTATCCTGGCCTCCAGTGGAGGTGAAGCAGCCAACTCAGGCTCCAGGGCGGATTCATGGATGGTGACCATTCAGGCCCTGCTTGTCTTCTTTTTCCTACCAATTCCCTACCTGGGAGCCAATTCCGTATTTCTTAGACCCTTGACAGAGGTGGGCCAGGGTTAGCTGTTGGCTCAGGTGGCTGAAGTAGTGCTTCTGAGGTCTTAGGTTCAATTTCTACATTGACCAGGAAGCTTTGGCCTGCTCCACACCCAGACCATGTCCTCTTACCAACCTGTGCCACTGTCAGTCACAAGGCAGTGACATAGGAGGGGTGAGGTAGAAGGAAATCAGTACAAAATCATCCCACAATTGAAAAAAATGGAAAGACATGAAAAGTTAGTGACACTGTCTCAAAAGATAGCTTGTGAATGAAGATAGAAGAAAAAAATCCAATTTTACTGTCTGAACAGCTTTGGTAAGCTATTCATAACACTATGAATAGATTTTAGTTTAAAAACCACCCACTTTCTCCCACCTGTCCCAGATGCCTTACACATGAACCAGCCCTCCCCTAATAAAAGAGGCCCTGATTCCTCCCACCCAAGACCCACCTCGCCCTTCTCGTTTCGGATGAGTCGATTGAATTCTTTGCCTTCTAAGCACAGAAAGTCATCCCCAGGTGTCACAATGCCACATTTGGTGGCGATGGCCCGGGCTGTGTTGATGTTGTCACCTGTCACCATTCTGACAGTGATGCCAGCTCGTTTGCATTTGGCAATAGCTTCCGGTACCTGTGGAGAGTGAGGCAAGAGGAATGGAGTAGGTGGGGGTGGTGAGGCCTGGTAAGCTGCTCCTGTTCAGTTGTCCCTTCATTGTGGACAGGGGAGAGGCACCCTGAAAGCAGAACCATGGGGCATGGGCTAAGTCTGGTCATTTTTATATTGCTTGGTGCCACCTCACTTCTGTCCTATCCATGATACTCACATTTGAATTTGCCTTATTGTACCATGAGTTGAAGGGGAAATTTGCTTCAGAAGCCAGGTGTAAAAGCTTACTCTCCCACTTACAATCTAGATTTCTTAGCAGGGCACGCCTGGCCTTTTGAGATTTTGCCACTGCCTTCCTTTCTAGCAGAAGTTTTAACCACCTTCCACCCCCCTGGCACATACTCCAATAATATCAATTCTTTTAAGTTTCCCAAATGCATGACACACTGTCATGCCTCTGGGTCTTGATGGTTGATAGCCCATTGGTCTGAACTCCTTAGAAGCAGAGACTTTTTCAATGCCCTAGAATTGAGAGTAACGCTCAGCTATTCTAGGGGTGCTCGACAAGAATGTGTTGCTTGAAAGAAGGTGGCTAGAGACAAAGTTGGTGTTCCAGTTAATTCCATCTCCTGACGATTCTTGAGTACCAAACAATAAGCCCAGTAAAACCTATGCTTCTTACCCGTCAGACAGCATGAACCGTAGGAATGCCACTTTCTATTAGTTCAGTACTCTACAGCAGTTCTGTGAAGCAGGAAGCACAGAAACATCTATCCCAGCAAATGAGAAACAGTTAGGTAACTTGCCTAAGTTTCCTAAGTTACAACTAGAAATGGAGCTAGTACCCCAGTTCCTGCGACTCCTGGGTGGCCTCGCGTTAGGTCACCCTGGGCCGGCGCATGGACCGGGGCCACTGGAAGACTTCCATTCATGTTTCCTAGCCCTTTTTTCAAGTCAAAGCCTCACCTCTGGGCGCACAGGATCCTCAATGCCCACCACTGCGATACAGGTCAGTTCAGTGAGGATTTCGCTCTCGTTGTCCCATGGGGGCTCTCCGTCATTGAAATCCCGGTAAGCTATGCAGATAGTCCGGAGTCCCTCACTGGCCATGGGCTCGATGACGGTGTGGACCATCTCATCTCGGTCCTTATTCTTGAATGGCACTGCTTCCCCTTTCTTGTCCAGGATTCGATTACACCTGGCGGGGCACACAGTCAGAAAGCAGCATCCCCCCTATGTGCTTGCATAGTCATTTACAGACATTCTGGCCACTCTGCATTACTCCTAAAGACACTGTTCTGTGGCCATAAATCTCCACTCATAACCCAAAGCTGAGCCCCTTTTTCCAAAGTGGGGTGGCCAGTAGGTGGGTAATGTCTAGGTGGGCAGAGCATTTGATTCTCCCATGTTGTCTGCTCCTACTCATATGTGAATACAATATCAAGGCTCATTTGTGGATCGCCTGCTCTTCTGAGCTTCGCAAAGGTAGAGACACTTCCTCAATCCTCAGTATCTAGAGTGCTCAGTGCAGAGGGTGTTCTCAACAAGATCGTGTCACTCGAAAGGGGGTGGCGAAAGCCAAGCTGGGGCACTGGTTTTTAGCTACTGGCCCTATATCCACGTAGGTGATCCACGTAGGTCACCTTTTAATGACCTATGGATCATCTAGCCACTTTGATTATGCAACTTCCTGTGATCAGAATTGAGAATAAAAAGGAAAAGGGAACACAGAACTAACATTTCTAGTATCAATACTTGCTATGTGCAAGGCATTTTACATACATTGAATCATTTAATCAGAGTAACCCTGTGAGATGGGTGGGTATTATTATCTATTTTCAGAATAGGAAATGGAAGTTTGGATTGCCTAGGTCTGAACCGTGGCTGTGCCACTAAGAGCTGTATCACTTCCAGCAAGTTACTGAACTTCCCAGCACCTCTGAATTCTCATCCGTAAAACAGGGATAATGACAGCATCTACCTCGCTGAGCTGTGAAGAGTAAGTACAGTATCCAAAGTACTTAACAGCAAGGCTTGGCCTGAACCAAGCTCAGATGTTAGTCACGATGTCACCGCCTGGAAGGAGGGTTTGCTCATCATCCAGGTGGATTCAGCGTGAGGCCTGGCACCCTGACCTCCCTGAGGGGAGGATCCTGAAGGGAGGAAGAAGCGGGGTAGGGGCGCTCACTTGCGCAAGATGATCTCAGAAGCACCCTTGCTGTACATGCGGTAGCCACTGCGGGGCTTCTCGATGACGGTGCTCATGGACTTGCGCACCGAGTTGAAGGTGTACACCTTGTAGAGCTTCTCCTCGGGCACCTCACTGCGCACGGCGTGGTAATCCTGCTTCAGGTCCGTGACGAAGCCCAGCAGGGCGCACTCGGTCTTGTTGCCCACCTGCCGCGGCAGGCCGCCCTCCTTCTCTGGAGGCTGAGAGGAAAAACACACGTGGGAGTGTTGGATGAGGTGCCGAAGCTGGGGAGAGAACCTAGGAAGGGAAGGACTCCGCTTGAGGCTTTCACACATGTACCCAGGGCCCGTGGGGGTGCTGACTGTGGTCCCTGAGCCACCCAGGGCTTGGGGATTTTTTAGTTGCCCTGGGGGTGGTGCTGGTGTCTCACCCTGTGTGGGTCTTATTCTAACACTCTCTCTTAGTTTCTAGAAACTGAGTAATTTACTCCTGACCAGCATGAGGTCTCTTTTTATTTATTTATTTATTTATTTAAAGATTTTTTGATGTGGACCATTTTAAAAGTCTTTATTGAATTTGTTACAATATTGATTCTGTTTTTTGTTTTGGTTTTTGGGCCCCGAGGCATGTGGGAGGGATCTTAGCTCCCCAACCAGGGATCGAACACACACCCCCTTCATTGGAAGGCGAAGTCTTGACCAGTGGACCGCCAGAGAAGTCCCAAGATCTTTTTAGAGATACTGCCTTTACCTGGTGATTGGAGGTCATTTCATAGCCATAGATTCCTACCTGCCTCCCCCTTTCCCTCCCATCTCCCAATCTACTCCCACGGATTATTTCCTAGTTTCACCCCAAACATGTTCACTGGGGAGTGGGAAATGGGATGTAGGATGGCAATTCAGGCAGAATAAACAAGAAAAAATTAATGGTTCCCTCCACCTACCCATTTTAAGTGTCCTGGCAAAGGAAACGCTTACCAGAACCTTGGAGGTGTAGGCGCTGTTGATAGAAATACCATTGACAATAAGGTCCAGGACCTTGGGCACGAGGACATCAGGGCTTGGGATTTGATGGTAATGGGTTTCTCCGATATAAGCCTGCACCACAGTCATGCGGTTCATGGTCAATGTGCCTGTCTTATCAGAGCAGATGGCTGTGGCATTGCCCATTGTTTCACAAGCATCCAAGTGCCGTACCAGGTTATTGTCTTTCATCATTTTCTACAAAGGAGAAGAGAAAAGACTTCCCAAATATAGGTCAAAGGCCATTTCCTAGCCAGCATCTCTCCACATTTCATTCTCTGGCCCCACACAAAAATGCAGGATACCATTTTTGTAAATACTCTTAAGATTCTACTGGGTTACTTAAACGTTGATGCAACTGATCCAGACGGTCCTTCCAAAGTGCCAGTGGCTTCTGCTCCTGAAGGCATCACCCAGAGTTTATGAAGACAGAGTGGCCCATCCTTTCACCAGAGGCTACACGGTACCCTCCCCTCCGGTCTCTGTTCTGAAAGAAGACACAGTTTCATTCCAGTCTCACCTTCACAGAGTAAGCCAGTGAAATGGTGACTGCCAGTGGCAGCCCCTCTGGCACAGCCACCACCAGCACAGTGATGCCAATGATGAAGAACTTGACAAAGTACTGGACGTAGATGGGAGTACACTCAGCCAGCCATGGTCTGCGCTGTATCACAAAGTTGTCGATCACAAAGTACAGAATCAGGATGAGAACTGTGATTGCAGACATGATCAGACCTGTCCAGGAAACAAGTCAAATGAACCCAGGCTTCAGGGTATTCCTAGGGCCCTAGCCAGAGATGGACTGGCATAAATTGTAGCCTTTGCTACCCATTTTTAAAATGACTATCTAAGTCATACCCAAAGCCCCTATCCATTCTCTGGTGCTTGTACATTACAGTGTAGGGGAAAGAGGTGGCTTTGCATTCTAAAGACATGGGTGCTATTCTCAGCACTGCACCAACTTGACTCGTGGCTTCGGACTGGTCTTGACCCTTTCTGGGCCTATTATTTCCTCATTCATAAATAAGAGGATTGGTCTAGTTTTCTAAAATAGTATTCTATGATTCTATCTCAGACCTACTCTCTTCCTACAAATCATAATGTAGTGACTACAGGTGCCTATTTCCTAGTAGTTTATCAATTTTAACTTCTTCCCTGGTAGCCTGAGAATGTCAGGCAATTCACAACTTGTTCACAGTGTTGCCCCTATGGTGTTAGCACATCACCTACATAACTATCCCTTAGAGCGGTGCTTCCCAACCTTTCTCCTGACATGGCATAGACAGAAGATGACAATAATAACAACTATTAATATAGTGCTTACGATGAGT
This sequence comes from Eubalaena glacialis, assembly GCF_028564815.1. Classification (NCBI taxonomy): domain Eukaryota; kingdom Metazoa; phylum Chordata; class Mammalia; order Artiodactyla; family Balaenidae; genus Eubalaena; species Eubalaena glacialis. The sequence continues at coordinate 35,329,262 of NC_083718.1, forward strand.
CAGGCAAGCACTTCACAGGTATTAACTCATTTAATCCTCACAACAATCCTGTGAGATGTTACTATTATCATCCCCTTTTATGTGTCTCTCTAAGGCACAGAGAGGTTTTGGTATGGCACACTGGAGGGGGACCAACCATCCTGGTTTGCCTGAGACTGAGCAGTTTCCTGGGCTGCGGGACTTTCAGTGCTAAAACTGAGAAAGTCTCAAGCAAACTGGGATAGTTGGTCATCCTACATATCCTACAATGGAAGAATCTGCTCAAGATCAGAAAACAACTGGTCTAGGGGCTCCAATTGCCTTGGGTGCTGCCTGGCTACTCTGAGGGCTGAGGGGATCAGTATTTGGGCATCTGTATCTACCTGTGGCACAATATCTGGGAAAAGTTCCACTTCAAATCATAGTTTGATTTGTGTCTTTGCTTTTCCTGAGGGCCCAGTGATTCAGAGGAATCAGAACAAGGCTAGAGGTGATTGTATCACTGAAAGCATATTCTTTTGTACTTTGCTGCATCAGGGTCAGGCCTAAGAGGTGAGGCAAGCAAGGCACCTAGGCTGCAAAATTTAAGGAGGCATTCACTCTCAGGGTGGTGCAAGGCACCTCACTCGCTTCCCCCTGGTCCTTGGTCTAGATAATATGTGAAATTAATAAACAGAGGAGACCAGTGGCTAGCCCTCAGGTAGCTTGTACTCCCTAAAGAATAAGGTAGGGATTAGGAGCACAACAGTAGGATCTGTTTAATGTTTCAAACCCGTGTGCCAGGCTCAGCAATTTGATTCCACACTTGCAATTTATCTCATCTGTGTATTGTTTTTTTAAAAATTAATTAATTTATTTATTTTTGGCTGTGTTAGGTCTTTGTTGCTGCACGTGGGCTTTCTCTAGTTGCGGCGAGTGGGGGCTACTCTTTGTTGCGGTGCGCGGGCTTCTCATTGCGGTGGCTTCTCTTGTGGAGCACGGGCTCTAGGTGCGCGGGCTTCAGTAGTTGTGGCACGAGGGCTCTAGAGCACAGGCTCAGTAGTCGTGGCGCACGGGCTTAGTTGCTCCGCGGCATGTGGGATCTTCCTGGACCAGGGCTTGAACCCATTTCCCCTGCATTTGCAGGCGGATTCTTAACCACTGCGCCACCAGGGAAGTCCCTCATCTGTGTATTGTTTATATGCAAGAGACTTCATGGTGGTCAAAATTAGCTAGGTACTAGAACTGGATGAATAGGCCAGACTGACGCTCTATAAAACTCTCTGTGGTGCTTAAAATGTTCTCTATTTGCACTGTCCAATATGGCAGCCACTAGCCACATGTGGTTATTGACTAACTGAAATAGGTTAATGTGACTGAGGAGCTGAATGTTTAACTATATCTAATTCTCACTAATTTCATTAATTTTCATTAATTTAAATGGAAACAGCCACACATGGTTAGTGGCTGCAGTAGTGGACAGCATAGATTCTTGCTATTCAATGTGTGCTTAGCAGCACTGGCGTCACCTGGGGGATTGTTAGAAATGCAGACTCTCAGGCCCCACACAGAAATGTACTGGACTAGACTCTGACTGTAGTAAACAGAGAGGTGAGGTCAGCAAATAAACTGTGGGAAAAGACTGTAGTTTAAGGGATATGTACGCTGAAGGAGCAATCTTCCTTTGTTCCCTCCTCCAAATCCCCTGCCCCACCCCACCACTGAAAGAAGGCAGGAGAGAGGAGAGTGCAGAGGCAAGCGATGGAGAAGCTGCTTCCTCTCACGATGCACAGGAGTGCCTTTACTGACCTCTGCTCTGCAAAGCGCCTCTTTAATCACTGTCTTCCTTTTCGCTCCAGTCCTTATTCTGAACTGATTGCTCTATGCCTGGCCATTCCTATGTAAGGAGTTTATAAGCCAATACACAAGCAGGTGAGTAGCTATTAAAGTCTTCCTTCTTGCTAATGTAAATCTCCCATTTGTTTGCGCCTTTAACCCTAACACACAGGAAAACATCTCTCTCTGCAAAAGCTAAACAGTCGCAGAGAGAGACACAGCTACCTGGACTGCACTAGCCACTTGGAATTTTTAGCTTCTTTCTGCCAGACCTGGTTGGTGTAGAAAGAAGGCAATCAAAGTAGCCAGGATCCAGAATAGCACTGATAAACAAACCAAGAAGGCTCCACCCTACTCACCAGCTTTCCCAATCTGAACAGCCAAGCGCGTCAGCTTGCCCTGCAGCACCGACTTCTCCTTTTTGGGCAGCTTGGCTGCCTTTTTCTCCTTTTCCTCATTGTCGATCCCCTCCTGGCTGTTGAGTGGCTGGATTTCCAAGGCCACTCCATCCTGAGTCTTTGCTAGGGTGTACACACAAATAGGACAGGTAAGCAGGCAAGGTAGTAGCACTGAGTAGCAGGCAAGTGGAAACTAACAAATCCTTCTGTCTTATTCCTGGAATATACCTTGGACCCCTGACATCAGATCTGACCACCCTCACCCCATGCCAGACAGGGAACTTGACTTTGACCCTCTGTTAGGGCTTTTGGAATGATATCTTAACAACTGGAGGTGAAATCTGGTGCTTTTAGGGTATGGATTTCCACTTCAGTGGCAGCTTCCTGGCACTACCTCAGAGCCCCAAGCCATGTTTATTCCAGCAAGAGGATTAGTCAAGCCACTAAGTGCTATTACCAACAACCATCCTTCCTGGAATTCAGTGCTTAATATAGTGAATCTTTACTGCAGAAAGGGGCTGAAGGGGAAGGCTGGTAGATATTCCTAGAGCATAAGGGTCCTAGTCAGCTCTTTGAAAGGTTCATCTCTCTCTCACTATATCTATAGCTATATCTATCTATATATATATAGACTGTCAAGGAAGAAACACAGACCCCAGACACAGGGTATTTTCCAGTTCCCTCTCGTATTAGTTGAACGATAAGGGAAGGAAATCTCTTTTCTCCCCTGTCTGATGAAGGTAGGGAGGTACAGAGTGGGACCTAGGGGAAAAGGGAAGAAGCTGGTGTGAGGGACTCCCTGGAATAAGAGAAAGCCAGGATAAAGACAGACATATAAATCCACTTTGCTTTAAAAAGAAGAGTTAAAGAAATCTAAAATTAAAGAATTATTTTTGTGGAGTCCTGGTTCTCCGACATGATGCCTTTATTTCTAAAAACTACTATGATGTGGGTTACAAAAGGAAAAAATCTCTAGGAGCTGTCTCAAGAGAGCAGTTCTTGCTGGTTCCTGGCAGCCCTCCAATTTCACCCCTGCAGAGCTCGACCCCTTTGGTTAGATGCCCTTCCTGAGATACTGTCTCTGCTGTCAGACTCACAAACAAGACAGAGACAGGATGTAAACACAGCCACCAAAAAAGCAACACACATCAGATTAGGAGGAAGAAAACAGACTGTGGAGAGAACAAAGAAAGAGGTGGAGAGCGAGGTTATGGAGAAAGGGCTCTCTCCAGCCCCGAGAAGACTAGCTGAGAAGGAATCCAGATCAGAAGAGGACACCGATGAGGAAGCCAACAAGAGGAGGGTGCAGGGACTGCCCATCCCAACTCCTTCCACCATAAGGACCCTGAAGTCTTCCAATCCAGAAACTGATGACCGTTGTTGTTTACATCTGGCCTAGGGCAGTGAAGCAAAGAGTTCAGCACCCTGGGAAGAGCAGATCAATCTCACAGGCTCTCCAAGATTGATATGAGGTTCCTTGAGCCAACAGCAGAGGATGCTGTTGTCCCATCTTAGATTGGGTTTGAGAGCTTGAGACCACCCCCAAATCTCTGCACCTTCCTCAGGATAAGGCATCTGGGCCACAGCAGCAGATAACAAATTTATGGAGAGGAAAAGGGAGGAGGCAGATGGCCTGGGAAGGCCTGGTTTGAGTGTGGGCAGGTAGAGATGGCAAATGAGTGGGTGGAAAGGTTACCTTTGTTGCGATTTTCAGGGACTCCTTGTTTTTTACCTGTTTGAACAAGAAAGAAAAAAATGGGGTGGAGACCCAAAGTGACTATTAAGAGATCAGATATCCAATGTTTCGGTCCTGCTCAGAGCCCAAAAGGGCAACAGCAAAGGGGATGAGTTGCAGGAAAGGGAATGTAAAGGAAGCTCACATCTGTTTACCTCCATTTTCATTAGGGGCTCTCATGAATCCTTGGGGTATGGACCAGGCCACTCATGCAGGTGAGTGCACACCCACTTCTGAGTTGCTTTCTTCTGGAGCACAGTTGTTGTTGGGAGGGTGCTCCCAGCCTGAGTCACACCACTTGGAGAAATGGGGTGGGGGTTAGGAAGCGAGAGGTTTGAACTGTTTCTGCCTGGTGGCAAAGGCCCTGCAAGGTGCCTCCATGTCAGTTTACCAGCGCCAAGCAAGCGTCCTCCTTATTCACTTGCAGGCAGCTGCAGAAACGGATAGTCTAGTTCCTGAGTGAATGTGTTTTGTCTCCTTCTCATTAACTGCCCTTCCCTAAACAGCCCAAGATGGTCCTCCAGCCAACTGGTAGAAATCCTTCTCTCCTCCAAGGGAAGAAGGAATGCTTAGGGAAAGGTGTAGATATGGTTTGGTATCTTTTTTTGCCTTCTGTTTTCCCTTCTTTCAGGAACAAGTGAATGGCAAAGACAGGGCTAACTTCGGGGTAGACATTCCCTCTCTGTTCCCACTCTCCTGGCCGTGTCTCTCTTCCACCGACAGCCCATAGTTTCAGCAGGAATCCAGTTTCTTCTCCTGGACAGTTTTCCCTTAGCCTTCATGATTCATATAATCCCCCATGTCTGAGGCAAAAACGGGCAAGGGTTGGAGGACTACGCAGAGGGGAGTTGAGCACCTCGCCAGCTCATTTGGGGCAGGCTTTCTACCTCATCCCTTTACAATCCACCAATAGACACAGGAATCAATGCAACCTGACTGGGGAGCCTAGAGCCAGGATCTGGTTTTCATTAGAGCACCGTGGGGAGCCAGGGATGATACCCTTAGCTCAACAAGGGGTTTGGATATCTGCACTCATCATCCTGCAGATTCTTCCAACCAGGTACTGCATCCTTTCCTAGTTTGTCCATGGGGGTGGGAGGGAAAAGACTCTCGTCCCGAAAGCCCTTTACCTTTCTTCTTCTTCTCTTCCTCTTCCCCCTCACTGGCCCCCAAGAGGGTAAAGATGATTCCAGTCTGAGAGTTGATACCCACAGCAGTCACTACCATTCGGCCAGAACCTTCCATGACATGGGTCCCTAAATGAGAAAGAAGACGAGAGATGTGTTGTTTTTTTATACCTGGCCATTCTTTGGTGTGAAACATAAACCTGGAAAAAAGCAATCCCTCTTTCTTCCTCTCCCATGGATAGTGATATACTCAGCAGATAGTAGGAAAAGATCAAGAACAAGCAAACTGGGGGGTAAGGAAAACAATGTGTCTAACTGCTTTAGGGTAAGGCTCCTTTCCCACCACCCATCCCCAGCCAGCAGAGCCCTTCCAAGGTCCCTATAGCACCTGCTTCATAGGCAACCTCTTTTAGGTTGCTTGATATCCTTGTATTCAACCCACTAATACGCTACTGCCTCAGTTGAACCTTGGGGCAGGGCCAGAAGGGAGAGCAAGGTCTGGATATGGTCTCTGTGGCTGACTGTCTGGGGGGGAGGTAGAATAGGAACTGGTGTAGCCAGAGGCCATACCTGAGAGCAACATGGGGTCTCTTTCCAGGGACTTTTTGACATGGTCCGATTCCCCAGTCAGAGAGCTCTCATCAATCTTGAGATCATTGCCCTGGATCAGGATTCCGTCTGCAGGCAGCAGGTCACCTAGTACACAGAGGTGAAGGGGCAACAGGGAAAGAGGGTAGGTAAGGACCATCCAACCCCATCTCAGGGCTGCTCCCATGGGCCCTGCCTGTAGGGCAAAGGCCCAGGGAGAATCTGGAGAGCCTTTGAAAGACAACTTCAGCTCTGACAACCTGGGATAAGACTCCATTCCGGGTATTATAAATTCAAACAGTTACTGATCCCCAAACACCTTCCCATGGACTGAATATTATATACTTTTAATCTAAGACACACAGGGTACAGTCTAACAGTCTTTGGGAGTTTCAGTTACTGCTTTCTGTGAATTTCTCTCCCATAACCTCCTTAAACTCTAACCTAGAAGCTAACACAATTTGGGGTCTTATCTTTTTGGGTCCTCAGCAATTCCAAGCAGCCCCCTTATGCCAAAGGACCTAGCCTTCAAATAGGGAGGGTGGCACAGGTACAAGAAACACAGAGCTCTCACCGTATTTGATTTGGGCAATGTCACCCACCACGATCTCAGCCACAGGGAGCTGAATGATGTGACCATTTCGGATAACGGAGAATTTCTGTTCCTTTTCAATGCGGTTCTGCAGCCCCCGGAATTGCTTCTCTTTGCTCCAATCATTGAAGGCAGTCACTAGCACCACGATGATCACTGAGAATAAGATGGCTGCCCCCTCAATCCAGCCGGCTTCTGCCTCCCCTTCATCTTCTGGGCTAGTTACGGCTAGACCACACTCTAGCCCAGGGAAAGTAGAGAAAAGAAGGGTCACCTAGGGGCTTTTGTTGACATTAAAAATGGGGGTTGTGCTTCTGCAACCGCCCAGAATAGAAAGTCAGGGAAAGAGAATAACAGCTATTCTCTTGGGTAGAATAGCTCTCCTCTGAGGATGCTGGAGGACAGCAGGATTGGGCGTCATCTCACCACCAATATAACTGTTTATGTTTACCCAAAAGAAGCAAATGACTAAATAGCATGAAACATGTCAATACAAATTACAGGCAAGTCACATATAAAGAACTTGTGACCGCCAACATGGTAGCTCCCACTACTACTTCCTAAGATGCTCACACAACTGGGGGAACTCTGAGATGCAGGGCTTTGTTGGTTGAGTGAGCATAGAGGATTTAAGACATTCTGAATAAGGATTTGATGGGAAAAGGGGGACAAGACCCTGGAATCAGGATAGGTTGGAAGAATAGCTTACTAGCTACTTGTTAGTTTCCTTTGGAGAACCCACTCTGGATAATGGGGGGGCATTTTTAAGCTATAATCTGTCAATGTGAATACTAAGTGCTTTTCGGTGGTGCTGGAAAGAACCCAGATCAGAGTCATGCTGGTCTGTTCAAGATACTCACGTTCATTTTCTTCCCCAGGGGGGCGATAGAAGGACAGGACCAGGGAGATGATGGCTGCGATCTCCAGGATGATGAGTGTGACATCTTGAAGGGCTTCCCACACTAATTCTAAAAAGGTCTTGGGCTTTTTGGGGGGAATCAAGTTTTGTCCAAATACTTGTTTACGTTTCTCCAGATCTGCAGGGTTTCCAGATAGGCCTGAAAAAGACATAAGAGTGGAGCAAATGAGCAAGAAAAAAGGGGTAGGGATGAATGGCAGAAGAAGGCAGTTAAAAGATCCCTTTAAAAAAGATCCCTTGCTTCCCGATCTGCCCAAGTATGAGATCCAGTTAGGGTGACTGGTCTCTGTGGCTGACAGACATTTTGCTCAGACTCAGGGGGTGTGAAACTTTCAGTCTAAAAATGGGGGCAAACCAAGACAAGTTGGTCACAAGTTGGTTACCTCCTCTTGGTCTCCAGGGTAAACTAACCTAGACCTAAAACTTCATCTCTTCCTCATGGAGTTTGCTCCAGGCTCCAGCTCTAAGAGCACAAACATTAAAATGTTTCCTGAGACTCACACAGAACTTTCCTCTCACATTAACATGTAAATGCTGGTCATGATTTAAAAACAGAGCTGGAACTTCCCTGGTGGCGCAGTGGTTAAGAATCCACCTGCCAATGCAGGGGACATGCGTTCGATCCCTGGTCTCGGAAGATCCCACATGCCGTGGAGCAATTAAGCCCGTGCGCCACAACTACTGAGCCTGTGTTCTAGAGCCTGTGAGCCACAAATACTGAGCCCACGTGCCACAACTACAGAAGCCCACACGCCCTAGAGCCTGCACACCGCAACTACTGAGCCCACGCACCACAACTACTGAAGCCCGCGCGCCTAGAGCCCATGCTCTGCAACAAGAGAAGCCACTGCAATGAGAAGCCCATGCACCGCAACGAAGAGTAGCCCCTGCTTGTCGCAACTAGAGAAAGCCCGTGCACAGCAATGAAGACCCAACACAGTCAAAAATTTAAAAATGAAATAAAATAAAATAAAATGTTATAAAAAAATAAAAACAGAGCTGGCTTCCACCCACTGGCTCATACACAAAAGCCAGAAAGAATAAGCTATCTGCCCAAGGTCATGCTAGGAGGCTAGGAGACAGAGCCCAACCAGTTGTCCTGTCCAAGTTTCAGTGGTTTCAGGAGATCAACAGAGTAGAGGCTTTGAGACTCCAACTTTGGGTATCCCCGTTTTGCACACAGCCATCCTTTTCTGTCACACACAGAGGCGTACATGCATAGACACACACACATCACTAAGAGGTACTACTGTTCTGCTAAGTACTATGTACTTAGAGATGTACTAGGTGCTAAGAGAAGTACTACTTAGACAAAGTACTAGGAGAAGCACTATTATTCAGGTTGAATAAAAAGAGAACAATGAAGGTGAAGCCACTGAGTTAGTACTCAGTCCTTGATTATCAGCATGCTCCCCACTAACACACGTGTGCTTACATACCTGTGTGAGTGTGCACACATAGTCCAGGCATGTTGCCAGAGAGAAGAAGAGTGAGGCAGAATTATTCCCAGTGTCTTCCTTATATTTAGGCCCTTCTCCTGGGCCCCAGGGGTGTTATACTTTAAGGGAAGAGGAGACAGCTTCTAACTTTAATTAATGCCAGGTGACATTTATCAAGTTGTTTACACAACTTGATTAGCAAATTAGCCCTGGTTTTGGCACTGGACATTGTTGGCTATACTGTGGGTTCCCCACAGGCAGGGTGAGGCAACCTTTGTCTTGAAAAAAGATCAGCAGCTGAGGAGGGTTAGAATCAAAGGATGGGGACACTTAACACAGCTTCACACAGAGGTGCAAGAAAAGCAGATGACCGGAAGCTGCAAGGAGAAAATGGGGATACTGATGCCAGAGGACTTCTTCACACTTTGGTCAACGTGAAGGGCTACTCCACTGGTGGGGAATGGGGGCTTAGCAGGAGGGCAGACATCTATTCTCCATCTCCACTGAATAGGATGCAAGAGTGTTACTTTAAATGGCAAGGAGAGAGATTTGGGTTAGAACTAAGGAAGACAGAGCAAGATTTTGAAAATGGGAAAATAGGTACCCAAGGGAGTATTGTTTGCAGGGTCCATTTCTCCACCCTAAAAACAAAAACCATCAGGAGAGGTACTTGAAATCTACCTGGGGACCCTGCCTGGAGGTAAAGTGGGGGTGTGCACTGGCACCCACGATTGTGGAGTGGGGACTGCAGACCACTTCCTCTTGCCAGTGCTCAGGAGAGGGAAACAGGGGAAGTGGCACCTGATGCTCTTATCCAGGGCCTCCTGCCTCCTTGGACCCAAAAGCACCACCTTGGCTGGAAATCTGAGAGGCACAGCAGAGCTCTGCAGGGGAGCAGTTTTGGCCAAAGCACTAGAAGCAAGCTGGGCTGCTTACCAGAGAATCCCTGCCTCCACCACTCTGAGGAGTCAGTTCTCAGCAGGAAAGAAAATCCAGGGCCTGGGAAAGGAGTGTTTCTGGGCAGGGCATCTTGATCCCCAGGCAGGCAGAGGCAGAGGTGCCAGGGGACAGGGCCTTGCTGCTTCTCTCTCTCAGGGACCTGAGATAGCAAGTCTGTGCCAACCTGGAACTGCTGTGCTGGACGGCCAGGCTTGCTGGAGGGAAATAGGAGTTCTGCTAATTTGTTAATCTACCTAGGATGTTTCTCAAGAAAACAGGATTCACAATGTAAAGGAAGGAGATGTTATTCCCTCCTTAACAAAGGTGAGTAGATGACCATGAGGGCAAATCAAGACATCAGATATTAGAGGTTATCATCAACGGACATCCCAATAAGTCTAATGAAGGCCAAAATGACATCAACAACAACAAGAACGGTCTAGCTAAAAGCACCCCATCTGAGGTAGCCCTGCCTCTCCCTGCTCTCATATTAATGCCTTGTAATCACCCTTGACTCCTCTCTCTCCCTCTCATCCACTATATCCATTTAGTCAGGGAATCTGTCAGCTCTACCTTCAAAATATATCCAAGTTCCCCTCACTTCTCATTTTCCACAGCTCCCATCCTGGTCTAAGCCATGGTTATCCCTCGCCTGGACCACTGCGACTGTCTAACTGGCCTGCTGCTTCCACCCTTGCCTTTCTGTTCTCAGTCTCTTCTCTTTCCAGAATGATCTCTTACAGCCCAACCCATGACACTCATCTACCCAGAATCCTCTGGTGCCTTTTACTTGGAATGAAACTGGGTACAGAAGACCTTACGATGGCCTATAAGCCCCCTTTATGAGCCCCCAGCCCCCCACTCCTTAACTCCTACCATTTTCCCCTTGTTCATTGAGATGCCGTCAAGTTAGCCTTCCTGCCATTCTCTGCATGCACTAGACACGTTTCTATTTCAGGGCCCCTGCACACGTTTCCTTTCTCAGATTCCTCTTCACTAGGTAGGGCTCATCCTTTCACCTCCTTCAGGTCTTTGCACAAATGCCACCTTCCTCATGAGGCCCACCCTGACCACCGTATTTAACACAGACTTTTCTGCCCCTAGCACGTTTGATCCCGTTATCCTGCTTAACTGTTTCCCTCTACAGGTCTTCTCTCAGAACAGATTATATACTTATCCTACATTTGTCTATCCCCCTCCACAAGGGCAGGATTTTTGTCTTTGTTCCTTAGGTCTAGAACAGTGCTTGACACATAGTATGCACACAAATTTATTGACTGAACTGCATGAATGAGTAATAAATAAGACTGTGAACATTTAAGCGATTACAATTGTGCCAGATGCTTCACCAGGCACATTTGTGTCTTCTCACTGAAACGCTGCAAAGCCCTATGTAGTAGCTGCTATTAACCCCACCTCACATATAAGCAAACTATGGCCTGGAGAGGTTTTGTAACTACTCAAGTAAGTACGCGGCAGTCTATACCGCTCTACAGGAAGCAGCTGGATGCCAACCTACACACAGTGGGGCTGGGGTGTGGAGGCAGCTGCACTCAGCTGAGGCTTCATTCTGGTGTGACTAACTTGTCCTGGTTTGTCTAGGGCTTTCCAGGTTTTAGCACTGGAGCTCCTGCCTCCTGGGACGGCCCCTCAGCCCAAGGCAAACAGGGATGGTTGGTCACCCACCCTCCTTTATTTACCTCAGGGCAGGCCCACATGCTGCTTTTCTCTACACCTCTAGGCAAATCAGTCCTGTTCCCCCTCTTTATTTACAACCGGGGTGAATTAGTCCCATCTTTTCCTGTCCTCAGGGATGGTGACACCAGGTCTGTCAGAGTCTAACCTATGAATTTTGTATTCAATAAAAGGTTCATTATTGGCCTTTTTTGGTCCCAAGCAAATGAAACAAGACAGGTTATGGAAAACAAAAAAGGTCAGGCCTTGCTCTTACCTAGATGCCCTCAAAGTCACACATTTACTTCCCTTTTGCCATTTTCTCTCATCTCTCTGCTCCACCTTAAGTCACCCTACGCTCTTACAATAGCTACCTTAAGAAGTCAAGTGGCTGCCCAAGTTCCCAGCATGCCGTGTGGCAGGGAGGGGCAGTTTGGGGCTGTCAGCTAGTAGCCTTGGGAATCCTCTCTGACATGTGGCATGGCACAGGAAAGCCATGTGGGACCGGGAGCTCAGCCAATCCCCAGTTTTGGGCTTTCCATTCCCATTCTTCCTGCCCCCAAGAGGCTCTCAGGCCTTGATCTCAGCAGCTGTGATTTCACATAAATACTTGTCCAGCCCAGGAGGGGGTTTTAGTCCCTTATCTCCACAGTTGCTTCTAAAATATACCGCTTCCCGAAGAGGGGAAGGAAGACTTGGCAGGGAGAAAATGCTGGAAACACTGGAAAAGGGTTTCCCCTAAAAATACATCAAGAAAATGAGAAGAAACCTTGTCCCCAAGAACATAAGAGAGAAAATCCACCCAAATCGGGAGTACATCTGGCCCCAAGAACCAGACTTAACACATGAGCTAGGAGAGGTGACAAGAATGTCAGTCTGTGAAGTCATCGCCCCCACCCCACGCTGGGGAATTACACAGCCCTGCCCAGGCTGGCGGGAGACGGAATAAGCAGCAGTGGAAAATCTGTGTCTGCTATGAGCCTGTGCGGGGACTCAGGGCTTGGGAAGAGAAGCGGCAGCCCAGCCCTCAGTGGCCTGGCTCCAGCAGGGAAGGACCAGGGCCAGCTTCCCTAGGAGGCCGAGGACTGTCGGCAGGGGCACCCCTTATCAGAGCCAGCTCAGGCCCAGAAAGGGTGGGGCTAGGTTAGACATCATGAGGGACTTCCCAGCTGTCTGCCAATGGGAGAGCAGAATCTTCTCCTACAAAAATAGTATAAGGGAGAGGTTTCTCTGGATTGATTTGAAGGCAATCCTATTTGGTATATAAGAACAGACATCAGAATACCTTTCAAGTCCTACCTTAAAAACCCTGGATTAGGGGGCAAAAGGGAAGAGTAGCCTAAAATCAACATAAGGACTGACAGCTCCTGCTGCTAACCCATTGCCACTCCTCCGAGGATTCAGAGCAGTTTCCCTGCTTCTGCATCTCTAGCTTAACACACCCAAAGCTTGGAGATGTGCTCTGTACCTGCTGGCCTTCTAGCCCCCAGAGAGAAGGCAGTCTCCCTAAGGTCACAAGAGGATGTTGGACTTAGAGAAGAATGCCCCTTTCTCACTCTCAATCCTAAAGCCCTGCCCTAGGTGGACAGCTTCCTCAGGGAATGTCTCCCCTTATCTGGCCCTCTGCTGTATGCCTTTTTTGAACACTCCAACTCCGGCATAGAGAAGAGACAGCTCCCCGGAGTGCCCTCCTCACCCTCTGCTCGGGCGCCCTCTCCCACGCTGCATGCACACACTCCCCTCCGGTGTCACACCTCCCAGTACTCACACCTCAGAGCTAAATAAAAAGAGCGAAAGCTCCACTTCCAAGGGTGGATGCAACATCTGCCTCAGCCAAGGAGGGAATGCTATCTTTCTTCCCTCCCCTAGCTGACGGTTCAGTGCAACGCAATGACAAGAAGGTTTAAAGCAAAACAAAACACGCAAGAGTTTCTGCTGAGCTGCCAAAGGAATGTGGCACAAAAGGTTCTAGGCCTGGTGGAAGGGGAGAAAGCAGGGAGGGCTCTCAGGTTCAGGAGATGTTAACTATTCTCCCTGCCTCCAGACTTCTCTACCCCCTGCTTGGTAGCATTATGCCAGCTAAGCCAGAAGCCCAACTCTGGGCAAGGAGGAGCTGGATAGAAAAGAATTCACAGAGCCTGGGGTTGGCCTGGGAAAGAGCAGGCCCATAGCTGTCATGCACGGTTGGCTTAATTCAGCCCTAGGCATATAACTCAAACCAGACAGGGAACTCCCAGGATGCAACGTGGAATTCCCTGCAGCGGGAGGAGGGACTGAGGGAGGGCGCTTTTTCTCTCCTGTCTTTCTCAATCATCTACCATCCCACTGTTGATGCTGCTTCCCCCAGGTTTTGTGAAAACCTTTCCCACCCCTCTGCCAAGTACTAAATATTTCACAGCTACTCACATCACAGCTTAGCTGCTCTCTGGCTGTTTGAGCTGGTCTGCCCATCTCTACCCCTTCTCCTCCCTCTAAGATATTCTTTTGGCATGAGTTTCTGTCATACCTTAAACTTAATATGTCTGCCCAAAGTGTGATGGGCAGAGAGGACCACAGATTGTTATTCTCAGCAGTCATGCCCACATGAATTGTTTTTAGAATAATTTATTTGGCATCTTCCAGGTGATGGCTATGGGGCAGAGGGCATGAGGAAAGAGAGGTAGCTTGGCTATGCTTCTAAGTTGAAATTGATGGACTCCTAAAAGTGGATTTTCTAAAACAGACTATAAGCCCTACAGATACGGAGGAAAATCTCAGAGAAGCCAGTTGCCCATCTTCTTCTCATATCCGTTCCATCCCATATCCAACTGCCCATTTCTTTACATCCCCTGCAACATCAACATTCTCTAAAGCAGTGGTCTCTAAATGGGGGGCATGCATTCATCTGTTAGAGCGTGGGAAATGTACTGGAACTTTTTGTATTACTTCATCCATTTCTATTTCTTGTAGATCCCATTATGTAAAGAATATTAGTGTTAGAAGTACTGTAGGTGAACATTTATTGGGGCTACGTGTGCAATTTTCTTTCAGATTGACAATGCTACTAGAAATTTCAATCTCCCACACTGAGGAAGAGCCCAGTCCCAGTATGTCCCAGCGTATGGGAAAATGGATAGTTCTTGGTAGAACATGCCACTGACCTCAAAAGGCATGGCAACAGGAACACAGCTAAACCCCAGAGACCTTAAGGTGGCAGGAGATATTAACCTAAATCCTGCAGTTAATGAACCAAAATCAAAGTTTGGGCTGTCTTAAAACAGATTCTTTCCCCCTCCTGCTGTTTACTCCCCAAAGAATCTCAGCTCCCAAAACCTAGTAGGTGCTCAGTAATTAGGCAAGGCAAAGATGCTTGCATCTTATGCCAGGAACATTTAGTAAGTGGTAGCAATTACCACAGAGCATGGCCAGGCCAGAGCTTCCCTAGGCAATCACATGATGGAGGAGTCCTATCTCTGACTCCTAGGCCCCCTTTTCCTTCCCTACAATCCCCTCAGCTTAGGTCCCTGTACTATGTGCTCCCATAATACCATCATAGCACTATGACAATATTTCTGAAGTTGCCTTAATTTTTGTGTATCCTGTTATTGCCTGTAAGCTCTATGGAAGGAAGAACTGTCCCTGTCGTGTTCACCATTGTGTCCCCAGCACCTGCTGGACATTAAATATTTGTTTAATGTGGTTGAAAAGAAATTAGAAACCCTCTGTATCCCACTGTCACACCCTCAACTCTGCAGAGGAGAAAAGGAATAGCAGGGTACAGAGGGAACATGAAACAGAAATTCCCACCAACATTCTTCTAGATCCAAATTCAACATAAATAGTCTTTAGCTTTCTGAAAGAAGCCCACAGGTAATGATTCATTGTTTAGTCAAGGCTCCCCTTCTCTGCCCTTTCTCATCTGGGCCCAGACCTCCCCCCTAACTGCTGGCCTAGCTCCTCCTCAGAAAACATCATTCTTCCTCCTAAAAAGGGTAACACAGCTGAGGACCAATGTGGAAAAGTTCTATGGGGAAGAAGAATTCATACAACTTTCTATCTAGACCAAAGAATCTCTCAACTAGGATTCTCTCTTCTTCCTGCACACAAAGGGAGACTGAGACTAAGGAAAATACCTCTCCTTTCTTCCCCTTAAGCCACGGGTAATTCTCATTCCAGATTCACAAAGGTTTCTCTTGCTCTTGCAAGCCAGGAGATAGCATGCAAAACTGATCAGAAGATAATAGGCTATCTTCTAGCGGGTATCATCCAAAATGCTCAGCTCTTTGGGGATTGGAGAGATTGGTTGGGGCTGGGATGTAATGGGGAAAGAAGAGGCAATAGAAAGAGGGGGGATAAAGAAATTGGAATGAGGAAAGAAGCAAGCAAACTAAAAAGATTCCATTGGCGCAAAATGCTCAGGTTTTCCCTACTGATAAACCTCAGGCAACACAACAACCACTTATCCAGGAACTAGAGCCTCACCTCTGCCTCTCTGCTTCTCTTTAACCTGGCCATGAAGGCTGAACTCTTTAGTGGCTTAGACGAAAGCATGTGTCGTCTTTCACGTCTCCCCCACCCCTTTTTGTTTCCCCAACTTTCCTTCCCTTTTTTGCTTTCACACTCAGCCTTGTGTCTGGTCGTTGCTGAATGCCATGGAGGCTGAGCACCTCCACGTCGTCTCGAATGTAACCAACTCTTGGCCACTGGGGCACCTCCTCTTGTTCCAACTAGCCATTGTACTCGAGGAACACAAGCCAACATTAAATTCACATTAGCATTGGGTCACGGTTAGACATTTTATCAGGCATTGGAATACAAAACAAATTGTAAAATTATCTGTGATTCTGAGATTCTCCGTGTTGCTGCTCTAGCCAAAGGGGCAGCAGAACATTAATGGACTGTGAATCAGAAAACATGAATTATTCCATCGAGTTCTACCCTGTGGTAAGACTTTAGGCAAGTCATTTAAACCTTTTGGTCTGTTATGAGCAAGAGAGAGAGAGAGAGACAGAATAAAAAAAACATGTTAGTGTTTGAAATGTTATAAACTCCAAGTTCCATAAGACCACTTAGTAGCTATGGTTTAAAACAATCTACCAATCTATACTAAAGATACTATCAATCCAACAGAAAATTAAGGGGAAGAGTCACATTCTAGGAACCAATTCCCCCTATCTTACTTCACCTTGGTTTCCAATCAGCAGAATTCTAACACCGGAAAAATTTCTTTATTCTTATTATTAGCCTGCAGGGGCCTCCCACAGCTATGCTAGGCTGTCAGGCACCTCAGTGGTCTTCTGTGAACAGGCTGTTTTTTTATGGCACCTGGATATTGATGCTCTTTTCTCAGCCTGTCCAACCAAACTGCTCAGCACCATCCCTGTCTGGGGAGAGACTTCTGTGTCATAGCTCTTCTGTGTCTCCTTTGCCTATCCCTTTACTCTTCTCACATATGAGGGGGTCATTGTTGGCACTGGGGGCTAAAAATTACTCACAGAAAAGTTATTTTCTGACACCCTGCCTCAGCAGCTCCAGGACCAGCCCTATGGGTAAGTCGTAATATTGAAATAAATCAGGATACATATCTGTGATCTAAGGAAGCAGGAGAATGGCAGTGGACAACTGTGACAATGGTAGGGGTACTGGGATATAGGCATGGCCAGGGTCTGTAGCAACAGAGGCACCTGACATCAGAAGGGTGACTTTCAACTACAGGTCTGAAACCAGGACTGGGAAAGAATCTAAGCATTTGATATCTGATGTTGAGATTAAAGTACAATATATATGCTGGCCTTTGGGAATGGAAGCTCTCTGGGAATCAGGAAGTTAACAATAACAGCTATGAGAAAGGGTTTGGAAAATCGGGAGGAAAGTCTGGACCCTGCTCTTAGGAGTTTCTTAGGTTCCAGCTTATTTGCACTTCTGAGTTTCACTTTGTGAGAGAAACAACTGACCCAAGGGATAAGAACAGAAGAGGAAGGGGAAAAGAAAGATCCTGCTTAAATTCTGATGAATGTTTCGAAAGTATTGCAGTATCTCAGTTAAACATAATAGAATACCCTCTCTTTAAGGTCAATGCTACTGTGAAAGTGGCAGAATAAAGAAATCTAGCTGACAAGAAGCAGGCATTATCCAAAGGGCAGTCATTAGATACTAAACAGAAGGCCTTTGCTAAGCCACATGAAAGCAACTAAGCACTGCCATCTTAAACAGCTTTTTGACATCAACAAGTGAATGGAGAAAATGGACAGTGGTTGCAAGTAGACTGCAGCAGCCTCTCCAGATGTAATAACACATTGCACTCCATAGGCACTCATATTCTGGCAAATATCTTCAGACACATGGACTCCATTTTAATGTGAGACGACTAATTTATTGAACACCCATTATAAGCATAAGCATTGTACATAACATTACATTATTTAATTCCAATAACTCTACAGGCTAGATACTAACATCATTTTCAAAGAAGAAAATGATGTTTACTTAGGGAGGCTGAGCAAACTGTTCAATGCTATTCAGCTAGTAAATGGTAAAGCTAATATTTGAACTTAGAGCCTATGAGATAAGAAACTGAATTCTAGAAGTACAGAGAACGTGTAGGGCAGCTCTCTTTGATTGCAAAAAATAAAATAAAATAAAATAAAATAAAATAAGACATGGGCAATGTACAGATATCTAGATAAAAATCTCTTCCTTTTTTTAATCCTAGAGAGTCTGGACTCCAAGTCACTAACTTATAACATTGGCTAGGGGTCAAAACTTCTTAGAATTGGCAAGAAGTATGATGTGGCCTCCAAGGAAGGGTCAGAAATTATATATCTCAAGAGGCTGAAGGCATCTAAAGGACAAGATCTTTGCTCTATCTCAAGCTACTCAACCGTGGCCTGCCTGACTGATAGGACCAAGCAAGGACCTGTAACAGATGCTGAAACCAGGCAAAGGAGAAAATAAGATTCCTCTGGTGCTCTCTCCATTTCAATGAGGCAAAATTACCATGGCTCACTGGGCAACTGGGCTGAGCCAGGTAAGCATGAAGCTGGATTTTTCATTCTCTTTTAAGAATAGATTAAGAACAACTATACTAAAAGTGCATAGGACAGGGTTGAAAAAGTCATCAATAATTCCCTGAAAGAAAACAGAGTGAGTAATCCAAAGATATGGTGGGTACAACTCTCTACGTTATGACTTACCATCCCGTTTGTAACTGTGTACCATAGAGAAGTGCTACATTAGGTAGATGGACTCACCCACTTTTCTTCATATTACAATGTAAGATCAGTGTGGGGAAGAATTATATCTTCAACCCTTTGCAATCAAAGACTGATACAGAATAAGGGACTTGATCACTGATAAACGCATCTCTAACATAAACATTTATAAAATAGAGATCTTCTGCCTTCTGTACATTGATACAGAAAAAGGAGGAAAGAATGATCTTCAGAGAATACCACAGTCACTCAACATCATCTCTGGGAAAGAAATGACATTTCTCTCCATAGCCGCACCTCCTTTCAGCTCTTCAGATACTATACTTTACCCACGAGACACAGATATACCAGCAAGGTCTCCAGAAATGTTTCTTCTCTAGAAGTTGGGAAAATAATATATTTTAACACTAGCCACCTTCCTCCAATTCCCCACCCCTGGTATGGCCTTTACCTTCCACAGGGTTGGTTTTCAGTCTATTGCAGAGATTCATTACTCCTCCATAGTGGACATTGATCTGGTTTATTGCATCAGTTGAACGCAGCTCCATGAGCTTCCTCAGGTCCATTACTGTGCAGCCAAATTCCCCTTCATGGCTCTCAATTATCGAGTTGGCTGGCAAGGCGTGTTCTGTTGGGTTCGTCATTTTGCCTGCTGTTACCAAGCCCCTCAACCAGAGAAAATGTGAAATTTCCCTTCCACTGATCAGGGTCTCTTGCCTCTCTGCCTCACTTCTTCTTACTTTTTGCTTCACTGGGAGCCCAGATGGGAAATAGATCGACTATATCTTGTGCAATAAGCTTCAGAGTAGCAACCCGTAGCCCAGATCCTTTTCTGAGTATGAAGCTTGGCAGTGGGAGGAGGAAGAGGATGGGGGAACTGGGTGGAACCGGACCACGTGTCACGATGATTGGTGTCCCCAGGTGGTGATGGAAGTGGTTGTCCAGGGTAGGTAGGTTCCTAGCTTAGACCAACTTGCCCAGATGGAGGTGTAAACAGGATGTGCATGTTACCATGGAGGCAACCTTAGCAACAACCAGCGACTGCAGTGGTAGAGAGGCGGCAGGAGGAGGAGGAAGAGGAGGGTTCCCTGGATACCGATGACAACGGGATCTCTGGAATAAAGATTCAAAGATAGACAAAAAGAAACAATTAGAGCAGCATGGAGATCCAGCATCTGCAAGGGCAAGAGGTACTCATTCTAGCACAGGGTTTAGGTGACAGTTGATGTCTGAGCTGAACTGATAGCTGAGGCCTGAGCTGAGGCCCCTTCCTCCCTGGGAGGCCCCAGCAGCCTGTAGACTCCAACGATTTCAGATACACCCCAGTCTTCATACCTCACCTCTTCCAAACCAAGCAACACACATCCTACAACTTCAGAAACTTGGAAATAAAAGGTTATGACCTCTAATTGTTCTAATGCACTCCCTGTCTATTTGAGGGACCTGCTATAGAATCTTTTAGTCTGACCTTACTTCTAAGAGGTGAGAAGAGGTCAGAAAAGGAGTCCAGACCAGAGTGATCTGGAGGGTGGCCTGCCAGTCTGCCACCCTCCCCCATACCCTGCACCATCTTCTACTCCTAATACACACATTTACAAACCAGGAGGACAACCTGGTAGAAGATGCCCAATCCTCTGCAGCCCCTCAGAATACTCAGCCTGATGCTGTATAGAAATTCTTCAGGATGCCGCAGTTGTCCATAGATCAGGAGCTAAGCCCCCCACTGCTCCAAAAAGCTTTTGGGGGGAAAGGATGAGTAAAATGCTCTGTCAGTAGGCGATACAGGGTGGAACCTTTTTACATAAAGGGGACAGAAGGACCTCTGAGGAGGAAAGATAGTGAGTTTGAAGCCTATGAGTGTTAAAGTTCCTCTGGGGTGGCAGGAATACGACAGCTACTGATTCAGATAGAGCCTAGGGCCACAACAGGGTGAGTAGGGGAGCAAAGTTAGTCTGCGTGTGAGTGACACCGGAGGGTCTCAAACCAGCATTTCTCCCCTCAGGAAGGCATGTGTTACCTCTTACACGTGCTCACTAGGGAGAGAGGGTCAGGAGTATGTACAGGTGAGAACAGGGAGGATGAAGGTGAAAAGGCTTATCCTGAGCCCCGTTCTCAGCGTCAGAAAGGGGCTGCTGTGTGGCATGCAGGAGGACTGCCACACATTGGCTATTTAAATGTGAAGGGGCTCTTCCTGAACACAGCACCCAAACACTGGGGGCCCAGCCCCTCTCTAATAAATGGATGACATCCTTGCTTCTAGAAGGTGAACAAAGGAGCACAAGGACCATCAGATAAGGACTTGACTCTTTTATCAATTAATTTTCCAAAAATCACATGTGGCCAAAGTTCCTGCTAATTATAATCAATCCTGTTCCTGGCAGGTTCCACTGGGATGGAGGTGGTTAAACCCCTCCCTCTCCCAGTCTGCCCTCTGCCTCCTCCTTCTACTATAAATTTTTAGAGCTACTCTGACTTACAAAGGGTTACGCAAGCAGGGTTTTGTTTTGTTGTTGTTGCTATTGTTTTTTAAACATCATATTCCTTTTCTTTTTAGATGTCATCAGAGAATCCTGGGGAACAAGGAGGTCTGGAGAGAACCTGAGGCAGAGTGTCAAACTCCCTTCAATCATACTGGCATAGGGATAGGCAGTACCACAGACTTTTCTCTCCAATTCACCTTCTTCTCCAAGTCTGGAAGCAGTGGGAAGGGCTATAGCAGCAAGAAGCCCAGCTGACCCTTAAGTTGAACTCCTTAACCTTTTAAGAGGATGTTGAGGACAGTGCTGATTGAGAGCTTAACTGGAAATCAGAAGATTTTACTTTTTTTTACTCTCTACCCACTGCCATGTTTGTTCTATGAAGGCAGAGATTTTTCATGTGTCTTGTTCACTGCTTTCTCCCCAGTGCCTAGATGAGCACCTGCATGGAGCGGGCATTCAGCTAATTTTTTTGGTTGAATAACCAGTAGTAGATTCAGAACCAGATTCACCATCTTCCCAGGTACCCCTCCGGCAAGTCACTTGGCCTTCTTAGTGCTCAGTTTTCTTAGGGCTCAGCTCCTCCCATCTTTATCTGGGGGAAGAATCAGCCCTACCTTTTCACACCATCCTAAGAAAGTGGTAAAGGAAAGGGATTATAAATAGAAATAGCGCTTTGAAATCTTAGATGAAAGATGACCAGTGTCCAGTATAGGACACTCAAGTGATGCGAAAAAGCTTAATTTGATCTTAATGAACTTTTTTTATCTAGCCCTTAAAGCAGAAGAGCAATAATTTCCACGTGCCCCTCCATCTTTCCTTGCCAGGGGGAACTCCCACACCCCCAAAAGAATGGAAAATTCCAAGGCAGCTTCATTAGCAGTAACCATTAGCTAGGTTAGAACCATTAGCTATAACCACTAGGCAATGTGGCCTGGGATCTCTAGAGAAGTAGGGGCAGTCTGAAGAGATCAAAGAGGAGAGATTCTTCCACTCACGTAGACAACCAATGAGAAAAGGTCACTTAAGATTAGAACACATGGGACAAGTAGAAAGGAATGAGGTTTGTCTGCTTCAGGTTGCTCTAGAGACACATATGTAGGTCAAGCACTAAGCTGCTGGCACAAAGTCACAGGGACAGTGCCCATTTGGGACCCTTTCTTAAGTTGGGCTCTCCGTGAAAGTTCTTCCGGAATTCAGAGGCATAGCTGGTGCCAATACTTCTCTCTGAGCTCTTAGAATAAGAGCTCTCTGCAACTGCTGAGCTTGCCTAGCCCCTAACCTTATTAGGCAACTGGCAAAGAATAGTATGTAAATGCTCACACAGGCTCAGCCTCAGATGCAATGCTCAGATGCCTAGGAGGTACCACCTCTTGTCAGGTCAGGATTAGTCATTCGGCTCAGGGCCTCCTGGGTTAGGTATGTTCTCACTCTCCGTTTCTAGCATTTTGCCAGCTTAATGATGATGGGATGGAAGAGCAAACTCTCATCTCTTCCTGCGGGGGCAAGAAATCATACTAGTTATATGATCATTAAATCATTTTAATTTTTTTCCTCTTAAAGTTCTGTAACATCTGTTCTACAACTTGCAGTGACATGTAAAAGGATTGTCATATCAATTTTAGGTAGGACAGCTGTGACTCCCACCTTACAGATGAAGACACTGAGGTCCAAAGACATAAAAAGTGATTTGTTCTTTGGCAAGTCAGTGGCCTTGACTGCCTGGTCCTCTTTTTGTTATACCTTACTCCTTCCCTCAAGTCTGGACCTCCCCATTTTCTGACAAATATAAGTCCTTTAAAAAGTAGGCAGCTTTGGGGTACAGAGAATACACATAACCACGTAGAGGAAATGCTGACTCTTACACTTGCTCTTTCTCTTTCAGAATCAACTACATCACATCACAGGCAATGAGGGTGAGAGAGACCCCCTCCTGTTCCTACACATACCTGAGAAGCAGACCACCCTATATTTCCTGATGACTCAATGTGCAGCTGAGCTCCCTAGCAAGTTCTAAACTGAGGCGCTGCCAGAGACAAAAACCTCATGCCTTAAGTCACCAAACCATAAACAACAGTCAGACACTGTTTCCTCCAATTTTGTCAAGAAATCCCTTACTCTTAACTTTCCTGGGGTGCATCCCCAGGCTATGAGGAAAAAGGGTAGGGAGTAGGGTATTCTGAGAATCTGAAAGGAACCCACCCCCTGAATCTCCCCTGCCAAAGGCTCCTAATGAATCTGGCATGATGCATGGGAAATGAAGTATGAACGGAAAGAGGAGAAAGGAAACAGGAGGGGCCAGGGGCCTAGGGCTTCAGGCTGGTGCAGCACTGCAGCCAGATCTGCCTGGAATAATAAGTAGCTATGCTCAACTCTGGCTTCTGGGCTGCAGGCAGGGGCTGTTGAGTGGAGCGGACTCTCATGCCCTGCCCTCTTCGCTGGGCTGGGAGCCTCTGCTTAGAAGTGAGTTGGTAGCACTTGGAGATGCTGTGGTTGGAGCGTCAGTGCCAAGAAGGGAAGACCTTGTGCGGGTGGGGAGGGGGGTGGCACAGGAGTAGGCTGGTCCCACCTTAGAATGCACCAAACTGAAATATGAAACCTGCTTCAAGCCCACACTTCCCCGAGAGAAATCATATATGTAAACACACACACATGCGCACACACGTGTGTACTGTAGAGGCAGCAGCCTAGCATAGCAGCTGATATGTAGTGGCTGGTCTATAAATAGTAGTTATTTATCATTATTCTACATATTGCTTCACTGAATCTTCACTAACAGCCTTATAAGGAGGGCACCCCATTTTATAGCAGGGAAATAGAGATTCAGAGAACCAGGATTTGTGTCCTAGTCTGAATCCAAAGCCACCCTGCATCAAGTACAAGGACAATCCTGTAAGAAAAATGGAAACAAAGCTACAGATTTACTTTCTAAAGCTTGATCAGAAGGCCCATATAAACCTATCTATCTGTCCCTGGCCCACAACCCCTGAAGTCTCTACAACACATCAGGGCAGGCGTAGGGGCAGAGCTACAGCTTGTGAGGGGCAGACACTCCCCACTCCATCCCCACCCCCACACATACGTATCCCCCCAGCCAGAATGCACTTAGCTCTGGATTGGCATGATTCCAAGTATATCCAGTTCCCACCTAGAGACTGAAGGAGTGGAGCTGAGGGCTCCCTCCACTCCTCATCTCACACCCAGGGACTGGCAGCCTGTAGGGACTGGGGAGAGGCACAGAGAGCCCCGGCTCTAGATTCTCTCCCTCCTTTCTCCAGCAGGGGCAGTTCCTCAGCCATTACCTACAGTGTTTTAAGCTTCACTCCTTTTCTCGGCACTGTCATACCTCTTAGAGGGGCTTTCAAGAAAGCTGGCAAGCACCTGAACATGGCAGGCTGCCCAGCATGAAACATCCCTGGTTGGCCCTTCTCTCTGAAGGTCTAAATTCTACACGAAGGCTGCTCTGCTCCCTCCTCATTACAGGCCCCTTATTCCCATAACCCAGAGTCTAGCCCACCTGTGCTAGTTCCCACCATTTGGGTGTAGCAGCCATCCTCATCGTGGTCCCAGGTTCTCTTTCCCTCCCCATGCCCGCCCTGCCCTAATTGCTCCCCTAATGCCTGCTGACTTGCAGAGCAGACCTGCGCACATACCCTCCTTCAGTCTACTGAGGCCCTTTGGAGGCATATGGGAAGAAGGTCAGAGGCAGAGGATGTTGGCTAAAGTTCAGGTAGTGGGCGGCACCACCTGTCATCATCAGCAATAGCCATGCCGGTGCCAGGAAGCCAAGTGAGGGCTGAGGCACCAAAACCACGCCTCTGTACTGACTACAGCATGGCACACTGTAGCCTGTGGTTCTGGTCCTGGTCTTGGAACTCGATGCTAATTCTCAGCCAGCCCCTAGGATTTGGGTTCTGGTGGGTACTCCCTTCCTAAAGAGAAAACATCACTTGCTGGTTAGGAGGTGGTATACATGAGGCTCCCTCCCTTACCCTCCCCCTCCCCAAGTCTGCTACCCTGAGAGTGTCTTCTTAAACTCAGCAGCAGAAATGCAGTGCTAGAATCAAAGCATCTATCTGGAGAAAATGTCTTGCCCTCAACCCCTGGGTCTCAGGGATCCAGAATGTCCCCTCGTCCTTGGAGCCACCTCGTACTTGACCGAACTAAGTCTATGCATACCCTGGATCCAGTCATCAAGTGGGTACATCTCCCAAAGAAATTCTCACACAGGTTCAGAAAGGGGCATGTGTAAGGATGTTCACTGGGACATTATTTGTGGTGACGGAGAGTTGAAGGCAACCTGGGATCCCCTCTCCCAGTGATGGACAGGTAAAATATATGAGCTAGATAAGAGGGGATATTATGCCACAGTTAGAAAGACAGATCAGATATACACACAACAATATTGCTATCTTAAAAATAGTGCTTAGTGGGGGTAAAAAAGGTGCTTTAACAAAAGTTAAAAACACATGCATCTAAAGCAAAACTATACATTTTAAGGGATGTATTTAAAGAAAAAGATACATATTAACACATTAGAATGCTGCTCCTAGGCAAGGAAGGGAAAAGACATGGGATACGGGGAAACAGTGAGCACAGGAAGGGCCTTGCATGGACCAACGATAATACTGGGCCATGAATCCATAGTATGATTGACTCAATAGTCTGTACCTGAGGTCTGAAAAAAATAAAACATACTATGATGCTGAAGCCTGGAGGGGCTGTACCGTCTAAGATATGCTATGACAATGAGGACAAAACTTATCAGTTCTGGCCAGATGCCTTCAGAGGGCAGGGAGAAGGTCAGGCGCATAGATAGCACAGCCTTCTCTAAACAGTGATACCAAGAGTTGACCCAAGGCTGATGACAGTCTCTTCCTGATCATCTGGCCTGTTGATCCGGCCCCTCTCAGAGACTCCAGGAACCATCAAGATGAAGACAGGAAGCTTCACAGCATGGGTTGGGAAACTGAAGCTGGCATGTGCCTAGTGGGGCATTGTCACCCCCCTGCATTCATCCTAATAATAGCATCAATAGATCAAGATGAAAACGGGCAGTCCCTTGAGCCTAGAGCCATAGGGAATATACCCTCTTTTCCAAATATTATGAGTCATACTGGCCCGGGTCACCTCCGTGGCCTCCTGTGACTCAGGGGTGTTGAGGGAATGTTCACAGCAAGCTAGAGCTCAAAAAAATGTAGAGGATGGAAGAGCAACCTCCCACTCCTTCAGCTGATTAAGGAGGACAAGAGCTGACTTCAGCTGGGAGCAACAGTGCCATCCAGAAGGTCTGTTGTCTAATGAAGGGAGTGCTGGCCAGATTGTGGGAAATGCTCAGGATATGGGTTAGAAGGGTACCTGCCTCTAACACTAAGGTGCAGCTGCTCGAAACTGGGACGGTTAGAGGCAGACCCTTGGGCAGCAGCATTCAAATATCCAGTACACACACTCTCCTGGGCAACACAGATTGCCTTTCTTGGGGCTGCGGTGGTTTTTCCACATTTTCGTCCCAAGGGAAGCAAGGGGCTTTTTAGCAGCTGGATTGGATCCTGTGTTATTTTTAGAAACAAATTTCAGCAGAATCACGCCATGCTCGTGGAGGCGAGGGGAGGGCCAATCTCCCTTGACTACTGGAGTCAGTCAGGATCTCGCTGCTCCCGGGCCGCAGGCTCTGGGGAGGCCTCGGGGTGAGAGGGAAGTTGCCTGGCCTCAGACTGAGGAGGCCACATGGCATCTACCAAAAGAGACTGCCGGGGCAGCTGTCCCAGGGGCTCAGCAGGAGAGGAAGCAAAATAACATTCCCGTGGGACCCAGACACTAGCCAGAGTACCACCCCCTGGACACCGTGCCTGCCGGCGTCCCATCGCCTCCCCCGCTCCACGGCAGTCTTGCCGGTACAGCGTACAGAGAGCCAGCCCCCGCCGCTGCCTCTTCCAGCCTCTCTCAGCCCAGCTGCTTCCCGGAATTCCCAGGCGAATGGACAAGGGCTCCATGCTGAGAAGATGGAGTTCACCAGGAAAAAGAGCCGGGAGCATTCCCGAATAGCTGTCGCCTCACTCCCCAGCTTCACTCTTCCTTCTTCACACAGGAGGCGCTAAGTCAGTTCTGGTCTTTAGAAAGTGGGCAGACCATACTCTCTTGCACTTCTGTTGTGCCTTGGAGCAGTGATCCTGAAACTTGAGTGAGCCTCAGGACTCCCAGGAGGGTTCCCAGAGTTGCTGGTTCAGGAAGTCTGGGGTGGGGCCTGGGAATGTGCATTTATAACAAGCTCCCTAACAAGGGGATGCTGATGCTGGTCTGGGTACCACACTTGAGAACGATGCAGAATTTCCAACGTCGTGAGAATCTCCAGCCAACACCAGGCTAAAGCAGTTTGAGAGCCTCGATTGGGGGCCCAGTCCCGACACTGTCCTCAGATCCAGCCTGACAGGGGATGCACAGGAGGCTCTCGTCACATCTCGCCCTCCTTTAGTCCTTCCAGAATGTTGATCTCTGCTTCCATTCATCTTGGGGCAGCCCCCTTTCCCAGAGAGACCCATGATCCTCCCAAGGAAAGCTCCTCTCCTGTGAGTCCTTGAGAAAATCAGACTTGAGAGGACCTCCCTGAACAGGCTGCAACTGAAGCCAAGATTTATTCAGAAAGTTAAAACAAGATACCTGGTGAGAGTCAGAGGAAAACCCAGACCCCTTTTGGGTTCTGGTGCAGCTACGCACCCTCTGCACTCCTGTTTCCTACTCGGCAGGAGATGAGAGACGGTGTGGTACCCAGGGGTGGGGAAAAACGGACACAAAAGAGACCCACCACTCACTTCAGGCTCCCCAAATATTACTGCCCCCCAGCACATCTGAACCCCATGCTGCTTTTTTTTTTTTTTTTTTTAATTTATTTATTTTTGGCTGCGTTGGGTCTTCGTTGCTGCACGCGGGCTTTCTCTAGTTCTGGTGAGCGGGAGCTACTCTTTGTTGCAGTGCGCAGGCTTCTCATTGTTGTGGCTTCTCTTGTTGCGGAGCACGGGCTCCAGGTGCGCGGGCTTCAGTAGTTGCGGCATGAAGGCTCAGTAGTTGTGGCATGAAGGCTCAGTAGTTGTGGCTCGTGGGCTCTAGAGTGCAGGCTCAGTAGTTGTGGCGCACGGGTCCAGCTGCTCCGTGGCATGTGGGATCTTCCCGGACCAGGGCTCAAACCTGTGTCCCCTGCATTGGCAGGAGGACTCTTAACCACTGAGCCACCAGGGAAGCCCCCCATACTGCTTTTGCTCTGTCAGTTCCCACGGCCCCTGCAGAAGGGCTGGCCTGTGGCCCTTGCAACACCTCTCGGGGGGTGCCTGCCTGCTGTGCTGAGGCCAAGGCAGCTGCTATTTTCCAGCTGGGGCGACAGGCTGCTATAAACACTCGCCGAGGTTGCTATGGCAAAGTGAGTCTGCAGCCTGGCTATGGTGCAGCTATTTATGTGCCTGTAATGGCAGAGTGGTCTGTTTTGTATTATTTTACTTTTAAAGTTTTCCTTTCCCAACCCCCTAAAACAGCTTAAAAAAAAAAAAAAAAAAAAGAGCACAACTTTCTCAGGAACAAAAAGAGTATGGCCAGACTATAGAGCATGCGGTTTGAGCCAGCAAGGGGAACACCGAAGTGAGGAGTACAGTAAGTAAGTTCCTTTAAAGAAGGGGATGTATGGCTTCTTGCCCCTACATGCCTCTGCCTCAGCTCATCAAGGAGAAAGGCCCAAACTCAGGGTTTTCTCACCTCTGCACCACTCACACTGAGAAGAGACAAAGGCGCTTTGTCCTCTTCCTTCCTGTCAAAGGCTGGCTCCAGCCAGCAGCATTCCTCGCAGCCCCTTACTCCCCACCAGGCCCCACTGGATGCCTGTATCATCAGGATGAAGATACGGAGACTTCCACCAGGGGTCGTGGGAAGAGAGCCTCAAAGCAAGCCCCACCCCCTACAACCTGGGTGCAGTGCCACCCAGCATGGAGCCTGGTCACTCCTGGCTGGAGGGCTGCAGGAAATGACCTCTGAGGTACCTCTGAAGGGACACATGTTTCCGCCACTTGTACAGAGAACTTTCATCCAATTCTTACACCTCAGGGAGCTCTGGGGTGAAGGGATACTCCTGCACAACAAGATTCAAGGTTCTAGTCAGGGTGGTGAGGACCTCTCACCAGCACCAAGGAGTCAGATGCTGAAGGATGACCAAAAGCGAGGTTGATTTATCCTTGGACACATATGTCTCCAGGGCACTAGGCACTTGGGAAAAGATTTTGGTAGAAATAGTGAGTACCTCCTACCTCCGGCTACTGGATGGGGCACTATAGCCTCCTACCTTCTCCACTTGCCCAGTCAAACATAGAGTAACAAATGAGAACAAAGAAATGGGCCATCAGGCATAGGCAGCTCAAGAGGGGCAAGAGAGTGGAAGATTACCATGTGGTAATCTCACACACACACATATACACACCCACACACATACACAACTGAGCTGAAAGTGTGTGCTGACTGATAAATATGCCAGCCACTAAATGATATCTAAGGAATAGAGAGACACCTTCCAGAAACAGCTGCTTGGAATACAAAAGATGCTGCAGGATTTTTACCATTCTTCTTTCTCCACCTTTTGGATTGTTATACACTTAGTAGGAGAAAAAATCCCACTGCTGATGGACATATTAATCAGATTAAAAAATAAAGTTAGGGCAGTGTTAAGAAGAGCAAATCTCACAGACTGTTCAATTCTGTCCATCTCAGATTATAACTGAATGTCTTGCAGATACCACTACGGCTCAGAAAGGCTATCAATGAGAACAGCTCCCAAGGGGAAGAGAGAGGAAGAAGGGGGAAGCTGCTGCTGATTCCACAAGGGAAGCACCCTCTGCTGCCCCAGGAGAGGTCAAAGTCCTAACTGACAGCCGGGTGAGCTGATATCTTGCTGGGAAAATCAGAACTTGGGACACAAATCAGTCTTGGCAGCACCTTGAGGTCAAAAGAGCAGAGCAGGCATGGTTTCTAGGCTTGTCAAACCAACTGTCATCAGCATCCCGTTGTTCCTGTAGGGTAGGAAGGGAGCAGGGAGGAGGTAAGGAAAGGGCCCAATATGGGGCACCGTCCTGGATTGTCGGGAGTAGGCTGATAGCATCATAGACACCAGTGTTTCTGTTCCTAAGTCTCAGGGTATTTACTCAGGCTGAGTGGCCGTTACTTGGGAATACATAAAAGACAAAGAAACAGACATGTCTCCGAACCCCCAAGGTAGAGTAAGCTTCCAAAAATCATGGTTAGAAAGAGCATCTATTCAAAAGGGCTCAGATCCACAGTGATGGACACAGGGCCCATTGTTGAAAGAAACAACGGGCAGGCAGAGAGGTGACTCAGCCCCAGCTGGTGGCTGTTTATGGAAATCTCACGGGAGAGAAAGAGGAAGGTACTGTGTATTCTTCTGAGCGAGCAGAAAGGTTGTATCACCTCTCTCTCCCAGTGTCTGTCCCAGTGTCCAACCTAACATGTGGAGTTCATGAATGAACCACCCTTCTCTGCTCCAGTATGCTTTTGTTTCTAAGGGAAGGAGAAAGATGGAAGGCCCAGAAGGGGACCCAATCTGCACAGAGAATCAGTTGTCTGTAAGTCCCAAGAAACACCCCCTCAGCACAGGCCCCATCTCCCCCTCTTGCCTCTGGGGCTATATCGTGTTGGTGTATTGGAGGCACATCACCTTTGTTCTCCAAGACACAGTCACGGGGCTTTTCTGGTGCAGACAGAAGGGAAACCAGCCATCACTGTAGGAATCATCCGCTCTCTAGGCAGAAGCAAAGGTAAACTATAAAGAATTCAAGTTCTCCTAACACCCATTTGATTCTAAACTCCCACACACAGCATTTTGAACATCACTGCCATACCTCCAAGGAAAAACCTGGGAGAACTATGATGATGGTGGTTGGGGGGAGGTCTGTAGGAAGTGGCAAAAAAGGATGTTTTCTGGATTATTTTTGAAGCACTGAGCTACCAGAAATCATGGGAAAAATACCCAGTACCAATCTCTTTCCACCTCCTCATTTTTCTCTCTATACCTCATTTCCAAGCCTCTCACTTTGTTTTTTCACATCTCTGTATATCCCTTTCCCCATCTCTCCCTCTCTTCTTGCCTCCTTCCTTCTCTCTCTCTCTTCCTCTCACCTCCTCTATCTATCTATCTATCTATCTATCTATCTATCTATCTATCTATCTATCTATCTATCTATCTATCTATCTCATTCTCAAAATCTCTCTCATTCTCTCTTTTCCACATCTCCGGGGACAACCTAATTGGACAGAATTCCATTCTCCTTACCTGGGTAATTTCTGAAACCAATCAGCCCTGTCAAGTCCACATTGGCTCAAATAGTGAAAGAGTATGGAAGTGCTGAGAGGCAAGCCGGGCACTCATGGGGCTGCCAGAGCTAGCGCCAACACAGGGCTGATCTGTATCATGGGTCATGGATGACGGGCCCAAAGGCACACAGGATGAACTCTATGAACCAATCTGCATTCTCCCAAATCTACCTGGAGCTTGCCTGGATAAGTCGAATATGTAGTATCTAACCATGCTTGAAGCAGAGGCAAACACTGAGGACTCAGAAGTGAGAAGCCCTTACAGAGATGGGGGGAGAGGAAGGATATGAGACTATTCATATGGATTAAAAAGTAAAGTCAGGATTTAGTATGCTCAGCCAAGTTCCCAATCCAGTATAAATAGGAAGTGGCCTGATGGAGGAAGAGGCTGGGAGATCAGACAGATGTAAAATACAACTTGTGCTACAACTGGACTCTGGCTCCTTTCAGTACTCCCACAGAAGGTGAAAATTCAGAACTGAACATGATAAACTAGTCTTACCCAACCACAAGCTGCAAGGTGGCTCCACTATTCCACCTGAATTCCACTCTGAACCTATAAAACTGGGGCTGGGAATAGACAGATGGAGGCAAACGTTCAGCTCCCTGGTGACATGGCCACCTTCTCCTAGCTCTCCCCACCACCGTGCAAGGATTCAAGGATTTGCAGAGGGGACCAGAGGAGGAGCAGCAGAAGGCATCCTAACCCAGCAGAGCCAGAACTCTGTAGGCATCTCACACTATTTACCTAACATTTGCTTCTGCAAAGGTTTGTGGGAGCTCCAGTCTCACATGCCCTGGCCAGCTGTTCCAAATCAGTTAAGACCTCTATCTCCAGAGAAAATCCTTTTCAGCATGGGGGGAGGGCTCAGTGCCCTCCCTTCAAGGCTTCAGCCACTAAACCCTCCCATGGCAAGCCTCCAAGTCCAAAGAGAAGCCAAGGACAGGCCAGCCCACTCTCCCCCCTCCCACCTCCAGTGGCCAACTCAAGAAAGAGGACTCCTTTGTGGGGGAAGTCCCTCGGCAGTGAGGCTATGGAAACTTTGCCGTCTAAGGCTGTGGAATTCTTCTACCGGGCTCCTGCAGTTAATCATCACAGCTCCCTGGATTCCCTACTTGGGGCTTTAAAAGGTAGCACCAGAGCAAGAAGTACAAACATGTCAAGAAGAAAAAGAAAAAAAAGTTGGTATAAGCTAAAAGATAAGCACCTCCAACAGAGTTTTCTAAGCAACCGAGTAATTGTGAGAAGGGAAAGGAGAAAAGAGCGTAAGAAAAATAAGTGTGGACCAGACGCTCCAGAATACGCTTCAGGATTCCCAGCTAATGCTGCCTATATTCATACTCTGGATCTCACAGGGAACGTTGCTCCCATTCCTAACCAACTTGTAAAAGGATTATATAGGGGTTGGTTTGTTTGAAACTTTCTTCCTTTAGCAGAACTGAAAATTCAGAGGCTCCTGTCCCACTTTGGAAAAACGTGTTAGAGACCTCGCAGCTGTGAGTACAAGGCTTTGGAGCATTAACTTCCAAGGTGGTAGAAGTGGCCTCTTAGGCCAAGTTGCCATGGTTTCCAAGAGAACAAACAGAATATGGCCCTAAAGAGGGGTAGGAGGGTGAACTGCCTTTTTCTTCCAATGGGAGTAGTTTCAAGAGCCAAGATAGTAGGGGGATATTGTAAAATGAAGAGAAGTTTACAGAAGGTTACAGGGGACAGAAAATGGACTTGATAGTCCCCATTCTTCCTGGGGATGCTAGGGTGAAGGCCCCATTTTTAGGATGGTAAGGCACTATGTAGGGGGTGAAATAAACCTAGGAATTACATAGGAAGATGAGCAACTTCTCTTCTATATCAAATGCCCAGCCAACCTAACCTAGGAGGCAAGGAGAACAGAGGCTGAAACTGAGTCGCTTTGGGAAAGGCAAGGACCTCCAAAGCCTCTGAGTTTTGCCTGCAAGAGGACAGGTGAGACAACTATCCCCAGAAGTGATGCGTAGAGGTGCTGTTCCCCAGAACTGAGGCCCACCCCACTGGCCGCTCCCTACACCAGCATCAGCGTACTGCCTCTCCAGGTCCCCTGGTCAGGACTCTTTACTCTAGTTCCAAAAGGAGCCAGATGGGGCAAAATAGTGTCAAGTGCCAAAATGCTACCATGTCTTTCCAGCAGGAGCTGGCAGGTGAATGGGGCCACCTGGCCTAGGAATTCCCTTTCATGCTCATGGGCAGCTCTCTGCATTGTACAAGAACCCCCTGGATGCCTCCTCTAGAGCTGCTGCCAGCTTGACCCACACTGGAGAGATGGAAAGGAGACAGACCTGCTCAGGACTCCACTACACCCAGAAGCAGTGATTGCAGCACCTTTGTAGGTTAAGTACCATGTATGCCCCACTACCTTCTCAAAGCAGAGTGGGACCAGGGGTTGACTGGCCACAAGCTAGGAGGCAGGCCAGACCTAATCACAACTTCATTATTAGTAACTGCACTCAAGAGTAAGTTCCTCGGCTTTTCAGGCAGCAGATCCTCTGCTCTTCCTACCAGCTACAGCAAACACCTCACAGAATCCCAGAATCACAGCCCGGCAGGGAACTTTGGGGAAAGCCTAATACAAATCCCCTCATTTTACACTGAAGCCTCTATGAGTCAAACACTGTGCTGGGCACTAGGACAAAAAGACTATACAATCTAGATGGGGGACTTCCCTAGTGGTCCAGTGGTTAAGACTCTGTGCTCCCAATGCAGGGGGCCTGGGTTCAGGGAACTAGATCCTGCATGCTGCAACTAAGAGCCCACATGCCACAACTAAAACATCCCGCATGCTGCAACGAAGATCCCACGTGCCGCAACTAAGACCCTGCCGCAGCCAAATAAGTAAATATTAAAAAAAAAAAAAAAATCTAGGGGCTTCCCTGGTGGCGCAGAGGTTAAGAATCCGCCTGCCAATGCCGGGGACACAGGTTTGAGCCCTGGTCGAGGAAGATCCCACATGCCTCGGAGCAACAAAGCCCGTGCGCAACAACTACTGAGCCTGTGCTCTAGAGCCCGCGAGCCACAACTACTGAGCCCATGCACCTAGAGCCCGTGCTCCGCAACAAGAGAAGCCACTGCAATGAGAAGCCCAGGCACTGCAAAGAAGAGTAGCCCCCGCTCGCTGCAACTAGAGAAAGCCCGCGCGCAGCAACGAAGACCCAACGCAGCCAAAAATAAAATAAATTTTTAAAATAATTAATTAATTAATTTAAAAAAATCTAGATGGGAAAGCGGGGGGCAGATGATGCAAAGAAATCTGTCTTAGGTGTCAAATGAAGGGCGGAAATACCTCACTTACCCATTCACCTGTGTGTATCCAACACCTCCAGGGTCTGCTCTGCAGGCCAGCTTGCAGCCATCACGTGACTGCCAGGGAGAGCTCACTCACAGCACCCCCACCCCCCAACTCTGGGCTCAGCCCACACCCTGAGCAAAGCAGAGGTTTCTTACAGCTTTCCAGAGCTGCTACATACAGGTGTGCAGAGTGTGCCCTGAATATGATGAGCCATGGTAAGGAGGGGGTTGGGAGATGAGACATGCTAAGTTTTGCCAGGTAGGCTATGCACCCATGTGCTGCGTTCATCTGAAGGGAGCATCTTGCTAACATCTTTATAAAGGTGTCTTATGGGCTGGCAGTTGCACTTAACCGTCAACCTGGCACATTGCCTTGGGTCAGTAGACCCTAAGAAATATCTAAAGAAGAAAACCAGAAGTGAATCCAGTGTGACCAGAGGATACACCAGAAGCAGCCAGTCCCGTGGGCCCAGGCCCTGATGGAGCTCTGCCTGGGGGCCAGATCCGCCCACTGTTGGCCAGGCTCCTGCCCCTCACAGCTCACAGGCTTTCCCTTAACAGTTCTTCCCAAGTAGCACTAGGCTTGCCTTCCCCTCAGCACACTCTCCTCCAAATCCATTCTGCCTAGGCCTTAATTTCCTCATCTGAAAAAAGGAGATAATGAGAGTAACTGGCCTCATATGAAGTTGAGAGGGTTATTACTTCTTTTGTATCCAAAGGCCCATTGCCTTTGGATGAAGATCAGTTGCATTAAGGAGCTTTTGCAGAATGGAGGCAACCAAGGCTGCCCCTTTGTCAGAGGCTCACAGTGCCTCTGGCCACCTTGTTCCTATACCTCCCAGTACTGGGTCTGGATCCTGGCTCTGTGTGCCAGGAAGACATTGATACTCTCCATTCACGGACCTCTCCATAATCTCCAACTTTTGCAGCTTTATCTTGGGAATCTGTCTGCCTGAGGTTTTCTGTTAAGTGGTGTCAGGAAAACTGAGGAGAAAGGCAAAAAAGTTCATGAGAGTCAAAGAAGATTGTGGTAAGAACTCACATCCGGGTACTGCCTCGTAGTTTCAAAGCACTTTGATGTGTGATCTGAAAGCAGCCTTTTAAGATAAACAGGACTGATGATATTATTCCTTCTACAGACTTTATAACACATGGTCTTAAAGGTGACATGACTCAGTTAAGGCCATGCAACCACAGGAAGAGCCTAGAAGCTAAGACATACTACATGCTACAAGTTCCTATAAAGAAAGTGGAGAGAAACAGGAATAAGAGATAAGAGAGCAGCCTATATAAAACAGTCAGATGATTTTAGGCCCAACCCAGGATGTTGAAGCTGGGAGATTCCTGTCCTGATGAGCTCAGAGGATTAGTATAGGTTCTCCCACTTCCCCTGAGAAGTAACTGTGAGACATGCTGAGGGTATGTGTGATGACGGTGTGTGTCATCATCTTAGCCACGGACACCTTGAGGGTACAGATTGTGGTCCACATAAAGGCTATGCAGCTCTGGTGCATTGAGGGGGTGTGAAAGGGAGAGAAGCAGAGAAGGGAGAACAAAAAAGGGTGGAGGAAGATTCAGAGAAAGGAAGAGAGCCCTTCCCGTAAGGGAACTCCCAGATACAGAAGTCTAAATAAAGAAGACAGGACACGTCTCTATTAGTAAACCCTACGATTATAGTATAGTACACACAGAAATACTGACGTGCCAAGCAGGAGACCAGAAATGACAGAGATTGATGAGAAGAAATATAAAAAACAAAAACATACAAACAAAAACTTAAAAATATAAACAGGAAAACCAAAGTTGCTCTAGAGTCTCTAGACCCTTTGCCTACAGCACTGAAAACAGAGCATCCCTGGGGCAGCAGTAGGCTCTGGACCCAAGAATGCAGGCAAAGGCAAGCTTGTAGCCCCAGATAATCCCTTCTCTCCTTTGCCACTAGCATTTCTGTGTTCAGGTGACGTCAGCACATTATGTACCTGTTGGGAAGAGACCTCTGGAAAGGTGAAACCCCAGTAGAGGCTTCAGAGCAGAGTTTACAAACAGCACACTTGGCTGCACCCTCTCCCACCATCTAGGACAGTGACACCCCTCCGTGTTCTGCTGCAAGAGGCTGTTCTCTCCATATTATTGCAAATTATGATATGCCCAAAGAAATTCGATTAAAGGAAAGAGAGCAGGGACTTCCCTGGTGGCGCAGTGGTTAAGAATCCGCCTGCCAATGCAGGGGACACGGGTTCGAGCCCTGCTCCGGGAAGATCCCACATGGCGCGGAGCAACTAAGCCCGCGTGCCACAAATACTGAAGCCCGCGTACTTAGAGCCAGTGCTCTGCAACAAGAGAAGCCACCACAATGAGAAGCCCGCGCACTGAAACGAAGAGTAGCCCCTGCTCACCGCAACTAGAGAAAGCCCGCGTGCAGCAACAAAGACCCAACGCAGCCAAAAATAAATTAATTAATTATTAAAAAAAGAGAGCATTCATCAACAGATGAATGGATAAACAAAATGTTCTATATCCATACAATGAAAGGAATGAAATTCTGATACATACTACAACATGGATGAAGTTTGAAAAAAATTATGCTAAGTAAAAGAAGCCAGAAACAAAAGGACAAGTATTGTACAGTTCCACTTATGTGAAGTGCCTACTCTGGACACAAATTCATAGAGACAGGAAGTAGCATAGAGGTTGCCCAGGCTTGAGGGGAAAAGTGTATGGGGGCTACTGTTTAATGGGTACAGTTTTTATTTGGGGTGATGAACAAGTTCTTGAAATGGATAGCAGTGATGGTAGCACAACAATGTGAATGTAATTAATGCCACTGAATTGTATACTTAAAAATGGTTAAAAAGGATACATTTTATGTTCTGTGTATTTTACCACAATAAAATTAAAAAAAAAAAAAAAGAAGACAGGAAAGCAAATGGAATAGTGCTGGTACAAACAGGTGAGAAGGGAAGAACAGAGTCTAGTCCAGGACTGTGGAATTCAGCTGCTGCTGTCACCAGGAGCTCAGCCTCGTCTTGGTAGTGGAGATAGATGGAGGCCCAGTGGCGCAGAGGTCAGTTATCGCAGACTTGCCCAGAGCTGAGAGCCCATGGAGGGCCTAGCACAACATCAAACAACTCAACAGGGGACCTGGCAAGGCTGAGTGGCAAGGCCAGGAGGAGGGGAAGCAGACTGGGGCTTTCTTTCTTTCTTTCTTTCTTTTTTAATATAAATTTATTTATTTATGGCTGCGTTGGGTCTTCGTTGCTGCATACGGGCTTTCTCTAGTCGCGGTGAGCAGGGGCTACTCTTCATTGTGGTGCGCGGGCTTCTCATTGCGGTGGCTTCTCTTGTTGCGGAGCACGGGCTCTAGGCGCGTAGGCTTCAGTAGTTGTGGCACGTGGGCTTCCGTAGTTGTAGTTCGTGGGCTCTAGAGCGTAGGCTCAGTAGTTGTGGCACACGGGCTTAGTTGCTCTGTGGCATGTGGGATCTTCCCAGACCAGGGCTCAAACCTGTGTCCCCTGCATTGGCAGGCAGATTCTTAACCACTGCGCCACCTGGGAAGTCCTGACTGGGGCTTTCTGAATACCATGCTCTGTGTGTATGTGGTGTGTATGTGTGGTGGGGGGGTGGGGACGGGGATGTAGAAGGGTTGAGGGCAATGGATAAATCATCTTTTAAAGGAGCAGAGAAAAAAGTCAGCTTTCATCTACTCACTCTCCCAAAGTCACCCCATCATCAGCTCAGAGCACATAGGCATCTGCTTAGAACAGGTACAGCTAAGGCCTTCCTGACCCATGATGGAAATACAGGGTCTCCAGTCTTTCTAAGGACCTCATATACGATCTCATTTGATCCAACAAACTAAGTGGATACTACCACCCTTATTTTACAGAGAAGAAAACTGGTTAAATACTTTGTCTAGGGCCACACAGTAAAGCAGAGCCAGAATCCAAACCCGAGTTTGGCAAAGGCCATACTTTTCCCACATTATTGCCTTGAAGGTGCTTTCCAGACATGAGGGTTCTTTTTCTCAGGGACCAGTCACCTTTTAAGGTATAGTGCAGTGATCAAGAGCACAGGCTCTGTGGGCAGGTGGGCCCAAACCCCAGATCCACCATCACTACCTGTTTGACCTTGGGAAAGTTAGTTAATGTCTCTGTTCTTCCATTTTGGCACTGATAAAATGGGGATGATAATAGTAACCCCACTTAAAATATTTCAAAAGATTTTGAGATAATTGAATAATCCATGTAAAAGCACACAGTGCTGCCACACAGTAAGCACTCAAATATAATTATTGTGGTTATTATTTAACACTATCAATCAGCCCATTTCAACTGTTGGGTCTGGAGTCACTAGAGACCTGCTCACCTTCAGAAGGTGAGTGGAGAAGCACTGCAGTATTTCCCTTGCTTCTGCTTAAGGAAGAAATGAACACCTTAAGGTCATCCAGACTAATCTCTTTTCCAGTGTTAGAAACCATTCTCTTCTTACTGCTCCCTAAAGCTCTTACTCTCTCTTATATTAAACTGGGATCTAATTTGTGATCTCCACCATCAAAGTGATTGGCATGTAGTCTCACAATCTTACAACCACCTTTTTTAATAGCTTTTTTTTTTTT
Organism: Eubalaena glacialis; assembly: GCF_028564815.1. NCBI lineage: Eukaryota > Metazoa > Chordata > Mammalia > Artiodactyla > Balaenidae > Eubalaena > Eubalaena glacialis. The sequence continues at coordinate 35,368,427 of NC_083718.1, forward strand.
TATCCCCTTTCAACAGTTGCAGAAGTTGAGGCCCAAAGTCCTATAGTTAACTAAAGTCCTATAGTGGTCAAGCCCGGCCATGGACCCAGGTCTGCCTGAATCCAAAGCTCCTGCTCTCAGCTATTATATGGATACTTCTGCATCAGAGAAGAGAGGGAAAGTCTACTACATGGTAGAGGGGAAAGTAGGTGTGGTTGAATTCCAAATACCTGGATTGGAATCCAAGCTCTGTGACTTTGCACAAGTTCCCTACCAATAGCATCTATCATTTAGTGAGCACTAAGCATTTAATGAGCATTGCCATGTGTCAATCACTGTTTGACTTATTTTCACAGATAAGAAAATTGAGGGGAATTTATGCTCAAAACCACAAAGCTCCTAAGTAGAAGAGCCGCCGAGTTTCATTCTCATGCTGCCTGATGCTTTTCTTTTTATCGTGTTTCTCAGAGACTCAGTTTGTTCATCTTTAGATAGGGATCAATATTCACTCCCATTTAATTAATTTTTCAATAAATGAGTGCTTACTAAGTTCCAGATCTTGTTTTAAGCACAGACATATAGTAATAATAGAAACTGACATTTTAATGCCTACTTTGTGCCTGGTACTCTTTTGTATATTACATGAAATTATGAAGATTAATGATTCACAATGACTAACATGACATCTACTCAATAAATGGTAACAGTTATTATTTTCTTCCATATCATAGCCTTAACCTTTTTAAACTGTCACATTTCCTATTGTCTTCATTCTTTTCTTTCTTTCCATTTTCTTCCCCTCCACTAGTTTGGAAGTTATATTATTCCTAGTTTTTTAGTGTTAGCCTAGAAATCTTAAGAATCCTAGAATGTATATTTAACTTAAAAACTTCTGATAATCAATATCTTTAACCTCTTCTCAAACAATACTCGGACCTTAGAACACTTAAACTCTACTTATCTTCCAATTTATATGCTATTGTTACTGGCAATTTTAATTACAGCTTCACTTTATTGCTATAAATTAGACACTGTTATCTTTATTTTCTTTGTGAGTAATATTTAGATTTAGCACCATGTTTACAATTTTCTTTGCTTATCATTCTTCCTTGTACCTTCCTTGTGGGTAAATTTTCTTCTTCTTGAACTATTTCCCTTAGAAGTTGCTTTTGTGGAAGGCCTATTGGTAGAAACCTGGTTTTGTTTGTCTACAAAGGGCCTTATTTTGCCCTCATTCTTGGAAGATTTTCACTGATGACAGAATATTGTGTTAGCAGCTTTTTGCTTCAGAACTTTGAAGATATTATTCCACTATCTTCTCGCTTTTACTGTTGAGGTTGAAAAATCTGTTGTCAGTCTAATTGTCATTCCCTTGAAGATAATTTATCTTTTGGGTTACTTTAAAATTATCTCTGGTGTTTTGTAGTTTCATTATTGTGTGTCTAATGGTGAATTTTATTTATCCCTCTTGGGATTCATTAGGCCTCACAAATATAATGATTATACTTCATCAATTCTTGACCACTGCTGCTTTAAACATTGTCATACTCTTATTTTCTCTATTATCTCATTATGGAGCATTAATTAAGTGTATATTGGGATCTTTTTTACTCTATTCCTGGGGTGGGGAAACTATACAACCTGGGCCAAATCTGGCTTGCTGCCTGTTTTTGTAAATAAAGCTTCATTGGCACACAGCCACATCCATTCATTTATATATTGTCTGTGACTGATTTCATGTTACAACAGCAGAGTTGAGTAGTTATGACAGAGACCATATGGGCCACAAAGCCTAAAATATTTACTATGTGGCCAATCTCTGATCTATTTTCTATGCCTCTATACCTCTTCCACATTTTCCATCTTCATCTCTTCCATCTTCCATTGTCTATAATTACTCAGAAATATCTTATAACTCGTTCATTTTATCTTTAGCTGCAAAATACTACTTTAAGCTATTCATTGAAATTTTAATTTCTTTTATTGTATTTTTTTCATTTTTAGAAGTTCTCTCTGGATATCTGCCTGGTCAATTGAGTTTCCTGTCCCTGCATCATTCTTTCAATACCCTCCTATTTCTTTTAACATATTAAATATATTTTAAATTTTTCTATATCCAATAACTTCAATGTCTGCAATTTTTGTGGGTCTGATCTGTGAAGTGTTATTTCTGCTGTTCAACTTCATTGGTAATCAGAGCAATGCCAATCAAGACCACTAAGAGACACTATTTACACCATTCAGTTGGCAAAAATTTGAAAGTCTGATGATACCAGGCACTTGAGAGGACATGGACCAACAGCATCTCTTATACTTTACTGGTAGAGGCAGAACCACTACAAACATATTGGGAACAATCTGTCATTATCTTATAAAGCTGAATATTCACATACTAAGACCTAGCAATTCCCTTCTGAGACTGATACCTAGGAGTGACTTGCAGAGAAAAACATGAACAGGAAAGTTTGTGGTAGTACTTTTCATTATGGTGAAAAAGGGTGATAGCTTCGCTAATGGAATATTACATAACAGTGAAAACGAATGAACTGCAGCTACACTCAACAGGGATGAATCTTAGTATTATAATATTGAATGAAAACAAGCAAGCCCCAGAAGACTGTACACAGTATATATTTTTAATAAAGAATATGAAGATTAAATAATATATTTGTTTAGGCATACGTATGTTTATCCAAAGAATGGTAAACACAAAATTCTGGATAGTGGTTGGGATGGGTGATGAGGTAGGCGGATAGCATAGAAAGGGCTTACAGGTGGATGCAAAATATGGGAGTGATCTCATTTTTGGATTGGGTGGTGAGTTCAGGCGTCTTTAACAGGTTATTAAAATACATTAATAACCTATATAAATAAGTAGCAAAAGAGAGACATGCATAAACCAGTGAAGAAAATGTATCATGAACCATCCATTTTTGTGCACCAGAGAAATAAAAGGAAGAAAAAGATAGAGCTAGAGATCAGAGAGAGAAGAAAAATATGTTTCCAGTATTTCCGCCAGCAACATTTTTTAATCTGCGTGATCAAAGTCATGGATCTACCAAAAGTTAAGTTAGCAAGACTCTTCTAGATAAGACTTTCTGTTGTCGATTTCACGGTCTAAAGTTGCCATTTAACAACACAGTCAATATACTGCATTTGACCATGTTAGCTAGTAACATATCAACCAATTTAGAAATTCTGATTTTGGGCGTGGTGGGGGGGGGGGCGGGCGCGGTGTCGGGTAGAGGTGGGAGTAAAGGGAAGCAGGGCAGAGGGCTGATTTGCATTATTCCTCTAGAGACCAGAGAGCCAGAAGGCGGGAGGGGCACAGAAGGAAGGTGGGAGGGAGAAGTCGGCAGTGACCTGGTCCCCCGCTTTGGGTGGGGAGAGGTGGAAGAGAGGCATTTCATTTCACAATGGAGGGAGACAGCAACTGGGGGCAGAGGCCTAAGCGCCCGTCTCCTCTTGGATCCAAAGTAAAGTAGCTCGGGGAGAACCCCCACCCCTTCCCGCCGAGACTTCCTGGGTCCTCTTGCTGCCACCAACCCCACCCAGACAGGGAGCTCTATGCAGGCTCTGGGCGCGGGAGGCCAGCGATGAGCTCCCGAGCCTCCGGCCAGCACGAAATCCCCGGCCCAGCCTCCACACGCTGCCGCGCCGGCCTCTGTAGGGTAGGCGGGCGGAGCCCCAGGGTAGCAGCTGGGCCGCCGTAGTTCCCCGGGCCTCCCCTTCCGCTCGCTGGGCCGGTCTAGCCCTCGCCCTCGCCCTGACCCGCGGTGGCCGGGTTCCGACGTGTCGCAGCTCGGCTCCCAACGCGCCCGGGCCCGGCCCCGGCAGCAGCTGGGGCAGCAAATGCCTCGGCCCTTTCCAAGTCTGGCTCTGCACCAAAGCCCGGGAGAAGGCGGGCGCCTCCACCCCTCCGCCCGGGATTGCTCAGAGGAGGCAGTGACTCATCGCGCCGTCAGGCCGGGCAGCCCCCGGTCCTCCCCCAGGACTCTTGTCCTCCCCGTGCCACACCCCGGGGAGGAATCTCCACCCTTCAGCCTCGGGAACCCTTCCAGGTCTCACCCCGCCCTTCACCTAGCCTTCCTAAACACTCGAGAGCTCAACCCTGCGGTTTCAATGGCTCAGCGGGCTGCTCAGCAGAGTTTCCTCCAGAGAGCCCTGTCCCGGCGCTGCTGTGACCGCTGGGCGCAGGGCCGAGCTCCCCACTCTGCCCAGCACGCGCTCTTCACGAATGTTGATTTTCAGCGGCTGCATGATGTCAGAGGGCAGGGACAAATACTGGGGTGATTCTAGATGTTAGCATCCCAGTGGAAGGGAAGGCTGTGTTAAATCTGAGAGCCTGTGACACAGGACACTATGGTGTGTATGCAGAGTGCGTGATCTCCAGTGCTCACTCCTCCACGCTGGGATGAGGGAGAGGTCAAACTGGAGGGCACCGCGCTCATGTGGGGAACCTGGGCCCTAGAGTAGAGTGTGACCTGGTCAGGGTACAAGTGGGGACTGTGTGGATTCCCTGCACTCAATTTTTCTCGTCTGTAAAATTGAGGGAGTTGAGTGATAGCCCCTTCCAGTTCTGATATAATAGGATTCTAGGATTTGTAGTCTTAAACACTGGTTCATCTTGACATCCTCAGGAACACCTCTGAGCTCTAACAGTGTACTTTCACACATGTATAGTGCTTTTAACTTCTCAGAACACTTCTATTTAGATTCTACACTCTCCCCCTAGATTATCTATTAACAATTCTCATGGTTAGAAACAAATGACAAATGAAGAAACTGAGGTTCAGAGGTTAAGGGGTTTGCTCAAGGTCACGCTGTTAGCTAGTGGCATGGTCGAGTGGAACTCCATTAAGGGGCTCTTTTTAGTGCCTCTAGAGTTCCAGCTTTTTTACCTACTTTGAGCAAACCACTCACACTTGCTGGGTCTCACCCTCCATCTACAGCATGGAGAGAACCCACCCTACCTAAGAAAGAGAGCTCAAATTTTAGATGAGCTGGAGAAAAGGCCTTCCAAACCTCAGAGGAGTCACATGAGTGAGGAGGGGCTTCCCCACTCAAGAATCTTCGTTGTACAAAGTACTTTTACATCCATTGTCTCATATGATTCTTGTAATGATCCTGTAAGGTATTCAGAATTATATTATCTGATATTTTAAGGAGAATGAAAAGGCTGAAGTTTAGCAGTTGGGTGACACCTGCAATGATAACACCCAGTCTGTTATCTTCCTGTGTTATGGCAGAAGGTTCTGGAGTAACTAGTATAATAACAAAGATTCCTCTATTTCATAATGGAAACCACAGCATCTCCCTCCATCTTCCTCATCTATCTCCCTAAGATGGCCTAGGAAGGAGGAAGATACAGGGATGAAACCTCCCTAGGAAGGAGGGAAGTGCAAAGGTGAAACCTCCCTGTGGGCCAGGGGACAAAGTGGTGGAAGGCTTCCCCAGAGTCACGTAGGGAGGTGGCACCAGCTCGTGGATGAACCCAAGACTTCGTGTCCCAGCCCTTGAGCCTGCACTGAACAAGTGCCAACATTCTTCGGATAAGCCTATATCCATCATGGTGGTCACCAAGACTCTTTGTCACTCTCAAATGTATAATTGCTGGTTCGTGCAACCTCTAAGAGGCTGACATCTTAGGCTTTCATTCCAAAGCATCCTAACTGTTGAGGGGTGTTGAGCTGCCTACCAAAAGCACAGGGACTTTGTCTCCATCATATGCACTCGACCTTGTCTTTGTCCCCAGCCCTACGTTTGCTAATTTTGGTGGTGGTGACAACAGCCTCTTGCTCTTCCTAACTCCTTTCTCTCTGCCCCTCCCTGATCTAGTCCTCGATGATTATTTAAAAGACAAAAACAAAAAAACCCATTTCTTTTCTTTAAAAATATAGCCCAAGATGGGACTTCCCTGGTGGCACAGTGGTTAAGAATCTGCCTGCCAATGCAGGGGACACAGGTTGGATCCCTGGTCCAGGAAGCTCCCACATGCCGTGGAGCAACTAAGCCCTTGCGCCACAACTACTGAGTCTGTGCTCTGGAGCCCGTGAGCCACAACTACTGAGCCCTCGTGCCACAACTACTGAAGCCTGCACACCCTAGAGCCCACGTGCCGCAACTACTGAGCCCGCGTGCCTAGAGCCCATGCTCCGCAGCAAGAGAAGCCACCACAATGAGAAGCCCGCGCAGCGCAACTAGAGAAAGCCCGTGCACAGCAATGAAGACCCAACACAGCCAAAAATAAATAAAATTTTTTAAAATAATTGAAAAAATAATAATTAAAAAATATATACAGCCCAAGATAAAATATACTCAGCCTCTTTCACACATACCCATTTAAGAGAAAGAAGGCAGGAAAGCCATGTGGTTCTTTCCAACCAGGGGCTAGTGTGAGAGCAGGAGGAGCCAGCCTCTCTGCCATTAATGAGTAATTCCACTCACAGGTTTATACGGGGCTTGATTTAGGGTGTTCCACATCTTCTTCCCGAGAGCCCGGCCCTTAACGGAGCCTGTGTAAAAGGCACTTTACATTTTTAACTCTCACTTCAAACACAAGTTGGCCTGGACCCTCATGTGGGATCCAGACATACAGAGGGAAAGAATTTTCAAAGGCAGTTCAAGAATTCCAAGCTTTCTCCCCTCTCTGATCTCTTCATCCCAGGTTCAGACCCCTGTGCCCCACCCAGGTTGGCTCCAGACTGTCAACTTTCAAGGCAAAGGGTGCAGGCAACAGTATCTTTATTTCCCTTCCAAAATCACATCAACCTTTTGCCTCAGGTTGCCTGCTATTATTTGATTCCATGGACCATATTTTTAACTGACTTGTGGCCAGTTTCTTAGGATGTAGGAAAATGCTCATGACTTAGTATTGGGTAAGAAAAAATTTGAATCAGAAACTTGATATTCAATGTAGTCCCAATTTTGTTTTAAAAATGTTTAGAGTCACCTACATATATAAAAGAATAAAAGAGAATACACCAAAATGTTAACAATTATCTCTGGACTTATGGAAGTCTTACTTATCCCTTAAGAAAAGCATGCAAACCAGAAAGTACGAAAAACAGATTCTGTGAGTGGGTATGCAGGGGATGTTCTGCCTGCTTAGGGTAAGAGAGAGGCAGAGTTGCCTAGGGCTTAGACAGGATAACTAAGGAACTGAGTGAGAAACAGCCCTGACTTACACTGGGGCACAAGTTAGCTTCCAGTTAGACAAGGGACTTTGGGATTGGCCAGCCCTGGGGAGCTCTGAAGTGCAGCTGTTTACAGCAACAGGTGCATGAGATAAGCTGAGTAAGTTAACAGGAGAACGTGCACTTCACCAATCTGAATACAGCTGGGATCCTGGGTTGCCTCATGTTGTATTTATTCCAATGGTCTGATCTGTTTGTGCCCAAAACACTAGTGGAGGTTGGACAACAGAAAGAAGTGAAAAGGGAATTACCACCATTGCCACGGTTCTAAGATGGAGCCCCAGCCCTCCTCCCCACCTTGTAGTGGCCATGTAAAGTTATACAGAGGCAGCCCCAGGGAGCCTCACAATCTCCCAGCAGGGGTCCGAGGAAAAGGAAACAGGTGAAGTGGGGACAGCTTCCTCAGACAGGCTTAACAATTCTTGGAGGCCAAGTCCCTAAGCAAAGTCTCCTGGGGCACTGGCTACTGTTTCTTTTCACAACCCAGTCACCAACCTCCCAGGAAGATCCCCCAGTCTCTGCCACCAAGCCCAGCTGAGCTGTTACCCCCTCCTAGGTGCCCTTGCCTCCACCCTTAGAAGTTTTGCTTTCCCCATTCTAGGTTTGCAAATTCAAATGCCTACACAGACCAGGCAGGCACAGAAATGAGTGAAGCAGGCTCAGCGTTAGGCAGTAGGCAGCAGGGAGAGGAGGAGTCCGTGGCAAACTAGAAAGCGTACGCGTGTCTGAATGGGGCGGCAGGTACTCAGTTCCTGCTAACTGTTGCCATGGAAAAAAGGCAGGATTTTTGTCAGACTTCCACTTTTGGAGAAGAGGCAAGAAATTTGGATTTCTATGGGAAATCTTATTTTTAAAATTTGCTAACCAGCTCTAAGTAATCTGCAGGGTTGTTTGGGTATGAGGAGAATTGGGAGTTAAAACATCCCTGCAGTATACTTAGGCCAGACTATTCATTTTGCACCTGAACAAACAGCAGCCCCGATCTATCCCCAAAGTAACAGAACAACTTAAAGGGTTCAAATTCCACATCTCGAAACTTCTAATCTAGAACTCGTTCCTCTAGACCACCCTGCTCGTCATTAGGAGTCCTTCGCAATTATTCAGCATGAGATGATGAAGTGTTGAACAGGGATGGTGACCCTGGGAAGAAAAAAGGTAAACTCTGCTGTGATCTTGACTCTAGTTTACAGAAAAATTTCTATTTGTTTATTCAGTCATTCATCCATCCAGCGTTTACTGATGATCATTCCTTGAACCAAGAACTGTGCTAAACACTGGCTAAACAGAGCTAAGGAAGGCACCACTCCTCCCTTCAAGCAGCTCACAGGCTGTGTGTGGGCTAGGCTGATGCTGTAGCCAGAGCTGAAAAAGTTGACACTTCCCAGCAACCACACTGCCATAGGCCTGCTCACACGAACTTGGTTAATACTCACATGCTCACTTCTTCTGAAAGCATCTCCTGTCACTGGATGCCATCCCTGAGAGACTGGGAGGGGGCTGGAGAATCTCCTCCACTCCAAGAGAGCCTGGAGCACTTAAGTAATCCATAGGAAGCAGGAGTAAGAACCCAGCCTCTCACTGCCAAGCCCCTTCCAGCTCAGGGAGGGCAAGTTCTGGTTCATGCATTACCTTGGCCAAGCTGCCACTTCATACCAGCTAAAGTTTGTGTGGGTGCGTAGTGGGCAGAGAGGAGGAGATCCCAGACTGGGACTCTCCGGCCTGTTTAATTTTTAAAATTTATTTATTTATTCATTTATTTTTTGCTGCATTGGGTCTTTGTTGCTGTGCGCGGGCTTTCTCTAGTTGCAGTGAGCGGGGGCTACTCTTTGTTGCGGTGCGTGGGCTTCTCATGGCGGTGGCTTCTCTTGTTGTGGAGCACGGGATGTAGGCTCACGGGCTTCAGTAGTTGTGGCTCACGGGCTTTAAAGCGCAGGCTCAGCAGCTGTGGCACACGGGCTTAGTTGCTCTGTGGCATGTGGGATCTTCCCGGACCAGGGCTCGAACCCGTGTCCCCTGCCTTGGCCGGCGGATTCTTAACCACTGCGCCACCAGGGAAGTCTCCTGGCCTGTTTATTAAGTAGCCTGCTTGGCAGCTGGCAGATGATCTGCATGATAGCAATGGCATCCTTGGGCCACAGCTTCTACAACCAAGTAGAGCACTGTCACCCAGTCTGGCTCCCTGCATCAACAAGAGATTTCCCGGCATGGCTCTTACAGTATCTACCTCCCAGGGGAGGAATGCAAGGCAGGAGCAAACAAGGTGAGGTGACTGTAGCTCTCCACCTGCCACTCTGCCTTATTTTGCCAGAACTCTTGCTGTGCAAGGATCAAGCACAATCTTGGAACTGGCACTGAGAGGGTAACCTGCCATGTGGAAACGATGGGAGTCCCCAGTCAGCCCCTAAAGTCCTTTGGTGGAGAGTTGCAGGAAGCTGGGGCCTTCTGGGCCTTTCAGTTACCTGGAGACAATGGGCTATGACCCTTTTATAAAGGTACTCAGCCCAAAAGTTAGCAGGGAGCAGGTGGGCAGGCTTGTGGGATCCATGGAGAAGGAAGGGAGAACTGGAGGGATGGAAGAGGAAAAACTGAAATTCAACAAGGACCTACTATGGGCCAGGCCCTCAGAACATGTAGCACTATTTATTAATATGTTATCCTCTTTTTTCAGAGAAAGTTGAGTCCAGTCACATGGAAAAATTTGTCCGTGGTCACAAGGATGGCAAGGCAGACTTGAACCCAGTTCCGTTTGACTCTCCCAAATCTGGGATTGGGAAGGTTGTCTGGGTGATTGAAGACAGAGAGCATTGCTATAGAGAAGGGCATGGGAAGAGATTCAGGATTTAGTAAACTCTGGACCCTGGGGCTGAAAACCCAATGGAAATTAGCATTATTTTCTCTAGGGATAGAGGAGCTTGGCATCCTATTTCCTGTTCCAGTAAGTGAATTTTCCAGTGTTTGGGAAATCTCCTTTCACCTGCTCCCTTCACAGGGCTAAGTGTCTTAGGTCAGATGTACAGGACAGGAGACACAGATGGATATAGGGCCATACTTTCCTTTAGACTCCTCCATGTTGAGGGACTGTTCCTAATGTCTCCCATCAAAGTAGAGTTGAGTAGGGATCAGAGGCACACCCAGAGGGTTACCCCAGTTATTTCAGTGGCCCATCCTCCAACAGTTAGAATATTACCCTTTTCCCTCTGACCATGGGAAGCCCAGGAGTACAGAAGATACTAAAACAAAATCCACTCAACGATTTTTTTAATTGAGCACTTACTATACGCCACATACTATTTTAGGTGGGATACATAAGTGAACAAAAAGAATAAGATCTTTGCCCTCATGGAACATACATTACAGCAGGATCAACATAAAATATCTTTTTTTTGGTGAGTCTTGGTTAATAGAAAGGGTCTTAGTGTCAGACAGGCCTGGGTCAAATATCAGCCTAGCCCTAACTTAGCTTGCTGAGTCTTAGCTTTCTTATCTATAAAATGAAACAATGACACATTGTAGGGATGTTGTAAGGATAAAAGATAACGTACATAAAATGCCTGGCATATGGCAGAGTTCAAAAATGGTATTCTTATTTTTCCAGGTCCACCTGAACATGCAGATTCTGGGACAACTCACATGCTCTCTTCTTTAGGGGCTGCATGCAGGGCATCATCTCCATGATGTCCTTAGTGACAGTCCGGTGTGGTAAAGAGCATACTTGGGTTTGCATTTACCTAAGGTCAAGGATTTCCCCTCTAGAAACATCTGCTCCCACCCATAGCCCCTGTTGAAGGGATAGACCTGGGTGGTCATGATTTGATTAGTCCACACTCTCCTCAAGCAGGCCACGGATAATTAGCAGGGGTGGACATTGGACCTGAGCTGGAAATCAGCATCTCTTGACATTTGGATGGAGAAACTGAGTTAATTTACTTTGGAGAGTTAGGCAGGAAGGTCATATTGGAGAAACTGAGTTAATTTACTTTGGAGAGCTAAGCAGGAAGGTCATATCAATTTGGAGATTGAACCTGTTGCTTGGTGAACCACAATGGGTGCTGCGCATGTGGACCAGGAGGCAGAGAAGAGAGTGCTAGCAGCTCCAGAGAAAAGACGCGGTCCACCGGGCGCTGCACTGCCTGATGCTAATCCTGTGATATTTCTCTGTAACCTCCTAAAGCCCCCTTTTACTTGTACTTCTTTGGGTTGGTTCTGTTCTGCAACCAGATGATGTCTAAGACAAATCCAGTACCTGTCTCAGACGGTGGTTACTGTGACATAATTTGAAATCAGCGTAGTCGACATTCAGTAAATGCTGTCGAATCTCTCCCTATTCTTGTCAACCACTCAGTCATTCAGCAATGGAAAGAGGAAATTCAGAAATGGCCTACACTTGGGTTGCACCTCAGCCTGTGTTTTATGAACATCTTTACTAATCTGTAAAATGAAGATAATACTAGTATTACTTTATTGTCTGCTAAGAATATTAAATGATGGGACTTCCCTGGTGGCACAGTGGTTAAGAATCCACCTGCCAATGCAGGGGACACGGGTTCGAGCCCTGGTCCAGGAAGCTCCCACATGCCGTGGAGCAACTAAGCGCCTGAGCCACAACTACTGAGCCCACGTGCCACAACTACTGAAGCCCACATGCTTAGAGCCCATGCTCTGCAACAAAGAGTAGCCACCACAATGAGAAGCCCGCGTGCTGCAACTAGAGAAAGCCCGTGCACAGCAACGAAGACCCAACGCAGCCAAAATAAATAAATTAATTAATTAATTTAAAAAAAGAATATTAAATGAGGTAATCCAAATTTAATACCTAGCACATAATTAATGGATGTTAGCTCAGACTATTACTTCTACTGTGGTTATTATTTAAGATGCAACAAGTGTTGTTTTAGATCTTGATCTAGGCAAGGAGAGAAGACACGGTAAGAGCAGAATCTGGAGTGGACAGTGAGAGATCAGAGAAGGATGTGCTGGCAAGTGGCGTCAAACGACTGGGCAGTAGAGGGGACCGAAATGCGAACTGGAAAATGAGAAGGGGGGCACTGGAATAATAAGCCTTACATACATCCAGCACTTCAGCATTTACCCAATGCTGTCATCTACCGTATCTCATTTGTCCATCACAACGCTCTATAGGGTAGATAAGGAAAGGTGATATTATATACACGTTATAGATGGGAAAACTGAGGTTCAATAAAGATGTGTATAACATGTATCAACTGAATCTAAATCCACTCTTTTATCCTTCAATATCACACTGCCAAGTAGGGTGGAAGGGCTGAAATGAGAAGTAAGGATTGGAGGAGAAACTGGAGGGTTTCTCTTGAAGTTTATTTTTTCATTCCGAGGTTCCATTCAGATGGAACCCTGCATATCCCAGCAACAGAATGTCTCTGCCCCATCAGATTCTGAGAACATAAGCAGGGGGTTACAAAGTCAGATGACACTGGGATGCCAGCCCAAGGACTGGGTATACCAGGCTGGACCAACACCCAGCTCCAGCACCAGGCCCTGGCCCAGAAGGCAAAGGACAAGGGCAAGTCCTTCATCATCAGGCCACAGTCTCATTGGTAACACAGGGCTGCCTCTCCCAGCTCAATCCTTCATGGAATCTAGGCCTTATCTTCCTGAGTTCGGGGGTTAAAGGTATTCTCCAAGAACACAAATGCAAGTTTTCTGGAACACTGCTACAATCAGAGCTTGCTGTGGGCGCCCAGGCTCAGGATACTTGCCCTTGAGCTGAAAGTAGGTGATTTTTAGTCCTTCCCTGACTTCTGGACGCCACTTCTCTCCAAATACTAGCATAGCACCTGGCACACAGTTTGTGCTTACTTTGTGTTTGTTGAATGAACAAATAAATAAACAAGCAAATGAATGACAGATTGGCTCTGGCAATAAAATCGATCTGTGCTGTCCCATTACAGTGGCTCAACCCTGCTGATTCTTAGCCCCAAAATCAGAGCTCCCAGCCAACCTGGGTTAGTCAGCTGCCAAGGAAGAAGTGAAGGTCAGAGCGCTTCCCCTCCACACTCCTTCCGAGAGGCCACATCCTGAGAAAAGGGCTGGGCTGGGGACACCCAGGCAGAAGGAGGTCCTTTTCCAGGACTTGTGCTTCCCCTCTCCATTATCCTGCCTCTCCCAGCTCAAGGCCCAGCTGCCTGGGAGGGGCTGTGGAAGAAAACCAGGTCCATCAGGAGCTACACAGTGATAAGGGTGGTGCCAAAAGTGCTTCTCCTTTGCATATTCTCTAGTCCTAATGACCTTAATTGTTAATAATAGCAGCAGCAATAGCAATCACAGCACAGCACTTTTATGGTTTCTAGCATCTTTCTTCCAAAAAGCTTCTAGCACATGACTTCATCGTGTCACACGTCATCCTAAGAGGGGCTGGAATAATTCTCCCAGTTACACGGGTAGAGAAATTGGGTTCCAACACGGTTTGGTATTGATCTGGCTCACGCAGTGATGCACTGAGGGGCTCAGGGGCCCAGTCACAGACTTGGAGTGGGGAGAACTGGGCTTGGCCTCCAACTAGTCTGGTGTCCTTGGGCAAGTCTCTAGTTTTCAGTTTTCTCACTTGGGATAAAGGGAAATTGGACCATCTCTCCAACTCTATCCATCTCAAATGCCTGGCTCAATAAAATGAGCTATCCCCCCACCCAAAGCCTGGTGACTGACCTCCCCTGTACCAAGGTCAGAAAGACCCTGGAAGTTTGGATGCCAGCTCTGCCTATCCTAGCATCCTAATCGATGTCCTATGAGTGCTCCCCACAAAGAAGGTTGTAGTACAGACAGTGGGGAGAAAACATCAAAAAATCATCCTAATGGTCCACGAGCACCAGGAGAGCAGACAGGCAGCAGGCTGCTGCTGAGGCCAGATGCCATCCTGCTTGAGACCCAGGTGCTGGCTCAGACAGAGGGCTGGAGGCATTTCAGCAGGAGGGAGCAGACAGCCTCCCTCACCTGCCAGAGCGTCTGACTCTCCACGATGCTGAGTGTCCTCAGCCAGATGCAGCAGCACCACCCTTCCTCCCAATCTACGCCCACCCCCATCGTCTCCTTCATCAAAGCTATTTTCTCTCCTCATTCAAATCCTGTTTGGCAATCACCTCCCCCAAGAATAATTTTCAGGTGAGCCCTGCCAAATTCTGGTCCCCACATTCCCACTAATACCCCTTCAGCTCCTGTATCACTGTGCCAGATGAGGCTTCAAGTGTGTGTCCCCGCTGTTGTCTGCCACTAGAGGGGGGAAATATTAGATGGATATTTCCTATTTCTTCCTTTCTTAGTTTCCTCCATTCTCAATTCCCAAGATATGAAGCAGGGCATTCAGGGCACAGGAATAGTGGACTATAGATGGACAGCACTCTCCTCTCTACCCATGGGCAGCTGCCCTGGCCAGTTACCAGAAATGCTAATGATGAAATCTCAACCAGAGTCTGGACAAGGGCTCGGCCAATGTGTCTACCTCCAGGGCCGAAAGTCTGGATTGAGAGGTAGGATAGGCCGGCCTAGCAACTGGTGGCTTTACCCAAATTTCTCCAAACCCGATCCATTGTTCAGATGAAAATCTCATCTCTCCATCCCACGGCACTGACTGTAGTTCCTGATTTCCAATATCTAATAATATTAATATTATGTTGAATCATATTAAATTGCCTTTTATAGGTTAAAAGCGGTTGCAAACTGGCAATTTCATATGGTTGAACCTAATAACTCTTTGGGGGGATCACGTTCCTTAGGAGATAGTAAACTACCTGAAGGCTTGGATTTCTGTATCTCTAGCTAATCTTTCTTTCTCTAGCTTAGGACGTAGCAGAATCGTGGCCTTAGAAGGTGTTGAGTAGGTACTCAATTGAACTTACAGACAGGTGGAGATGAGGACTCTAAGAACCTGTTCTAGTCCCAAAACTTGAGGGTGTGGCTGTCCACAAGGCAGATCTTTTTAGGTCTCCTTATGTCTGGTCATCCTGGGAAGAAGGACGGAACTTAGCTACAGGCTGTTACATTGTGCTAGACTATGATAAAGAGCTTGGTTTGGGTGTTGAGAGTTTTGCCTCTTTGTAGAAAAAGAGAATCTTGAATCAGAAATGCCTGTTTGGGACTTCCCTGGTGGTGCGGTGGTTAAGAATCCACCTGCCAATGCAGGAGACACGGGTTTGAGCCCTGGTCCGGGAAGATCCCACATGCCTCGGAGCAACTAAGCCTGTGTGCCACAACTACTGAGCCTGCGCTCTAGAGCCCTCGAGCCACAACTACTGAAGCCCACGTGCCTAGAGCCCGTGCTCCACAACAAGAGAAGCCACGGTGATGAGAAGCCCGCGCACCACAACGAAGAGTAGCCCCCGCGCACCACAACGAAGAGTAGCCCCCGCTCACCACAACAAGAGAAAGCACGCACGCAGCAACAAAG
Organism: Eubalaena glacialis; assembly: GCF_028564815.1. Taxonomy (NCBI): domain Eukaryota; kingdom Metazoa; phylum Chordata; class Mammalia; order Artiodactyla; family Balaenidae; genus Eubalaena; species Eubalaena glacialis. The sequence continues at coordinate 35,384,018 of NC_083718.1, forward strand.
ACCTAACACAGCCAAAAACATAAAAAATAAGAAATAAATTAATTAAAAAAAAAAAAAATGAAATGCCTGTTTGTCCAAGCTTGGTTTCAATTTATAGTGGGGGAGACGAAGGCCCAGAGACATCACCTGCCTCTGTCAAGGTCACACAGTAGTCAAAAGCCCAGATCACCAGTTTTCTTTTTATTTTAAATAAATAAATTTATTTTATTTATTCATTGGCTGCGTTGGGTTTTCATTGCTGCGTGCGGGCTTTCTCTAGCAGCGGGGGCTACACTTCGTTGCGGCGCGCGGGCTTCTCATTGCGGTGGCTTCTCTTATTGTGGAGCACAGGCTCTAGGTGCGTGGGCTTCAGTAGTTGTGGCACGCGGGCTCAGTAGTTGTAGCTCGCGGGCTCTAGAGCGCAGGCTCAGTACTTGTGGCGCACGGGCTTAGTTGCTCCGTGTCATGTGGGATCTTCCCGGACCAGGGCTCGAACCTGTGTTCCCTGCATTGGCAGGCGGATTCTTAACCACCGCGCCACCAGGGAAGTCCCACGATCACCAGTTTTCTGACTCCCAGTCCCATGTTCTTCTGGCAGGCCTGGCAGCGCATGAGAACAAACTCCTCCCTGTCTGCCCCCTTTCAACTTCCTGGCTTCTGCTCTTTCAGCCTCCCTAAGCAAGACAGAAGGTGAATTGACTAAAGGATCAAGAGCCCTCTCCTACATGAAAAAAACCCTGAGTCACACAGGGCCTTAGTCCCAGGGTTTTCAGGGAGAAAAGAGAGGGGGAGTGAGAGATACGCCTCCTGGAAACCTGATATCTCTCCAGAGCTAGGACCAGGCTGAAAAGGCAGTGGTGAACAGCACAGTAATTTGCGTCAGTGACAGTGCAGCCGCTATGCAGGCTCCAGCAAGGGAGGATCTAGAAGCCCTTGCTTAGCCCACACATGAAGGCTCAGGGCAGGCACAGCTGGCTTCTCTCAGAAGCACCTCATTATAGAATTCAGAAGGGATGTGAAAGGTTGGTCAGAAACAACTTCTGGACTGTTGGTGGATTCCTCCTCTTACAATTGGGGACTCTCCTCAAAAGGCAGGTGGGTGATTCTGGAAGCCCTCAGTCCGCAGACTTCCTCAGCTGGCCCATGGCATTGTGGGGAAGTGCCTGCTTCCACCCGTTGCTCCTGGCCCGCCCAGCTGCCCAGCCCATTGTGCCCCAGCTGCTCCCACCCAGAAAGAAAAGCCTGATGTTGACAGCAGTGAGAGTGAAAACAAAGACTCCCCGGGGAGGGTGGCAAGTGGGGGCTAGAGAGCTGAGAAAAGATGCCCCGTTTGGTCCGTTGGTCCAGAGTCAGGGCGATGAGTGAGGGCAGTCTAGGAATCTCGGAGTCCTTCCTAGCATGTACTTCTCTCCATACCTTGGTATTAGGAAACATTTCAAATTTGAAACGTTGAAAAAAATAGTACAATAAACAACTCCAGACCCTTCACTTAGATTCACCAGTTGTTAGCATCTTGTATGCCCTGTCTTGAGGTATATATATACATTTTTTGCTGAACCATTTGAAAACCACTTGCAGACACTGTGCCCTTGAATGCTTTTTCATAAAGATATTCTCCTATAAAACCATTGTCATGACCACTAGCACACCTTTAAAGATTAACAAAAATTACATGTCATCTAATATCTATATTAAAAATTCCCCAATTGTCCCAGAATGTCTTTTATGGTCTTTTTTATTTTGACCCAAGATCCAATTAAGGTTTCTGCATTGCATTTGGCTATAATATCTCTTTAGTTTCTTTAAATCTAGACTGGTTTCCGCCTCCCCACCCTTCTCCCCAAACACATAATTTTAATGATTTTTTTTAAAGAATTCACTTTTTTGAAGTCTCAGTTGTCATGTAGGATGGCTCTCATTCTACCCCAGCAGATGCTTTTTTTGCTTTTTTTTTGTTTTTTGGTTGATAACATCCAGAGATGCCTGTTTTATTTCTTACTAGGTGATTGCGTTTCAGGCTGATGACATCAAATAAGTCTAATTACCAACTAATTTTGTACCTCTGAACACCTATGAGATTAGCTAAATCACTACCCAAAAAAAAAAAAAAAGTGACCATACTAAGTGCTTGTAAGGATGTAGAGCAAATGGAATTCTCATACAGTGTTGGTTCAAAATGGTACAGCCACTTTGGAAAAGTTTGGCAGTTTCTTATAAATTATAACCCTAAAGAAGTGAATGATGTTCCCACAAAAACCTGAATCCAAAGTTTATAGCGAATTTATTCACAATCTCCAAAAATTTGGACACAACCCAAATGTCCTTCAACTAGTGAATGGATAAACAAACTGAAACAATGGACGACTACTCAGTAATAAAAAGGAACATACTCCTGAGACACACAAGAACATGGGAAGATCTGAACTGTGTCATGCTGAGTGCAAGTCAGACACAATAAGACCACATCCTGTGCAATTCCATCGATAGGACGTTCGGGAAAGGCAAACACCGTGGTTCAGTATCTCATGGTGGTGGTGATTATATGATGATCACTTTTGTCCAAACTCATAGAACTGGACACCAAAACGTGTGACTTTTACCACACAGGAATGGTTAAAAAGTGAATAAATTTGTTAGAAGGGTATTTAAAGAAAAATATTGTAAGGCTATTACAAATATGTTTTAAAGAATGTGCACACATCTTTTTGTATTTGTGAATGTGCATTTTCTGGATAAATTTCTAGAAATAGGATTGCTGGGTAAATGCATATGTTGTTTTGTTAGATGTTGCTAACTTGCTCTCCATAGGGGCCGTACTAATTTGTACTCCTGACATTGATTTTGCAACCTAGGTGGAAGATCATAGCAAGATGCTAGGAAGTGTTCTGAGCTGAGAGTTACCCTGAACTTACCTGAGAGTCCTTAACCTCCCCACCAATAAACACACTACCCCAAGCTCCCTCTGCCCTAGCGATCCGGCAAGAAGGTAAAAGCAAAGGAATCTCACTGATTTCATTGCAGTCTATCTCCCTAAGTTATCCCAAAGATTTCTCTACTTAACTTGGGAAAACAGAGCAGAGAGAAATGATGAGGCTGAAGGCTGTAGCCAGAGAAGAACTAGAGTGAGGAGAGTCCAAATAGAGGGAGGGACCCTCGCCCCTTGACACCTATGTTCTCACCTCCCTTTTCTCTCCTTTGGCCTCTCTGCTACCCCCTCTCCCAACACAAATTGCCTCCAAAAGCTCCTCCCCTGACTGGGAGTCCTTGGCTCTGGTTCTAACTAGGTCCTGCCTGGTTTCCCTCCTCAGCCCGCCTTTATGTGGGCTGAACACAGAGGACTGGCTTAAGGTGGAGGCAGAAGTCCCCGTCATTTCTGTTTTAACACGTGCAGAGGAAATAAGTCAGTGGAACAAGAATGGCTCATACAAGGGAAAGAGGAAAGAGGAGACAAAGAGAGATGCTGGGAGAGGAAGCAGAGTACAAAACATTCCACACAAGCCTTTTGGACTCCAGCCCCAGGGCCAGCTTTATTCCTCTGACCCATTCTACAGAAGGGGGAAATGAGTGGGGAAAGGATGTCATCCCAGTTGACTCTGCCCAGGTGTTCTCCTTCCTTGTGACCCAGAGACCTTGCCTTTCTCACCCCTCCCTCCTTCTCACCTCTACCCACCAAATACCAATAAGAGATGACAGAAGTCAATGCATGCATGTCTGAGGAGCAAGGAACTGGCTGGGAAGAGAGCCCTGTCTCAGGGTAGGCTGGGGGGAAGAGGTCAGAGGGCAGGAAGAATTACTCCGGGAAGGCAGCGAGGCCTAGGGTAGGGCACTCCTCTTCAAAGTCAAACCAAATACCTGGGTCAACCTAAGCCAAACATGATTCTTAAGGTCCTGGGACCAAGAATGAACAACCTCCTTTCCTCCCTCCAAGGCTTTGGTGGATCTGGAATGCCCTAGATGGGCAGGCCTTATCCCTCTCTCTGGGTGCTGGGTCCAAGGCCAGGAGAATAGAAAAAGAGAGAAAAGGGCCCATGGGGGTTGCTGAGAGAAGCTAAATTCTTGAATAAGAGGCAGTTTCCTGTGTAATATTTGAATTGCTGGGTCAGTGCTGGGCTGAGTGGCCCAGGACCCCTCTTCTTTTCAAGAGGCTGCAGTCAGAGTGGGAAAGAGTAAGGCTCCCCCTTACCCTTGCTCAGGGACCTCTGCCCCTCCCCCACACCACCTGACTTCTGGCGCTCACACCTCAGGCAAACTGCGCCAGTTCTGCCCCTAACTGCGCTCTCCCATTTTGACTTTCTTCTGACACCAAAAGCCGTAGAAATCCCACAAATCTGACTCAGCACTCCCTCCCACCATTACTGCGGAAGCAGGCTTTCCACCGTGCAGGGGGTAAAACGAAGACGACAGGGCAAGCTAGGAGTCAGCCCGGATGAGGTTGATCCCCAGATCTGCTGATTCCCAGACTCCCCCAAAATGCCACCTCCTTCTTCCAACATTGACCAAGCGCCTAGGTGCTAGGAATCCCAGAGGTAAAAACGAGCTGTGTTCCTTCGAGTTGACCTTGAATCTAGCCAGGGACACGGAGATGGTAACTGGGAGTGGAAGGAACCCAGGCTCAGCGCGGCCCCAGAGGCAGGAAACCTCCGCTCCAGCTCCGAGCGCCCGGTGCAAGGAGTACTCAGATTCCCGCAGAGCCCGAGGGTGGAGCGGCGCTGCAGAAGTGGCTGCGACCGGGCGTGGCCGCAGAGCCGCCGAGGGGAGGGGGCCGAGGGTGTGAGGCAGCACCGACCCCGCCCCGCGGCCCCGGCGGGAAGGGAGGGGGCTGTGGGGAGTTCCCCCCCGCCGCCCCACCCACCCACGACTCAAGGCCACGGGACAGGCGCCTCGGTGCGCGCCCTGCTTCTCAAGGAGAAGTCCTCCCGAGCCTACCAGAATCTACCCCTAGTCAGAGCACTGAAAACGGGAAGGTCGGCTGCAGGAACGGTGGGATTATGGGCCCCCAGAATGGGAGGGCGCAAGCAGCGGGGTGGCGGGCGGTGTGATTTCGGGGTTGTACCTCTGCAAGATGGTGGCAGGGACGATGGGGCTCCCGGGCAGAAGCAAAGAAATGGGTTCTCCTCCCTGGCTTTCTACAGAACCAAGGCATGGATCCTGCCATGGGTCCCCTGCCCACTGGGTAAGGGCCTCATTCCCTTCTCCAGCAGAATCTAGGGAGAGAGGAGCTGTCTGTCCTTGGGTGCAGGCGGACCAGTCATCCAAAACCTCAGGATGAAAACTGGTTCCTGTTGCTTCCCGGCCCGCATTCTGCTATCCTCCAATTCTTTTGCTTCCTTCTTTCCAGTTTCTAATCTCTTGCCTTTACCACTCTTCCAGCCAAACTAGCTGGGGCAGGGGGCAGGTGCTTCTTTTCCACGCACACTCCCGCCTCCCCAGCTTTGGTACAGGACCCACCTCATAGAGCACCCTTTACCAGCTCCCAGAGTCAGCTTCCCAGGCCACCACCCCTAGCCAACCAGCGAGGGAACCCAGCTCCACAACCCTTCCTGGCCTCCTCCTTCTCTTAAACCTTCCCCCACCCAGCTCCTCCTAACCCCTTAGGTCCCTCTCCGTGGCCTGTCGCAGCCTAGGGTGACCCAGGTCTCTTCCCTTCCTTCCTCGTAAAGAGGGCCTGGAGCTGAGGGAGAAGAAGTGGGGGGGGGGGCTCCAAATAGGAAGGACCAGAAGGGGCAGCTCTGGGGAGAGGCTCAAGGAGGGAGAAGAGGATCTTGAGACTGCCTGCCAGACACCCCACCCAGAGGAGGAGGTAGCCTGGTAGAGTGGGATTTTACTTCCCCTCCCCCAGCGTTGCCAGTTGAGTGCCCGCCTATTTCTTCAGCTGAGCTTCCCCCCTACCAGGCTGGCTGGCACCGACTGCAAGTTATTGTAAGTCCGGCAGGAATGCCCACGAGGGTACTGTCTCTGGCCAGCACAGTGCCCACTCTCTCCCAGGATGTGGTTAGCCACTCTCACATCCCCCACACCCAGCAAGAGAAGAGTGGTGGATCCTTCAGTGAGATGGAAGAGTGTGCGAGGCTGGACTCGTCTGGAAAGGATGCCAGCCTGCCTCTTCCACACCAAGAGCAAGCCAAGTGTTTCAGTGAGTATGTTTGTGGATGAAAGCAGGAGGGACAATCCCAGCCTTAATTTATAGCTCTTCAGCAAGACAGCGCAGTGGCCCAGGATGCTCAGGGACCCTCCCAAGGATGCCTGTGACCAACCCCCAACCACTCACCAGCCCCACAGTCACCAGCCTTGAAATTGCAAACTTTCCAACTTCACCTCTTCTCCCCTTTGGGAACAGCTATATATGGGGCGGTGCCCTCAGAGACACTCATACAGTTGGTTCTTGACTCTCCGCACACACTCAAACAACAACCAAACAACAACCAAACAACAACGGTACGAGGGAACTCCCAGCTTTTTCCACGACTAATTATAGACGTGAAAGTCTGAGGATGTTTTGTAAGCGGTAGAGAGAAATTGCGAGGTTCCTCTACAAAGCCAAGGAAATTTAATTTGTACATTCCCCTTCCCTACCCCCAACTTCTCCTAGCTCCTACCTCCAGCCATCCCCCCAGTGAGCCCCTCTCTCAGTCCCCACTGGTGTCCCTCCTTCCTGTTGAAGATTTCATACTCATTTTTTTTTTTCCGTTTATCTTTGGTGCTTTCAAGAAAGGGAACAGACCCGGAAAATATTTTTGCAACAGTTTTCCATTCTGCGTCTCATTCCCAAGCCAAGGGGGAGGGGGAGGGCAGGAACGAATGGGGGAAAACAAATGCTTTTTCCAAAAGCTCAATTTGGGTATGAAGAATACAGTCCCTCCACTTCCCTACCCCCACAGCCCAGGAATGACAAAAACCAGGGGGGAAAAAAGGAGAAATCACTTGTTTGATTATATGGTTTCTAAGAGCTGAATCTAGGAAGGAAATACAGTATTTGACAAATCTGTGCACACACACACACACACACATATACACACCCTAAACCCAGTCGCAAGAAATATGCTAGTCAGAGGAAATTCAGGGAGTTTTAGAAGCCATTCAGGGAGTTTTAGAGCCATTGAGAGGAAAGAAAGAAACTAAGTTTACAAATCAAGATTCAATTCATTTTCTGCAAGCCTACCTCTCTTTCTAGCAAAGATCCAGGCTTCTCCACGCGGGAATCTCCCTCTGGCTTTCCATGCACAGGGGTAGGGTGGGGGTGACCACCCACCGGTCCAATGTGGCAACCACGCCGGAGATGCTGGCTGGTCTCTTCGGCCTTTCCAGCCACGACCAGGGAGTGGGCTGGGTCTCCTCCCCCGGCCCTCCCAAAGGGAAGGACCTCTTAGGTTTCTGGAAGGAAAGGGTGCAGGGGAGCTGGGCGGGTGTCTCTGGTCTTACTCTCCTCGGAGGGATGGTTCCCCAGGAAGTTCGTGCCCCCTTTCAACCCCCAGCTTTAGACGGTTTCAACAGCAGAGCTTTCTTGAGAAAATGCTTGTCATGGCAACAGCTCCAGCCAACTCGGGCAGACTCTGGCTCACCAGCCCGGCCGGAGCGGGAGGAGAAAGGGGCGGAGCGAGAAACGGAACGGGGGTGGGACTTGGCGAGAAGCCAGACCATTACTCCACTGTTAAGGTGGCTCGATTGTGAGCTGCGGCTGCTTCCTGGTTTGTTTTAAGGCGGAATGGGGAAAGAAGGGGAGGAATACTCTTTCCTGTGGAGTTTCCTCCCCGCCCTTTCTCTCCCTTGTTGAAAGCAAAGTAGGGTGTGGGTGGAGCGGGAGTGGATGTGGGTGGCGGTATTCAACTGTTGCTGGGTGGAGGGAAAAAAGGAAGCTTCTGCAGGCGGTTGGCTTCCTGCAGCTCCTCTCAACCTCTTACTCACTTAGACCCAGGACCCAGAAACCCAAGGTGTCTGCGAAAACTTGGACCGTCCCCTGCCACCCTCCTGCCCCTGTCTGAGTAGGGGGCCCACTGGAGAAGGCGAAGGCATTGCTTTGGATGCACACACCTGTACACTGCTTTGCTTATACACACACATTAGTACACAGTCCTCACCCAGATTTCATACACACACTCCCAGGTCACATTTTGCTCCCTCTTGCCTCTGTACCCACATCCACAGTGCATGATAATAGCTGCCTACTTTTTTTTTTTTAACTTAATATTTATTTATTTGGCTGCTTCAGGTCTTAGTTGCGGCACGTGGGATCTTCGTTGGGGCAGGTGGGCTTCTCTAGTTGTGGCGCGCAGGCCCCAGAGTGCGTGGGCTCAGGAGTTGTGGTGCACGGGCTTAGTTGCTCTGCGGCATGTGGAATCTTAGCTCCCCACAGTTCCCCCGACCAGGGATCAAACCCGCATACCCTGCACTGGAAGGCGGATTCTTAACCACTGGACCACCAGGGAAGTCCCAATAGCTGCCTACTTTTGAGTTCAACTATGTGTGGGCTATGGCGCCAAAAGCTTTGTATATATGGTTTCTAATGATCATGGCAATCTTGAAAGGTCTTATTATCTTCATTTCAGAGTTGAGGAGATTGAGGATCAGTGACTCGCCCAAGATTACACACCTGGTAAATAACAGACCAAGGATGCAAGGCCAAGTCAGACTGAGTCCAAAGCCTGTGTACTCTCCTGCACTTGTATCATGTTCTGGCACACATTTCCATTTTAGTTTGCACACACTCAGACATCCATGCACACTTATACATAGACTAGAAACTGTTAATCACACCCAGCAGCCTCACACCCACCAGCATTGTGCAACAGTGCCACTCCTAAATTTTGCCTGAAAAATTCCGGCTTTCAGGTGCAAACATGCACCATCAACTGGTTCTCGCTGCATGTCTTCATTGACTGATATATCCCCACACCTACCTCAGCAGGCGCATACACACACACACACCCCCCCACACACACACCTTCATATGCTAATGGAAGGCAGGTTAGCACACACCTCAGAGGTTAGAGTTGTAAACTATGCTGAGAGAAGGTGACTGGCCACAACTTCAGGGTTTGGGAAGAGACCTCTTTGATCCTCCCATCCTAACTCAACACCTCACACCACACCTGTCCTCCTTTGCCATCCGACCTCCCTACCCTGGGATGAAGAACCATGTGCACATGGAGAAACAGAGTTGTGAATTAGACACAACTGGTTTCCCTCTGCCTATTAACACCCTTCCCCGTGTCCTAACATTGGGGTCCTTTCTTTCCTCTCTTTATTTTTCTATTCTAATATTTCTCAATCACTCATCTATGTCCTATTTCTGAGCCAGGGAAAGTTAAAGAGACAAAAGTAAAGAAACTTTTTAGAGTGGTTGGGCTGGGCTCGGAACTCAGAGTTTCCTAATGTGGTGCTAGAGATTGCCTACTGCCATCTATTTTGGGAGCTGAATCCAAAATAAGCCCCTGCCTATCCTTGTGCCTCTCCTTTCCAGCCCAGCCCAGCAGATGGAAGGTTCCAGGGGTGTGGAGGGGAGTTTAGGGTCACCCTCTTTGAAAGCCATCATGGATTGTTTTCCAAGCAGTCCTTTTTTCCTAGGGATTGAAAGTCTCCTCCTCTTTGGCATTTAGAGGACACCAAAGGTGAGGTGTGCTCTCATTCACTCCCCACCTCTCTCCCAACTCCTCTGGTCCATCCCACTCCACTCCCCAGGGCATTTCAGTGGAAGAACTGATGGCAGGGATAGAGATGGTACCTTGTTAGAGTTTGGAAGCATGTCAGTTTCAGGAGCCCAGATCAATTGTTGGGGAAGACAGGGGAATGAAAGGAAAGGAATCAGCAGAACAGAGCTTCGGATTTAATGGCGTGTCAGGCTCCCTGCCGGATTGCAACAACTTGACATTTTAGTCCCCAGTGAGTGTCAGTTGCATCTTTATCATGAGAAAGGCAGTCTCTGAAATGGTGCTTTAAATGTATTAAAGTGTATTTTAAGCTTGTCTGCAGTGGCTGTGCGTGGAGGCCTTGCCTAACTGTTCTGTAAACTTGTCTTGGAGGAGTAACAATTTAGGCCAGATGTGTGGCCCCATTAAAGGAAGAGTCTGCTTTGGCCGCCTGGCATGTGGGGGCCGGGAAATGATGCCTGGTTAGTATTTGAAAGGCTAGATCCTCTCCTCAAACTCCTTGGGTTCCAGGGAGGCAGGCTGTGCAGGGCAGGTGCTGCCAAAAGGGGCTCTGAAGTCTGTCCTACCTCTGGCTGGCTGGGGTCCCTGGGCCAGTGTCAGGTAGATCTGCCCAGTGTCTCCTTCACTGGTGGGGGGTTGTGGGATGAGGGAAGAACCCCCCCACCCCATCCCAACTCCAGCCCCCTTGTAGACAGGAGGGAGAATGTGGGAGTGGGGTGGCTGCCACCTACCTGATCTCTATAACTGAGCCAGCCCCTGAAGCCTGTGTTTTCTGGAAACCCAGAAGCCTTGGTGCCTTGTTTCTTTTAGCAGTGGGCTTGAAATCTAGAATGGATAAAGATAAATAAAGATAAATCTACACATAAAAGTAACCGCCAAGTGTGGGAGAGTAGATTTGTGCCCCTTCCCCCACCATGGCAAGAGGGGGGTTACTGTCTCTAGCATCGAAAGTTCCTGGTTGGGCTTCTGTGTATGGCTGGCTGACTAGCCTCTGACTAGACCCTTTTCCTTCTTATCCCTGCCATGCCCTTGACTTTGCATGTTCTCTACTTCTTGAGCTCTAGCCCCGCTCTCCTCATCCAGTTGTCATGGCCTCCCCAGAGCAGGTCAGTCTAGTGGGCTTCCGTCACTGTGGACCCTGTCCTTGAGCTGACTCTTACTTGAAGAAAATGCAGTCAGCCTTGTCTCTCCCTTAGCTGTTTAACAGAGTGTGTTCCTCTGGCCTCTTGAGAGTCCCACTTTGAGTTCCCCAAATCACCTGTGTCATTTCTCGCCAGCTTTCTTGGATGCAGACTATACCTCTCCTTACTGTGAATATCTACTGTTTTATCTGTCTAGAACAGCAAATATGCTCCCCACGCCCAGACCCAGGTCTTCTTTAAGGTGGCCTTTCTCCTCATTGTTAATATGGGAACTGTCATTTTATTAGAGGCCCCATCTCTACCTGACCCAAACTGAGCCAATTATATTCTTTCCTGAGATTTTTGAGTTTAAGGCCAAAAAGAAAATGAGGCTTGATTCTCTCCAGCAGTGGACACTCTGAAGAGTGAAGCTCTCGAAGTATGAGGGACTATATTCCCTGACACATGAAAGAAGCCTGCCATAGGAAAGAATAAAGCTTACCTGCAGAGAGAGACAGAGAAGAAAGCTAAAGAGGAAGTTCTGGAAGCATTTGAATCAACTCTACCTCATATCCTACTGTACGCTTGCTGTTCCTACCAATGAGTTAGTTACATGACTCATTGTGAATGTATAATCTAGACGAAACTGGGTTTTTTGGTCACTTGTAGTAAGTATTATAGAAATGTAATATAGAAACCTTTTAAGCTGGTACCTACTACTTAGATACACTCATTTCAGTGAATTTTATTCATTCATTTTATTCATTACTGAATATCTACTATTCAATTCAGTACACATATATTGAATGTCTACTGTTTCAACATCTATTGGGCCCAGATGAGGCATACAGAGATAATAAAGCTTATAGTTTAGTGGAGGAAAAAGAGATATTCATAGCATAAATAACCACAATAGAAGGTGTTTAGTTATTTTAAACATATTTATTGAGTGCTTACTATGTGCTAGACAGTATATGTTGAAATATGAAGTATGAAAATACTTCTCTGGAAATTCCAGGGAGTGATTACTTCTGACAAAAACATTAGAAGGCTCTAGAAAAGAGATGGTATTTGGAGGTACCTGGAAAATCATGAAGAGTAAGCTTTAGCCTGTTTTTTGGCGTGCGGGGGGTTGGGTTGGGGTGGAGCTGTGAGCGAAGGTCCAGAGGCAGAAAGTGTAGAGAGTGGAGGCTGGGAGATGGGCTGGGAATGGACTGTCCAGAGCCCTGAGTGGCTACTTCAGGTCTATGTTTAGCAAGCTGGCTGTGGCAGCATCGTGTCTGGTAGCTTGGAAACCTAGGTGGCAGGCAGGGATAATCCCCGCCCAGTGCAATGCTGGGCAATTTTGTATAATGTAGTTATATTTAACATAGTCCATATTTTCTAGAAGTTTCTGATCAGTTGTGGAGACACATAAAACAGATCACAAAACAAAGTGTGTGATTAAGTCAAACTTGGATCCAGGTGAAAAATCCAGTGAAGGTCTAGTGAAGGGAAAGCTAAAGATGGGCTGGAGCCTTTGGGGAAGGCTTTTTAGAGTTGGTGGGACTCCAGCTGGACTTTGAAATTCTTCCTAGTGTCTCTCCTCCCACTACCCTGCAGAACAATTCTGGTGATGGCTGAAGGCAGGATAGACAGAGGCATTTATCCAAGCAACATCTGCCTCCATGCCCTTTGTTTGTCCTTATACATAACCCAGGACAAGACTACTGATGGGGAGGAAACTGGAAGACAGAACTTAGGAAATTAATTTGGCCACAGGCTGGTCTCAACGGTTGGGGGACAAGAGTACCTGCTAGCAACTGGGGGTCAGAGTGCTAGGCAGAGAGATCAAGACAGAAGTCCACAGAATTAGCCTGGGCCAAGATGACAGGAGATAAAAGAAGGCTGCAACTAGATAAGAACACAGATAGCCAAGACAAGCTCATCTGCACTCAGACAACTAACTCTCAAGTCTGTGGTGAGGTTTGTTCCAGGAACCAGATAGGGAGGACTCTCTCCTGGAAGGCAATAGTGATTTCAACTGGGAGGGTCCAAGGACGATAAAAGGATGGATAGCTCTGGCTGTTAGTATGAAAGAGAAGCAAATCACAGCAGCTGTCTCAGCAGCAGTAGCAGCAGCAAGCCAGGGCTATTTTTCCACTGCAGGAACCTTGCTGGGCCCTCCACAGGAGGCCTGGCTTCCAGCTCACCCCCTTGCTGAGTGTGGGTGGTCGTCTACCCTAGACAAGCAACAATTTCATTTTTTTCCACTTTCTGGGATTCCTTTGGAGAGGACTGGATGGGACAGTCTTTACTGAGATCGTTAGAAATCATGTCTGAGCTGCAAGGGTATGATGCAGAATTAAATCAAAGGATGCTTTCTCTGCTGGCTGGGAAGGGCTGGTCTCAGGATCATCTCACCACAGAGGCCTTTGGGGCTCAACTTTTATTTGTTGGGTTTTTGGTGTTTTGTTTTATGGCTGGTTTCATGCTCTGATTCTGGCAATAATGAGGCTTTGTGGAGGTGCCGAGAGTTCCGTCTCGCCCTGTGATCTCAGGCAGAAGAGGGTTTAGAGTGGGGAGGCAGTTGAGATGGGCAGTGGGAGCATATTTGAATAGGAAAAACCTGTGTGTTGGGCCATAGGCTCCTGGAGGGAAGGGATTGTCTCTTCCTTATCTTTGCATCCTTGGTGACTTAGCACATCTGGGACATCTGGGGCATCCTGTTAAATGAAGGAGTGCAGAATCTGAGGTGGGAAAGCGTGGACCAGCAGAGGTGAGGGCCAGAAGCGCTTTTTGGACCCAGGGCCTTTGATGATATGTAGAATCAGTTTGATTTACTTGGGAGCATATTTTGCTGTTCCAATTTTATTCTGGTTCAGTTGTTTTGGAAGCTGCAGTGGCTTGGCTTTAATTTCATTTTGAACTCATTAACTAGGTTTTTTTGTTTTTTTTAAACTCAAGTTTGGTTCATAATCTGTTTTTCTAACAAAATATTTGTCTTTCATTTGTTTCAGTCTACATCAAATTAGTGACAGTTAAAAATAGTTTTTGGTTAATGGTTGTGCTCAATAGAGCTGAGGAAGTGAGCGTGGAAAGAAGGGAACAAGTGATGACTTTTAAATTTAATTTTTTAAAATAAATTTGTTTATTTATTTATTTATTTATGGCTGCGGTGGGTCTTTGTTGCTGCGCGCAGGCTTTCTCTAGTTGTGGTGAGCGGGGGCTACTCTTCGTTGCAGTGCGCGGGCTTCTCATTGCGGTGGCTTCTCTTGTTGCGGAGCATGGGCTCTAGGCACGTGGGCTTCAGTAGTTGTGACACATGGGCTCAGTAGTTGTGACGCATGGGCTTAGTTGCTCCGAGGCATGTGGGATCTTCCCCGACCAGGGCTCGAACCCGTGTCCCCTTCATTGGCAGGTGGATTCTTAACCACCGTGCCACCAGGGAAGTCCCTAATTTTTAAACTTAGAGTGTCAGCAATGCCTTAAGTGCTCATTAAGTTTCAAATGAAGATCAAAGAAAAACCAATTGGAAGGATTCTTTCTGGTCCCCCTGCCAGACAGGAAGAATTTACAATCTGTCCCATCTCACATGTCCTCTGTTCCAGAGCCTTTAATAGCTCTTCCGTGTTTGCACAGTACTTGCAGTTTACAAAGCCCTTTTTCTGCATAGAATAATTGGATCTTTGCAGTAGTTCTATATGGTAGGGAGAATAGGGTGTGAGCTATTATTCCCATTTTCCAGTTGGGGAACCGAGGCTCAGACAGGATTGCATGAGATCACACAGTTCATGTGGCAGGACTGTAACGAGGTCCTCTGCCTGCTGACCTAGGCTCTTGTCCCCTACCTTGAGTTGACAGGCTTTCTCACCCTGCACACCTCGGGCCAGTTCTTCAGGCTTCAGGCTTTCTAGGCTTGGGTGGTACCAGGGAGACCTGGGGAGAGCAGCCCTGGCTGGGAAAGGCTGCAGCAAAGGGGAGGCAGCAGTAGTTCTGCCTCCATCCCAGGAAATGAATTCTAGCCCCTCTGGTTTGTTCTCAAGCTGACACTGGATCCTGGATTCCAGAAATCCTCCTTCCTTCATGTTTTCACCTGGGATAGACCACAAGAGGTGGACCCTCACAGAAACCCAGGGTGGAATTTGCTCTGCAGAGGAGGCTCAGGCTTTTTACTCCGGGATCTAGGGCCCTTCAGTCTCTCCCCTTATTTAGGCAGCTCCTTAGGCCCTATCTTCATGACCCCTTCCAAACACAGAGTGAACTGAAGTGTTCCCACTGGGGCCTGGGCAAATCCTTAGGTTGGACACTTACCTTTCAGTCATTCATCCAACTAATATTTATGTGCCAGACAATGGGCAAGCCACCTCACTTGCCTTATCTCCTTTCACTCTGGTGGTCCTAAGAAGTAGGTGGCATTATGCTCATTTCATGGGAAATGAAGCTCAGAGAGAGCTGCTAACCAGTAAGTCACAGAGGTGGGACCAGCTCTAGACATTCTGACCAAGCCTGCTGTGCCCTCACCCTACTGTGCTACTTAAAAGAAACAATGGACATATGAGTACAGTGCCCAGACCAACCCAGAGTGGCCAGGGCAGGGAGGAAAGAGAGGTTTTAAATGTCTGGCTAGTCTGCTTGTCCATCTCAGTTTTGTTTTTTTTTTAATGTTTATTTATTTATTTTCTTTATTTTATTTTTTTTGGCTGCGTCGGGTCTTCGTTGCGGTGCGCGGGCTTCTCTCTAGTTGTGGCGTGTGGGTTTTCTCTCTCGTTGAGGTGTGCAAGCTCAGTAGCTGTGGCTCGCAGGCTCAGTTGCCCCGCGGCATGTGGGATCTTAGTTCCCCGACCAGGGATCCAACACGCGTCCCCTGCATGGGAAGGCGGACTCTTAACCACTGGACCACCAGGGAAGTCCCTCCATCTCAGTTTAACAGCCTCCAGAAAGCAGGGACTGAGGATGGTGAACATTTCTGTGAAAAGGACACCTACTCCCTGTATTTAACCTGGGCGTGGGGAGGGTTGGGGAGAGGGAGAGTAGGCAGATGGAGGGCAGCCCCAGGTGAAGGGAGGGTCCTGAGGGCTGGGGTGGTGTCCCTCCCCAACGACTGTCTGCCCCGCTCTGCCCCGGAGCCCTTGGGGTCTCAGCCTGACCTCTGGAGGAGCCACGCCCTGTGCTCCTGGGAAGTCCCTTAGTCCACACCCCTGCCTCCGAACAGACCCTTCTAAGGCTCACCAGGTAGAGCGCCCTCTTCCTCAAAATCCCCCTGAGAAGGAAACTCTGCTGCCTCCTTGGGTTATTACACATTCCTCTTTTATCTATTAGAAGTAAGTAAATTCTTCGGAAGGTCTAATCTGAATCCTTCTTATTCAGATTCTGACAGGCACACACCAGAAACAGAGGACGATAACTGAGATAGGGGGCATTTTAAGACTTGCTGAGTCTCCCCAGCACCCCGTGCCACACTGACATTTGGGGTCCGCAGTTCTGCCTTAGAGGCACCCTCATCTGCTGGAGCTGAAAGTGAGGGTGCCGGAGAGAGTGCGTCCACCAGAGCCAAGGACAGGCGCATAGGGGCTGCTTCAGCCGGTGGCTCTAGGCTGGCTTCATATATCTGCTTAGTTTCTTCTGGGATTTGGTGGTTGGGGGTGGAGAGAAGGTGTGTAGGCAGGAAAAGCTATTTTTCTTTGCATTGTGTGGAGGGGTGTGGCTTACCTGACCGATTGGAGTGGCCACAGACAATGTTCTATTTTTGGTTCCCTGAGTGGCCTTTTGCAAAGTGCTCAACTTCTGCAGGCCTCTGTGGGCTCCCCACACCTGCGGCATGGAAGCATGGGAGTGGGATGCATGGATGCCTTTCCTATGGTGGTGTGAAACCTGGCTAATTAGTCTGAGGGAAAGACCAATGGCAGCACTTTGAGGCAAGATCCTTGGGATAAGTTAGAAATAAAGAGCCAAATTCTGAAACTTCTTATCAGAGGAACCTCCAGAGGTCATCTGGTTCTTCCCTTCTACATTCCAGGCCGGATGGTCCTTATCACCATCCCATCTAGCTGATTCTTCATGAAGAGAAAATGATTCCACACCCTTCCCCAGTGGGCCACCACGCCCAATCTCTGTGAGGACCAGGCCTCCATTCCTGCACCTTCCATTGAACATGGAGGCTGCAGCAACCCCTGTGGTGCATTCCAACGGGACCACCTGCTTCTAGGACCTTAGGGCATCATTCACCATAAGAGTCCATGGTGCCCAAGTTGTCATCACCCTGGAATCACACGCATTGGGCTGTAACTTCTGCTTGGTAATTACCCCAGTGCCTTCAGCGTGATATCATCTCCATGAGATAATCAGCCTGACAGTAACCAATTGTTAGGCTTCTTGTGTGATAAAGGCTGAGAAATAGTTCTCAAAGTAACTGTTGCTCAGATCTGCTTGCTCAGCAGTCTCTTAAGACTCAGCTCAAGTGTCACCTCCTCTGAGATGCCTTCCCTGAGTTCTCGCTCCCAAACCCAGGTTAGGTGCCCCTCGGGGCTTCCAAAGTGTTCAAAGGTGACCTCTGTTGAGGCACTTACTGTGTACTATGATGATGGTCTATTGCTGTGTCTCCTTCCCACTAGACTCCAGGCTCCTTGAGGGCAAAGCATCTTATTCATTTTGTATTTCCAGCAGCTGGCATGGTGCCTGGCACAACAGGTGCCCAGTAGTTTATTATAGCAAAAAATGAATCAACAGCTGAATGAATACTTGAATGAATATAAACTTTGGTTGGTGCTGGAGGGTTTGGAGTTAGTCACAAGAGCATCCTAACTAACAGATTCCAGAGGCAGGCAGGCCGAGAAGTCTGCCACCTGGAGGTCTTTAAGAAGGAGCAACATGCCATCTGCCTGGTCTGGGCTAATTTTGGTTTTGCCAGGCCTAGGAACAGGGATATAGGTCTCTGACCTCCTTGCAAGCCACAGATATTAAGTGAGGAGGTGAAGAGTAGGGTCAATGGTTCTCCCTTTGGGAACTCACCCTCTTCTCCCTCATCTGTTTCTGAGGCTGCCTGTGGCAGAACAATGTTGAAATGCTCAAAAACCTTTGAAATGGAAAGTCTTGGGTGGGGTCTATACCCACCATTGATCAGACACTTCTGAATTTCCAAGGTGATAAAGGTTTTAGTTAGGCTACTGTATTTGAGTTTATGAAAACTCATTATCCTCATTTTATTGAAGAGGAAAGTGAAGGTCAGAGAGGTTAAGTAACTTATCCAAGGTCACACAGTTGGTATGTAGCAGTACTAGTTTTCAAACCTAGTTTCCTTACTCTAAAGCCCATATTTTCTCTTCCAAAGCCTGGGGCCCATGGCTCCTGGACTTCTGACTTTCCTCCATCCCTATCCCTCTGCCTTTACTTGCCCTCTCTTAACATTTAGTCAGAAGTTTAGAGTTCACAAAATAGTTTATTACTGGGTCTGGCATCTTGGTGTATAAACTCAACCCCAATGAGGTAACTGATGCAGTCTCTGCCCTCTAGGACGGGTTGGCAGGGGCTCCCTTACACACCAGCTATCACAGCCGCATTTCCAGTTCCCTTTCCTGGATTCCCATTCCTTCCAACCCAGTCCACGGCCAGGGATATTTCTCTTACCTTCTCCTGTCACACAGGAAGCAAAACATCCTCTGTCTGGGCTCTGAATTATCTCGGCTTTCGTCACAGCTCTCTCAATCTGAAGTCATTGCATCCCCTGAATTACGAAAACCAGAATTTTACAAGTGGTTTCTGCCTCTACTGGACACCCAGGAGAGATGAAATTTTTGCTAAACATTCTTCATTTTTCTTGAACTCACAGTTTTTTAAAAATACCTTGGAGGTATTAAGTCAAATGCACTGACCTCTGTTTTAAGACCGAAGAAACAAAGGTCGGTAAGACTGACTCTGGCTCTTGAGGGGCCAGGAGTTTGTCAGAAGTTCCTCATGGCATCCATTTGTTTAAATGCTTCGCCTAACCCTGAAACATACTTTAGTAGTTAAATTGGATGTCTTCATATTAAGGAAACTTGACCCACTGATTAAAGATAGGGTCAGTAGTGGTTATTTGTATGTTTGTCTGCTTCTGGTAATAGCACTTTGATTTTTCTTTGAAAAATCACTGCTTCCTCACACTAAAATCTTGCAGTTTGGGAACAGTTGACCCCACTCCTGACTCCAAACCTGGCAATGAGACTCAATTCTGGGACTTTGGTCAAAATCCCTTCAGGTAGAATCGAAGCTAGTAGGATTAACACCTGGAGTTGTGGGGCCATCTTGTCAATGCTTCCAGGAGAGTGGAGCCAATGTAGAAAGTCCAGCTGCAAATGGGAAAGAAACCAGTCCTGACCATGTCATGAGATCTCTGTACGCAGCCAGGCCTGATATACTCATGGATTTTGCTCAGGCCAGGTATAGTTGGGTTCTTTTCATTGCAATGGAAAAAATCCTGACTAATGTTGGACCTGAGGCCCATATTCATTAAAAAAAAAAAAAAAAGTTGCCTTTTCCCACTAGCCTCAGGGAACAGGAGTGAATTCTTCTTCCTCCTACATCTCCTGCTATGCACTGACGTTTTCTTACTTCCTTTCCCCTTCCAGGCTGTCCCTGGAGTTTGGTTTAACCTGACTTCATCAGGATAAGCATGTTAGAGTGTATAGATGATGGAGGAAGGGGCAAGCCTCCAGACACTACTGTCCTGATGGGGCAGGTGAGGCCATGGAGGGACTCAGAAGCAAAGTCCTCAGTTTGGGGTGGCCCCAGCTGCACTGACTTCCAGGAACAGCCCTAAGGATGGTAGGTTACTAAGACTGGGTGAGGGAGTAGCAGTCTGTCAATGGGCAATTGTACAGCCTCTTGAGATGTTGTCCACCCTGCACCTTCTGACCCCTGATACTGAAATAACTGTATTGTTTGCCTCAAAACTCCACAATACCTGGAGGTCTTGCTTCTATCCTTTTCTATCCAAGACCCCACCATTCAGGGAATCATCTGGGGGTGGTTTTACCCACAAGAGCAAAGGGACCTGAAATTTTGCAGGTATGCATTATCACATCTAAAGGTCACATTTTGGACAGGTCACCCTATTAGGGGATTTCTCTACATACGAGGTATTGTTTTAATGCATTAGACTAACAGGACTCTTTGGTGTATTGCAGACAGATTTGTCAGTCACTCCTTTTGTTTATTCCTTCCCTCTGTCTTCCCTGGTTCCTGTACCTATCTTGGCTTCTGGCCATATCCAGTTTTTGAATCACCGTTGAGAGAAGCAGGACTTGTATTAATTATCTCCACAATATTCTTCCCCTCTGGCCTGTGCTGAGATGAAAGGAAGAATATCCTAGCTAGAAATGCCTGAGGGAGGGAAGCTGAAGAATGTTCCAACCTAGGACTAATGAGTCAGCCACACCCACCAGGCTCCTGTGTCCCTGCTGGGAGCCCTTTCCAATCAGATAGGGAACCAGTGCCTTTCTGTCTTCAGCTTGATTGTGGCCCAGTCCACAGGTGCCTCCCCAGGCCTGGATGCTACCTTGGCTGGGGTCCTTCTGTATTTCAACTGCTCTCCCAGTGGCCACCACCTTCGTGGACTCCAAATAATTGGCTGCCCCCTGCATTACCTGCTGCTGTGCCCTATCAGGCTGATTAGATACCCAGCACCATCTACTTTCACATTAGCACAGAGACCCTTGTTCTTTTGGACTCTAGTCCTAGCCTGCCTGAGTTTTTCTCCAGCCCTAGTCTGTGCAGCAGCATCTGCATTGCTGTCTCAATCCGGTTCCATCTGGTCGTTTCCTCTCCTACAAGGTCCCAGTCACTTTGAACTAGATCAGTATCACAGAAAGCAGTAAGGTGAAGGAGGAAAAGGCTCTGCGCCCCCTCTGCAGGGCAGGTGCCTTTGTTCTGGCTGTGGTGGTGGGAGGTGGTGGAAGGTTCATTCATGCTCACTTGTCCCATCCTTGACTGACCAGCAGCACAGAACAGCCTGGGTGGCCTGGACTCTGAGAACCATCTATAGCCTGGACCCTAAGCCCTGATCTCATTAGCCTAATGCTCTAACTAAGCTCAGCTCCTTCGCTCATTCAAAATAGCTTTAGCATCAAGTATGTGACTAGTTTTGTTGTAGCTGCAGGAAGAGTTATGAAAAGGCTATGGTGTATCTGGCTGTAAAAACTTACACCCATGAAAATTACCCAACAGCATAATAAAATGAGATGTGAATGACACAAGAATGTCCCAGAATGGTCTGTGAGTTGTTGTTGCTTGAATCAGAAAGGAAGTGCTGTGGGTGTTCCGAGGATGGCAAGATGCCTGGCACTGGGATTGTCAGGGAAAGTCTGTCTCGATTGATGTAGGTCTTGAAGTTTTGAAGGATCTGGACCAAGTGGGTCTGACCTTCCAGGGAGTGGCTGGAACTCAGGGAGGCCCAAACTTCGGGGAGGCATACCTCTGAAGAATATCAGAGTTGAGGTCCGTCTAATTGAAGCCAAGGATTCTTGTCAGGGGCAGTGGAAGATGAGGAGAGAATGTGACCCTTCTTTCTCTAACTTTGGGGAAAATTAAGAACTCAGCTGTCAAAATAAGTAACATTTATTGCTAAAGGCTTTTGCACAGATTAATTCATTTAATCCCTAAAACAATGCTGTGCAATGGGCATTTAGGTTATCCCGGGTTTTTAAAGATCAGGAAGCTGAGGCGCAGAGAGTTTAAGGCCCCAAAGCTCTGTCAATATTTGAACCTGTGTGTCCTCAAAATACTTGCTTTTCTTACCATGTCATGCTGCCTACCCCACCCCACCCCGGGCCCTCCTTCCTGTGGGTCCTGGTGACTCATACTCCTTCTTGGCAGACGTGGTTTTTGATAACTCAGTAAATGAAGTCATCTTGATGTTGCTGCGCCCACTGGCCCCACGTCCGCGGGCTCCTCAGGGCTCTTGGCTGCTGGAGCAGGAACTCTGCAGCTAATATTGCCTGTTTTTTTTTTGTTTTGTTCATTTGTTTTGGTTTTTGGTTTTAGTTTCTTCTTTGAAAGAACATGGACCAGGTTCCCCAAGGGCTGAGCCAAGGCCATTTAAGTGATGTGCTCAGTTACCTAAAAAAGCCTTTCTTCTACATCAAGCACAGGAGTTCTCATCTCAGGTGAGTTTCTTGCCTTTCCGGAGCTCCCCATGCTCACAGTACTTGGAACAGACTTTATCTTCCCTTTTCGTTTGAAGCCTTAAGCCTGATGTGCCAGAAGCCTGCTCGTTATCCCAAAGCCCTTTACCTTCTTCTCAGTGCCCCTCTCCTGGCCCTTGTAAACATGGTGTATTGGTTGTGTCCCAGAATTCCCAGGGTGCGGGTGCAGTTAGGTGCACTCTGTGCGTCTCGTGGAGGGGTGTGGAGGGAAGTAATAGCGAGGAAAGCAGAAGGGGGCTAATGCATACAGAGTGACTTCTATGGGCTAGGCACAGTACCTTATATATATTTTAAAGTTGAATCACAGTAGTAGAATATCAGTACTATTGGCCTCATTTGGCAGTTGAGGAAACTGACACTCAGAGAGTTTGCAGTAACCTTCCCGTCAAGGGCAGAGCCAGGATTCTCTTGGTTCTGAAGTTGTTTTTCCCTCGATGTCAGACCTCATCCAGCTTGAACTTTATCCTTTAGGCAATGGGGATCCTGGTGCCAAGCAGGAAACCAAGAGGCTACAGGAGTATTTTAGGAAGATTAATTCGACAGCAGTGAGTGGGATGGATGGGAGAAAAGTGAGGCCAAAGCTGTGAGGACCAGTTAGGAGGTTACTGCCACAATGTCACCTTGAGACACCTCCAGGAGGACAGCAGAAGTGGAAAGGACATTGAGAAGGAGAGGTCAGTAGCTCTCCACAGCAGAGAGGACCCAGATATGATGAGGAAACCCTTCCTTCTTTCTGACCATTTAGGGTCTCACTGGCTTTGGTGGCCTGTGCCAGGGGAGAGACCCAGTTGTCATTTCTGCTCAGGTCAGTCATCCAGCAGCAGAGGCACATGTGTGGTGAGAAGGTACCTTGCTGTGCTCCTTGGCAGGGCTGGGCCAGTTTGGCTGCTGTTCCTGGGCAAGGCCTAGACCTTTGAAAGATCTGTTTATCCAGCCCAGGAGACTGCATCTGTGTGCTCAATAAACTGTAATTGACAGTGGTGAGCTCAGAAGTGTCTCTGAAATAGACTGAGTAACACTGTTTATGAGCAACTCACCTCCTCAGCTAGGGACGCAAATGGGTCTAATGACTCCTCCTTTCCTGATGGGGAAACCGAGGCTCAGAGGTTATGCCACTTTCCCAGGGTCGCCAGGAAAGCCAGAGGACAGAGTTCCAATTCAGATGCATTGACCTGGAGTTCTGATGCTTTCCCAGCTCCTCTCTCTGTGGTGTCCGACAAACAGGGGCAATTAATGATAAGCGTTCACACGAGTATGGCAGTTTACAGTTTACAAACCTGCTTCCCATTCATTATCTCATTTGATCCTCACAGCAACTGGGTATTATTATACTCATTTTTACAGAGGAAGAAACTGAGGCTCAAAGAATTGAAGGCTATGGTCATTCCACTGTGAGTGACAGAGCTGGAATTCAAAATGAGGTTTTCTGACTTGAAGTCCACAGCTCTGTCCCGGAGCCATGAGAATGAGGAAACAAATGAAAACCAGGGCAGCAAAGAGGAGAAATGGAAGAGTCAGGGAGGCAGTGAACACAGCTTAGATGGTACTGGAGGCCTTCAGGTTCAACATAATAAAAGCTTCTGGGCAACAAAGATTATTCACTATAGGTGTGAGCTACCTGGGGAAATCAGTCTATCTGCTGAAGAAATGACCTCTAAAAAGTCTCCTGCTTCCTACACGCAGATCTCGTGAAGAGAAAGAAGCCAGAGAAAGAGGAAAAATGGACGTCAGCTTTTGTCTGTTAGGTGTCCAGTAAATTAGGTTGAGTGGATGGATGGATGGATGAGACTTAGGGAAACTGCACATCCACTCAGGCAATGCACCGCATGGTCCTTCTTACAAGTCCTGAACAACTCTCCCGGCTCCACGGTCCTTTAACCCATCCACAAGATCTCACGTTATAAACAACAGCGACGTTCCCAGCCAAGGAGGAAGAAATAGGTGTGGCACTGAGAGAGAAGCTGGGAAGTAACTTGCTCTGTCGCAGAAAGGTGGAGGAATAGATGGAATGGATTCCCCCCCGCCCCACGCCTCTTCTCATTTGCTGAAGCCCTGCTCTGAACTGAGTCAGGATTTCTTCCCACCCGGCCTCCCGTGGGGTGGTCAGTATGGCATTTGTGGTTGGGCTTAGAAAGGTAAAGTACCTACAAAGGCCCAAGGAGCCAAGAATTCTGCTGGCTCAGGCTCTCTTTCCTCTTGTTCTTTGCCCACCTGTCAGAGAAACTCTGCAGTGGGGCCCCTCTCAAGCCAGGGAGGGGAAAGGCCAAAGGGTTGGAGATGTTCCATATAGGGCTGTGCCTTTGCTTACTGCTCAGGCTCAACCACCACTTACCAGTTGAACCAATAACTCTGTCCTGAAGGCTGCATTGTGGTTTCGTCATAGAGAACTCATGGGCCTGTGTATCCTGACCCTGGGTTCCTGTTCTAGCTGTCACTGAGTATGCCCAGTATATGACATGACATCTGTAGGTAGTAGGTGCTCACTAAATATCTGATGGAGTGAGTAAATGAATGAAATAATTAGCTGTGACCTTGGGCAGATTACTTCTCCCTCTGGATCTTGATTTCCACATCTGTAAAAGGGGCATTATAATGCTGGCCCTACCTCTCACTCCAAGCCATCCCCCAAACCTCAGGAGGAAATGAATGGATGGATGTTTATGCACAGTAAGGTCTGGGCACACACCAGTAGTTGACATTTGAGCCACTTCCCCTCAGGTCACATTACTGCTTGCTCTGTGGTTAGGATGGGCCCTATCCTTAGGCTCCTGAAAGTCCTAACCCATGGCAGAGTCTTAAATTTTTTTTTAAATTACTTAATTTATTTATTTTTGGCTGCACTGGGTCTTCGTTGCTGCATGCGGGCTTTCTCTAGTTGCGGAGTGCGGGGGCTACTCTTCGTTGCGGTGCATGAGCTTCTCATTGCGGTGGCTTCTCTTGTTGCGGAGCACGGGCTCTAGGCCTCTGGGCTTCAGTAGTTGTGGCACGCAGGCTCAGTATTTGTGGCTTGTGGGCTCTAGAGCGCAGGCTCAGTAGTTGTGGCGCACGGGCTTAGTTGCTCCGGGGCATGTGGGGTCTTCTCAGACCAGGGCTCGAACCTGTGTCTCCTGCATTGGAAGGCGGACTGGCAGAGTCCTAATTTGCCTGGTCACCTGGGCACCTGGTCACTGCCCTCCAAATTAACCTGCAGTTTCTTTCTCTCCTGAAGAGCTTACCCACCTCTGGGGAGAACGCTTCAATGTACTTGGAGGCCTCCTCCCCGCCCTCACTCAGTCCAGGACTTGGTGCTGGTAAGGAAAGGAAACAGCTCACTTATGAACTCATTCCAGCTGAGCCTCTTATGGAAACACTGACAGACCCTTCAAGACTAGACGCCAGCTCCTGAGGCGCCTTTGTAAAACCCCCGCCTCTGAGCTAAATATAGTCACAGGAGGCAAGGTGGTGCTGGTTTGGGAGGTGGGGAGGGACTAAGGAGAGGGGGGAATGAAGCCTGGAGGAGAGTGGGAGGAGGGAAGAAAGGAGGGAGAAAGAAGAGGCAGCAGGGGTCTGAGGGAGAGAGAGAGAGAAGGGGAGAGGCAGAAAAGAAATGGAAGAAATGGGGAGAAAATACGAAGAGATGCAGAAAAGAGTTGCAGGGAAAGAGATGAGAAAGAGAGGTGGAGAGATAGAGATCAGTCAGTCGCTGGGAATGACAGTAAATCTCAGCAGTCCCGACTGTGGTGAAGCGTGCTAGCTTGGTGGAGGGAGCGCAGGGGGAACAACAGAGGTCGCCTGGGATAGGGATAGGTTGGGACGGCCCGGGTCTGGGGTCTGGCCACCTGCTGAAAGCCCTTGCTAATTGATTATCTGCTGCAGTGATGACTAGCACAGAGACAGTGTGCTTCTCCAGACCCCTGCCTGCCTCCCCACATCTTCATTAGGAGCCAGACCTGACATTACCTTAACCCCAAGGCAGTACTTAACAGGCCTAGGGTCCCAGCCAGTCTGCCTTTGGCCTTGGGTGGGGGTAGGGTGGTAATGATGGTGGAGGTGTGCCCTTCAGGATGGCCTGTCCCGAATGAGGGTAGGATTAAGCTATAGTATAGTGAAAGAGTGCAGCCTCAGAAATCTTCTTCCATGGCTTCAAACCCCTCCCTGTGGAGGCCATGGACGTAACAGGCAGGTGGAAGCAATGACCTGGCAGCACTGATGTGGAAATGAGTCGGGGTAGACCAGCTGAGCTGAAGCCAACTGTGAGCTGGCTGAACTGGTGGGTTGTGGAGAGCCCAATGTGGGGGAGTTCTGTGGGGAGAGAAGGGGGTGCTGAGGCACATGGGAGGAGAAGAAGGAACTGGAAGACTGTCAGAGGGGTTTGGAGAATCCACTGCATTTTGGTCTAAAACCTAAAATCGCGTGAACATCATACGCAACTAAGTTTGCTTTCACAGCAAGTGCTCTGGCCCCTTGGGGTGTGGGGTAGGCTCTGACCACGGCCGCTGGCTCTGTGGGGTGGAAGGTGAGTGTGGGGATCTGGAGGGAGGGTGGGTGTGTCGGCTGCTCTGAGGCTGCTCTGGAATCAGTTTGGGGCGGTGGTGAAGGGTGGGCATATCCAAAGCCTCAGGGAAGCAGGAGACTAGCGCTTTTCTCTTCCTCATCCCATTCCTTTTTTCTCACAGATTCTGGGAGGGAGAACCGGGCAAGGAAATAGGGGAAAGTGGCTTGTTCTCTCACTGGTGTGTGAGCACAGGAGGAGATAGATAAATTAGCCTTGTCACCCTTTCCCCAGGCTCCACAAGAGCAGAACGGTTCCTGTCCGCCGAGGGAAGATCAGCCATTATTTATGAGCTCCTCTGAACGGGGCACTGCGGGAATATCCATCTTTGCTCCCCTCCCCCTAGCTGGGGAAGGGGGAGGGGAGGAGCTGGTGGTGCCTGCAGACTCCTGCTTTCTTTTTTTTTCCTTTTTTAAAATTATTTATTTTTGGCTGCATTGGGTCTTCGTTGCTGTGCACAGGCTTTCTCTAGTTGCGGAGAGCTTCGTTGCAGTGCGCGGGCTTCTCATTGCGGTGGCTTCTCGTTGAGGAGCACGGGCTCTAGAGCACAGGCTCAGTAGTTGTGGCACATGGGCTCAGTAGTTGTGGCACATGGGCTCAGTAGTTGTGGCACGTGGGATCTTCTGGGAGCAGGGCTCGAACCTGTGTCCCCCTGCATTGGCAGGCGGATTCTTAACCACTGCGCCACCAGAGGAGCCCCAGGCTCCTGCTTTCTTAAAGGCACAGGAGACCCTTGCTGGAGAGACTGGGTCCGGCCCACACTGGAACCCGGGGCATCTTCCAGTTAAAATAGAGAGGTGCAACTGAGACCTACTGCAGGAGAAGCCGCTGATGGCACAGGATAAGAGACACCCGTGTGAGTGATGCAGGGAGCGTGGGGGTTTTCTACACCTGGCATCCTCAGGAGCAGCTTCCCTGGGTACTGCTAGCTTTGGCCCCAAACACAGCCAGCAGGATAGACAGAAGTTCAGTGGACCGACTGGCACAAACCAAAGATTAAAGGCTGGGAATCTGGGGAATGGGTAGAGGCCTAGGTACAATCGGAGGATGGAAATAAAATTTTTCCAATCCTAAGTTTGGGGGTCAGGAAACACCACATGATAGCCTGGCCTTTCTCCTTGTTGGTAAGGGTCCAAGACCCCCAAAAAAGGAGCCCAGGCAGAAAAGGGAGAGAATGAGGGGCTAAGAGAAAGTAAGAACGCAGTGGTTAGAGGAGCTGGAATGGGAAAGAAGGGAGGAGAGAGAATAAAGCAATGGCTGAATGGCAGGAACTTAGGTGGGCCGGGGATCTACAGCAGGGTGAGGAGAAGCAAGACGTGAGGTTGGAGAACCTGAAGACAGGCTAAGGGAAGAGGCAGAGGGTGAGAGTGACAGAGCTACTGCAAGGCAGGCAGAGGGACAGACAGAAAGTCAGGAACGCTGGGGAAAAGGAAAGGAGGCAGGTGTGGAGGAGAGAGATGGGGGGTGTGGAGAAAGAGGCCTCTGAGCTCTGAGGAGTGGGCCGTCTCAGGCCCCAGGGAAGAAGGTAGGTGGGAGGGCAGGGGAGGGAGGGCAGTGAGCCAGCAAAGGAGAGATTGCTGCTTTTTTCCGTCTCTTTCATTTCAATCGCTATCAATAATACATTCCCAAGGAGCCGCCTTTGACAGCAATTAAAAAAGCATTTATGCTTCCAGAGAGAAATCGAAATGATTTCCTCCCACCTCCCTGCGCTCTCTGGGCAACGGTCCCTAGCGATGATCTTCCTGGTGGTGTGCGGTCCAAACCTGGGACACACTAGGGAAGGGATGGACAGGGGCCAGGGAGGATCCTCCACCCCCTTCCCAGGGGTGGAATATCTGAATGCTTTACACCGAGCTCTGGGTGTGGGGGTGGCGTGGGAGATGGGGTGGGGTGCAGAAGCAGGGATTTTAAATATGGCACCTTTGGAAAACCTTTCCTGATTACCAAACCTCAGAGAGCGGCACAGGGAGGCTGGTGGCCTCTTCAGCCTGACGGCTGGAGGTGACACCTGTCTTTGCTAAAGTACCAAGAATCCAGGAGGCTGCACCGTGAGGAGTAATTTCCAGAGCTGATTTCAGTTCAGTAGACTTTTACCAAGCTTCTACTGTGTGCCAGGACCTCTGACAGGTGGTGAGGGTGTTTCAGAAAGAGTAAGAGGGTCTTGGTCCTCTAGGAACTTATTCTCTGACGGGCAAGAGACATATTGAACTACACAAAGAACTGTGGTACCAGGCAGATGGTGCCAGGAGGCACTGGGAGCACCACAGATTGATACAGAGGGGGATAGAGAAGGCGAGAAGGACAAGTCGATGGGAGAAGCTCTTTCCCAGGATGGGGAATGGGGCGGGAGGGGGGCAGGGATGATCATTGCTCCATCGCCTCCTTACCCCCGTGAGCCAGGCTTTGTGCCTGGCACTTTATATACATTACCTTTTACTTGACCCCTCATAGCTACCCTACAAGGAAGCAAATATTTTAACAGACTAGGGAACCAAGGATTAGTGAGGTCATATAGCTTGCTGGAGGTCACCCAGCTGCTTAGTGACAGAGCCAGGCTGAAAGATAGCAGTCTATTCCTCACCATTCTGTTCTGCTTCCCATTGGGAATGTTTAATTCCAGAGCCTGCCACTCAGCAATTTCATGTCTAGGAATTTATCCTACAGATGTCCTTGCACATGAGCACAATGACCTTGTATACAGAGTTGCTCACTGTAACATCCTTTTTCATAGCAAAGGGTTGGAAACGACCTAGTGTCCATCATAGGGGACTGGTTAAATGGATTTGTAGACAATGGAACACCCTGCAATCATCAAGAGAAGTGGAGAGGTACTTCCCTGGTGGCGCAGTGGTTAAGAATCCACCTGCCAATGCAGGGAACACGGGTTCTATCCCTGTTCTAGGAAGATCCCACATGCCGTAGAGCAACTAAGCCCGTGTGCCACTACTGAAGCCCGCGTGCCTAGAGCCCGTGCTCCGCAACAAGAGAAGCCACTGCAATGAGAAACCCGCATACTGCAATGAAGACCCAATGCAACCAAAAATAAATAAATAAAATTGATTCTTAAAAAAAAAAAAAAAAAGAGAAGTGGAGAACACTTTATGTATGGATATGGAATAATTACAGGAACACATTGTTTAGTAAAAAAAAATATACAAGCACAGAGCAATGTGTTTAATATTCGATCATTTGTTTTAAAAGGGTGGGGGAAAGAATATTTATACATAATTACTTCTTTTGCACAATGTATCCATGGAAGGAGATACAGAAAACAGGTAACAGTAGTTGCTTCTGGGAAGAGTAACTACATGTTTGGGGATCAAGAGTGGAGGAAGACTTTTCATGTATGTTCTTTTGTAACATATGAGTTTTGGGCTTTTTCAATATATGACCTATTACAAATAAAGAAATAGAATTAAAAACAAATGTCCTGGCCTAGGCGAGGTGCAGTCTTAATGAGCAGGGAAGTGGAGATGACAGTTTATGGAAGCAGTGGAGAGGTTGTTGATATTGGCTTTAGAAAAACCTGGATTTGGATCTGCACACTGACACAGCTCCAGGTCTTCACACAAGTTACTTCACCTCATTGAATCCCAGTTGACACATGTAACTAGGGACTCTCCCTCCTCGTGGGGAAGATGGGTGACGGTGCAGGCAGGCACTTAGAGTGCCTCTCTGTGCTGAATACTCAGAAAGTGGCAGCTGTGACCACCATGGGCCCTGGAAAAAACAAAGAGAAGGAGAGCCTGGGTGCTGTTCATGTCTGGTCAAGACTAAGATCACCTCGCTGCTTCTCGATGCCTCACTGGTTCAGAGCATCCCTGAGCATCCCTGTGCTGCTTGAAAACCTGGCGTCCTCTGAGTTGCTGGGGCAGGAGGAAGTATGGAGTTCATCACGCTGGCCGTGCTGGCCCAGTAGCAGCGCCCTCTGGCCTGGGCAGAGCTGGCCTCCACCGGGAACTGCTGGGCCCCACCAAAAGTCTCCGTCTGGCCAGAAACCCTGAGGGCAACCCCAGCCTTGTTCCAACTTGAAGGCTATGTCTATCTTCTTTTTTGCAAGGAGCTTTCAGTTGTCTTCAAAGACTTTCTCTCCAGCCCAAAGGCGATGCCTTTCTGGAGGTTGCACTTTGTGTGACCCCATATCAGGTGGGGAGAGAGGCAGAGGGCTGTCAGGTGACCTGGCAGACTGGAGTCAGAAGATCTCTGTCCAAACTGTAAGCTCCAGGTCCTTCACTCCATCTCCCTAAGCCTCAGTTTCCTCATCTGTAGAATGGAGATGCACCTGTGATGATCAAATATACAGTAAAAGCACTGTGTTAGCAGGAAATCTGCCTGAAGCACACTTTCTTTTTCTTAGGATGGTTGTGTTACAGACAGTTGTGGAGACTGAAATGGGCCTCAAGTCAAGTCAAACCAAAACAGGATCAGCCAGGGGTTTCAAAGGAACATGATGAGGCTGTGCTAGTTCTGCTCCTGCTGCTTGGGAGGGACCTATGGGTGGGCAGGTGAGCATTGGGTAGGGAAGAGAGGCTGAGTGGGCTAGCTGCAGAGACTTTTCTGGGGTTTTTCTCTACTCACTCAACAACCAGGAATGGGTATCCCTTTATTGGTTCTATTGGGAGATTCTAAGAAAAGATAAGACATGGGTGGCCCCATCCTTGAGAAACCCTCAGGCAAATGTGGGGGCAGAGATCATTCAGTCATTCAACAAACACTTATGGAGCCACTTGTGAAAATGGTTGTGAAAGATGCACAGGATGGATCAGCCATGGTCCCTGCTTTCTAGAAGCTTATAGTGTGGCAGGGAAGATCATTCATGGCACATAAGGCTGTATTTTCATAAGAGGAATTACCACTGTGCCAACTAATTTTGTGAGAACTGAACGAACATGGGGCATGAGTGCTCAAGGCCAGGGAGGCTCAACTAAGAAAGGCTTCCTGAGGAGGCTGGACCTAGGCTAGTGGGACCAGAACCAAGAGGCCACACTGAGGGGAGGCGGGGTGTCCCTTCAGGAGAGTGATGTGTGACGAGCTAAGAGGGCTGCTGGTAGGTGGACTGGGGCCCTGGGGCAGTATGGGCCCCTCTCCAAAACTCCCGTCAGCCATGCAGCTGTATTGCTGCCTTGCTCTGTAGGGGGGAATAAACTGCTTATTATTTTCCCCTCAGCCTCACCCAGGCATCTCACCATGCTAAACACCAGAGTGAAAAGGAGCTGTAAATGTCTGGCAGGGGCACACATCAGATCTGGCCACTGGAGTGGCAGGGCCTGGTTGGCTCCTGGCTCATGCTGACCTCAGTCTAGCCAGAGGCACCAGGCACCTGGGTCACCTGCTTTGTGTCTGAGTTAAAACCCGCCCATGTTGGGGATGGCGACTCTGCCTCTGTCTGCTGGGTCTCTCTGTCCAGCTGGCCTGGTGGATTCACATAAATATTGATTGTCTGCTCAGCCATCTGGGAAGGGAGAGAGAGAGAGAGAGAGCGAAGCCGGGCAGTGGGGAGAGCCCTATCAGGCAGCCTTGGATGAACAGAGTGCTCATGCTGAAGGCTGACCAAGGCCCTCTTTGGCCTTCTCCCCATAGAAGAGACAGGAATCCTAGGGTGGAGAACACTCTGGAGGTTGGTACGCACCAAATTCAGAAGAGTGCTAACCTCGGAGCACTCATGATGAGAAGCATGTCAGCAGAGAGAACAAGGGGGTCTACGGTGGTATTCGTGGTGGTTTTTTTATTAAGCTAAGAAAGGCTACACACGTGTTCCTGATCTTGTTCTTTGTATCTTTCTCTATGTCTGAATAGTTCATAATACATTTTGTTTAGTGACCTTGAGAGTTCACTGACTCCTTCCTCAAGCCTCTAGGCAAGACTTCAGCAATCTACTGGAAATTGGTGATGTTCTAGCCTAAGTTTAAAGCTTTGAAGAAGGAATTCCCAAGACCCCAACACAACCCAGGCCGCGTCCTGCTACCTGCTCTTCCTCCAGCTTGGTCAGGGGATGTTGTTCCTTCTCTGGGCTCTGGGCAGCAGCCCTATAGCATTCCTTAAGTCCCCCAGTCAGACTGTAAACTCTGTGGGGGCAGAGACCCCTCCTGTGATGGTGCTGGGCACACAGCAGGCACTTAATTAGTGCTTGTTGAAACGCTGGGAAAAAATCAGCCCAGGTGAGAGTGCTTTCATAGCTGGGGAAGCGTGACACAAAGATCAGAAGCTTTGGAGTCAGACTTGGATTTGAACCTGAGCCCTGATGCATATCAGCTGTGGGACAGGGGGTGTCACTTCACCTCTCTACTCTGGGGTTCCCTGATCTGTAAAAAGGCAATAATGATAGTGCCTACCTCATGGGGCATTACACGGTTAAACGATCTAATGTACAGAATGCAGCTGGTCCATAATAGGTGCTAAAATCCTAAAATCCCCAGCCCCCATCTTGAGCAGTTCAATTCCCGAGAACCTTCTTGAAGCTCCTGATGGAGATGTTCTTATAACTTTGTCCTTGTCTTAGTCTGTTTCTGTGTCGTCTCGTTTCTGATTCTGTCATAGCTCTTTTTTTTTTTTGGTCAGTTTTTCTTTCTCCCCTTTCTGTTTCTCTCCTTATTACCTTTCCCCCCAACCCACTTTCTTAATTATCTTCCTCTCCACCCCTTCCCTTCCTCCTTCTTTCCCTCCTCCTTTCTCCTGATTCCTACCCTCCAGGCCCTCTGTGTGACTGTACTTCTCACCTTGCTGGCTCTGTTTCACATTCCTCTATTCAAGGCATAGGATGACTCTCCTTAGGGCATTCAAGGAAATGAGCGAGAAGAAACCAGACAAGGAGCTGCTCTCCACGGAGGCCATGTTTGATAATCAGTCATTTCTGGGAAAAGCTCTTAACTCTTGGAACCCAAATGGCTCCTATCCCATGGTTATTGCTCCTACTTCCCAAGGGCCCCAGTCTCCATCAGGATCCTCTGCAAACCAACAGCAAGGCCTTGAAAATCGTGTCGTCCAGGCAATGGACTCCTTCTCTGAGTCCACTCCCAGGTCAGGATTCTGCAGGACCCTGGAGGGAGGGGACGTTTGGAGGATCAGGAAGCTCTCATCTAATGGGCGAGTCAGCACTCTCATGAGTCAGACCTGACACAAGCTCAGAAAACAAGCAATAAATAGAAAGCAATTTTCTTCCTGAGCGCTGAAGAGCCGTGCCATTTAGAGCAAAACAGATTTAATCAGAGAAGACTTCTTGGAGGAGGTGAGTATGGGGCAGGGACTGAAAAGAGGTACTGGGGGGGCGGACACCAAGATAGAGGATAATGGCCCAGGTCCTCTCAGAGGGCAGGTGAGGGTACCCAGGTTGTGTTGTGTTCAGGAACTGTGCATTTAGTTTCACAGGTTGGAGCCAAGAACCATCATAATGAAGTTAGATTGGTAGGGAAGGGACAGCGGGAAGACAGGTCTCCCCAGAGCAACTGGGTCAAATCCAAGGATGTCAGGCTGTCAGTCTCTGGGACATGCAGATGCTTGGGCTGCTGGTGCCACTCCCCTCCTGGAAAAAATGCAGATGGTGCAGTTACTCCCCTAACCCTGAGCCCCCTAGACTGCTTTTTGGGAGAAGCCCACCCTGCAGGAGGGAGGGGCAAGGTGAGGTGGGGTAGAAGGTGAGTGATTTCATTTGACTTTCTAGTGTGTGGGGGTGGGGGGGAGGGTACATCAGGATCTTAAAGTATGCATCTCTGCTTTTATGAGTCTATGTGTGAACTAAGATCCCACATGCCGCCAGCATGGCCAAAAAGAAAACAAAAGTTAAAAATTAAATTATACCTGAAAAAGACATGTTTTTGTAAATCTGTGTAAATGGGAGCATATGTGTATGTATATACATGAGATCCAGGGCCATACCCCGACTGTTTTTTTTTTTGTTTTTTTTTTTAATTTTATTTATTTATTATTTATTTATTTTTATTTATTTATTTATCTATCTATCTATCTATCTATCTATTTATTTATTTATTTATTTATTTATGGCTGTGTTGGGTCTTCGTTTCTGCGCGAGGGCTTTCTCTAGTTGTGGCAAGTGGGGGCCACTCTTCATCGCGGTGCGCGGGCCTCTCACTATCGCGGCCTCTCCTGTTGCAGAGCACAGGCTCCAGACGCGCAGGCTCGGCAATTGTGGCTCACGGGCCTAGTCGCTCCGCAGCATGTGGGATCTTCCCAGACCAGGGCTCGAACCCGTGTCCCCTGCATTGGCAGGCAGATTCCCAACCACTGCGCCACCAGGGAAGCCCACCCCGACTGTTTTTATTAACAAACCCTTTTGGTCCTACTGAGGTTTCTCTCTTTTGTGGCCTGAGGGCCCATCTAGCTCTCCTGCTGATCAGGGGATGGGATCTGGGACCTTGGATCTGGCTGAGTCCAGTTGCATTGTTTTGCACTGTGATGCTGCAAATTGGCTGCGGAGAGACCCAGGCCCAGATGGAATCAAATGGGGAGAAGCTCTGCTTTCCTCTCTGATGAGGCTGGTAACAGCCCGGCCTGCAGGGAGGAGGGGCAGAAGGATGGGTAGTTGTTTAGGAACTGATTCACCAAAGCTCACCCAACATGTGTTTTAATGAGGTTCTTTTTTGCTGGGTTCTGTGGGGAGAGTTGTGACAGAGCAGGGGATTCCTTACATCCAAAGTTTCCCTGGCTTTCTCCTGAAATTCTCCTTTTCCAGGGAAGCTCAGCAGCTAGAACTGGAATCACCAGGTTGGCATCTTCCCACCTTCTTGCCATTCTTCTCTCCTTGTCCCTCCTCCCTCCAACTGCAGCAGCCCAGGCTGGGCCGGGCAGAACAGAGTGGGCCCTCAGCCCCTTGAAGCACTTTGGAATGGGAGCGGTTGGGCCAGCCTGCAGCAAGCTGGGCCAGCACACACCAGCATCCAGGTCTTCCCCTCTGACTGTCAGAGAAGCCTTGGTTGCCTCAGATGAGAATAATCTGGGCAGGCTTCTGGCCCTTTGCCCTCAGGTAGCCCTTGGTTCTCTGCAGGTAGCCGTCTCAGAAAGCAGGGATCAGAGATCTGAGGCTGTTGTCATGAATTTTTCATCTGTTCCCTTGGGAGGGGGGACTGTGGCCCAGGGGACTGCTATTTGTGGGCTCTTATCAGTAAAACCAGACAGGGCTGGCGGTCGGTGCCCAGGAGCAGTGTGGGCCAGGTGAACAGGGCTGTGTACTCACATCTACCCCCATCCTCTGCATTTGTCTCTATCACTGTCCTATACATTCTCCCTGGAAGAAGAAGACGTGTTACCACATTTTACTTGCTGTTTCTGGGTCTTTGTGTCGTTATTGTTTTGAGAATGTGCCCTTCTCTGTACTTGTCCACCCTCTCAGACTGGAAATTTCCAGGGCAGAGACCATATGTCCCCAGCATGGAGCCCCTTAAGGGCTCCTTACCTTTTCCCTATAGCCTGCCTTCTGGGCATGTAGGGTGCCCAGTGGGGTGGGGTGGGGATGGGGGTTGAGCATGGTTTTGACTGATTGGGAAACTTGCCTCCTGCTGGGAGTCCTGGACTGGAAGGAAGGTGGTGGGAGCCTGGAGCAAATTCATCAGCTTCTTCTTCCAAAAACCTCCAAAGAAACCTCCAAAGCACTTTATGAAGATCTATATGTCCTCCTACGACGTCTGGGAAACCAGAGGACAAAATCACTACTTTTCTCTATCAGAGTAGGGAACCCCTGAGAAACCTAGCATTTTAGCCAGACAAACACATCTGGGAGTAACAAAGTCAGAGTTCAAATGCAGAGCCCTTCTGTCTCCAGTCCTCAGCTTGGCCCCCCTACCCCTATCTGGTGGGATTTTAGTAAGTTGGAAAATTAGCTCATTGGCCTCAGTAAGAGCTATTGAAACAGCTCACCAACCCTCGGTGGTTTTATGCAGTCAGTCCATTCACTTGCTCCTGATAATGGATCATTCTGTCTGGCTGTATAGTGAGACTGGTCAGACGAGGGGCTGCGTGCATACAGAAGAGAACCACTGGTCTGACTGAAAGCAGGTTTCCAAACACCATAAAGGGAGACGAAGAAATAGAATAAAAGAAGAGGGGAGTGAGGCTTAGCAGCAGGCAAGGAATGCTGTGGAAGGGCCTGTCTGCAAGGCTGACCTGGGGGCTGCAAGGGGAAGGCAGCTGAGCCTAAGGATGGACAGATCACTTCCTGCTGAGACCAAGAGCCAGATAATAAAGCAAGCTGGCCAGAGCAGCAGGCTGACAGAGGAGGGCCCGGCTCGGAGAGATGGATGGGGCCAATCCAAGAAAGAAACTAAGACTTGGCTGAAGAGGGCAAGGAGGGCTGGTAGGGAAGGGACCAAGTTGTCCTTGGTCACCCCGTCTCCAGCTTCTAAGAGTGACACCCCTCAAGCTTTTAAGAGTATGGCTGAGAAGGGGAGAAGTAAATTGGTACTGAAGAGGATGGGGAGGTGTGGCAGGGAAGAGACAGAGGCAGGCAGGAAACCACTGGAAGCCTGGAGGGTGCAGGAGAGTGTGGGAGAGGTTTGCACCCACATCTTCTGGGTACCCAGCCCAGGCCTGACGATAGCCAAGATTGCCATGGGCAGGGGGTGGGGGAGGTCTGCTTTCCTCTTCTCACCGTGTGTCTGCCTGCCCCAGGAGGAAGAATGGAAAAAGATGCATTTACCGATTGCTTCCAAATGTTAACGCCTCTCTCCCACCCTCTCAAATAAGCACACCCCACCCCACCCCCTTGTCACCCTGCTTCCGCAAACAAACATTGGCTTCACTTTGTCTTACTTTCCCGGGACTGGGGGCAACAGTCGTGTGCACAGAGAAGAACTTGGTAAGTGCTCAGAATTCCTTTGGGAGGTTGGTGTGTTTTGTGATCTGGAGCTATTGTTATATCACATTAGAGTTTAAGCTTGCTCCTGTTGGTATCTTTAAAATCAATGGCAATACATAAAGGTTTTATCCAAATCAAGGCATATATCTGCAGGTGCTAAGAATTCACGCGGGAGAGATCCATTAGCAGTGCATGAACAGCAGAAAAGGGGCAGAGAGGAGGCCAGGGCCTGAGATCAGAGGCTAGGACCCAGCATGGACACAGAGGTCCTTGGCATTTTGTCTGACACTGGCCAAGTGGGGGCCTTGGAACTGCAGCCAGAGGAAAGCAAGCATTAGGGAGGCTGGGCATGGTCACCTGTTCATCCGTATCTCAGCCACATTCTGGGCAGATGAGACACTCGCGTTTCTTGAGGACATCCAAAGGAGTGAGATAATCTGAATGGAAAGCCTAAATGGGGGTGAGAGAATTCCAAGGGCTAGTGCTCCCTCTTCCCCAACAGAAGGTGGGCTGTGTAGCTCTCTGATCTGAAGCCAGAAGGGTGGGGCAAAGCTCCTACAATTTGAGGTTTTTTTTTTTTTTTTTTTTACAATTTGAGTTTTTATGGATCTTATTACTATCAGTGATGTTGTAAATGATTAATAAGGCATTTGAAATGGAGGCTTGTCCAGTGGAGATGAGGAAGGAAGGAAGGAAGAAAGGGAGGGAGGGAAGGAAGGAGGAAGATTAGTATTTATTGAGCGCTGACATATCAGGCGCTCTGCTTGGAGCTTTCACACACCTTATCTCTGTAGTTTAACCTAGGCAGCTGCAGTCTGAGGGTAACTCCTTGCCTCCCACAGCTTCTCCCTGTTTACCTTTCCTCCATCTGGGCCTTTGGAACTCAGGTCCACATTCCCTCTGAGTTTCTGTCCCCAGGGGCTGTCTTGGAGTTGTTGCATCAAGGAAACAGTTTACAGGGCCTCCTGGCTGTCACTGACTCAAGACTCCAAGCCAGGAATGGAGCAGACAGTCAGCTGGAGACTTGTGGAACAGGCTTGGAGGGGGAGGAGGGGGAGGAGGAGGGAGGGAGGAGGGCTCTCAACACTACTCTTCATCTTCCCCAATCAGCACAGTAACCCTTGCCCTTGACAGGCGCTCTGGGAAGGATACTGGACTGGGGTCACAGCCTATGTCCATCCTCTCCTCTCCTGCTGCTGATTGGGAGGCTGGGGCTTACTCCTCACTCACTTTTCCTCTCAAGGCTTCAATTCCTCCTTGGTGGGAGCTCAGGAGCTATTTCTCAAGGCCTGGCACAATTCTGACCTCCCAGAATCGAACCTGCAGTAGAATGTAAGCTCCATGAGGCAGGGACTTTGCCTGTTTTGTGCACAGTTGTTCCGGAACAGTGCCTGGTGCATAGTAGACCCTCAAAAGATATTTGTTGAATGAGTCTCCTATCCTTTCTTCCCTCAGAGAGACATCCTTTCCTAGGAAGCCCACATCTCTCTGCCCTTGCACTTGCTCCTGGCAGCAGTGTGGGCAGCACAGGGAGAGATGCAGGTTCTGGCTGTTCTCACACAGCTTCCTTGAGGTCCTGGCTTCCCAGCAGGCTCAGTAACCTGCTGTGGAAATACCAGCCTGTCCCTTCCTCTGGTGGAGCAAAGCACAGTGGAGGCCAGGGTTCTTCTTGGCAAACTCCAGACACGGCCGCTCGAGGCTTTGCCACTGCAGAGTAAATGACTACAAACAGGTGTTTCCTCTCAACCCCACAAACTGTTCAGAGATGGCTGGGCTGGGGTGGAGGGAACCTCTCCCAGAGGCTCAGTTACCAGGTGCGGAGAGAATACTGTTTCCTCACCCTCCCGGCCCAGGTCATGTTTGTGAAGCACCTTGAGCACCTTGGGCAGGAAGAGTCCTCCAGAGGTCATTCCTCTGCCGCAGGCACCCTGGGTGCCTCCCGACTGGCAAACTGGTCAGAAAGGGAGATCAGTGTCCTCTGGGTCATTCAATCTTCCTGCTTCCCTTGCAAAGAATTCCCATCCCTACATAACCCCTTTCCAGCCAGCTTAGGACCTGAGCAAGGTTACAAGTCCATCCCACTGTGGAGGGGCGAGCACATCCTTGGGCTCCAGGCGGCCACAGGCTCTTCATTCAGTGGGTGTGCCTGCAGTCTGCGCCCTAGGCTTCAGTGCCAATAGTCTGTGGGGCCCAGTGCCAGCACCATGGCAGAGGCTGGAACCTGGGCAGCCTCTTGCCGACGGCAGGCTGGACTCCCCGACAGATATAGAGTGAGCCCTCCTGTAGGTGGGAAGAAAACATGGCTGCCGTTCTACATGGTCTCCTGGAATCGCTGCCTGAGAAGGAAAATGGGGGTAGATTTGCTTCTCCCTACCTGCCACCCATTTCATACCAGAACTCAGGGAACTAATTCTGGGTCTTGCAATCTCCCTGTTCATTGTTAGCCTCTTCCTCCCATGGTCTCCCGGGTCACCCAGCTCATCCAGCTCAGAGGAACTCCAGGTGGGGAGGCTCTCCTTAGAGGCTGGGAGAGGTGGCTGGGTGCTTCCACCACGCTAGCCATCTGGTCTCTGGATCGGCCCCCCAAGGGCGCCGCAAGTTGGAAGCTGCTCTCTGCCTGTTCGGAATCTTTGCTTGGGTTCCAGAAGGACAATGGTGTCATTTTCATAAGCTTTGGCACATTGCTGCACACTCCCTGCTCCTTCTAGGGTGCTCCCTCTCCTTCCTCCTCCTTGTACCTCTCTTCTTGGTTATTAGCAAGGCCTGGGGGGGCATCCTGCCAAGAGACGGCCAAAAGGCAGAGCAGGCAGCCGTGGCAGTGGCCGTGCCAGCAAAAGGACGGGCGATTAAAACAAAATGATTCATCTTGGGAATGAGTGCAATTCGCTTTCCACTTACAGGAACTGGGGCTGGGCTCCAAACAGCCTCTGTGGACTCTGAGGGGAGATGGGAGTCTAGGCCATTGGCTGTTAAGTAATGAACTCCACGGAGTGCTCCCTGATGACTATGTGGACTAGCGTGGGTGGGTGAGCCAGAGAATGGGCAGGGGAGGCCAGAGGCTGTACAGTTCAGTCAGGACACAGGGGAGAGTGGGGGCAGTGCTTCTGCAGGTGCCCTGGAGGATCCAGAGCAGTCCTGGGCACCATCATTGTTGGAGACCTCCAAAAACAGTCAGGCTGGGGCCACCTCACCCTTTGCTTTGTCACCAGTGCCTCAGGAATCCACAGGCTATTTAAAGAGTATTTGCTGAGTGTGCCAGGCATTAAAGAGCTGGAGATTAATAAGGCGTGGATCTTGTCCTCAAGGCATTTATAGTCCAGGGGCGGGCAGTCAGCAGGTCAGCAGAGGAGTGCAAAGGATAAAAGCACTGTGATGGAGACAAATAGAGGACATCATGGGGCCCAAAGTGTGGCGATGCCAATCCTATCTGGTGGGGGTGGGGGAAGTGAGGAAAGGCACCTAGGTGACTCGAGCTGTATCCTGAAGATGACTAAGTGTTCTTCATGTAGATTGGGGCGGGGGTGGGGTGGGGCAGCAGGATGGAGTGAGGAATTAATCTAGCTAGAGAGATGAGCCTGAGGAAAGGACATGTGAGAAAGCCTGTTTAAAAAATGCGGACTTCCATGGTGGCGCAGTGGTTAAGAATCCGCCTGCCAATGCAGGGCACACGGGTTCGAGCCCTGGTCCGGGAA
Source organism: Eubalaena glacialis (assembly GCF_028564815.1). Taxonomy (NCBI): domain Eukaryota; kingdom Metazoa; phylum Chordata; class Mammalia; order Artiodactyla; family Balaenidae; genus Eubalaena; species Eubalaena glacialis. Next base: position 35,424,948 of record NC_083718.1, read on the forward strand.
GATCCCACATGCCGCGGAGCAGCTAAGCCCGTGCGCCACAACTCCTGAGCCTGCGCTCTAGAGCCCGCGAGCTACAACTCCTGAGCCCACGTGCCACAACTACTGAAGCCCACGTGCCTAGAGCTCCTGCTCTGCAACAAGAGAAGCCACCGCAATGAGAAGCCCGCGCAGTGCAACGAAAAGTAGCCCCCACTCGAGGCAACTAGAGAAAGCCTGTGCTCAGCAACAAAGACCCAACGCAACCAAAAATAAATTAAAAAAAAAAAAAAAAAAGAGAATAGTTAAAAAAAAAAAATGCTGGAATTTGAACAGCCTGACCCGGCTGCCGTTGGGGAGGGGATGCAAGCAGAGATGGACCTAGGGTTCAAGAGGGCCTGGGAACACCATGCTGTGGGGCCTGCCTTGATCCCAGCCACTGAAAAGTTTAAATCAGGGATGTAATGAGGTCAAGTTTGCATTTTTAGGCAACTTTCAGCCACCTTGGGTTTTTTCAATCACGTCTCATCCAAGCCCACTATATTCTAAAAAAGAATCTGAAACATGTATGTCAAACTGTTAGCATTTATTTTAAAAGGGCAGTGGGTACGTGACTATATGTTATTTTATTCTCTGTACTTTGAGTTTTCAAATTTCAAAATTAATAATGAATTTTTGTGCATCCATATGATAGAATACTGTGCAGTATTGAAGAATGAAAGTGAAATACGTATTCTGTCACGACAAAATGCTTGTAATATTTTTTTTTTTTAAGAATTTTTTAAAATTAATTAATTTATTTTTGGCCGTGTTGGGTCTTCATTGCTGCGCATGGGCTTTTCTCTAGTTGCGGCGATCGGGGGTTACTCTGTTGCGGTGCGCGGGCTTCTCATTGTGGTGGCTTCTCTTGTTAAGGAGCACGAGCTCAAGGTGCGTGGGCTTCAGTAGTTGTGGCACACGGGCTCAGTAGTTGTGGCTTGTGGGCTCTAAAGTACAGGCTTAGTAGTTGTGGCGCAGGGGCTTAGTTGCTCCGCGGCATGTGGGATCTTCCCAGACCAGGGCTCGAACCTGTGTCCCCTGCATTGGCAGGAGGATTCTTAACCACTGCGCCACCAGGGAAGTCCCTACTTGTGATATGTTTTTAAGTTGCTAAACAGGATGTATATAGTATGATTCTATTTTTGTAACAATAATAGCAACAAGTAAATAAATAAAATGGATCTGGAAGGAAGCTATTGAACTATTAACAATAGTGAAGTTACGTTTGAGGGGTGGAATTTGGATATAGATAGAGAGAAGGCAGAATTTTCTTTTTCTATTTTATGCCTTTTAGAGTTGTTTGATCTTTAAAACGAACCTGTATTATTTCAAACAAAAGCCTCCTTTTTTAATTGCTAACTCTTTATTTTGATGCAATTTCAAACCCAGAGACAAGTTGCAAGAATAGTAAAGGCATTCAACTATACTTCAATTAAAAAAAAAAAAGAATAGTAGAGGAACTCATACTTTTTACCCAGGCTCATCACTGGCTTCCATCTTGCCCCACACAACACACATTTGTGAAAAGATTACCTCCATTTTGCAAACTCCAGTGGCCACTTTACAGTCTTTACCTTCTAGACCTCTCTCCTGCTTCTGACCCTGCTGTCCTCATAGCTTCCTGAAAGGCCTGCTGTCCCTCAGCCTAAATCTCCTCTGCTTCTCCTCCTACTTCTCCAGCTCTCCTTTTGTGTTCTCCTTCTCAGGGCCCTCCTTTCCAGCACCCCTTAAACACTGGGGTTTCTCAGAGTTCCAGCCTGGGCCCACGACTTGGCTGTGTGTATTTTCTCTTTGGGAGAGCTCATCCACTTTCATTTACTAAAACTACTGTCTCTATGCTGATGAAGCCCACATCATATCTGCAGCCACCATCTCTCCCTTTAGTTTCAGATGCCCGTATTCAAATGCCTGTTAGACACATATGCCCTTAGATGGTCTACAAACATTCTGAACTCAACAGTCTCAAACGCATCATCATCTCCCCTCCCTCCTGCTAACTGTTCTCTTCTGTGTGTCCTTCATTTCAGGTAATAGCACCATCATCTTTCACTTTGACAACTGTAATCAACTCCTAATTGGTCTCCCAGACTACAGTCTTCTGCCAGATAATCCCCCTCTGTCAAAGTGACAATCCTTAAATGCAAATCTTATTGTGTCTTGCCCTGTCAATGGCTCTCATCCCCTGCAGGTCCAAGAACCTTAGGCTGGCACATGTGGCTCCTCCCAGCCTCTCCAGCGTATCTCGCGCCCCTGCCCGCCCCATCCCCAAGAGCCCATGCCTCCATGTGTCTGATGAAGTTGTTTTCCTGGCAGGGACCACCTCTCACCTTTCTTTCCTTGGTTAACCCATCCTTCAACACTGAGCTCAATGGGCATCTCCTGTAGGTTAGGAGGAGTGTCCCTTTAATGTGTAATTGCATTCTTTTTCTTTCTTGTATCTATCCATCTACCAAACAATTTTTAAAATCTTGGTTTTTGTGTTTGTCTCCCTCACTGCTCTGTAAACGCTGGAAGGTAAGGGGTTTGCGTATCTTTATATACAATTATATACCTTTATATCCTTAGTGCCTTAGCACAGTGCCTGGCACATGGCAGACACTAATAAATGTTTGCTCAACTGAGGTGGGCATTCGCTCTGGCCTTCTCCACATCTCTCCCCCCTCCTCCTGGCTGCAGTACTCTTGACCACATGTCTCCTCTTTCTCTGTCCCAGCCCTTGGCTCCAGCTCCTGCTCCACCGTCCCCCTCTGTCCCTATCCTCGGGCTTTGCTCCTACGTGCTCCTTCTCCTGCTGCTTTCCTCCCTCACGTTCTCTTCTGCTTCTTCCCTTCTATTTTCAGCAGCTCTTGCTACCCTCTCATATCTTTCCAGATGCTTCTCTCCCACTATTCTCCCCTGTGGGGGCCACTCAGGGCAGTTCCAGCCCACTCCTGGCCCAGGGGTCTGGTGTGGGACTTTATATAATTACTTCACAATGGGGCTTAATGATTGTGAAGCATTTTCATCTCAACCCACACAATTCCAGATTTACAGCAACTAAGACTTTATGCTTACAATTGAACTCACACCCCACTAGGCCCCTAACTGGAGTGTCTTACAGAAAATGTATCTTCACAGCCCTTTAGGGAAGAGGGTAACTTGCTAACAGGCTTTTCTCTCTAATACCTGTAAGCGTAAGAACCTAACTTTGCTCTTTAGTTCTCCTTGGCACCCCATCTCTGTAAGGATCCCATTCATCACATGCATCCAGGCATTTACCGTGTTATAAGCTCATCTGCTACCATGTGAGGGGTCTTGGGGGTACACATTCATTCCGTCATTCACTTGTAAACTTAACTGAGCTCCCACTAATGGCACCCACTGGATACAGACAAGGGGTCATGGATGAGTATGCCCTGCTCAAAGATCCAAAGGAACTCATGGTCTGGAGTGGAAGACAAATATGCAAAAATTTTTAATAAAATAAGAAGGATGTGGTGGAGGTACCAGGTGCTATGGGAACATGGAAGGAGCACCTGAGCATGCCTGGGTTGGAGGAAGGTTTTAGAGAAATGACATTTGAGGAATGAACGGGAATTGATGAGGCAGACAAGGAGACAGTGAAGCGGACATTTGTCATGTGTTTGATTGCCCAGTGTCTGAGCGCCCTTCTTATTTCAGAGGGATTCCCTATCGCATGAGTCTCGGTGCCGGCAGGATTCCACCTTCTACTCCATATGGTGGGTAGGGACGGGGGGAGCATGGTGGTGCAGATTTTTTCTCTCCCTGTTTCCCCCACAGCATGGGTGTGGGCAGAGTAAGGGTAGAGGGAGGGTGAGCCCTGGAACCTGAGCTCAGCCAATCTGATGCCCCCACAGGGTCTTTGGGACTTTGACAGGAAGGGCAGGAACAATTGGGAATCATCACAGCAAAGATATCTAGCCTGGGGGGTGTCAGTTGGGCGTGGATGGGAAGGGGGCAGAACTAGCAGCAGTGTCTAACCAGATGCCCTTGTCACTGACCTTGGAGTGTTCTCTGCCATCTAGCCTCCCTTTGTTCCTGCTTGTGGTGGGAGCTGCCGCTCCAGCCTACCCATCAACTCTTGAGCCACCAGAATTTCTCTTTCCAGAATACTCCTTATCTGCTTAATTTTTGATAGTTGGTTTCTGTCGTTTGCAGCCAAGTTTCCTGTCTGGTCTAGGCTGGGAAGAGTCTTGAGGAAGCTAAGAAGAGCAGAGTGCAGTGTCTGGGGAAAGGTGGGCAGGGTGATATAGCTGGAGTACAGGAGAATGTAGAGAAAAAGGGTTCACAAGACTGGGAGGAGGGGCAGAGGCTCATGATGAAGGGTCTTGTCAACCAGGCTAAGACATTTGCCTTTTTCCTCATAGGAGATGAGCAGCCATCGAAGAGTTTAAGTGAGGAGGGTCATGGTGAGACTTGGACTTTAGGAAGATCACAGGAGATCAATACAGGGATCGATTGGAGCAGGGCCACTGCTGCCCCTGGGGGAGATTTAGCAAAAAGGTGCCTCTTCCAGGCAGCCTCTTTCCTGTGGGTTGTATTGCTTGGCTAGCAGAACGTGACTGGATTTCAACCCCAGTTTGCTCGCTCTGTTGTGCAGAGCACAGGTGGTACAACAGTTCTCAATAGCCTGGAATTTAGGACACAACACTATCCCTGACCCTAAGGAGCTTACAGTGTCACCTCTACTTTGCTTTCTTCTGACACAAACCTCCTTCTATTCTCACCAGAGAGACTGCCTCTCTGTCCCTGATTTCTGAGGAAATGAAGCCAATTTTTTAAAAAAAATTTCTATTGGAGTAGAGTTGATTTACAATGTTGTGTTACTTTCTGCTGTACAGCAAAATGAATCAGTTATACATATACATATATCCACTCTTTTTTAGATTCTTTTCCCATATAGATCATTACAGAGTACTGAGTAGAGTTCCTTGTGCTATATAGTAGGTCCTTATTAGTTATCTATTTTATGTATAGTAGTGTGTATATGTCAATCCCAATTTCCCAATTTATCACCCCCCCGCCCCCGCTAACCACAAGATTGTTTTCTACATCTGTGACTCTATTTCTGTTTTGTAAATAAGTTCATTTGTACCATTTTTTTAGATTGCACATATAAGCAATAACATGGTATTTGTCTTTCTCTTTCTCTGTCTGACTTAGTTCACTCAGTATGACAACCTCTAAGTTCATCCATGTTGCTGCAAATGCCATTATTTTGTTCTTTTTTATGGCTGAGTAATATTCCATTGTACATATGTTCCCTGGTTGTCTAGTGCTTAGGATTCAGTGCTTTCACTGCTGTGGCCCAGGTTCAGTTTCTGGTTGGGGAACAGAGATCCCACAAGACACGTGGCATGGCCAAAATAAAAAAATTAAAAAACAAACAACCAAAAAACCCCCCCAAAACCAAGCCACTTTCTTTGCTGGTTCTCAAGACACAACCCTTCATTTCAAGTAGAAATTGGCTTTATAGTCAGGGCCTCTACCCCACGTGGTTGTGGTTCTCTAATTGCTACACCCAGAAATCTTCCACTGGGTTTTTCCTTAGGCATCTTCTCTTCAGTCTATTCAAGTCCTCCAGGAAAAACAGTGGCCAGGTCACTTGGCTGATCAGTGGGAAGGTCAGCTGCACTGGTGAATGCCAGTGTATGGAAGGAAGGGTTGGCCCCCTGCCCTCAGCCATCATGCACTGAGAGGACCTGTTTCATGCAAAGACTCTGAACCATGGACTCTGGACTCTTCCTGCCACCAGAATCTCAGAGGTCATTTGGCCTAAGCTGCCACTCATAGTAGCCTTGTCAGTGGGCACCCAGCCTCTGCTTCCATACCTCCTGTGATGAAAAACTCAGTACTCATTGTAGCAGCTTGTGTCTTGGCTGGACAGCTCAAATCACTGGAAAGGCCCTTGTTTCATGGTGACCTTGGTCTGAGTGCTGGGATTTAGGAGCTGTAGAAAGATGCTAAACATGGTCCACTTTACAACCAGTTGCCTTTCACCATGCTTTTTTAGCCCATCTCCCTGCCTCATAGTATCTCAGTTCACTTTTGGAACATCTGGAGAGGCTGAGGTCCGTGTCCCCTGTCACAGAGGGTGATGTATTTGGGTGACCTTCTCAAGGTCAGACTCCACTCTGACTCCCACTGTGGAGCTTCTGGGTCATTCCTGCACATTCCTTTCTCTGCTTGGTGCCTCTTCCTGTTCCTAAGGACTCATCCCCTCAGGTAGTCTGACTTGTTAGCTCTCTCTGGACTGACCAGCCTGAGGTGGCAGGGTGCTACCCGAGTGGGTGGGCTGCCTGGGGCACCCAGACCTCGCCAACTCCGCAGGGCTCAGAGGAGAGGAGGATGGAGGTAATTGGGGCATGCAGCTCCACCGGGAGGCTGGCAGGGCAGATTTTTTTCCTGTTTGGTTTTCATTCTCTCTCCTCCTATTAGGTTCGGCTGGGCGATTGAAACTGCTGGTGTGTGTGTGGGCAGCACAAGCCTGTGTGTGTGCTTGCACGTGTGCGTGTGCGTGCGTGTGCACAGCTGTGTGGGAGGACATCCGTGCGGGAGGCTTCAAGAGGGAGCGGCCTCTCCTTGCCGACCAACTCAGGCTCTGACAGCGCTCCCACTGAATTGGCCTTAGAAAGTTTCCTGGGTTTGACAGGAACAGAACAGAAGCTGCAGATAGGCTGTGCAGTTTCCTTGACAACCCCAAAACATGGATGGGAGAGGGAATGGTGGGAACCAGAGAGAAGGGAGTGATTTGGCTCCACCACCAGCTTCAGCCCCTGTCTTTCCCCCTCACAATAGCTTAGGATAAAATGTTGACCTGGGGCTTCCCTGGTGGCGCAGTGGTTGAGAGTCTGCCTGCTAATGCAGGGGACACGGGTTCGAGCCCTGGTCTGGGAAGATCCCACATGCCACGGAGCAACTAGGCCCGTGAGCCACAACTACTGAGCCTGGGCATCTGGAGCCTGTGCTCTGCAACAAGAGAGGCCACGATAGTGAGAGGCCCGCGCACCGCGATGAAGAGTGGCCCCCGCTTGCCGCAACTGGAGAAAGCCCTAGCACAGAAACGAAGACCCAACGTAGCAATCAATCAATCAATCAATCAATAAATCTTAAAAAAAAAAAATGTTGACCTGGTCCCAACGTTCTCCTGGGAAACGGGGAGGGAGGACAGACAGCAGTGAGGGAACAGAGGTGCCCCTCAGATAAGGGAAGCAAGAGCCGGGCTCCAGAATCAATTTCTGGAGGAATCTGGCACCCTCGGTTCTCCTTTCTTACAAAGGTGACTTCTCTCCCTCTACCATTCACGTCCCTCACTTTCTTATCCTGACAGCTTTGAGGACCCCTCCCCTTCCAAACTAACCCAAGACAGACCAGAACCCTGGACTCTCTCTACCTGAGAGGAGCGGGAGGGGCAGCGAGGGGCGGGTGTCTCTCCTGATCCCACCCGCTGAACTTTGGGACCACTTCACTCCTAGAAAGCAGGAGGCGGAAAACTGAGACTGTTCACTAGGAACATAAGTCATTTCTTAGTAGTTAGTAAAGCTGCCTCCCCTACTGCAAGGTCCCCTCCCAAGTGAATGTGCTCATAGCGTCTCCCCAGAACCAACTCCCGGGAAGACCTGTGCCTGGCAATTCTTGACAGCCCTCTGGTCTTTCCCAACATGGAGGCCTCTAGATCAAATTAGCCCTGTCCTTGATCCCTGGTCCCTTGTCTTGGGCACTAGAGTTCCTTTACTTGAGAATTATGGAGGCTCTGAAGGCATTTTTGCATGAAATTTTAAAACCAAGCAACCCTGATGCTGCACTAGTCCTGCAATTAAACCTTAGTGCTGGTTGCCCAGCCCGGCCTTGGTGCAGAGCAGACACCAGTCTTTGGGTTCCTTTGGGCACTCAGAGAAGCCCTGCCTTGTTGAGGTGTCAAATGTATTTAGCGAGCAGGTAGAAGGCAGGAGGAGACACTCACAGTCTCCCCTGATGGGTTGGTCTGGGGCTTGAATGGAGGAAGGGGTGCTGGGCAGGGAGTGACAAGGCCAGGGTTCCAGTCTGGCCCAGGCTCCAACCAGCTGACTGGTTGGAGGAAGACAGCCACACTTCTGGTGGCCACAGTCCCGAGCCAAACATTGGAACACAGTCTGACACACATGTGGGGGTGGGCAGGTCAATGAAGCAGAAGATTTGCAATGAAACAGACGGTTGCTATGACCGTGATCCCTTTCTGAGTCTGGCCTTTCTGTCTCTCTCCATGCCTGCTGGGCCCATAACTCTCAGGATGTGTTTGTCAAGATCTGCCTGGCTTTCTGCCTCCAGGGAGTCCAGGGTTCCAGGGCATGTTCCCTCTGCCTCCTCCCTATCTGCTGCCCCTTCCTCTCAGCTCCCTCACCCTCAGCAAGGCATCGTGGCCCAGGCCCCCCATCTCCCGCCCCAGCCCAAGCCCAGGCGAAGAGAAGCCAGTGCCCACCTCCTCCTCCTGGCTCCCAGGAGAGCAGCAGAGCTGGAAGCCCACCCAGGAGAACAGAGAAGACTGAGTCTTGAGAGTTGCCAACCCCCACGGCTCTAGGAGGGCAAGACAGCTTTGAGACTGATAATTTTAGGACACTCAAGTAGGTGGCTGAGAACTGCTTATGAGGAGGGCAGTGTCTAACAAGAAAGAGCACAGTATGGGGAGGGAGGGAGAATGACTCAGGAGATCAGGCTCCTTCCTAAGTAGTAGTGTAACCACGTGGGTTGCCAGTAGAGAGGCCTCAGTGTTGGGCCCTTTGTCCACTCTGGAATGTTCTTCCCAAACATCATATATGCACATACACCCCATTAAAAGGGAAGAATCTTTCTCAGGTACCTTTATGGGAGGAACTGGGGACAATGGCTAAAAGAGTGTCTTCTTTTGGGGGTTCTCTGTGGTCCCTTCTTTGAGTGCTGGAATCTTGGTTTCCACCGGCTTTGACCTCCCTTAACCTTATACCTATGGGTTTGCTGCTTCCCCCAGGCCAAAGAGACCCCTGTGACTGGCAGCCCTGGCTGAGACTGAGACGAGAGCTGCTGGAGGTCAGGCAGGTGAGAGATCCATGATGGACAGTCACTATTTGGCCTCACCTCCCATCCTGAGCCTCTGAGAAATCTGTATGGGGGAGGACTGAGCAAACTGAGGCCAGAAGCTGTGAGCAGATGTGGTGGTACAGAGAGGAGGTGGCAATCCTCAGGCTTGGCCTGAAGCCCACACTGAGTGGTGCAGAGGGCAGTTCAAGGTGGGGTTCATATGTGCCTGGAGTGGCTATGAGGGAGCAGGAATTGGGGGGACTATGTAATAGAATCTCTAACTTCTGAAGATGCTCTACTGAGAGATGCTGCAGACACTAAAGTGTAGGCCATTAAACTAGGTGATACTCCAGGGTACTTTGGGGCCCTTGGGGCACCTCTGGAACCCTTCTGCCCAATTCCCTTGTATTAGTTTCCTGGGGCTGATGAAACAATTTACCACAAACGTGGAGTTTAAAATAACAGAAATTTATTCTTTCACAGTTCTGGAGGACAAAAGTCAGAAATCAAGGTGTCCGCAGGGTTGGTTCCTTCTGGAGGCTCTGAGGGAGCCTCCATTCCATGCCTCTCTCCTGGCTTCTGGTTGTTGCTGGCAATCTTGGGCTTGTAGATGCATCACTCTAATCTCTGCCTCCATCTTCACATGGTGTTCTCTGTATGTCTTCTCCTCATTTTATAAGGATATCTGATGTAGAGCCTACCCTGAACCCAGGATGGCTTCATCTTGAGATTCTTAACTAATTATACCTGCAAAGATCTTATTTCCAAATAAAGTCACAGTCTGAGGTTTCTGAGTGGTCATGAATGTTGGGGAGACACTCCTCAACCCAAAACATCCCCTAATTGCACCCTTACACCACAGCTCAGGAGGAGCTGAGAAGACCTCCACAGGTTTGTTCACCACCTGCTTGTTGGGGTGTCACAGGTCAGGGTGGTCAGAGGACACTGGGACCTGAAACTGAGACCCACCTTCCCCGCCTCCTTGTTACCCTGAGCCTCCCAGAAAGTTGCAAAGAAAAAGCTATTGAACCCCACCCCCATCTTGGGCAGGAATGTTCCTCCTCCATCCAAAAGAAAGACAAATGTCCAGAATGTTTCCTTGGAAAATAAAAGTGTACCTTGAACTGCTTCTTGTTTGAACTGCTTCTTGTTAACTAGACAAGTGCCTTTCTCAAGCCTCCCTTAATCCACCTTGCAGCAGCTCAGCCATGTTTCCTCTTGGTCTGTCCGTGAGGTTGGAGTAGAGCAACTTCCTCCTGATCTACCACTCTGCTAATGCTGAGGAAGCATTTATCATCATGTCTTTCCCTGTCTCGGTATCCACCTGGAGAGGATACAGCAGAGGCATTCAGATGAAACAACCCACCTAAACGCACAGATTTTGAATTTTCTCTATGAGCCATCTTGGCTGACTGTTATTTTTGTACCCCTCCCTTTGTCCCTCCCACCCCAGGGTTGGTAACAAGCTGAGCCATGACTGTCTACTTGCCTCAAAGCAATTAGCCACCCCCACCCAGCACCACTCCACACAATTTCTCTCTAGTGAAAGAGAAAGCCAGGAAGGCAAGTGTGAGGTAGCATGGCTGTCAGTCACCCTGATGCTCTAGAATCAGCAATCATTACTATGATAAATTTCTTTGGAGTTCCCATCACGAATAGTGCCTCAGAAGGGAGAAATCATATTTAGACACGAGGCCCCGCTGAGTTCATCTCCTTTCGGCATTTTAAGGAGAAAAAGAGCCAGCGCTGCAGTGTTAGGCTTTCTTCTACAGCACATGAGGGCGGCAAAGGGTCAGGGGAAGGGGATACTGTAGTCTGAGGATTGAGCAGCTCTCACTGCGGTCTTTTTAATCCTATAAACTCTAGAGCGTTTGGGAGTCTGGTGATAAGAGCAGATCCTGCTCAGGCAGAACCCAGGGATGGGTGAAAACAGAAGAGACTGGAGCAGGGCCTGGGGAAAAGGAAGAGAGTGGGGCCAAGTGTTGCACCATAGATTAGTGTGTAGGCTGGGATGAGGACCCAGACCCCAGCTGCTGTGTGTCCCTTCCAGAACCATGAATTTCACCTACAGATAAACAAAGGAACTACCACTGTTTTGTGCTTTATACATTATCTGATTTAATCCTTACAACCCCACTGTGAGGTAAGTGTAATTATGTATATTTTACTGATTGGAGAAATGAAGCTCAGAGAGGTTAAGTAATTTGCTCAAGGTCACACAGTAAGTGGCGGGAGTCTGGATTTGAACTCAGGTTTGTCTCACCTCAAGAGTCCGTAAGTACTCGCAAGCACCTTGCAGTCCAGCCTCTTTTTCTCCTTAAGGGCTAAGCTGAGGAACTCTGGAGCTGTGAGGTGGAAAGAGGGGAGACTGTACAGGTGGCGCACAGGAGCCACTGCAATAGGGCAGTGTGTAGGTTTGCTGATACAGAAGAGGAGGCGTCCAGTGACTGGTCCTGGGTACCCATGGGAGAGAAGTCTGGCTAAGTCACTGGAATCAGAAACTGGCAGATACTAGAAATATAGGTTTTGTCAAGGAAATATGAGGTGGTGATTGACTGGGTCAGGATCTATCTCCTTCATGGAACTCTCTGCCCAAGCTTCTCCTCAAGCAAGACTTCTTACTTCTCTTAAATGACTTTATTTTTACCCGTCGGAAGCACAGAGTTAATCACGTCCCTTAAGTCACTGGCCTGTTCTAAGCCTGTGTTGTATGCTATTTTATTATTTTCTACCCTCACTCCTGTTAACTCCATAGACACTCACTTCAGTGCATTAAATACATATCTCTCCAGTCTGCCTTTCATATGCTGATAGAGATATATGTGTATTCTTGAAAAAAGATTCATGATATTATTGTGTGTGTGTGTGTGTGTGTGTGTGTGTGTTCTTAATTTGCATCATTGGTTTTGTGCTCTAAATCTCACTGTTTCTTCGTTCACTCAATGGTAATGACTTAAGATCTATGCATGTTATCATGCGTACTTTTTACAGCATAATAGTCCATCACATGCAAATACCATGGTTACTATCCAGCTCCTAGGCACTAGCAACAGTGCTGCAATGAGAATCTCTACACATCTCTTATCAGCCCGGGGCAGTGTTTTTCCCACAGTGGGAATGGGAACGCTAGGCCATAGGGCAAATAGATGCACCCCAGTCACCTCAACCTCTCCTTGCACGAACTCCCTGTAACCCACATTCATCATTATGTTCTGCTTTTTAATTGCTGGTTGTATCTTCACTTGTACATGTCTTGTCTCTCCTGCTAGATCATCTCTTGAGGTCAGAGACCATGTTTCACTCATTTTCGTATTCTTAACAGTTCCTAATATACATCTTATACATAGTGGGTGCTTAATAAAACATTTTTTAATAGACTGAATGAATATCCCCTTTCCCACTGGGATGTTACTTTCTTTTTTATTATTATTATTTTATTTAATTAATTTATTTATTTTGGGTGTGTTGGGTCTTCGTTGCTGCACTCGGGCTTTTCTCTAGTTGCGGCGAGCGGGGGCTACTCTTCATTGCAGTGCGTGGGCTTCTCATTGTGGTGGCTTCTCTTGTTGCAGAGCACGGGCTTTAGGCGCGTGGGCTTCAGTAGTTGTGGCACGCGGACTCAGTAGTTGTGGCTTGCAGGCTCTAGAGTGCGGGCTCAGTAGTTGTGGCGCACGGGCTTATTTGCTCCGTGGCATGTGGGATCTTCCCAGCCCAGGGCTCGAACCCATGTCCCCTGCATTGGCAGGTGGATTCTTAACCACTGCGCCACCAGGGAAGCCTGGGATGTTACTTTCTTGAGAGCAAGATTGACTGTGTTTCATTCATCTCAACCAAGTTCAGAATCTGACCCTTTGTAAACTGTTTGTCTTAGATCTGATGCATGACATTTCAGACGTGGAAAAATAGCACTGTTAAGAAAGAATTGGGTTGGGAATTAGGAGACTTGAGTGCCATGTGACTAGTTTTATGACTGTGGACAGGGTACATTTCTCCTCTGAGCCTCGGTTTCCCTACACATTGGGAGGGGTTTAGTGGCTTCTTTCTCCCAGCCTTGGATGAGGAAAATGATGAGCTGTGTTGATGATAAGTGTTACCTGTCCATCTCCCCTTCGAAATGCTGCTGGAGGAGAAGGGGAGCGAGGGGAAGCCGGGGCCGGCACACACCTGTCCCCTTTGGCCCCTCCTCTGTCCCCCATCACCCCATGCAGTTTCGATTTACCCATTTCTAGAATATTTGTCACTGAAGACATAGGGTCTCTGAGAGGGATTAGGGCTCCCTTGGGAAGATCTAGACTATGAATGAACAGAGAAAGAGAAGAGAACGGCTGAAGGAAGACTAAAGGCCTGCAGTAGTAGTTGGGGCAACAACCAGAATTCAAGGGAGACATCACTCATGGCAACCAGACTGGAACACAGAAGAAATAGGGCAAAAGTGTAGCCCATAGTCACCTCTGAAATGTGGGCACCAGGGCTGATCCAGGGGATCCTACCACGGTCCTATCGGAGATATCTGTTTAAGGTCTAAGGGAGGAAAACCAAGTGGATTCAGGCTACACTGAGAAAATTCAATGGGACACCAGGGCCTAGTGTAGGACTGAATGGGTTCCCAATTAGGATGCAAGAAAATCACTACTGGGAGGTGTTTTGAAAGTAAAACCTACTCTCGCAGAAAAGGTCAGCAGCTCTGGGAAAGTGGGGGCGGGGGGAGGGATGGGAGGAGAGTATACCTACCAGTACTGGGGTCTATGGTAACCTTTTTGGGCTCAGCACTGAGAGATGGTGGGATCTCCATGGTGACAGGCTAGTTAGTACTATGGGTGATAGGGTTAAAGATAGACCTGCTCAGGGCTCCAGGAGACCAAGGAGGAAGACCCCAGCCCCCTTAGAGTTTAGGCCTGGCACTGGCATAGCATCACTTCTGCAACACAGAAGTACAACACAGGCAACACAGTCACAGGCCAGCCCGGATGCAATTGGAGTAGCAATAGATCCACTTCTTCCTGGGTGGAATGTCAATAAACTCTTGGTCATTTTTATTCTCCCACACATGCCTCCCACTCAGCCCTTTCCCCTCCTACTTCCCTATTACCTGCTCCTAACCTGTTGCCTCCTGCATTCCTTTCACCTGCCTTAAGCACAGACCCTTTCCTCTGGCCTCTGTCTCTAAGCCCTCTGTTCCTGCACAGTCATTACCACCCTCCAAGGCCACCCCCTTTTCCCTGCCCCCTCTATCTCAGCCCCTCTATTAGCTCCTTTCACAGGCCCATCTGGACCCTCTTCTGTTGTGAACTTCATTTTGGGTAATCCTTCCCCTTCCTCTTCCCACATGAAATTGAACTTTTCCTCAGACAGAACCAGATCTTTACTGGCAATTTTCTTTTTTACTTTTTTTTTGGATTTCTATTTATTTATTTATCTTATTTATTTATTAACATCTTTATTGGAGTATAATTGCTTTACAATGGTGTGTTAGTTTCTGCTTTACAACAAAGTGAATCAGCTATACATATACATATATCCCCATATCTCCTCCCTCTTGCGTCTCCCTCCCACCCTCCCTATCTTACCCCTCTAGGTGGTCACAAAGCACCGAGCTGATCTCCCTGTGCTATGCAGCTGCTTCCTACTGGCAATTTTCAATGACAGCTGCTGCTTCTCTCATGAAGAGGGCTCAGCTCTCTTGCTTCCTATCGTGACTTCAGACTCTGCACAAAACAGTACATAATGGAAATGAAATTATTTCATTAAAGTCTCTCAATCCAAGTGGAAGATGAAGATAGAGATACAATTAATCAGTCAAAAACCTTTATTGACTGGAATGCCCAGTCCAGTGGGGAACCAACCACTTAATAGATAATCAGTTTACAGTGTATGACCAGTGGGTATGAACAAAGTGGTAGTGAGCTCCTCGAGGTCAGGGACCAAGTCTCATTTATTTGTGCCTTGGATCCCAGCTCAATGCCCACCAAATGTAAATGCATGAGTGAATACATGAGTTAATGAATGAATCATTGCATGCTTCTGGATATAAAATTACCTCTAGAAAGCCAATTTCTCTTGGATTAACTGGCATTCACATGAGTCATGTAGAAGTCTCTGGAGGGCATTCAGGATCAAGAATTAAGACTCTTCTTTTAAAAATCTTTGCCATCTGGCTCTCTGCTTATCCTGGCTTCTCCCCATCTGGACTGATGATGCTCATAACTCCAGGACTTTCCAAATGACCTCAGTATCTGACTCACAGTTCTCTTGCACACCATGCACACTCTGTTCTCAATCTCAGCAATTCAATATCTGTGTTTAGTTGTTTCTTCTCTAGCCCCCTGATCTAATGATTCTTGACCTTGGCCCATTTTTTTGTGTTGGTTGCTAGCTCAGCTTTCCAGCCTTCCTTTCAAGATTACTTTTTACACCTTGTATTATCAACCTAGGTGGCCATGTCCCCTAACACAGTTGTCCATGTTGAATGGGCACCATCCCCATGAACCAACATGCCACCCATACTTCATAGGCAAGCTTAAACACTGCCTTCTTCACAGGACTTGTGCTGATTCACCCAACCAGCTGTGATCTCCTCTTTCCTGAAAACTGCAGAGACTCTTAGTTGTCCTTCTCTTATGGAATTTGTCATAGTCTGCTGTCTTAGTCCATTCAGGTTGCCACAACAAAAATTCCATAGTGTGGATGGCTTAAACAACTAAATTTACTTCTCATAGGTCTGGAGGATGGGAAGTCCAAAATCATGGCATTGGCAGATTTTGTGTCTGGTGAGAGCCTGCTTCGTGGTTCACAGGTGGAGCTTTCTAGCTGTAAGCCTCACACAGCAGAAGGGGGGCAAGGGAGCTTTCTAGGGTCTGTTCTAAGAGGGTACTAATCCCATTCATGAGGGTCCCACCCTCATGACCTAATCTCCTCTCAAAGATCCCACCTCCTAACACCATCATATTGGGGGTTAGGATTTCAACATATAAATTTTGGGGGACACAAGAATTCAGTCCATAACATCTGCCTTCTAGTATTGTTATGTGTGTCTTTGCCTCACCTTCTCTAGTTTGATGTAAGTTTTCATGGAGAGGAGGCTGTGCCTCACCCATCTTCTTGTTACACCCCTTCATAACAGCACCTAGCACAGAACAGTGGGCAGATGTTATTTTGTCTTCACAGCATCCCATCTTTTAAGGGATCCTCCTTCTATGTCTATACGATCAAAGTGGGGCTGTAAATTATGGTGTCCCACAAAGTTGGGCAGAAAATACAGGCTGGCCAATGAAAATACTCCATTCTCAGCCTTAGAGATGACACACAACCTAAACAGAACCAAAGAGTCTGCCTTGAGATTTGCTACATGCATACACTGAAAAAGGTCTTTCTTCTTCTAAGACCAGAAGCTATGGGGAAGAGGTAGATTGGCCTTTCTGTGGCCATCTCTCTAGCCAACATGGAGGAAGCTACAGGAGAGAATGAGGCCTACCTCAAAGGAAGCAGACACAGAAACAATAATAGCTGGCATGTTCAGAGCTGACTTTACACCAGACACTATTCCAAACACATTGTGTGGATGATCTCATTTACTCCTCACAAGGACTATGAGGCAGATGCTATTATTATAGCCATTTTACAGATGAGGAAACAAGGGTACTAAGAAGTTAAGCAACTTGTTTTCAGTCACCAGCTAGATAGGTGGTGGAGCCAGGATTTGAATCCAGCCTGTGGGACCCTAAAACTTTCATGCTATGCTGTTACATATGAACCAAGGCGGACATAAATGGGAGATAGATGGATTTATTCATTTATGAACAAGTGCAAGGGAGAACTGACAACATCATTTGTGCCTGGAGCCAGCTGACTCATGTGCTTTTTAGTGAAATAAGCCAGTACATTCTCTTTTTGCTTAAAATAGTTTATCAGTCACTTGCAACCTCCTGGGTTCATGGAAGAACATGTCTTAGAGATAGAGCACTACTTCCAGGCCTGCATCCTGGTACTACCCCTCAACCCTTGGACGAATTACTTGACCTCTCAGGGCCCTGGAGGTAAATGACCCAGACTCTCAGGGCTGAGGGGACTGTGCTTGGAGATGAGATTACATGTAAATACACTTAACATAACATTCTGCTAACACAATTTAAGTACTCAATAATTGCTAGATCTCTTCTCTTCTCCTTTCCCTTGTGAGGAGTACCTGTCCAATAAGCATTTGTTGAATTGAATTAAATCCTCAAGAGGCTGCAGGATGTAGCCTGAGCTTGAATGCAGCTGGAGTTACAGAGTCTCTAATCAGGGGAAGCTCCTCAGCTTGAGAGGGCACCTAACAACCCTATTTGGCCATTAGAAAGAAGAAGAAGGATGTTGAGCATCTTGTCATGTGTTTGCTGGCCATTTGTATGTCTAACAAACACATGAAAAGATGCTCAGCATCACTAATTATTAGAGAAATGCAAATCAAAACTACAATGAGGTATCACCTCACACTGGTCAGAATGGCCATCATCAAAAAATCTACAAACAACAAATGCTGCAGAGGGTGTGGGATGGATTGGGAGACTGGGATTGACATACATACACTACTATGTATAAAATAGATAACCAATGAGAACTGACTGTATAGCACAGGGAACTCTACTCAGTGCTCTGTGGTGACCTAAATGGGAAGGAAATCCAAAAAAGAGGGGATATATGTATACGTATAGCTGATTCACTTTTCTGTACAGCAGAAACTAACACAACATTGTAAAGTAACTATAATAAAAAAAAAAAAAAAGAAAGAGGAGGAGGGGGAGAGCGGGAGGAGGAGGAGGGATTCTGCCCTTCTTTGGTCTCCATCTCACTGACAGTCTTAGCCTCTCTGCTTCCAGATCACTCCAGCCTAGAGAGCAATGGCTGTCTGCAGTAACTTCAGAGATGCTCTGGCCCCTCCATGTCCTCTTTTGTAAGATAGGGTGGGGGTCCTTTGAGAAAGAGAACCAGGCGTGGCTTTCTTAACATAAGAGAAGACATTTTTTTGCCTAAGCTATTTTGTGATCTAAGCCTGGCCACAATGCTTGCCTTTGAACAGGTCTTAGTAATTAATGATCTTAAGGGAAGTGAGGAAATGTAGGAACAAAGGAAAAGCAGTTAAGAAACAATAGTTCAGATAAGCAGCAAGGTCCTACTGTATACCACAGGGAACTATATTTCATATCTTGTAATAATGAAAAGGAATATGAAAAAGAATATATACATATATATAACTGAATCACTTTGCTGTATACCAGAAACTAACACAACATTGTGAATCAACTATACTTCAATTAAAAAAGAAAAGAAAAGAAAAGAAAAATCAGAATATATAAGCAGATCATCTGATTTAAAAACAGTAAAGAAAAAAAAAAAAAGGAAAGAAACAATAGTTCAGCAATAAAACAGAGTCCTAGTTCCTCCTCAAGAAAAACACCTAACAATCAGATATGTATCTGAGTTCTGCAGGAACTGAGGCCCCCACCCAGGTGGAGGAAGGAATGATGATGTTGACCCTCCTGACTTCAGTCAGCTAAAGCTTGGACTCTGTCAACCTTTGCCCCACTTCTATGCTGAATTCTCCTCTGCTGAAGCCCCTCCATGAATATGCAAGTACTCTTAGCTTAAAACTTCCCCACTTTTGCTGTTTGGGGAGACACTACTTTGGGAAGGATCCCCAGTGTTCCCCTTACTTGCTGCAAGTAATAAATCCTTCCTTCTCCCAATCTTTGGCTTGGTTGTATCTTTTGGCTCAACACCCACCAAGAGGCAAACCCAGTTTTTAGGTAACACTTTCCCTCCTCCTCACAGTTTCTCTCCTATCCAGATACTACTGATTAATTAACCTTCTAGGTCTTTCTCAGACCTGCTCTCTCTTCTTTACCCCAACTGACAGTGCCCTTCATCTCCTTTCTGGATGTTTGCCTCAACCTCCTCACAGCCTCCCTCCCTCCAGCCTGCCAGCCCCATGGTGCAACCAGGAACACCCATGTTCAAGGTGACCAAACCACACTTCACCTTAAAACCGCCATTGCCTACAGGATTAACGGGCAAACCCTTAGCAGTCACGCAAGGCCCTCCTCAGCCTGGTCCCTACCCACATCTCTAGGCCCATCTCCTACCTTGCTATTTTGTGCCTCCATGCCATCCTCACACTGTTCCCGCTTCTGGAAGACCCTGCGCCACCCACCTCCTGCAGCCCCTTCCCCCAGTTCTTACTCATCCTTTAAGACTCTGCTCAGTTGTTTGGGTTTTTTTTTCTCCTGGAAACCTTCCATAAACTCCCAGCCCACTCCCTGGGCCAAGTGCCTCTCCTCCGTGTTCCCACAGCACTGGTACATAATTCTGTCTTCTCACATATCTTTTTATACTGATAAGATCACTTTCTCCATCTCTCCTGAGAACTTTGCGGCCAAGAGTGAGGTCTTACTCAAGTTTGTAACCCTTGCACCCAGCACAGTGCCTGGCTCCCAGTCGGCCCCCACATGCAGACACTGTGAAAGCTGATGCAAAGGGACTAAAAAGGAGAAAGAGGAGCCATTACATGTCTTGCAGATGAAAATCCTGGTTTCTGGGCTTCCCTGGTGGCACAGTGGTTAAGAATCCACCTGCCAGTGCAGGGGACACAGGTTTGAGCCCTGGTCTGGGAAGATCCCACGTGCCGCGGAGCAACTAAGTCCGTGCGCCACAACTACTGAGCCAGCGTACCTAGAGCCCGTGCTCCATAAAAAGAGAAGCCACCACAATGAGAAGCCCACGCACTGCAATGAAGAGTAGCCCCGGCTCGCTGCAACTAGAGATAGTCCGCGCGCAACAACGAAGACCCAATGCAGCCAAAAATAAAATAAAAATAAAATAAATTAAAGAAAAAGAAAAGAAAATCCTGGTTTCCTTTTTTCCCTCTGGTTGATTCCTTAATCGCAGGACTGGGGCCGGTGGTTAATACAACACTTAGGGTTTAATTGTTGGGGGGAAGAGGGAGTGGTTTACTCACCTTCTAAACTGAGGAAGGGGTACTCTCTCCACTAGTGGTGGAAAAGGAAAAAAGAATTTTCTCTGGGATCCTGTGTGGTTGTAGCATTGTTTGTGTAATTGTGTGATTCTCCATATAGTTTTGCATGCATGGTACATGAATAGGTAACCTTTGGCTACCTTAAAATAGCCCCCATCTCAGTTTTAAAAAGGATAAAGTTATTTCATTACATCTAAATATAGGCAAAGAGTTTGTACTGACGCATAACTTAAGCAAATGCATGCAAATCCCTTGCAGGCTGGTGGGACCTGATAATGCCATCACCGTAGTTACATCTCAGGCCCCCAGTGTTCCTCCTCCCTTCTGCTGCTGACCTTGAACAACCATGTAACCTCTCGGAGTCTTAGGATTCTCCTTGACCTAGTGGGCTAGTGATTCCTGTCAGCCTGCCTCACAGGGCCCTTGGGAGAATTGGATGGAAAAATGGGCAGTGAGAGGGCTGTGCACAAGGAGATGCAACCCTGAGGAGGAGGAACTGCGTGGGGTGGTGGGCAGGCCATTGTGGGAAGTCCTGCTGGGCCAGCTGCCCGCTGCTCTGCTGGGATTTCTGGGGTTTCATTCCTCTATAATTCTCATTTTTCCCCCTCTCAAAACTGTTTTCCATCAAATAGAAATGTGTTCTCTCTGCCTTTCTCCCCGAGCCGTGCCTGGCCTCTCAGAGCTAGGCTGCATCTTTTGGCACCCACCAATTGGAACCAAGAAGGCAGGAGGCGGACTAGCCGTGCGGCCACCCCTCGCGATCCCCCTTTCCCCCAGCTCGCCCTGATTCCCGCCTTTCTCCCTGGATGGAAAATTTGGCCTCAGACTGTCCTTGTGACTGGAAAAAGCAGGGTCAGCTCATCAAAGCAGAACAGGGGTTGTTAGTTAGCTTTCTTCTTTCGGGAGGTTATTAAGAAGGCATCGCTTGGGAAGGGGGGTCACCCGGGCCCAGCTGGCTCCAGCCAGTAAGGTGGTGGCGTGCTTCATCAGGGAGAAGGCCTGCCAGGGGCAGGGAGGGCGTTATCAGCTGGTGGTGAGGTATTGAGAGGGGGTGGCTATGGAAGGGAAATGTGTGTGATGAAGTGGTTGCTGTCCCAGGCCAGGAGGGAAGGCCAAAGGGGAGTGACTTATTCTATGTCAGGCCAGATTTCTCTCGAAAGATGCTGGGGCCAAGCCCAATGCTCCTTCTTTCTGTCTTTCCTGCTTCCCTGGCAAGAGGAAGGAAGTGTGTGTGACGATGAGGAGGAGGGCTCTGTACCTCTGAGGGGACATTTGGGGCCAGCTGCTGGGTTTTCCAGTTTTCATGTCTCAGTAACTGCAGGAGACTGTCTCTTTCTAAGGGACAGTTGCGATATTACCTTAGGAACATCTGGGTGGCCATCTTGTATTCCTGGATTCTCCAGCAGTACAGTGGGGCTGGGGTATAGCCTGGAAGGGAACACCTAGGGTGGGAATAGAAAGAAGGAGACGTACATGGTGATCATTTTGAAATGTATAGAAATATTGACTTACTATGTTGTGTACCAGCAACTAACATAGTGTTGTAGGTCAATTATACTTCAAAAACAAAGAGGCAAACAAACAAACTTATCAAAAGAGATCAGATTTGTGGTTACCAGAGGCAGGGGTTGGGGGTGGGAGTGGGGAGAGGGGAATTGGTTGAAGGCAGTCAAAAGGTACAAACTCCCAGTTATAAGATAAATTCAGGGAATTCCCTACTGGTCCAGTGGTTAGGACTCCGCACTTCTACTGCCGGGGCCCAGGTTCCATCCTTGGTTGGGGAACTAAGATCCCACAAGCTGTGTGGCCCGGCCAAAAGAAAAAAGATAAATACATACTAGGGATGTACAACATGATAGATATGATGAACACTGCTGTATGTTACATATGAAAGGTGTTAAGGAGTAAATCCTAAGGGTTCTCATCACAAGGAAAATATTTTTTTCTACTTCTTTAATCTTGTATCTATTTGAGATGACGGATGTTCACTAAACTTATTGTGATGATCATCTGATGATGCATGTAAGTCAAGTTACTATGCTGCACACCTTAAACTTATACAGTGCTGTATGTCAATTATATCTCTATAGAACTGGAAGAAAAAGAAAAAAATGAAATAAAAAAAAAGAAAGAGGTCTGGACAGGAGTCAGCTGAATTGGGGGACAACAGAGGGTGGGGTGTGCGGGAAAGGAGGCATATGTCTGTCGAAGCTCAGTGGTCAAAGACTGAGGCAAGAAGAGCATGGTCAGAGCGGGAGGGGCTATTACAACCTCCACCAACCCCCAGCACAGTGTTCTGTCCCTGTTGAACTGCCGTAAGCTCTCCCACATTTCTATTTTACCTTTAGAGATCTGAGAGTTTTCAGGAACTAATTCTGGGAAGTTCTGACTCTGTGTGCAAGGCAACAGCAGAAACAACAGCATATCAAGGCGTCATTACGGTCCCTAAAAATGTATCCATCCCTTCTTCTTTGAGTAATTAAACTCAGAGTTTCAGTGAGGCACCTGGCTCCTCAGCTCAAGACCCCATCTCCCAGCTTCCCTTGCTCCTAGCTGTGGCTTTAGGATGAAGTTTTAGCCAATGGAATGTAAGTGGAAGGGATGGGTGCCACTTCTGGGTAGTAACCTAAAGGGAAAGACATACACTCCACTTCCCTTTTCCCCCTTCTCTCTGACCAGATGTGGATGTGATGGCAGGAGCTGGAGCAATTATCTTAGATCTTGAGATGGAAGCCACATGTTGAGGATAGCAGAGTGACAAAGTAGGATGAGTCTGTCCTGGACTGCTTATCCTAGGACTCTCTCTTGGTGAAGCCACTCTTATCATGGCCTTTGTCACAGCAGCTGAACTTGTATCATACCTATATAAATAACACAGCCAACAGTTACTGAGAGCTTTCTATGTATCCATCACTGTACTGGGGGTTTTACATGTAGCATTTAATTTAATCTCCTCCTAAGCCAAAGAGTTCGTGAGCAGCATGCTGTCCTGACTCTCAACACCCCAGACATATCTCTTCTCCCCTCCCTATCCCATCCAGGCAAGGTCAGGTTGTTGGGGTATCTGCCTCACAGCCCTCATTGTCTCTGCCATATACCATGCAATGGATCATGCACATATGAAGGACCCACATCTATGAATAAACTCAGACTAAGACATAGCCCCTCCCCCCCAATTTAACGATCATTCACGTGGAGTAGGAGTGGCGATCCCTTCTTGATGGCTGTGGTTACGTGCAGTAGTCTGTATACCGGTCCTACCCCCACCCTTCCTTCCCACTCAGGAACGCCTATTGCAATGCAGGGTAGTTGGAGTGACATTATTGAGGATGAGTCTTGAATTTGTTCTAATTTATTTTTTAAAAGGTGGATTCCTCCAAAAGTATTTTGAGCACTATTAGTAACAAATCTTTCTTCACCCTCGCATTTGACTCTGGTGGGTCAGTTGTCATGACACTGCTGTGGGGAACCACCAGCCTGAGGGACTGCTTCAGTGATTGGTCATGTCTGCAGCTGGTCAGCTTTCCCTCGCATGGTCTGCAGCACCATAAGGCAAGGACAGTGGGGTGCTAGCTCTTCAGTGTGGACAGAACACACAGATGTCATCAAAAAGAACATCTGCTGGTTTTGCCCCCCCTGAGTATTCCTTCTGCCTTCTGCTCACAGCGTCTTGCTTTCCCTTCAGGGAGCACCTACTGCCTATTCCATGTGATCAACATCTGCTCTTCTCAAAGTTTAGGCACGTGACCCAAACCTGACTAGAGTCTCTCTCTCTCTCTCTCTCTCTCTCTCACCCAATGTTGTGTCCCAGGTAACAAGATGTATAACAGTTGGGACTGAATTGTCTTGACTCATGAATTCTCACTACTCTGGATACTGAGTATTAATTTACATAATTAATTAATTAGAGCAAATTCAAGATTATCCTTAAATGCAGTCACTCTCTCTTGCATTTCAATATATCTTCTTGAAGAGGAGAGAGAAGACTTACACTAGAGTTAACAGGTAGGAAAGCTGCATAATGGGCAGGACCCCAGGTCCTGTCCTTCCCAGGCATTGTTGCCCAAATCCCCCTCTCATTCTGGGAGCTTCCCTGTAATCCAAGCAACCACACTGCACAATTTTAGGAGGAACCATTCACATGTCATCTCTGGTGTTGTGCAAAGAGGTGGCATTGCCCCATAGCCTTCCAGTACATTCCTCGTTGTTGTTTAAGATAGCCCAAGTCAGTTCTTGAGGTTTACAACCAAAGAAGCTAAGCTGGAATCTTTAGCCATTCTCCCACAGCCCACTGCTATTCAACCATCCAGCAACTAGACTTGCTTCCCTTTTCCTTGAAGTGCTCCAGGAATAGGATTATCAGATTTGAAATATAAATAAGTAAACAAAAATACAGGATACCCAGTTAAGTTTGATTTCAGATAGACATAATTTTTTAGTATAAGTATGTCTCATGCAATTTTTGGGCACCCTGTGTTGTATCTGGCAACCCTACCCAGGGAAGAAAATGATGTCTCATCTTTTGGGGTTGCTCTAAAGGCACTCACCCACATTTACCCTTTTCTCCTGCCCCTTACCACAATATGTAAAGTACATCTTTAGGAGTGGCCATATAATTTACCAGATGGTTGGTTTAAGGGTAGGCACCTGATACAAAATGGACCAGGGTGCCTTCCCAGAATTTTTCAGACAGGAAGTAAGAAACAATTAAGTACTCTCAGGTGTAAGAGTTTGGAAAACACTAAGCTCAGGGACTAATGGCAGCCTCGATTTCTTACACATGAACAGGACTGGTCTTTATTGAGAGAATAAGTTGGATGTGCAGGCAGAAGCAGATTGGAGAGAGGGAGACAATTCTGACAGTGTTCAAATCGCAGGTTCCAGCTGTTCTTGAGACCTCCCTGCCTTGGCCATGTTTTGATTTTTAATCTTTCTTAGATTCTATGAACTATTCAGTTCTTTTTTGCCCAAGAGTTGAAACCAAATTAATACAACTTGCAACCCTTATTTCATTGTATTGGAGTAAAGTTCTTAAGTTTCCATCTTCCCAAGATGTGAGTGGGAGCCGTATCTTACTCATCCTGGCCACCGCAGCATCTAACCCAGCACCTGGCATAGACTAGGAGCTAGATTATATTTTAAGTAAATTAATAAATGACTCTGTGGGCTTGGAGGTCAGCAGCATAATGTACATTCGACGAACTTCATTTCTTGAAAGATACTCACACCAGGAATTTTCTCAGCAGCTCACTGAAAAGCCCTGAAACTTAGAGCATCTGCCACCCACAGCTGGCCTGTTTGGAAGCAAGACTATGTTGGGTCATGTGTTTTTATAGAGGGTGGAGAGTAATGAGCCTTTATGATAAGGATCGTGTTACTGAAACAACCTTGCTTCAAAAGCTAACCTCCTTGCATTTTGCAGTGGTTTCAATTCCTTTCTAGACAGATGAGAATGGAATAGGAGCAAGTCCTGTTAGGCCCTCCTAAGGAGGCCCTGGGAAGATGGCCCTGGCACTCCTGGTCCAGACCTAGCACAATTCCTGACAGCAGGAAGTGTAGGGAAAGGTCCAGGTGTAAGTGAATAGGATAGGGGTCCCTGGAGAAAGAGAACCAAGCCTGGCTTTCTTGACATAAGAGAAGCCATTTTAGGCCTAAGCCATTTTGGGATCTAAGCCTGTCCACAATTCTTGCCCTTGAACAGGTCTCAGTAATAATGATCTTAAGGGCACAAAAGAACAAACAACTGTTATCAGGAAAGAGAAGTAACAATAGCAAAGATAATAAATCAGTTGTAAAGACTCCCAGTTCTGTTTCAATGTTAAAAATTAGCCTGAAGCATTTTCTTGAGCTGTTTTGCAGAATTTAAACCCACCTCGAGTGCTCAACCACCAGGGCTACTGGAACCTAAAAGATGATGTCATTGACTTTTCTGACCCTGGTGACTTCAATCAGCTAAAGCTTGGACACTTGTAGACTTTTGTCCCAATTCTATACTGAATTCTTCTGTTCAAGCCCCTTCATGAATATGTATACACCACTCAAGCCCCATCATGAATATGCACGTACTCTTAGTTGAAAATTTCCCCCATTTTGCCGTTGGGGAGACACTGCTTTGGGAAAGATCCTGGTGTTCTCCTTACTTGTTGCAAATAATAAGTCCTTCCTTCTCCTGATCTTTGGCTTGGTTATATCTTTCAGCTTGACACCAACCAAGAGGTGACACACCCAGTTTTTGGGTAACATCTGCAAGGCATGCCCAGGTGGTGCCATCAGGAGCAGTGGTATGTAACCCTCAGCCCTCCGACATCCTAATTGTTACAGAATGTCCTGCCTGGGCTCTGGCCCTTCAAGCCCCATTACCCTGGCTCAGGCCCCTCAAAAGCCTGAAATTTTGTTGCCAGAGGTTCAAAGGTCTCAGGTTACAACAGAGGCGGGGCACCTGGAAGCACAGCCCCCACATCCCCTAACAAGACTTTCAGGAAAGAGGTGTCCGCTTTCAGCTCCAGTGCCAAGCTGTCTAGAAAGGGGGAGCAGCGAGTGTCTTGCCCTCCCTAGAAAGCAGTAGCCCCTGTCTCCCAAGCTGTGCAGGGAGACAATTCTTTCTCTCGGCCAGTGGAAGAATGAACTCTGTTGCCCTCTGCACTTGAGGAATTCCATCATCCTTAAATTATTTGTGTCAACCGTTTGAATCGAAAGAGAATTTTAGAGCTGGGAGAATTTGTTTATATTGTTGCAATTTATAACGCTCGTTTTGTCACAGCAGTTTGCCTATACAAAATGATGACCTAACATTCACTTATGGAGAGAGAAAACACAAAAAGCAAACTAAGGCTTTGCAACATCAAAGTGAATATTATTTTTGACAAAATGTACAGAGATGTGGAAAAAAGGCTGATCAAAAGGTTTCGTTAATAATGGGCTTGTTGGCTGATCCCTGAGGCCCCCTTCAGCTCTAAAGTTATAATTCCTTATCCACAGTCTTTGTTTCTTCTGTGCTCAGCACATTTGCATGCTGATTTTTGTATCAATGGTGAGGAAAGACTCCAGTGAAAATGTTGTCAGCACAATGGGCTGACAGAACAGTTGTGATTTGTGGAGGTGTCCTCCCAACTATCTTATCTCTGTTAAGTATATTTTGCTGGGAATTTCCAGGAGAGAACCTGATCATTTACTGACCTATTGACCTACCTACCTACCTATTGATGTCTCTTCTTTATCATCAACTACTATTGTTACTATGCTAAGTGCTTCAGATATATCATCTCATTAAAAATTCTCACTTAAAATTCTTTTCAATCTTATTAAGAGATACTATCGTCTCATTTGACAGATGAAGAAGTTGAGTCCTAGTGAGATTAACTTGACTGATGTCACACAGCTGGTAAATGACCAAGCCAGGGTTGGGACCCAAACCTTCCTGACTTCAGAATCTTAATGAGTTTGTGTAATTGGCTCCCTTCCCTGATCCACTTCCTTAAATTGTATGTTACCTTCTTCCTTGTCCCTTAAGACATTTCAGGGTCTTTATATTCTCCAGTGCAGAGGGTCTTGATCTGGGTTTGCAGAAGAGTTTCAGGGAATCTGGGTTTGCAGAAGAGCTTCAGGGAATCAGTGAAGCCTTTGAAAGACACGCACATTTTGTGTGTAGATACTCACGTATGTGTTTCTGGGAAGAGATACCATTGCTTTTATTGCATTCTTGAATGGTTATGAGACCCTGAGTGTTGGCGTGAGTTGGCTCATTCCAGTGAACTCTAGTGTCAAGTTCTAGGACAGAGGTTCCCAAATATTAGTGAGCATCAGTCTCACCCAGGGAGCTTGTTAAAATGCAGATGCCCTGCCCCACTCCAGGTGATGTTGAAACTTGGTCTCTGTGCACTGGTGCCAAATCAAATCTCGGAGACAGAGTTTTGGGTGCCCAGGAGCCCCACAGGGTCCTGCTCAATTTCAGAGGGAGTCTGATTTGGTAGATCTGGGGCCAGACCAGGAATCTCCTTTTTTTTTTTTTTTTTTTTTTAAATGGAAATTCTTTATTTATTTATTTTTGGCTGTGTTGGGTCTTCGTTTCTGTGCGAGGGCTTTCTCTAGTTGTGGCAAGTGGGGGCCACTCTTCATCGTGGTGCGCAGGCCTCTCACTATCGTGGCCTCTCTTGTTGCGGAACACAGGCTCCAGACACGCAGGCTCAGTAATTGTGGCTCACGGGCCTAGTTGCTCCACGGCATGCGGGATCCTCCCAGACCAGGGCTCGAACCCGTGTCCCCTGCATTGGCAGGCAGACTCGTAACCACTGCGCCACCAGGGAAGCTCTCCTTTTTTTAAAAATTTAATTATTATTTTATATTGGAGTATAGTTGATTTATAATGTTGTTGTTAGAGGAATCTACATTTTAACAAGCACCTCAGTTGATTGTGATGCCGGATATCTGGGATACACACCTCACTGGGAGAATAGATTATTTTATTTGATGAGTTACTCTGCAGTTCCCACTCATTTCCTGGTGACCTTAGATCCTATAGTTACCCTTGTGACATTATTGTAGCAACCCCTTTGAAAAGAATCCAGGCATTTTCCACTCCTCCCACAAAAAATGCTTGAACCTGTCCGTTAATGTCAGGGCTGTGCTCCATAGAAAGAGGAGATCCAGAGAATAAAGACAAATCAAAAGGAATTTCAACAAATTCTCCCAAATGGAAATACTCAAATTGTTGGCTATTCCAGTACTGATGCCATCAGCCAGTGATTCCTGATTCTTCATACAGGAGCCTTTGCCCTGGTGAGTTCACTGGGGCCCAGGAGGGGGCCTTACCTTGTATGTTCCTAAATCTTCATGGCAGACTGGTGGGTCAGTTTGCCCTGCCCAGGCCTTTTGTCTAACCCCTTTTGTTTCCTTTCATCGTCAACAGGAGGCTAGTGGTGTATGAAACTCCATAACCCTTTTCGTTGCATTTTGCACCAGGCATGGCTAGAGTGGCCACCCGAATCACACTGGGTCAATTAAATTGTCTCAGGATTTTGAAATGGGAAGTTATGTGAATTTTGGTTGAGGCAGCTATGTTCATTTTAATAAGCAAATGGAACAGAAAAGGTCTATTAGGGAGAGGGAGGAAAGTTTCCAGTTCCCATTCCTTCGGAGTTCCAGTTGTGTTTCCTGTTTTTGGTTTTATGAGACATCTCCATGGTCTTTCAATATGAGACATCTCCATGGTTTTTTTTTTGCTAAAGCAAGTTTGAGTGAATTTTACTTCTTCCAATCAAATGATTCTTTACTAGCATGCTTTCCAAAACATTTCCATTGCAGACAGAAAATACTAGTACTTGCATAGCACAGTCTTGGACCACTTGTGGCACCACATCTGGTGAACTCTGCTTTACTAAGATGTAAAATAGTAAAAAGAAGAGGATTTGTAATCAGTAGACTGACAGAGAAAATATCGAATGGGCTGTGGAGTTGAGATGGGATATGGGTTTGTGCTGAAGTGGAATGGTGTGTGAAGATCTCTTCCTTTCAGGACAAGTGACCAGTGGCCTTTAGTACCCTCAGCCTCTCAGAACCTAGACATGGTCTAGCTCACCGAGGTCAAGGTTTTGGGGAACTGTACACCTGTAAAACATGAGACTAACTGTGCTGGTTCTTTCCTGAAACCTTGCATGGAGTATGGCAAGAAAGGGAGAAACTCCAGCCTAAGTTACCCAGTTGAAAGCACATAGGGCAATTATGTAGTTAATCTCTTTGTGGGATACCCTTTTTGAGCTGATGGGGACCTTATCAAGAAATTATTCATTCATCTTGCCAAATTATAACAGTTGAATTCTCTGCCATCCCCTTTTTGTGACTCAAGTTAATGCCTTGATTAAAAAAGAAAGGGGTCCTGATAAGTGGAAATATGCATAACTGAGAAGTGGGTAAACTGCGCCCCTCCAGAGAGCTTCCCACTCCATACCCTGTAAATCAAAGTCATGTTGCATTCCACTGTAAAATGCATTCTTTGACCAGGCCAAGTGTATAGTGAGTTCTGGGTGTCAAGCTTGAGAGCAAACATGAGAAAGGAGATCCGGTCCATTTTTCCCCTCTGAGGAAGAGTAAGTAAGAAACAAAGATAGAGCTGGGTGTAGCCTAGGTTGTTGCTAAGCAACAGAGCCCCTGCAGAAATGGTCACCCCAGAACACTTGCAGTGCTGTTTCTAAACAACCCATCAGGCCAAGCATTGAGGAAGCAGTCTGACCCAACAAATTTCTGTCACTGGCTTGGAACCAATAGAATTCCTTAGAAGAGACAGACAGCCCACTGGGTTTCTATGGAAAGAACACACTTCTGTGCTTGATTCAAACAAATAGTCAGGGAGTCTTACTCTGTCCACAGTTTCCAGGCACCAGGCAGAAGTGAACTCCCACACTCTTGAAGCAGAGTACCAATATATTTACAATGGGAAATACAGTGCCACACATTAATGCTTATCTGAGGGGAAGTGTGCAATAGCCAAGATATAGTTAATGAGAATAATGACAGAGAATCTCAAAACATACCACAAAGCTTCAGTAATTAAAACAATATGTATTAACATAGGAATAAATAAATCAGTGCAATAGAATAAATAATCCAAACACTCTATATAATTGGGAAGTTAGTAAATGATCACAGTGGCATTTCAGATCATTGGGGATAAAATGTTGTGATTTTTAGTTATTAATTTGGAAATAAGATAAAATTAGAATTACAACTGACACTGTATCCAAAGATAAGATTCCAGGTGAATTAAAGATCTAAATATAAAGAAAAATAACCACCAAATTATAAAAAATAGTACAAGAAAATAACATTGAACAGGGAAAGTTTTTTTTTTAAAGTAAGCCATAAATACCAGAAGCCATAAAAGAAAATATTGTCAGATTTGACAGTATGAAAATTTCTTTTTGAAAAAAGACATCATAAATAAGATCAAAAGACAAACAGCAGAGGGGATTTCCCTGGTGGTCCAGTGGTTAAGATTCTGCCTGCCAATGCAGGGGATATTGGTTCGATCCCTGGTGGGGGAAGATCCCATGTGCCGCGGGGCAAATAAGCCCGTGCGCCACAACTACTGAGCCCGCGCTCTAGAGCCTGCAAGCTGCAACTACTGAGCCCACGTGCCACAACTACTGAAGTCCGCGTGCCTAGAGCCCTTGCTCTGCAACAAGAGAAGCCACCGCAATGAGAAGCCCGCACACCACAACGAAGAGTAACCCCTGATCGTTGCAACTAGAGAAAAGCCCATGCACAGCAATGAAGACCCAACACAGCCAAAAATAAATTAATTAATTTTTAAAAATTCTTAAAAAAAAAAAACATATCACAAGCATTTTGTCGTGAAGAGTAGCCCCTGCTGGCCACAACTAGAGAAAGCCCGCATGCAGCAACGAAGACCCAGTGCAGCCAAAAAACCAAAAAAACCAAAAAAACCAAAAAAAAGACAAGCAGCAGAGAGGAAGAAAATATTTGCAACATACAGAGCAGAGAATAGGTTACTATCCATTATATATAAAAAGTTTCTACAAGTTAATAAAAACAATCTAATTATTTGAAAAGATAATTTATAAAAGAATACGAACAACTTAGAAACTCATCTCACCAGCAAACTAAAATAAGGCTGATTTGCTATTTTCTACCCATCACATTGGCTAAAGTTCAAAAGCAAAATAATATATAATTCATGCTTTTGGGAAATGAGCAATCACATACATCCTTGGTAGGATTAGAAATCTAAATTCATACCAAGTTTTGGAAGGCGATGTGTAATATCTATTCAATTTTAATTCAATTTCTAGGAATTCATCCTATAGAAATACTTATCCATGTACAATCATAAGTAATATATGGGTAAAAGATGTTTTATTTAGCAGTTGACAAGAATAAAAAACCAAGACAAAACTAGTTCATTCCCTATTTCTGTTACATAGTCTTTCTTTGAACAGGGTACAATTGATTAAGCTTGCCCTCAACAAATTACAATTTTATCTTTCTGAAATTACACCCAATTTACTTTGATTGGAGGGTGTTTCTAAACTCTTCAGTCACACTTTCCACACAACACCTCATTCACTGTGTATGAATTTTGCTATTTTAACTCTCAGACGGCAATCTTATTTTCTAGCACCCAAGTATGAGCAATTAGAAGACTGGTAAAATGCCACATGAATTCAATATATTATTAATTTTCCTTTCCCACTTTTGAGTCAAGAGGGCTGTTTCTCTTATGGACTCATCATCACGTTGCTGAGGCAGAGGAATCTTTGGTGGAAGGTATGGTGGTAGGGGATGCAGAGGAGAAGGGAACCAAAACATAATAAATTGTTAGTAAGTGCCTGGCACCATAAAAAGCACTGGGTCACACCCTGAATGATTTTACTCTGCAGGAGACATTTGGCCATATCTGGGGATATTTTTGGTTGTCACAACTAGGAGGTTCTTACTGGCATCTAGTGGGCAGAGGCCGAGGATGCTGCTAAACAACCTAAAATACACAGGACAAGCCCCCACAACAAAGGATTATCCAGTCCAAAATGTCAATTGATACTATTGATATAAGGCAATATAAAGCATCTTACATGGATATCTCATTAATATTCCCAACAACCCTATGAAGTTGGAACAGTAGAAAGTCTCTTAGTAGACTCGCACTAAATCAACTCACTAACCCAATTAACTGGCATTCTCCCTTTCCTCCATAAAACACAATGAGCGATGACCAGGGCACACAAAGTGCTCAAGGCTGACCACTGACAAGAATGCTTGTGCACTTCTACTTTATCAATACAGCTGTGCTTACCAAGTTGCTTTTGTTACTGGACCTTCTAATTTTCTTATTATTGTAATTATGTAATTTAATAACATATCACATGAATCAGAATTTTTCAATCTTGACACTGACATAAATCAATGATATCATTACAGGAGTGCAACTATAAAAGGAGGGACTTCCCTGGTTGCACAGTGGTTAAGAATCTGCCTGCCAATGCAGGGGACATGGGTTCGAGCCCTGGTCTGGGAAGATCCCACATGCCGTGGAGCAACTAAGCCCGTGTGCCACAACTACTGAGCCTGCGCTCTAGAGCCCGCAAGCCACAACTACTGAGCCTGTGTGCCAAAACTACTGAAGCCCGTGTGCCTAGAGCCTGTGCTCCACAACAAGAGAAGCCACCGCAATGAGAAGCCCGCACACTGCAATGAAGAGTAGCCCCTGCTCGCTGCAACTAGAGAAAGCCTGCGCGCAGCAATGAAGACCCAATGCAGCCATAAATTAATTAATTAATTAATTTAAAAAAACCAAATATAGAAGGAATTGTTTCTATGATAACTGACACGGCAGAGACTGGCTAGACCTCACTAACCTAACTCCCGGACATACAACTGGACCACATTTCCCAGACCCCTTTGCTTTGGATGGGACCATACTTCTACTTCTCACCAGTGGAGTGTGAACAGAGGTGGTATGCATCTCTTCTAGGCTGAGGTAGTTAAAGTGTGGGTATGCCTTCATTATCCTCTTTCCTTCTCTTTCCCCTGCTTGTCACCTGATGCACCCAAAACAGTAACTTCAGAAGCCACGTATTGAATACTCCATGGCCAAAACTGAAGGACCTTGCACCCGTGAATCACGTTTGGAGGAGAGTCACTCACCAACTAGGAGCAACTCTTTTGGCCTTTATGTGAATAAGAAAAAAAATTCTATTGTTCTTGAACCATTATACATTTTGGGGCTTGTTGTTACAGCAAGTTGTGTTTCCTTAATTACTTAAGTGGGTTAAAGACTCTGGAAATACAGGCATGCCTTGGAGATACTGAAGATTCAGCTCCAGATCACCGCAATAAAGTGAGTCACACAAATGTCTTTGGTTTCCCAGTGCATATAAAAGTTATGTTTACACTATACTGTAGTCTATTAAGTGTGCAATAGCATTATGTCTAAAAACACTGTATATGCCTTAATTTAAAAATACTTTATTGTGGGAGGGAGGGAGACGCAAGAGGGAAGAGATATGGGGATATATGTATATGTATAGCTGATACACTTTGTTATAAAGCAGAAACTAACACACCATTGTAAAGCAATTATACTCCAATAAAGATGTTTAAAAAAATTCCGAGAAATTTAAAGCTGAGCCAAAAATAATGAAAAAAGAAAAAAACTTTATTGACTCCCTCTTGCGAGAGCACCAGAATCACAACTAACTAACTACTGAACAGTCATCGACAGGAAGACATTGGAACTCACCAAAAAGATACCCCACATCCAAAGACAAAGGAGAAGCCACAATGAGATGGTAGAAGGGATGCAATCACAATAAAACCAAATCCCATAACTGCTAGGTGGGTGACTCACAAACTGGAGAGCACTTATACCACAGAAGTCCACTCACTGCAGTGAAGGTTCTGAGCCCCATGTCAGGCTTCCCAACCTGGGGGTCCGGCAATGGGAGGAGGAATTTCTAGAGAATCAGAATTTGAAGACTAGCAGGATTTGATTGCAGGACTTCGACAGGACTGGGGGAAACAGAGACTCCACTCTTGGAGGACACACACAAAGTAGTGTGCGCACTGGGACCCAGGGGAAGGAGCAGTGACCCCATAGGACACTCAGCCAGACCTACCTGCTAGTATTGGAGGGTCTCCTGCCGAAGTGGGGTGTGGCTGTGGCTCACTGTGGGGACAAGGACACTGGCAGCAGAAGTTCTAGGAAGTACTCCTTGGTGTGAGTCCTCCCAGAGTCCACCATTAGCCCCACCAAAGAGCCAGGTAGGCTCTAGTGCTGGGTCACCTCAGGCCAAACAACCAACAGGGAGGGAACCCAGCATCACCCATCAGCATACAAGCAGATTCAAGTTTTACTGAGCTCTGCCCACCTGAGCAACACCCAGCTCTACTCACCACCCGTCCCTCCCATCAGGAAGCTTGCACAAGCCTCTTAGATAGCCTCATCCACGAGAGGGCAGACAGCAGAAGCAAGAAGAACTACAATTCTGCAGCCTGTGGAAGGAAACCCACATTCACAGAAAGATAGACAAAATGAAAAGGCAGAGGACTTTGTACAAGATGAAGGAAGAAGATAAAACCCCAGAAAAACAACTAAATGAAGTAGAGAGAGGAAACCTTCCAGAAAAATAATTCAGAATAATGATAGTGAAGATGCTCCAGGACCTCGGAAAAAGAATGGAGGCAAAGAGCGAGAAGATGCAAGAAATGTTTAACAAAGACCTAGAAGAATTAAAGAACAAACACCTAGAAGAATTAAAGAACAAACAAACAGAGATGAACAATACAATAACTGAAATGAAAAATACACTAGAAGGAATCAATAGAAGAGTAACTGAGGCAGAAGAACGGATAAGTGACCTGGAAGACAGAATGGTGGAATTCACTGCTGCGGAACAGAATAAAGAAAAAAGAATGAAAAAAAAATGAAGACAGCCTAAGAGACCTCTGGGACAACATTAAACGCATCAACATTCGCATTATAGGGGTCCCAGAAGGAGAAGGAGAGAGAAAGGACCCGAGAAAATATTTGAAGAGATTATAGTCGAAAACTTCCCTAACATGGGAAAGGAAATAGTCACCCAAGTCCAGGAAGCTCAGAGAGTCCCAGGGAGGATAAACCCAAGGGGAAACATGCCAAGACACATAGTAATCAAATTGACAAAAATTAAAGACAAAGAAAAATTGTTGAAAGCAACAAGGGAAAAACGACAAATAACATACAAGGGAACTCCCATAAGGTTAACAGCTGATTTCTCTGCAGAAACTCTACAAGCCAGAAGGGAGTGGCATGATATACTTAAGGTGATGAAAGAGAAGAAGCTACAACCAAGATTACTCTACCCGGCAAGGATCTCATTCAGATTCGACGGAGAAATCAAAAGCTTTACAAAGAAGCAAAAGCTAAGAGAATTCAGCACCACCAAACCAGCTCTACAACAAATGCTAAAGGAACTTCTCTAAGTGGGAAACACAAGAGAAGAAAAGGACCTACAAAAACAAACCCATAACAATTAAGAAAATGGTCATAGGAACATACATATCGATAATTACCTTAAACGTGAATGGACTAAATGTTCCAACCAAAAGACACAGGCTCGCTGAATGGATACAAAAACAAGACCCATATATATGCTGTCTACAAGAGACCCACTTCAGACCTAGGGACACATATAGACTAAAAGTGAGGGGATGGAAAAAGATATTCCATGCAAATGGAAATCAAAAGAAAGCTGGAGTAGCAATACTCATAGCAGATAAAATAGACTTTAAAATAAAGATTGTTACAAGAGACAAAGAAGGACACTACATAATGATCAAGGGATCAATCCAAGAGGAAAATATAACAAATATAAATATATATGCACCCAACATAGGAGCACCTCAATACATAAGGCAACTGCTAACAGCTATAAAAGAGGAAATCAGCAGTAACACAATAATAGTGGGGGACTTTAACACCTCACTTACACCCATGGACAGACCATCCAGATAGAAAATTAATAAGGAAACACAAGCTTTAAGTGACACAGTAGACCAGAGAGATTTAATTGATATTTATAGGACATTCCATCCAAAAACAGCAGATTACACTTTCTTCTCAAGTGTACACGGAACAATCTCCAGGATAGATCACATTTTGGGTCACAAATCAAGCCTCGGTAAATTTAAGAAAATTGAAATCATATCAAGCATCTTGTCTGACCACAATGCTATGAGATCAGAAATCAATCACAGGGAAAAAATCGTAAAAAACACAAACACATGGAGGCTAAACAATACGTTACTAAATAACCAAGAGATCACTGAAAAAATCAAAGAGGAAATCAAAAAATACCTAGAGATAAATTACAATGAAATCACGATGACCCAAAACCTGTGGGATGCAGCAAAAGCAGTTTTAAGAGGGTAGTTTATAGCAATACGATCCTGCCTCAAGAAACAAGAAAAATCTCAAATAAACAATCTAACCTTACACCTAAAGGAAGTAGAGAAAGAACAAACTAAACCCAAAGTTAGTAGAAGAAAAGAAATCATACAGATCAGAGCAGAAATCAATGAAATAGAAACAAAGAAAACAATAGCAAAGATCAATAACACTAAAAGCTGGTTCTTTGAGAAGATAAACAAAATTGATAAACCTTTAGCCAAACCCATCAAGAAAAAGAGGGAGAGGACTCAAATCAATAAAATTAGAAATGAAAAAGGAGACATTACAACGGACACTGCAGAAATACAAAGCATCCTAAGAGACTACTACAAGCAACTCTATGCCGATAAAATGGACAACCTGGAAGAAATGGACAAATGCTTAGAAAGGTATAACCTTCCAAGACTGAACCAGGAAGAAATAGAAAATATAAACAGACCAATCACAAGTAATGAAATTGAAACTATGATTAAAAATCTTCTAACAAACAAAAGTCCAGGACCAGATGGCTTCACAGGTGAATTCTATCAAACATTTAGAGAAGAGCTAACACCCATCCTTCTCAAACTCTTCCAAAATATTGCAGAGGAAGGAACACTCCCAAACTCATTCTATGAAGCCACTACCATCACCCTGATACCAAAACCAGACAAAGATACTACAAAAGAAGAAAATTACAAATCACTGATGAATATAGATGCAAAAATCCTCAACAAAATACTAGCAAACAGAATCCAACAGCACATTAAAAGGATCATACACCATGATCAAGTGGGATTTATCCCAGGGATGCAAGGGTTCTTCAATATACGCGAATCTATCAATGGGATACACCATATTAACAAACTGAAGAATAAAAACCATATGATCATCTCAATAGATGCAGAAAAAGCTTTTGACAAAATTCAACACCCATTTATGATAAAAACTCTCCAGAAGGTGGGCATAGAGGGAACCTACTTCAACACAATAAGGGCCATATATGACAAACGCACAGCAAACATCATTCTCAATGGTGAAAAACTGAAAGCATTTCCTCTAAGATCAGGAACAAGACAAGGATGTCCACTCTCACCACTATTATTCAACAGAGTTTTGGAAGTCCTAGCCACGGCAATCAGAGAAGAAAAAGAAATAAAGGGAATGCAAATTGGAAAAGAAACAGTAAAACTGTCACTGTTTGCAGATGACATGATACTATACATAGAGAATCCTAAAGATGCCACCAGAAAACTACTAGAGCTAATCAATGAATTTGGTAAAGTTGCAGGATACAAAATCAATGCACAGAAATCTCTTGCATTCCTATACACTAACAACAAAAGATCAGAAAGAGAAATTAAGGAAACAATCCCATTCACCATTGCAACAAAAAGAATAAAATACCTAGGAATAAACCTACCTAAGGAGGTAAAAGACCTGTACTCAGAAAACTATAAGACACTGATGAAAGTAATCAAAGATGACACAAACAGATGGAGAGATATACCATGTTCTTGGATTGGAAGAATCAATATTGTGAAAATGACTATACTACCCAAAGCAATCTACAGATTCAATGCAATCCCTATCAAATTACCAGTGGCATTTTTTACAGAACTAGACCAAAAATCTTAAAATTTGTATGGAGACGCAAAAGACTCCGAATAGCCAAAGCAGTCTTGAGGGAAAAAAACGGAGCTGGAGGAATCAGACTCCCTGACTTCAGACTATACTACAATGCTACAGTAATCAAGACAATATGGTACTGGCACAAAAACAGAAATATAGATCAGTGGAACAGGATAGAAAGCCCAGAGATAAACCCACGCACCTATGGTCAACTAATCTATGACAAAGGAGGCAAGGATATACAATGGAGAAAAGATCTTCTCTTCAATAAGTGGTGCTGGGAAAACTGGACAGCTACATGTAAAAGAATGAAATTAGAACACTCCCTAACACCATACACAAAAATAAACGCAAAATGGATTAGAGACCTAAATGTAAGACTGGACAGTATAAAACTCTTAGAGGAAAACATAAGAAGAACACTCTTTGACATAAATCACAGCAAGATTTTTTCTGATCCACCTCCTAGAGTAATGGAAATAAAAACAAAAATAAACAAATGGGACCTAATGAAACGTAAAAGCTATTGCAAAGCAAAGGAAACTACAAACAAGAAGAAAAGACAACCCAACCCTCAGAATGGGAGAAAATATTTGCAAATGAATCAACAGACAAAGAATCACTCTCCAAAATATATAAACAGCTCAAGCAGCTCAATATTAAAAAAAACAAACAACCCAATCCAAAAATGGGCAGAAGACCTAAATAGACATTTCTCCAAAGAAGACATACAGATGGCCAAGAAGCACATGAGAAGCTGATCAACATCACTAATTATTAGAGAAATGCAAATCAAAACTACAATGAGGTATCACCTCACACCAGTTAGAATGGTCATCATCAGAAAATCAACAAACAACAAATGCTGGAGAGGGTGTGGAGAAAAGGGAACCCTCTTGCACTGTTGGTGGGAATGTAAATAGATACAGCCACTATGGAGAACAGTATGGAGGTTCCTTAAAAAACTAAAAATAGAATTACCATATGACCCAGCAATCCCAGTACTGGACATATACCCAGAGAAAACCATAATTCAAAAAGACACATACATCCCAATGTTTATTGCAGCACTATTTACAATAGCCAGGTCATGGAAACAACCTAAATGCCCATTGACACATGAACGGATAAAGAAGATGTGGTACATATATACAATGGAATATTACTCAGCCAAAAAAAGGAACGAAATTGGGTCATTTGTAGAGATGTGGATGGATCTAGAGACTGTCATACAGAGTGAAGTAAGTCAGAAAGAGAAAAACAAATATCGTATATTAACGCGTATATATGGAACCTAGAAAAATGGTACAGATGAACTGGTTTGCAGGGCAGAAATAGAGACACAGATGTAGAGAACAAACGTGTGGACGCCAAGGGGGGAAAGCGGCGGGGGTGGGGGTGGTGGTGTGATGAATTGGGAGATTGGGATTGACATATATACACTAATATGTATAAAATAGATAACTATTGAGAACCTGCTGTATAAAAAATATATAAAATAAAATTCAAAAATTCAAAAAAAAATACTTTATCGCTAAAAAATGCTGTCATCTGAGCCTTCAGCAAGTTGTAGTAGTAACATCAAAGATCACTGATCACAGATCACTATAACAAATATAATAATAATAGAAAAATATGAAATATTGTGAGAATTAGTAAAATGTGACACAGAGACACAAAGTGAGTAAATGCTGTTGGAAAAAATGGTGCTGGCAGACTTGCTTGACGTGGGGTTGCCACAAACTTTCAATTTGTAAAAAACTGCAATAAAGCGAAGCACAATAAAACAAGGTATGCCTGTACTTCTAAAAGCGAGTCCCTCAAAATTTGCCATTATATTAGGTATAGGGCAGAAAATGGTATAATATTGGGAATGAAATCATTAACATCTAAAATACATTTTATAGTCATATTTCTTTTTAAGTCTTTTAAGCTCTTACACCATTTTGAAGAAATCATTAACTATGCATTGCTAGCATGGTTCATGCAAGAAAGTCATCTTGGAATCCAACCAGCAAACCCAGAGGCCTGGCCTTACATCAAAAGATTGACCTATACACGTACTTCTAGATATTTTAAGTTGAAATGTTTAAAGTAAATATGTACTGTTTTTTAATGATTTCTTGCTTTAACTGAGTTTTTGAGATAACCTACTTTCCACTAGTCCCAATCAATCCCACTGAATGAGAGGGCTTGCAGTGTTCAACCATTTTACAAATGAGAAAACTGAGGTTCAAGAGGTAAGGTGACTTCACAAATCTCCAAAGCAAGTGGCAGAGCTAGAATCCACCTCCAGACTCCCAAACTCTCCACTGTTACTCCATGTGGTGGCTCTCCTTCCTCTTGGGAGCTCTGACACTGCTGAGCCAGACACAGGCCACCGTCTCTGTATCTGATGGAGAAGCCAGTGTGGCTTTCAGAGGCTTATTACAAACAAACAATGAGTTGCAAATGCTCCCATGGAAGTTGATTTGGCAAATGCTTTAGTTTACGGAGGTATTTAACTGCATGAAGAATGGAGCCAAGCCGCACAGCCCTGGCTGCATGTCAGTCCTGCCCAGAGCCCTTAGCAGAGGCTCCCCCTCAGTGCAGCTGGTGTCCTGTGCCTGCAGGGCTGCGGCTGCCAGACCGTGGGAGATGCTCTTGAGTCTCAGGCTCCCTCTCACTGACACAGAACTTTCTTTACAGTTTACAAACAGATTTCTGACATATTACTTTTTTTTTGGCGAGGCTTGCAGGATCTCAGTTCAGTTCCCAGACCAGGGATTGAACCCAGGGCCATGGCAGTGAAAGCCCAGAATCCTAACCACTAGGCCATCACGGAACTCCACCTGACATGTTATCTTGGTTGAGCCTCTCAACCATCTTTAAGGTCAGTGGGACAGATTTTACCTCATTTTACAGAAAATTGAGCTGAGAGAGGTTAAGTAATTTCCCTAAGTCCCATGGCTACTATGTGTCAGGGATAGAGCTGAGCTATAAACCCAGGTGTGTGCTTTCAGCTCCGTGTTCCTTCTGCCACACCACATGACCTTCTCCTGCTGCCCTGCCAAATCCCATCACCCCAAAGCCTGGTGCCTCTTTAGTGGAACAGCTTGGTGTCCCAGTGAGAGAACACCTTTGAAGGCGAGCAGCCTCAGTTTGAGTCAGGGCTCTGACTCTTATCAGCCAGAGCTGCAGTTTTCTCACCTTTTGCATGGGAAAGAATAACCATACCAACTCACACATGAGTGGTGAGGATCGTGCGTGCATTTGGTGAAAGCCACCATCACAGTGTCTGGCTCACAGTAGGGCATCAGTCCCCACCATTGTCTGTACCTGAGTGTTGATGTCTACTCTGCACTGGTGCCTCTCATTCCACCCTCACAATGGGCTATGTGTAGGGCCTTCCAGCCTGGCTGGGAATTTCCCAAGAGCAGGGACCATGTCCCCTTTATGAAAAATACTTTGAAGTGGCTCCTGCCCTTGAGCAGGAGACCTGAATTCTAGTCTTGTGTCACTTTCTTCCTCTGATCCTCAATTTTCCCATTTGTAAACTGAAGGGATTTGACTAGATGATCTCTAAGGTCCTTCTGAATGATGATATTCTACGGTTTTCCTCACCCAGACTGGAACCTGAAGACGGAGGAACTGTGGCCACTTTTGCCCTGGATACTTCCTACCCCTAGCCCAGTGCCTGGGAGAGGGCTCTGCACACTCACAAATGTTTAGGTGCACAGC
The DNA here is from genome assembly GCF_028564815.1 of Eubalaena glacialis. Taxonomy (NCBI): domain Eukaryota; kingdom Metazoa; phylum Chordata; class Mammalia; order Artiodactyla; family Balaenidae; genus Eubalaena; species Eubalaena glacialis. The sequence goes on from NC_083718.1 coordinate 35,467,274, forward strand.
GTTGTGTGCTGAGTATGATGCTACCATCTCTGGGGAGACACACAAGGAAGAGAAAGCAGTCCTATCCCCCAGGACTCCTACCCACCAAGAGTTCCCCCCTCTGGTCTCATTGAGGAGACAGCAACAGCCACATGAAAACACCAAGGGTACTTAGTTCAGGCCCTGGGAGTCTCTCCCTTGGAGGAATCCAAACAACCCCCTAACAGACTTCCTCACTTCTAGTATCTCCCCTTGCTAATTCATCCCCATGCAGCTGCCAGATACACAAAGGCCAGATCTGATCAGATCACTTACTGGCTTTGAAGCCTTCAATGTTCCTTCTCTCTTTCTGGTGAAAATCTGAACTCATTAGCATGGCACCAAACCCTTTGCTGTCCGATCCCAGCCTGCCCCAAGGGCTCCAGTCATCATCACTACTCATTGGCACCCAGACGCTGATCATTTGGAACTTCCTGCTCTCATTCCCATCCCTAGCCCCCGTCTTCCAGCATGCTTGAAAGCCTCTGCAACCCCCATGATTTGCTTGACCTGTTTAGGTACAATCCAATCACATTTCATTTACTTATTTCATCCCAACATTTCAGCCTGAAGTGCCCTTATCACCAGGAATTCCAGAATCTTCCTTTCCTCTCTCATTCCCCGCTATTCCACTGTACACAATTGTCTAGCAACCTGGGCGCTACTCAGTCCAAAGAGATTAGAGTGTGAGAAAAGTCAATGTATAAGAAAGATCAGAGTCATGCAAGATAAACCAGGACGGGTTGCCTGGAAACAGAGAACTTTCATCAGGATTTAGAGTGTACGAGAACTTCGGCAGGTAGATGTGTTGGCAATGGGGAAGGGAGGACCCCTGAAGTATGGAATCAGTAGCTAAGGGGTGGAAAAAAGCAGCGCCTCTGGCTCAGAATGCAGTGACTTCACTTGATAAATTCCAGTCTGGTAAGGCTTTCAGGAAGTGGGTGAGCTCATTCAATGCTGATATTGTTCCAAATTGGTATAGTCCTTGAGAGCCATAAAATATGTTCATGTCTTTGACAAGTAACCCTGCCCATGAAAATTTATGCTTTAAGGAAATAATTCAATGGAACACCAAATGCTCTTTGAACAATAGTGTTCATAGAGGCGTTCTACATAGTAGAGAACATTTGGAAGCAATCAATAGTTCAACAATAGGAGCTGGTTAAATAAAATATGAAACGTCTAGATAATGAAGTGTTAGGAGGTACTAAAACTGATAATTAAAGTTTGTACTCTTCAATTCTGAATTAACAATTCAGCAAATATGGATGGAGGGTGCTGTATTAGTTTGTTAGGGCTGCTGTAACAGAGTACCACAGACTGGATTGGTTAAACACCAGAAATTTATTTTCCCACAGTTCTGGAGGCTGGAAGTCTGAGATCAAGGTGTCAGCAGGGTTGGTTTCTTCTGAGGCCTCTCTCCTTGGCTTGTAGATGTGTCTTCTCCCTTTGTCTGCACATGGTCTTCCCTCTGTGTGTGTCTGTGTCCTAATTTCCTCTTATAAGGACACCAGTCCTATTGGATTAGGCCCACCCTAATGATTTCTTTTTAACTTAATTAATTACCTCTTTAAATATCCTATCTCCACATACAGTCACATTCTGAGGTATAGTGAATTAAGACTTCAACATATGAATACTGGGGGGACATGATGGCTTTTTCTGTATCTGAGACTGCACCGTGGGTTTGGGGGACTGATATGAAAAAGACACAGTCACTGGTTGCCAAACATCTATAGACAAGAAAAAGTCTGGCTTTGATGGAAGGATAGAACTCTGACAAGGCGAGAGAGTGGGGTGGGCAGGGAACAATTAGGGCAAAGGCCGGGAAGCAGAGCACAGATCGCACTTGACCCCTGTGAAGTGATTCTTGGGTGTTGTACACACAGGGCTCAAAGGCTATAATCACAAAGTGATTTTATTTTTTCTCCTACTTCCCTTTAAAATTTATTCAGCTGGGAAATTTCCTCCTCTGCTCCTGCACAAAAACTCATACAGTCTTATGACTTTCTGGTCACTCTTAGGTAATAAGCCTTTTGGGTCATGTTAAGTTGTTACACTCTGTCCCAGTTTAGAAATTAGTAATTTAAATAATCAAATTGATTAAATCAAAGCTTCCAACTTAAGTTACAGCCCCTCGTCTGGCTGGGCCACTTGCTGCGGATGGGCTATCTGGGGCAGGGAGCTGGGTGATGTTAACCTTTTCCCTCTATTCATCCTCCTTCTCTCTGCCTCTGTTTCTGGCCCCTTCTGGATTGGGGTTGAGGGAGGGAGAAGAAGATAGACTATTCCTATACGCATATTATCTCCATGGCTAGAACAGGATCCTCTTGGCTGGGGAAGATTTTTGCCAGGTGTGGACTGGTCAGCCAAGAGCAGGGAGAATAGGAGCCAAGACCTCTCGGCTGCCAAAGGGGTGATGCAGCCCGGTTTGTGGTTTCTCAAATATTACTTCAATCAACTCCGATCATTAATGATCTTATGACTGCAGCTGGCTCTTTTGAGAACCTCTCAGGCCAAGAAACAAAGTCAACTCCAAAGGAAACTGCAATGCAAATTGAGCTTCTGGGACCATATTTAACTTTACATTCTCCATGGAAGTGGTAGGAGAGATCAGAGGCAGTGAACCTCATGGAAGAGAAGCAAGGTCAGAGCTTGTCTGGGGTCTCACAGTGGAGAGGTGCTGTGTCCTGGATCTGCAGACCTCTGGCCCCAGAGGTGTTGCATTACTTGCTTGAATGAGGCAGTATGATGTTAAAAACATAGGCTTTGGGGTCACACAGCTGATTCTATCTCTATATTAATTAGCTCTGTGGCCTTGAATAAGTCACTTAGCTTCTCAGTTTTATCTAGTTTTCAGAGTTGTCATGAGGAGTACAACATATAAAATATACAAAAGCATCCAGTACCTGGTATATGAAAGGTCGTAAATTATTTTTATTTGTTTCCCCTCCCCTCATTAATGCTGAAATGCAGCCTTTTCCTGAGTCAATGAAAGACTACAGTCATGAGATGTGGTTGGGCTGATTCCCCAGGATGTGGGACCTTGTTGAGAGTTTCCAGGACCTGAGGGTAACCCAGGTAACAACATGGGGAAGGATATAGTTAGAGCTGTCCAGGCAGCAAGGATACTCGGACAATCTGTTTCCCTTCCTGAATCTCGAGCTACTCCTAGTGCCCTGATCTCACCCAGCCCCAGGCCCAGAAGGCTCACTCTCTAGGCAAATGGATTCCTAATAGCCATTGGCCGAGACTTCAGGGTTGTGGTCCTCATGGCCTCACTGGGGGAGGTCCACTTCCTGCCTTTCTCCATTGACCACCAGCCAAGTGGCCAGCTTCCCATCAGGCTGTGGCTGTTCCTCCTGTGGGCCCAGCTCGGTAGGGACACAGTCTCCACTCTTCCTGTTTCCATGAGCAAGGGCTTCTCTGGGGTATCACTCCTGGTTTCTCTCATTCCACCCGAGGATCAAGGGATCAACTTACTCGATTAATGATTTTGAGGAAGGAACTGAATATAAGTAGGGAGTCCTCCTGGATTCTGTCTTGAGATCTGCACTCTGAACTGTTCCGTCTACTCTGTGTGAGCTTAGAGAGCATGACCTGTATCTTCAGAACAGGCTTACTGCAGGGTGGGGAGTGGGGTGTGATGGGGGGACGGAGAGTGGGTCAAAGTATAATTTTCAAAAACGTTAAAAAACATTACTTCTATACAAATATGGAAGAATATATGTCAAAGCTCTGTTTAACTCATTAATAAGAAAATGTTAAAGCTGGGTCTTAAAAGCATTTGATGAAGAAATTTATATAGTTAGAAAAGGAATGCTGAAATAAGTTAGATGCAAAATATACTCCCATGCAATAAAATGATAGCCTTTGCAGTTATCTTCTCTATCAAACAGATATAGCTTGGGTCTCTATCAGACAAAAATCTACATATTAACATGTAATATTAATGAATGTTAACAAATCTGGGTCCTAATACATAGTCAATAAAAGTCAAGCAAAGACTAATTTCTCCTGGAGAATTAAATAAATCTTGGTGGGGCTGTTAGACAGTGATCCAGTATAATACTGAGACAACAAGTAGTCATGTTTTTGCATTATTTCCAAGATTTTGATAATTCTGGGTAATTCGTTTTTTTTTGTTGTTGTTTGTTTGTTTTTATTTTTGGCTGCATTGGGCCTTCATTGCTGTGCGCGGGCTTTCTCTAGTTGCAGCCAGCCGGGGCTACTCTTCGTTGCGGTGCATGGGCTTTTCATTGCAGTGGTTTCTCTTGTTGCAGAGCATGGGCTCTAGATGCGTGGACTTCAGTAGTTGTGACTCGTGGGCTCTAGAGCTCAAGCTCAGTAGTTGTGGCACATGGGCTTAGTTGCTCCGCGGCATGTGGGATCTTCCCAGACCAGGGCTTGAACCCGTGTCCCCTGCATTGGCAGGTGGATTCTTAACCACTGCGCCACCAGGGAAGTCCTGGGTAATTCTTAATAAGGGATAAATTCAGTACCGGGGAGGGGATATTAGCAAGCACAGCACATCTGAATATTTTGTTAAAATATTTTTTTTTACTATCTCCATCTTTGTGATTACTGGGTCTATCTCTCCTTTGCTTTTTTTGTTTTTGTTTTTTAATATTTATTTATTTATTTGGTCTGTGCTGGGTCTTAGTTGTGGCACTTGGGATCTTTGTTGTGGCGTGCAGGATCTTTACTTGTGGCATGTGGGATCTAGTTCCCTGACCAGGGATCGAACCACCAGGGAAGTCCCCTCTCCTTTGTTTTTGTTTTTGTTTTTTTTTGTTTTTTCACTTGGGTAGAGAAAAGAGGGGTGTTATTTATTGAGCCTCCCAAACTCCAGTGGGCATCCTCTCCCTTTGGTGAATCCCATCTCTGCCCTAGGAGCTGCTCCAGGCTAACTCTGGTTGGGTGATGGCCCAGATCTCTTTGTTCCTTCCAACTGTCAGGCTAGGAGTCACCATCAATTCAACTCTCATACTGTGAAAGCACAGGAGGAAACAGACTTATCCATTTTTCTGCTATGAATTTGCCAACATGTCAGTTTAATAAACAAAATAAATATCTCTTGTCAGTGTTTTCTCCCATTATGAATATGTATGAGCTCTTAGAACTTTGGGAAGAGACAGGCTTCTGAGGATAACTCCTGGATTTAGGGCCCCCTAGACAGAGAATTACAGAGGGCCTGTGTGCCCTATTCTTTAACCCCCCCACCCCCACCCTTCCACCCTTATACTGGGCCTCTGAATATGTTTAGGAGGAAATGAGATTGGGTGAATAGCCATATCAATAAACACTCAGTGAATGCCTATTATTTGACAATCACAAAGATAGGACCAAGATGTATAGACTAAAATGACCAAAATGTATAGTCTCAGTCCTTCACAAGTCCATGGTCTTCTAGGAGAAAAATGTATAGACAAACAAATTACAAATGCAATGTGGTAAACATGGCAATGGAAGCATGTGTGTGGTGTAGGCTTTTGCTAGGGTAGAGAAAAAATATAGACTGTGCAAGAAGACACACCTAGGTTCCAATTTCCGCTCCACCATTTAGTTGAATGTCTTGGACAACTTATTTATAAAATGAGGTCAGTGCCCTCCTTACTGGTTTTGTGAGTTTGGGAAATAATATATTTAAATCGCTAAATGTAGTAAGTAGCACCTAGTTGGCACTCAATAAATTATAACTATTAATAAGGGGCATTTAAAAAATTCTTTCTTTCTTTCTTTCTTTCTTCCTTCCTTCCTTCCTTCCTTCCTTCCTTTCTTTTTCTTTCTTTCTTTCTTCCTTCCTTCCTTCCTTTCTTTCTTTCTTTCTTTCTTTCTTTCTTTCTTTCTTTCTTTCTTTCTTTCTTTCTTTCTTTCTTTCTTTCTTTCTTTCTTTCTTCCTTCTTAGCTACAAAAAATAACTCATGATAGAATTGCCCTTTGTAATGTATAAGGCACTTTCATTTTTTTTAAAAGATCAATCTCAATTAGTTTTTTAAAAGATTTTTCTTAATTTTATTTTTTAATTTTTATTATTATTATTTTTATTTTTACTTTTGGCTGTGTTCAGTCTTCATTGCTGCGCGTGGGCTTTCTCTAGTTGTGGCAAGCGGGGGCTACCCTTCGTTGCGGTTCACTAGCTTCTCATTCAGTGGCTTCTCTTGTTCCATATGTGATGGAGGGGCTCAGTGGCAGAAGACCGCTGGGAGCTTTCAGAGAAGTTCTGAGAAAGGTCGAATAGTTGGACATTGGCTGGATCTGCTGCTGGACTAAGAGAGGAGGAAAGCTGGGGAAAATGGCCTAGAGGTTGTCCAGCTCGAAGGCTCCCTGAGGCATGTGCAGAAACACTCTCAGGCAGCAAGACTGGGAAAGTGCTGCATTGTGGGGAGTGGCCTGAGTCCTGGCCCAGCACTAATCTATGCTACTCATTCATACAACTTCCGGTGCCGCAATGTCTTCACTTGTAAAATGGGGACAAATAATTCCAGCCCTAACCATTTCATAGTATTCTGAACAAGGAACAAGAACCAACTGCAGTTAACAGATATAAAAGAACACTGAAAATTGTAACAAATTCTGAAGGACTAGGAGAGAATTTTGTGTGTTTTTGTTTTTAATTAATTAATTAATTTTTAAGACACTAACCCACTAGTGTGGCAATATGTCATTTACTGTGGACTTGGAGCCCTCTGATCCTGGGTGCTCCAGGTGTATGTCCCCATCTAGACTGCATGGTGGCAGAGAAGACTAAAAATCATACTTTTCCATTTTTCTCCCACCCCTGTCCCACCCCCTCATTCCCCCATCCCCCACCTCCAGCTGCCCAGCAGGGCAGCTGTGCCGCGGCATCTGCTGAGTGGCTGACTGGTTGATAGGTTGGCTGCATGTATGTCATAATATCCAGTTTTTCTGTGGATTCATAGTCACTGCCTCTTTTTTGGGGGGCCTGGGGTGGGGGTTGGGTACAGGTGAGCAGCCAGTTTCCACGACAGCGAAAGTTAGAACAGAATGGTACATGCTTCATTTGCAACAACATGGATTTAGGCTAGACTTTAGATAGATTAGGTTAGTTGGAAGGCCCAAGGAAAGAAAAGGGAGAGACTGTGTGAAGTTTTGAGAATTCTCTTCTAAGATTTCTTTTTTTTGATCTTTTTTTTCGGAAGCATTTTACAGTAGATCACAGATATTATGATTTTTTATCCTTAGTTATTTCAGTTTGCATCTCTAAAAATTTAGGGCATTTTTGATGATGAAGGTGGGGAGTGTGTGTGTGTGTGTGCAAGTGCAGGCAGCTCATTTTGAGAGGATTTGGACACCGCTCTACCCAGAGTCAGGAGAATGAACCATATATATTCTCCTCACATCCCTCCTGGATTTCAGTGGCTGCCATCTCATTCTCAGCCTGGGTTTCCCCAAGCTCTCAGGGAGGGGAGGCACCTGGAGCTGGAGACGGGAGCAGACAGGGAAAGCTGACTCAAGGGAAATTCCCCTGTTTCTCTGTCTCCCATCACAGCCTTTCCCTGAGGCACTAAGTATCCATTGCCAGTGACTCCATAATAATCTCTCACTGAGAAACCTGAACAAAAACGAGTGCTGAGTGTGGTACCCAAATTGCAAATCAATGAATTCTGAATTAAATATTGATTTCCCCCATTTTCTTTCAGGGAAGATTCTTTAGAGTAATTGCCTTGCTGGTTTTGTTTTTTTACCTTTAAATTATCATTCTGATCTTTAAACACTCTAGGGCTGAAAGACTAATAATCCTGTAAGGCAGAGCCCCATCTTCCCCACTCCCAGCCCACCCTCCTCCTGACCCTCCTCCATCCCCCTCTGGTAACTTTCCTCTCCAAAAATGGAATGTCAGGAAGTGGGAGATGTGGCTCATTAGGAAGGACTGTGCACATCAGCCCACAAGGCTGTGCTGGGCAAAGGGCAGCCGCCCCCACCCCCAGGGGCCCTGGCATGGACGCCTAGTCCCAGAAGGAAGAGCAAGGCATCATCCCTGTAATGTTTAAGATGTAATATATAAACTCTAAAATCCTTTAGAATAACTGACAATATATATCAAAAACATAAATATGTTTAAACTATTTTTTCCCTAGTAATTCTCTATTTTGACAATCAAACCCAAGGTAATAATCCTAAATACACATGCACAAAAGCTTGTTGCAAGAGCAAAGGCATCATCCCCAAGGCCAAATAAGAGATGCAAACTAAGCCTCAAGGGGGCTTAACTTCAGTGAGATCCACCTAGACTGCTCTCTTCACACTCCTTCAGGAAGTCTTTCTTGATCTGCCCCTCCTAAATCTCAGGGTTCTCATCCTCAGATGTGGACCTGCCAGAGCCAGAGGAAAATATTTAGGAAGTCCTGAGCCTTAAAAAGACTATGGTGCTTTCTCAACTGCCCCGACATCCTGATATAGCAGAAAATGAAACATGAATTAAGGCAAGAAACTCCCAAAGAGTCCTGACATTCCCATAATGCTGACTAGAATGTCAAACATGAAGTCACTCGAATTGTTTTTCCTGAGTCTGCTTTACTGGGTGTCCCGTAAGCGTTGGAGCACTGGGTATGGTGAGAGGGCCAGCTTGTTTCTGAGCAGAGGCTGGAATCCCTGCACCGTTGCCTGGTGGCCTGCGATCCTGGGGGCTTCCCCAGCCTCCCTGGAGAAGCTGTCAGTCCCAGGCTCTAGGCAACAGGGAGAGCTCCCCCACCTCCAGATCCACTTTCTCTCCCCGTGTGTGCCAGCAGCTTCCTGGGCCTCCAGCACTTCCAGTCAGCCACTGGCTCTGGCCGCAGAAAAAGAAAACAGTCAGGTCTCTATTCCTAGAGGAGCAGTCTGGAGGCGAGGCTGTTCCAGGACGAGCATGTTAGCAGAGAAATTTAATTACTGCCTCTCACCAGGCCGAAGGTTCTGTTTCCACAGTGCTTCCCTCTCGAGCGCTCCAATGTTGGTTACGAGCAGGTCTGTGAGTGCCAAGGTGCAGGTGTGGAGAATGGGAAGATGGTGCCAGCCCAGGGGATTTCAAAGTTCCCCCAGGAGGAGAATCCAGACTTTGTGCTTCCTCCTGCCCTGTTTCATTCACCTTTGCTGGAAATTCCTCAGACTTCAGAATGGGCCAAATCTGGGTTTGAATGGCAGAGAATGCATTCATTCACTAAACTCTTATTGAGTACCAGGACTCAGGTAAAGGAATATGGAGATAAAATAACACAGCCTGTGATCTTAGACACCTGGCTAGGGAGACAGACACATATGCAATTACAATATAGCGTGGTAAGTGCTGTGATAGGTTTATCCACTGACACTCGTAAGAGGGACACCAAACCCCATGTGGGGTCAGGTGGGGTGGAGGTACTGGGGGTCAGGGCTGATTCTGAGCTGATTCTTATGAATGGGTTAGACAAACAGAAAAGGTTGGGGAATGTGGATGGGTGTTCCAAGGTTCCAAGAAGAGGAAATGGCGTGGAGTGAAAAAAGGGAGATTTTCAGGAGCTATGCATTGTCTGGAATGGGGTGCCTGGTGCTGAGAGATGATGGGACATGCAGGTAAGCCTGGGGGGTGGGTCACACGGTAAGACCAGGCATCCAGGTTCTGTGATCTTAGGAAGGTAATGAATAAATGAGCACTATATAAAGCACTATACAGATTGCCAACAAACACATGAAAAGCTGCTCAACATCACTAATCATTAGAGAAATGCAAATCAAAACTACAATGAGGTATCACCTCACACCAGTCAGAATGGCCATCATCAAAAAATCTACAAACAACAAATGCTGGAGAGGGTGTGGAGAAAAGGGAACCCTCTTGCACTGTTGGTGGGAATGTAAATTGATACAGCCACTATGGAGAACAGTATGGAGGTTCCTTAAAAAACTAAAACTAGAACTACCATATGACCCAGCAATCCCACTACTGGGCATATACCCTGAGAAAACCATAATTCAAAAAGAGTCATGTACCACAGTGTTCATTGTAGCTCTATTTACAATAGTCAGGACATGGAAGCAACCTAAGTTGTCCATCAACAGATGAATGGATAAAGAAGATGTGGCACATATATACAATGGAATATTACTCAGCCATAAAAAGAAACGAAATGGAGTTGTTTGTAGTGAGGTGGATGGACCTAGAGTCTGTCATACAGAGTGAAGTCAGTCAGAAAGAGAAAAACAAATACCGTATGCTAACACACATACATGGAATCTAAAAAAAAAAAAAAAAAAATGGTTCTGAAGAACCTAGGGGCAGGACAGGAATAAAGACGTAGACATAGAGAATGGACTTGAGGACACGGGGAGTGGGAAGGGGAAGCTGGGACAAAGTGAGAGAGTGGCATGGACATATACACACTACCAAATGTAAAATAGATAGCTAGTGGGAAGCAGCCACATAGCACAGGGAGATCAGCTCAGTGCTTTGTGACCACCTAGAGGGGTGGGATGGGGGGTGGGATAGGGAGGGTGGGAGGGAGATGCAAGAGGGAGGAGATATGGGGATATATGTATCTGTATAGCTGATTCACTTTGTTATAAAGCAGAAACTAACATACCATTGTAAAGCAATTATACTCCAATAAAGACGTTAAAAAAAAAACACTATATAACGTGCTTAACACAGTGTCTAGTATGTGGTTAGCCATCTATACATTTTAGTTGCTATTATTACTGATGAGTTGTATGACCTTGCAAAGGTTATTTTAACAGCTAACTCTCATCTTTAGTTTTCACTTCTGTAAAATGGAATTTAAAAATTCTATTCAATTGTGAGCAGATCGAGGGACTGTCTTCTTGACTTGGACCCCCAGGTGCTACAGCAGTGCCCGGTATACAGATGCTGGTTTCTCTTCCTGATGATGGTTTCTCTTCCTTCCCTTGCTTTTCCTTCTGCCAGCCCCACTTAGGGCCTAAACACTTGAAAACGGTGGCAGCTATTCGTTTTCCTTTCAGTTCAGCGTACATTTTGCTTTATACTCACCTTCCAAAAATAGATCTGATTCTAAGTTCATCCATCTTTCCACTAAACTCCAGTTGCCATGACATATTTTTAGTCTAACAATGACGTATAGGTTTTTGCCTAACAAATTAGCAATGCATTTTTAAAAAATCCAGTGGAGGTAGGAATACAGAGAAATGGGCACATTTTAATGTTGCTGGTGTAATGTTTAAGATGTAATACATTAACTCTAAAATCCTTTAGGATAAGCTGACAATATATAACAAAAACAAAAATATGTTTAAGCTATTTTTTTCCTCAGTAATTCTCGATTTTGACAATCAAACCCAAGGTAATAATCCTAAATATACACACACAAAAGCTAGTTGCACAAATATTCAATATACTTGTTGCTGCATTATTGTTAGGGAAAGACTGGAAACAATCTGTATGATCAATCCTAAGGGAATGGTTAACTAAATTATGACAGAGCCATCTACCCAAACTTGTGCAATTATGAGGGCCCTGTAGCAGTAAAATTCACGGAGGCTGAAATTAGAATGGCGGTTACTAGGAGCTGTGCGGGGGAGGGAATAGGGAGTTATTGTTGAATGGGTATGGAGTTTTAGTTTGGGAAGATGAAAAGAATCTGGAGATGAATAGTGTTGATGATTGTACAACAATGTGAATATCCTCAATGCTATTGAACTATACACTTAAAATGGTTAAACAGTCAATTTTATGTTATGTATACCTTACACAATAAAAAAAATGTGCATTGAAGTAAACTAAAAAGACATTAAAAATTCTCTTTCCTAAAACCCAATTCATTTAAGTAGAACTTGCTTGGAGTTTGGAATATGAAATAGTGAATGAGAACAAGGAGAAAACTTCTTTCGTTTCATGAAACACACACACACCTATGCACCAGGCACTGTGCTCTGAACAGGGCGCACAGTGGGACAAACCTGACAGACCTGGATGCTGACCTATTTTCTCCTCAATAATGATCAGAACTAGGGGAATTGCAGTTCTAGGGGAACCAGTTAAACTATCGGAGATAATATGAATGGTGATGTCTCATGTGCCCTGATTTTGCATGTTGGGGCTGGAGAGGTGGCTAGGTCCCAGGTGGACGAGGTGGGCACGGACATTTCCAACAAACCCCTCTGTATTGTCCCATCTCCAAGAAAACTCTGCCTCTGGAAGATGGCTGCTTCCAGCTCACTTAGCTTTAGGTTTTGAGTGCAGGTGAGATACATGAATGTAACTGTAGAGGGTTTCTGGGTTGGTGTCATGGTCCCACAGCCATGAGGAGGGCATGGCAGTGTTCATGACTTAGCCAGAGCTGGGGAGAAGGGATGAGGCAGTGCTCTCCCACAGGCCTCGCTCCTGTTCACCAATGCTGCTAGAAAGCGTTTTAGAACATGCCCAGACGCTGGGATGGGGTTAGATACAATAAAAGCAGGGGGCAAGTAGTGCTAATACCATAATTGGGAGGGACTGGGGGTAGCTTAATGCTCCAGACAGCCAATGAGTTTGGTGTCTACTATGTGTCAGGCACAGGGTTTACAGAGGCCACATAGAAGAAGGGTTCAGGGCACAGAGAGTAAAGCTGGGCCATCTAGTTCAAGTCCTGGATCTGCCACTTCAGGCTTAGTCACCCTGGGCAAATTATTTAACCAACTCTGTGACTCAGTTTCCTCATCTGCACAGTGAGGACAATAAGAACATCTACTCTGTGGGTTGTTATGAGGATTAAATGAGTTTACATTTGCAAAATGCTTAAACTAATGTGTGGTGCATGGTAAGCACTATGCAAGTTTCTATTAAATGAGATTCAATAAATTATCAGCCCCGTGGAGCTCATGGAGCAAGAAATTCTTGAAGCCTGAACAGACTCACACCTATTAGCAGTCCTGGCCTCCAAGTGAGGAGTTCTCCACGTCCTCTCTTTCCCTCCCCTCCCCGCTGAGATTCACTTTGCCTCCTCCCATCCAGGCAGGGAGCTTTTCTCCAGATCAGTGAATAAAGTGGGTGTTGGGGGCTGCGGCGCCCCCAGAGGCTGGGAACAGGGTGAAGCCAGGCTGCCTGCTTGGGCTGGCATCCCTTGCCCCTCCTGACTGTCTCCTGGCGAGGGCACGCCAACAGCAGGAGGACGCAGAGGGGGATGGAGTCAGATTAATGTAATCGCTGTATTACCAGCCCCACTCACTCCCTCACTCTTTCCCTTAATGGTGATTGTTATAATTTTTAGAGGCGCAGCTGCCAATGGTTATTGATTCTCCCTGCTGCAGCATTTTAATCAGGGATTTGCAGCTATTGTTAGTAATACAAGCCTCTGTGTATCCCAGGACAGAGGCAGAGCTGGGCATTGGGATCTTTTCAGTCAGGCAGGCAGGGTCCCCAGGGTTCCAGAGTCATACAGAGCACTTAACCCAGAAACATCCTGGCGGGGAAGTGGGGGATGGAAATAGGGATGGGGCCACCCTGGGCTTCCAGTCATAGATGCTGGTAGGCAGTTCTTTCCAGCTGGGGCCTGGTTGTGCCTGGCTCTGTTGGATATGCCACCAGCCCCCTCCCCTAATCAGAGTTCTCTCTCTTCCCTGCCTCCCTTCATGGCCATGCAGCTTCCTCACCCACACTCCTCCCAGATGGTGTGGGGGGTGAACTGAAGAGTGTCTGGGTGTCTGCAGAGCCAGTAAGAAGCAGTGATGGGGGTGAGGTCGGTGTGGCCATGACACCCTGACCATTTCCCAGGGTTAGGGGTGAGGGTGAGAGTGAATGAACGTTTGTTGTACTCCCACTATGTGTCAGTCATAGCATTAGGAGCTTTGCCCATGGTATTCCCTTTAAAGCTCACATCAGCCTTTCCAATGGCACATTGTTAAAACCATTTTATAGAGGAAACTAAGCTCGGAGAATCAGAGTGACTTGCCAAAGGTCACTCAGCTAGGAAGGGGCAGAGCTGGGATTAGACTCAGGTCTTGTACTTTGTAGGTGAGGAAAACTCCGCTTCAGAGATAGGTGGTGGCAGAATCTTCTAGATCTTTGATGATGTCAGTCCTGCACAGCCCGACCCTATCCTGTCCAGGCACTGAGGATGCTCAGTGAGCTTCAGGCTCATCATACACTTGACCCCAGGAGAGTGAAGCCTGTCCCATGTGAGAGCCACCTGCCTAGGCTCGGAGGTTGGGCAACAGCCCTGAGTGGCCGGGAAGAGCCCCCATGGCCCCTGCCCTGGGCTTCAGCTCTGGCTCCTGGTGTGCACCCGAGTTCCCCTCCCCCATTGGTGTGCTGAGGGGAAGGCCATTCTGGTTGGCTGAAGCCTTTGTCCATTACTGCCCTGAGAGCCCTCATGGTCCCAGGGTCCTGCTGCAGGCTGGCACCTGGCACTCTCTCACTACCCAGGATGCCATCCTCTCTCCTGGCTGAATTTGTGCAAACAATTACCCTGCTCTGTGAAGCTCTTGTAGCAAGTGCAGCGGGGGAGAGTGGCCAATAAAAGTCAAGTGAAAATCCAATAAATCAAAAAATATTAAACATCATGAAAATGGATTTCCTACACCCGCAAACAATGGATGTCTAACGTGAACATTTTTCAGTTCTACTGAAAATATTAAGCAGGTTAGGTGTTAGCAGTTAAAAATGATTGCAGGCCTTTGTGGTTGACACTGGTGAAATCTGGGTTCTTCTGGTGGCCCACCCACTGGCCTGCTTGTGGCAGAGGGGCCAGGAGGACAGTGTCCTAGACACACGGCTGCTGAGTGTCTGTACTAGAAACGTCACAGAAATCCTATAGCGGGGATTTGTCCCTCCACAGAGTTGTGCTCTAGTGATCTTTTGACACCCAGGCTCCTCTACTTTCAGAGAGGACAGGATGGGGGAGGCAACATAAATGCCTCCGGGGCACTCCCTCCACCCCGACCCAGGAGGGGGTCCCTTTCCTCCTCAGGGAGCAGGAGAGCTCCAGCTCTCCTCTCTGTTTCCCTGGCTTCCCTTTCCCTTCCCCTTTCCCTGTGTCCTCTTAGTTGCCTCAGGGCCTAGTGCAAGGCTGGTTATGCTGTCATCTCTGGGGTCACACTGGGAGAGCTGCAGGCGGGGCTCCAGTGCTTTCAGCAGGATGGCCCACATCCCTGTTACTGCGGCTCCCTCTCCAGCAGGGGCGGCCCTGGCCACAGCCAGCCTTCCCAGCCCCAGCCCCCAAGCCTGGGTCTCTTTTGGCATTGGAGCCAGCCCTATTTATTTATTTATTTTTGGCTGCGTTGGGTCTTCGTTGCTGTGCGCAGGCTTTCTCTAGTTGCGGCAAACGGGGGGCTACTCTTCACTGCGGTGCGCGGGCTTCTCATTGTGGTGGCTTCTCTTGTTGCAGAGCACGGGCTCTAGGTGTGCGGGCTTCAGTAGTTGCAGCACGCGGGCTCAGTAGTTGCAGCACACGGACCCTAGAGGGCAGGCTCAGTAGTTGTGACGCAGGGGCTCAGTTGGCCGTGGTGTGTTGGATCTTCCTGGACCAGGGCTCAAACCCGTGTCCCCTGCATCGGCAGGCGGATTCTTAACCACTGCGCCACCAGGGAAGTCCCTTTTTTTTTTTTTTTTTAAATTGGTTGAGCTGTTTTCTCTGCCACTCCCACCACCCCCATCTTTCAGAGAACCACATGGTGCTCTGGGCCCAGCTCCCTACCCAAGGGGCCTCTGGTGCTGATTGTCCCCAGCCCCCAGCCCCCAACCTGTGTGCTGCTCAGGGCCCCTGCCCAACCACCACCAGCCCCACCAGCTCACCAAGCTTCACCGTGTTCTTGCCTACTGACCTCCATCACTCCCTTCTTGAACCCCCAGATGCAGCCACCCAGATGCCCAACATGCTCTTGGTGAGGAAGTATTCCTCCCTAGGAGGATGCAGCTTGGGCAAGTGGAGGAGTAGGGCTGGACCCCCGCTGATTAGCTGTCTGTCATGTAGCAAACACATCACCCTTCTGAGCCTTAGATTTTTCTTATCTGTAAAATGGAGATACAGCTGATTGAAGATATGGATCAAATTAGATAGTGGGTATATAGTGCCTAACCCAACATCTGGCACACAGGGGGAGTTCATTGGTCTTAGTTCCCCATTTCCCTTTCCTTTTTTTAGCTTATTTGTGCCCTTCTAGCATCTGGTTGGGGTGGGGATGCAATAGGCCTGGGAGTCAGTCAGCACCTGGGAGGCCAATGCTGACTAGAGCTGCCGTCACCTTGGCCTCATCTATGCCACCTGAAGCTTCAGGCCTCCGTTCCTGCTTTCCACTTCCAAGATGTGATATATCTGGATCCACATAGCCTCAGTGGCTCCTAATGCACCCTGGGACTTGGAGAATGAGTCACAGAAGTCGATAGCATGGAAATGAGAGAAGCTCATTTGAGCTATGATCTCAGTATGATAACGAGCATCATGAAACTTGGAAATGAGTCAGAGAGGCAGGCTGCTCTGATCTTTGCCCTTACCAATTGGGATTCCAATACAAAGGGTCTCTATAACCCCTCCCACCACTCCCCTCCCCCCACCGACATGCTGCTCCTAGGCTGTTCCTGTGGCATCAGAGGGAAGTTGGAGGTCTCCTGGGAAGGTAACTTTTCAAGAAAGGGGAGTCTGAGACCCACCCTCCAAGAATTGTCCTGCAGTCTCTCAGAGGCCCCAAAATAGCCCCATGCCTTGGTCACCATGACTGCTTGATGAGCCCCAAAGGGAGTTCAAAGAGGGAGGATTTAGGGCACGTCATACTTCTCTTAAAGCACAATAACAATCACTTCTGTTTGTCAAGCTCTATGTGCCAAATAATGGTAAGCACTATGTGTGTGTACATTACTTAACTTAAGCCTCATAACAACCCCGAGAGGGAGTGGTATTCCCATTTCACAGATGCAAAAAGTGAAACACAAGAAAAATAACTTACCTTGTAGTAGAACTAAGTTTCAAACCCAGATTCATCTCTAAGTTAACCAAACTGGGCCTTGTTCTGGGGCAGCGGTCTAAGGCATCTTTTCTCCCTATTTCCCACTGGTGAGGAGAGCAGGGGCAAAGTATGCATTAGAGGGGCTCCAGCAGGAAAGAGGTGGCATATACACCGCGGCAGGGTTGTGGGACACCAGCAAGGGAAGGTGAAACACTCTGAAGGAATGGGGGAGGGCCTTCCCTGGGACCTGGAGAGAGCTGCAGCGGCAGGAGGAGGCTGCCGGACAGAGGAGAGCTGAGGGCCAGGGAGTAAACAAGGGGACGAGGACGGCACAGTCTCCTCCTGCGCCAGGTCTCCAACAGCTGATCCCACTGGAGGCTGGAGGTCTAGGGGGCCTGGCTGGTGCAGGCTTAGAAATCAGTCTTCCAGATACAGGGCTCAGAGCAGGGCAGAGGAGGGTGGAGAGTGTGGGAGCTGGGGCGGAGGGGCGAATGGAGGCTATTCAATGCAAGGTGCCTCTGGAACTTTCTGAGAAACTGGCACTGCCTTGATGCTCCAGGAGCCTGATAAGGGTTGGGCTGGGAAGCACGCAGTGCTATTTTGCCTGCGTCCAGGGCAGCAGCTTCTACCTGATGTCCTGGGTGTGAGAGCCAGGGGGGAAGGCTCCCGTTCCTCCCCTCAGGGACACAGGGGATTTGAACAGGGGCCTACCTGGAGATGGGGAGGGAGCCAAGTAGAGATGGGGAGGAGTCAGGGAGAAGATGGCCCCCCTGAAGGAGGGGTGGAAGAGAGGGACTGCCGAAGGCCAGCTACCTAGGGGGGCCCCTTCATGCGTCTTACCTTCAGAAACATACTTTCGCTGCCAGCAGCCTCTTATTCTTTCCATAAATACGTACTGTGCTGTGTGTAAGGCCTGTCCCTGCCACGCAGAGGTTGTACTAAACAGCTGCCTCTGCGGGAGTGAGGAGGGGCCATGGCAGTTCACACACTGCCTCCCCGATTCAGGCTTCCAGCTGACTTCAGCCCACGGCACCCTCCTCCCTTGAGCTTCCATGTCTTACACTGTTAGCATTACTGCCTCAGCTATGGCCTCCAGAGTAAACTCTCCAGCACAGGCTCATGTTTGACTTGTCAGCATAACCCTATACCTAGGAGTAAGGGAAGCACAAAGCATGGAGCACTCAGGTTAGAGAAGCTCTGTTACCCTACTGCTCTGTGCTCACCTCTAGAAAAGAGAGTTCAATTGTCCAACCGATAATGCAGTCATTTTTTGTCTGTTGGGCAGGTGAGACTAACAATGCCAGCTGCCCCAGCCCCAGGCCCCCTCCCCCTGTGCCCAGCTTCCTTTCACTTTAGCTGCTTGCAAGGGTGGCTCCCACGAGGTTCTGTTTCTTTGATTCCCCCCTTATCCAGCAGCTGCTGGGGACTGAGAGGACAGTGGTAACCTGCTGGCATCCCTATCGTCCTGTGTGTACATAGGAGGGATGCAGTACATTCCAGAGGCCTGGACAAATGGAATGCAAAGGCTGGAGAAGAGTAGGCTGAGGCCTTACTCATCACATCTATGGGCTGCGGAGCCTGCCAGTCAGCTTAAATGGCAGGCTCAGTTCCCGGAGGGATTGGCTGCCATTCTATTGTACCTTGGACCCTGGGATGGAGTCCTGATTGGATTGAATCCAAGGAGATGTGTCTTTCCCTCTGCTAGCTGCTGGCCCCAGCATCTCCTATGCCTGAAGGAGTGAGGTTGAATGGGAGCTTGAATCTCTACCAGGAGAATCTGGGGCTGGGTCCATTTCTGGGGCACTGGGGCACTGGAACAGGGACCAGGACTCGGTTGCCAGGTGAGCTACTCCTGAGTACACCCAAGAGCTTTCCAAACCCATGACCTTGAAGGGAATAGATGATCCTTTGGAACCTTGATCTTTCACCTTCCCCTCTCAGCTGTCCCTCTGTGTCATTTGTGTCATAGAACTTAGGACCTGGTTCGAGAGGCAGACAGGTGAATGGAGATGGCTGAGAGAAGGACCTAGCTCTCCGCCACTCCCATCCAGCCCCTGAGTGCCTCTCCTGTTTCTCAGTTGCTCTGCCATAATATTTCTCTCCCTTCTCAGCCCCACTGGTCTCAGCTGCCCTGAGCAGCTCTCTTGCCTCCTCGTCCATCATCCTGGCTGTGGGGCAGCAAAGTACATCTCACAGAGAAACCTTTCTGCCCTAGGCCTCCGAGGAGAAGGGCTCAGCTGTCAGAGAAGAGAGAGGTTTCCAAAGGGGTCAGAGCACTGGGCCCTCCAGGATTGATCGGCTATGAATTACAGACTTCATGTCCCAGTCGGTCCTGGTGCTGCAGAGCCAGTTGGTGTCCGTGCCTTCCTTCTGGAGTCAGCCTCTTCTCTTGGGCATTACTTTAGCATGCATTCATTGACTTTAGGTTCATTCCTGATTGATATTACTTGTTGGTTGCTTTTTTCTTTTTTTTTTGGCTGCCTTGGGTCTTCGTTGCTGCACGCAGACTTTCTCTAGTTGTGGCGAGCAGGGGCTACTCTTCGTTGCAGTGCGTGGGCTTCTCATTGCGGTGGCTTCTCTTGTTGCGGAGCATGGGCTCTAGGGTGTGTGGGCTTCAGTAGTTGTGGTGCACAGGAACAGTAGTTGTGGCTCGCGGGCTCTAGGGGGCAGGCTCAGTAGTTGTGGCGCACGGGCTTAGTTGCTCCATGGCATGTGGGATCTTCCTGGACCAGGGCTCGAACCCGTGTCCCCTGCATTGGCAGGCAGATTCTTAACCGCTGCACCACCAGGGAAGTCCCTTGTTGGCTGCTTTTTTAATGGATGGAGATTTTGTGCACATGCTCCCGCAATAGACTGGGGGCTCTCTGAGCATGAGGGCTGTGCTTCTCCCATACGCTACATAGCCCGTAGAAGGGTGGACTGCCAGTTGGTGCGCAATACCAGCAGTCACTGTGATTGATAATGGGGTGGCAGAATGAAGAGTGGTTGTCTCCAGAAAGACCCCAGAGATGAGGGGAGAGGCAGCAGTGAGCCCAGACTGCTCACACAGGGGTCACCAGGGCCAACGTCACTTCCACACTGAACAGGGTGTTAGCTGTTAGTGATACTCTGCTCTGAGTGAAGCCTGACCCGACTACCTCCCACTTTACCCTCCACCCCTTTTCTTCCCTTCTGGGTTGCCAGTCTCTCCTGCTGCTCTCACCTCTCTGGCTTCTCTTTTGCCTGCATACCCACCCGGCCTGGGGCTCCTCCCATTGGGCAGTGCTCTCTGCCCCCTGGCTGCCTTTCTCACAGCTCATGTGTTTAGTAATCCATCTCATACCCCCTCCTGGATTCAGTTGCCCCTCTGCTGGAGAGTCCCACTCCCCAAAACTATTGCAGGCTCTTCCTTTAATGGCTCCTGGGACTTCTCCTGTCCCACCACTGTTCTCAACTCAGAACTCACTTCATTTTATTTTATTTTATTTTTTTATTCTATTCTATTCTATTCTATTTGGTTGTGCTGGGTCTTAGTTGTGGCAGGCGGCCTCCTTAGTTGTGGCATGTAGCCTCCTTAGTTGTGGCACCTAGGCTCCTTAGTTGTGGCATGTGAACTCTTGGTTGCGGCATGCATGTGGGATCAAGTTCCCATGCCCAGGGATGGAGCTCGGGCCCCCTGCACTGGGACCCCAGAGTCTTATCTACTGCATCACCAGGGAAGTCCCAGAACTCACTTCTGATTCTCATGGCATTGGCCTCCTAACCAGTCTCCCTCCCCCAGACTCCAGGCTTGTCCCCCTCAAAACTGCCTTTCACAGAACTTCTGAGATACCAGCCTGACCCTTCTGATCCCCCACGCGCCACCCAGCAGGGGCTCCTTTCACAAGCCTCTCCTGCCCCTCTGCTCACAACGCCTGCTCCAGAATCACCCTGCTCAGCACCACCGCGTGCCCTGGGTACAGGCCTGGAGCGCATCACCCCCCACCCCCCCGCCAGCCCTTGATCCCATGATCCCACTTGGCCTCAGGCTTCCTGCTCTGGCATCCCTATCTTCTCCTTCAGCACACCTTCCGCCTTCCATGGTCTCTGCCCCCCCCCCTTGGTGCTGTGTGCCACCCCCTCTGCCACGGTTACTGCTTTGTACTTTAATGGTTTATTCATGTATCCATGCACCCCCCCCCCACCCCCGGTATCTCATATCCACAGCACCTGGAGTCCCTAGCACATAAAAGCAATGACTCTAAATTGCTGAATGAGTGAAATGACCTGAATGAAGGAATGCTTAGGAGTGGCTGGGTCCTGTGGGCAAAGGCTCACAGGTGAGGATTAAGAGAATGGCGGACCCAAGAGGCAGATCAGAGGAGCAGCCTTTGAGGAAAATGAGAAAACAGTGCCAGATTCAGCCATGGGGGTGGGGGTGAGGGAGTGTGGGGGACGGACAGATGGAGGCTTTGAATATACAAACCACCCTTTACCTAGCTGCTCCTGTCAGCACCTTCGCAAAGTGAGGAAAATAAACCTGTTTTCCTTATGACAAAGCCTGATTTGGTGATAAACCCTCTCAGTTTCCCAGGAGGTGGCAATGGCTCTGAGGGGTGGGGAGGAAGCAGGAGAAGGTAAAGGAAGGGGGTGGGGGAGAGACAGAGAGAAAGAGAGAGAGAGAAAGGAGGAAAGAGGCAGGAGGCAGGGGAGGAGGGGAGAGGAGGAGAGGAAGAGCTCTGGGTACGTGTGCTGGTTACTAAGGTGGTAGAAAGCGCTGCAGGTTCTGCAGGAAGGACTTGCTGTGCTGAAGAAAGCAGGCAGCCTGCTAAAGCAGCTATGCCCAGGTTCCTGCAGCCAAGCTAGAAGGAAGGAGCCAGGAAGGAGAGGGCTGACCAGGGTCTGGAGACTCTGCTTGGCCCTGAAGCAGCAGGGTGAGGAGGAGAGAGGGCCTGAACTCTTGGCTCTGCCAGGGTCACAGGTCACCCCAGACCCTCTCCAGAAGGTGAAGAGGCTCTTCCGCTCCCCAGGGGGTATCTCACCCACTGAGGTCATAGCCACCTTCCTTGAGGAGTTGTTTACATGGTCTACCTTGCTGGGGGCTGCACCCAACCCAGTCCTGGCATCGAAAGACAGACGCTGATGAAAGCTTCCAGGAGTCCCCGTCCCTGAGGGAGGTCAGTTCCTTGGAGAAGGCTGGGCCTGAGCAGTGTGTGGCGGTCAGGGAGCAGGTGTGCCCCTAAAACTGTCCTCTCTTGGCACTAAGGGCAGCAGGACAGCCTGCTGCAGGGGTGAGACAACCTTCTCTGGAGGTCAGGAGGATCTAAGCCCCATCTTCTCAAGACTCTGTTAAGGAAACGAAAGGACATGTGGCATCTTGGAGTCCCAGACTGCTTGCACCTTGGAGATCATCTAAGTCAGTCCTCTCATGGCCAGAGGAAGGGAACAGAGAAGTGACTTGACTGAGGCTACACAGCAGGCGAGTGTCCCAGCAGGAGCCCTTTTCACCTGTGTTCCAATCTCAACAGTGCACTGAGCACTGGGCCTCTCCTGAGGCCCACTTCAAGTCTCTAGACTTGTCCAAAAGGAGCTGACATCAGACTCTAAAAGCTTTGGGACATAGTGAAGCTCTTAACACAAGGTTTTCTTGAGAGGATAACCAAGGGGAAATTACACTGTGTGAAAGCCAACCAGACTTCCTTAAAATACTCTGTTCCCCTCTATTCCAAGTGCCACAGCTCCTGGGAGCTGCTCATGCCCCCTTCGCTCTTCAAGCTCCAGCCCAGCAAGATTTCCTGCTCTCAGCCCTCCCCTAGCTCCTGGTGTCTCTCTCCTTGCTCCACTTCTGTTGCCCATTTCCAGCCATGACCCTCCCCAGGCCTGGTAGCCAAGCAACAGATCCTTCCTCCCTAAAATGTTATACTGGCTCTGGTCAATGTCATCGCCAGTGAATCACGCTTCCTTCCCCTCCTTCCTTGTGTTTTTAGCATCACTAACAGAGAGACAAGCAGGTAAGGGTGTTTGAGTTCCTCGGAAAAGGACCCATCGCATTTCCAGTAAAATCCTGCAAGACCTTCATGTTCAGGGCCTGCTGCTTCCCCCTACCTCACACCCAGCTCTGGCTGCTTGCATGGGTCTCCTCTCTCCTCTTTAAATGTGCTTGTTTCTGCTCAGGGCCTTTGCCTCTTCTCTCTCTTCTGCCTGGAGAGCATTCCCCTCATATTTGGAATGGCTGCGGCCTTCTTGTCATGAAAGTCCAAGCTCAACCATCACCACCTCCAAGAGGCTTTCCTTAATTACCCTTTCTAATGTTGCGGGTGCTATCACCAGTCTCTGTCACATCACCTTCATTTTGCTGCATGTGTCTGAATTATATTGTTGATCTGGTTGTTTGTTTATTCCATTACTGCCTGTCTCCCCCACTGAGAACAGGGACCTTGTCTGTCTATTTATTATAATGTCCCTGATGCTTGGTACTTAATAAAGACTTGTTCAAAGAATCAATGAAGGACACTGGAGATGGTTAATGTTGAGGGAGGGCCTAGTTCTATGTGAATCTCTTGGTTGATGGGCCCTTGCAGACTCAGATGCTCCTTCTCCAGCCTGCTCAGAAAACTGAGGCTTAGGATCCATGTGAGTCAAGAATTAGGGGATCCCCATCATTCTCTGTGATGGAGGAGCTGTGGCCGCCTGCTCTGTTCGGGTGGGTGTGTCTCCCTTCTCCAGTGTTGATGTCTCTGCCATGTTTATTGCTGCTTCTTCGTCAGCTGTCATGGAGGTTACTTGGAAAACACCATTCCCCCACCCACCAGATCTCAGCCTGGGTGTGAGGTGGTAGGAACTTGCTTGGTGATGGCTACAAACAAACAAACAAACAAACACTTTCCCCTTCCCATTCCTCTTCCAGTATTCCAGGCAGGAGCTGAGAGAGCAATTCCTGGGCTCTGAGGAAAAATAGAGGTAGTACATTTGGCGCTGTACCACTTGTCCCCTAAGCTGCAATGTGCAAGAATGGCAGGGGCAGAGAGGCAGGGCATGGGTCAGGCCAGACCACCTCTCTAGTATGTTCTGTCCCCATCAGGAAGAGACTGTGGCATGAGGGGCTCCTTGAGGAGCTGAAACCTGGTCTGGAACACACTGCCCTCAGAATGTTGTGATTCTGTTTACCAACACACGGGAAGGAACCTATTGTATTCAGGGTGAAAGAAGCGGGAAGAAATCGGTGAATAGAAGATCAGGAGCCAAGAAGCTGGGCTCAGAGACAATGGGTAGGAAGGGAGGGGGTGTGGGAAGGGAGATCTAGACTGGAAAGGCTTGAAGGAGAAATCCAGGTGTGCGGGTGCCACCACTGGGGTAGGGAGGGGGCAGAAAAGGAGCTATTTAAGGTCAGATTTCTGCAGAAGTCTGCCTCCCTCCCCATGCCGTGTGTGGTGCTCCAAGGACAATGGTGCTTCAAGGACAAAGGACGACCCTGCCTGAAAAAGTGTCAGCGTCACACCCCCCTACCGGACTCTTAATCGCCCTCCCCACCATGTTGCGATGGTTACGAAATTCCTGAGCCCATCTGGGTGACGCCCACCTGGGCAACAGGACCTGTCCCAAATAAGGAAAGGCATATGCCCTGTCCCACTCCCGCCCTATAGAAGGAAGTTATATGTGCCTCGACAGATCAGTAAATGAAATTTTCACCTCGGACCATTCCTTTGTTTTCTGGCTATAAAAACTGATCAATAGCACATGTTCGGGGCTCGACTCTCCCAGACTACTAGGAAGTCGGCCTGCTGTTCTGGCAGCCACCTTCCCTCTAATAAATTCTATCTTCTTTACGTTCTGCCTTATGTCTGGCAGTTCTTTTCCAGCCTGCGTTCGGACCACTACACCATGGAGTTGGCCGCATGGTGTTTATTGGGTGTGTTCCATATGCAAGGCTCCTATGGGAAGCATGAGGTGACCCATGATTTACCAGGAATGTCAGACACCCAGCACCAATCCAAGAGGGTTAGAGGGTTTTGCAGTCAGGCCAAGTTTGAATTTCCATTCAAACTTGCCTCTCACTTGCTGCATAACTTGGACAAGGAACTCCTTGACCTTGGACAAGGAACTTAACCTCTCGGGGTTCTTCTATAAAATTGGGGCAGTGCTCACTTCGTCAAGCTACTATGGGGATTAAATGTAACCATGCGTGCAATGCAAAGGGCTCGCCAAGGCCAGGCAATGGTGTCCTGCAAATGGTGGCTGGGTAGCTTTCTGCAGCTTGGACCTCTGGCTCTTACTTAAAACCAGGGGAGGTTTTACCTGCACTAGGTAAAGACCTGCCTGGACACAGGGGCTTGTACTGAAGGTCTGTGAGCAATCTCAAGGCCTTTGGAATACTGAGTTTCTTCCCATCTTTCGCTACCTCCCATAATCTCTGTAGGGATGATGTTCTGATCTGCTGACTTTAAAATGGACCCTATTTTCAGACTGACTTGTTCAAAGGGGTACCAGCATCTGCCTGGGCAAGGTGACTTTAACCCAACTATACAGATTACCTGGAAGACTTGAATCCCTAAAGACTACATTTTTTTTTTTTCTCCTCTGCAGGGTGCTTTAGCTTGAAACATCTGTGTAACTGCTTAACACATTCCTACTTTGCAGAGCGTTCTGGGCATGGGGCCTGTGGGCATCTCTCTAGCCTGGCATTTTTCATGCATGGCTAGGGTCCCACCTCTCCTCTGCCCATGCCAATCCCCACCTCCCCCAGCACTTTCCCCAAGGTCACAGTCTCACCTGCCATCACTTGTCCCCAAGGTTCAAACCTGCCATCATGTCTGTCTCCCAGAACATGGCTCCATGGGGATTTCTTAGGTCCCCAAGAGAGGTGCTGCTCTTCTTGCAGGCACTGGGCTCCAGGAACCTGTCCTCGGATGCAGGGTCCCCTCTGGGGGTGGGAAACACCTCTCCTGAGACTGCGTTTCGGTTACCCTCTGGTGAGTGGTTATCCTTAGGTGGGTGAACATTGATCATGGGCAACGTGTGATTCAAGAGCTGTTGCCTCTTGTGTCAAGAGGGGTCAGGATGGATGTCCCTGTCCCAGGTTCCTGGGCCTAAGTGGGAGGAGAGCTTGGATTGTTTCCTCTTCTGCAGGACCAGAGAGGGGCTCAGGAAGGCTTGCAGCTAAGCCAGTTTTTGGGTCAAAGTGCAGTTGATCTGGGATCAGAAACCTTGAGTTGGGGGCTAGACATATTCTGGGTGGTGTGTATTTTCTGTCCTTATTCCCCATTGTTTTCCTTTGTTCTCCTTTACCATTAGGTGTCTCTGTCTACGTTGGCCTGTGCTACTGGGAATAGTGGGGGAGGGTTTGGTCTTTGTTCTTAGACTAGAAAAGTAATGGGGGTGGGGAAAGACACCACACCCACCAGGCTTCTTTATGCTTTGAGCCACAGAAATAGGCTGAGGGGCCCCAAGTGGAAGGCAGGCAGAGTGTGGTGCTGGCATGACTTTTGCCGCGTGTCGCACAAGAAGTCAGGGCCTCAGATGGTCAGACTCAGGGCTCTGGACTCTCATTCCAGTTGCTCGCTCCCTGAACCATGGTTCCTTTGCAGTTGGCTGCAGCACAGAACACTTCGCGTTTCCTCCTTCGTGTGAACTGTGTGTTAGATACACACCAGAAACGAGGATTCAGGGCAATGGGGCTGGGACCAGCAGGGCCAGGAAAAGGCTAAGAACTGTTGCTCTGGTGCCTGGGGCACAACAGGGGATATGGGAAGGGAACCAGATTCCAGACGGGGGGGAAGAAGAGAGCAGATGTAGCGCGTTCTGCATGCACGTATTGGACAGTGTGCACATGCATGTCCCGGCCACAGGTTTGGCCACGCCTGGGAGGGATGAACAGGCTGGTCTGAAGATAAGAAGGAGGTCTGAGTTTGGGGGGTTGTGCAGTGAGACAGGAAGGAGGTGGTCCCCTGGCTGCTTTGTCACTCTTGGAGGAGAAGGGAGACATGGGAGCCGTGGGGAAAGAAGCCAGCATCCCCCCTCCTTATGGAGACCCTCCTTTAAGCTGCCGGCAACCACAGGAGGGAGGTCTGTGAGATGGTGAGATGTTGGCTGCTGGGGGATGTGAAGCTGGCCCAGCTGAGAGAGATGACCTTGAAAGAGAGGAGAGGCCAAATTGAGTTGGTGTCTAGTGTGGGGGAGAGGGGAGGGGCAGGCAGGAGGAAGGAGAAAGCTGAGAGATCCAGACGGTGGAGGGGGCAGGGCAGAGCCTCGTGCACCTCCTGTCTGTCTGCCTCCCTCCTTCTGGCCGGAAGCAAGAAGGACACAGACAGGGGTGTGTGGGTGCTGGGCTGTCCATGCGCCTGCTGGGGTGGGGGCAGAGATGGGGGGCAGTGTGTCCTTGAGTCCTGGGGTTTTCCTGCGCTGAGATTCACAGAAGCTGCCTTCTCCTCATTACCTCCTGTGTACCATCAGGATGCAGGCCCACAGCCCTGTGGGTGGCACGCATTTTGCCAGTCTGAGAGATGCTCTCCCTGTTCCTTGCTTTTCAAAGAGCTCTTGGGGAGTGGGGAGGGGGATACTAATCCATTGCTCCAGCAGCTGGTGATGGGATTTCCATTTCTCCTGCAGGAATTCCCAAGAAATGATGGTTGTCTCCCCCCATCTCCCTTGTGCTTCTATATGTTAAGTCAACTTTCTCTTGAACAAATCACTTAGCCTCCCATTTTCTATCTGTAGAGATAATAATACCGTCTGCAGAGTTATTGGGACCATAAGTTCAATCCCATATATCAAAGAGATCTGTAAAGTGAAAATTTACAGCATAAGCATAAGAGATTATTATTCAGGGAGGAAATTAAAGGGAAAAGGAAGAAGCAAGGCAAGGTCAGGGTGAGGAAACACTCCCCGGCTCCTGAATGGATTTAGCTCCAGTCCCTCCAGCAGCCCCTCCCTCCCTCTATTCCCTACCAGCCTCCTCCTGCCCTGGGCCTGGCTGTGGAGCTGAGGATGGGCAGGTGGACGGGCAATCATGCAAACTTACCCTGGCCTCTTTGCCTCCTCCCACAGCAGTCACAGGACTGGTCAGGGCGCCTGCCTGGAGCTAGAACCATCCTGAGGCCATGGGGTGTAATGGGGAGGGGGAGTGCTCCCCTTTGCTCAGGGCTGGCAGGAGGGCCACCAGGGAGCCACCCAAGAGCAAGGGTCCTCACCAAGGTTGCCAAGGTGGAGCACAGGTGCTGAGTGCCATTAAGGACCTGGATAAGTGAGGCTAGAAAAGACTGGCTCTTTGAAGAGGTGGATTTAAATCCCACCTAGCACTGCCTGCTGCATCAGCAGTGAGGCCCCTTCCCCACCTGACTGGACCCCTGCAGCCCACTCTTCTCTGCTCTCCCTTTTTTCCTCAGGGCTAGTTCACACCCGTCTTTACCATTCCGCCGGACAGGAGACCCTCAGTCTGGATAAAGAGGTGCTCTCTCTTTCCCCTGCCAGATGTCCGACCCTAACTTCTTTAGGTCCCTGAGAAGAGCCCCAGCTCCTTCAGTCAAGATGTAAGAGCTGCTGGGAGCCACTTGGATTTCTCTTCCCGCCCCACTCCCTGGATCATGGGAGGGGCCAAGGGACAGATGCACTATTTATAATTTCTTCAGGGAGGCGGCCAACAAGGGCGTTCTTTCTATTCCTTGGGTTTCCCTAGCCAAAAATGGGGCATTCGTTAGGAGACAGCTGCAAAGGCAGCAGGCCCTTGGGGAAATCCTACCCAGCGCAGCAGCCATGGACTCAGGAAAGGAACCTGCCTACTTTGACTGGTCTTGAAAGTAGTGCCTACATTGAAGTGTGCTGTGACAGCTGGACTCCATAACCTATGCTTAGAGGGACCTGGGTTTGAATCCTGGCTCTGCCACTTATTAGCTGTGTGAATTTGGGTACCTCCCTTTCATAAACTTGTTTCCTCATCCACAGTGTGGAGATAAACATCTCTACTATCTAGAGTGGTGGTTGGGATTAAGTGAGTTGATGTGCATAAAAACTTCTAATACAGTGTCTGGCAAATTCCAGGAGTCTAGAAATTGTGAGTCCCCTTCTCCCACAATAGAACAGGGGTCAGATGACTTTCTGTACTTAGCACATATTAACCTTGGGGCATATGGGTATGATGTGGCTTCTAGCACACGGGAGCCCCAGTTCTGGAAAATTTCTTCTGTTTTTTTCATTGGATTATTTCAAATCAGGGTTTCTTGCACTTGCGGATCTTGAGGTTTCCAACTGTTGCATGCCTAGGCCTGGTCATAATCAAATAAAGTGGGATATGGAAGAGGATGGGACTGGGGAATGAGAGAGAGCGTGTATGTGAGAGAGATAGAAAGAGCAAGAGAGAGACAGAGACAGAGAGAGAGAGAGAGGGAGCTTGTTGGGTCCTGGAATCCTTGGGTTCTTGGGGAGAGGGAGGGTGGACACAGCAGCAACTGCACCAGGCCCCTCTCACCGCCTTTGAGACTTCCCACTCCTAGTTTGCAGCCTGTGTGTGGAGTCTTCTCTAGTTCTCAAATTCTTCATCTGAAGAATGTGAATAATGATCCCCGACTGGTCTGCATACAGGACTGTCCTGAGCATCCACAGTACTTGGAGAGGTCTAGACAGAGGTGAGGGAGGCAGATGAATGGGTTCCCTTCCAGGTGGGCCCCAAGACACACCTGTCCATCCAGACTTGGGGACCACCGGGGGCCTTGAGTGGTTGCCTTGGCTAACTCCTATTCCTTCAGCTTTCAGCTTAGACATTGATTCTTCAAGGTCTCCTGGACCCTTAAACTGTGTCCCCCTCCTGTAAGTTCCCATAGCGTTTTGTATATTCCTTTTACAGTATTTATCATGAGTTGAATAGTGTGGTTATTTGTGTGATTATTTGTTTCACACATGTCTTCCACACTCAACTTTAAGCTCCATGAAGAAAAGGAGTATGTCTATTGCATACCATCTGCACATAGCAGGTAGGTGCTCAATAAAATCCTTGCTGAATGAATACATGAATTGCCTGCCTCGCCCTTCTTCTATGCCCTAGTCAACACCTGATGCCAAGCACCCATCTATTACACCCCCCCTTGCTCAACATGTCCTTATAAGAAGGAGAAAGATGACATCTCTCCTCCCATTATAATTCAAGGGGCAAGTTGGCTAGATCATAGTTGCCCTTCTTCCCATTCGCCCAGTACAGCAGGCCCAGCCCAGGATCCAAGAAGGTTGCAGGTGAGTAATTGTTATATTTATTTATTTATCTTTGCACAAGGCTGCCCTCTGGTGGTTAAACATCAAGAGAGCATGGCTAGGAACCAGCTGGCTGAGCCATCCGTGCTCAGAAGCTGGTCACTGAGCCAGGAATAGGTAAGCGCTACAAGGAGGCATCCAGATGAAGATTCATGTCAGTTCTCCATCCGTATGAATGGCTCCCTCCAAATATAACAGGAAGCCCTGGCATAGGAAAAGTAAGAAAATTTTTAAAACCCCGCAGAAACCCCACCCTACCCCCCTGGAAGTAGGGGGAGGGGTACATTAAACAGCTGTTCTTTTTCCTCAGTGGTGTGCTGGCAAATGCTTAACAACAGGCTTTCTCTCTTTCTCAAAAAAATCCTAATGTGTAGTGTTTACCGATGTGCATGGTATAAATACTCCCAACATGGCCAATTTCAAACTACCAATGTGATGTCACTGAAAGCAGAGTTGGGAAGAGATGGGCAGTAGTAGCATATCATTATATAGTATTTCCACCACACAAGTACCGTGGACGTAAATAAGTTCAAGAACATGGTTAACAATAAAACATAGTAAAATAATTGGGAAGTGATGAGTTTGAGTATTTATTACATTTGTTTTCAACATAATATATTTAATTGTGAGTTTATATAATTCAGTTTTTGATAATGGCTGTATTTAACAACTGGCTTGCAAAATTCTGGAAGATTTTAATAATCAGTTCTTGCAAGCCTAGTAGTAAGAGCTGGCTCCAGCCCGCCACTGCTTCTCCCCACTTCCTCCTTCTCTTTCTGTTCCTCCTCTTCCTCTTACATGATTTTCTTGGCATTCAGTATGGGTAAGAGGGATGGGGGATATGGGAAAGAGTTCTGCTGCAGACGTCGCTATTCTCTGAGCCAGGAGCCATAAGGTGTTAAGGAAAGAGGATGGAGAAATACAAATCTGGCTCCTGGAAGACATTTCCGTGTGTGTGTTGGGGGAGGGGTGTGTGTGGATTTTTGCAATCGGATCTTGAGGGTGATTAATGCCTGGATGAAAGACCACTGACAGGGATCGGGCCCTATGGCCCAGGAGGCCCGTGCCCTCGGTGGTCCTCCAAGGGCTCTCACTTGGGAGCAGTGGAAGGTGAGCTAGGTGAAGCGGCCCGTGGGGAGCCGAGGCAGGCAGAAGTAGGCACTGGGGAAGAGGCTCAGGTTGATGGGATTGCCGTCCAGGCGGATGTCTTCCAGCTGCCTCCGGGTGTGTTTGTGCTCCTCAGCGTCACAGAAGGTGTCCCTCTGCATGGTCTCTATCATGTTATTCTGGAAAGAACACACTGACAAGCCTCCTCCGCCTGGAGATTCTGCCCTCAGGCAGCACTGAAGGCAGGCTCAGTCCGCTCTCCCTACCAGCTCGCCTCCCCTTTACAACTGGAGAAACCGAGGCACAGAAAGCCAACGCCCCATACAAGGAAAGGGGAGAGGAGACCCACTGAGGACGGATGGAGAGAGAGGGGAGATTGAGAGGGATGAAGGGAAGACGGGAGACAAAGGGTAAGGGAAGGGGGAGAGGAACAAGCAATTGGGTGAGATGGGAAAAGGACAAGGAGGGGAAGTGTTTCAAAGAGCAGGAAGGGGAAGAAATCAAACTGAGTCTGTGCACAGTGGTCTGAACAAGACCTACCAATCCTTGTCTCCAGTGAGCTCTCAGTGATGTAGACCCACCGCTGCCTAAGGGGGCGGGCTCCCTGCAATGTGACCTCCACTTTCTGTGCTGTTCAATGCTCTTGTTCTTGGGGAGGCCGCTCACCTGCAGGTGTAGTGAGCGCAGGCTCAGGGGCAGGGACCTGGGGATGGAGTCCAGCAGGTTATCGGCCAGGTAGAGGAACTGCAGCTTCTCCAGCGCCTGGGGAGGAGGCAAAGGGTGCGGGAGGCTGGTGGGTGCTGTGGGGCCCTGGCGGTGATGGGTGCCTGATGTGACCCCGTTCGCTCACTCAGGGTCTCCTGGGCCTCAGCCAGGTTCCAGGTTCCGCACTGGGTGCTGTGGGGGAGGCCCATTTCTTCCCACTGGATGCAGAAGGAAAAGCTGCTGCCACTGAGGCGCCAGCAGCTGGGGGAGTGTGAAGGCACTCGGCAGTGTCAGTGGGGACTCTGGGAAGAGCAGGCAAGGGGCAGAGGTGGGTGGGAGGCAGGACGCAGGACATTTAGGCCCAGCCTCAGCGTCTCTGCTATCAGAAGGGACTTTCCCAAATGAAAAGTCTCCAGATGCTAAATCTGGAGCAGCTATGGAGAGCATGGTCGGGAAATACTCGGACTAGCGTAACGAGAGCCACAGGCACAATGGAAGCAAATCGCATATGTGAGTGTGACAGAGCTGGGGTGTCAATCTCATCCACACCCCTCTTCATTTCCTCACTGGAACTGTCCCCAGGACTCTTCCTGGCCCTGCTGAGTGGGCAGCCCAGGGGGCCATATTTGTGCCATGTGTTTAGCCCTTCCCATCAAAACTGGCCAGCCAGTGACCAGATTTTCTCTCTTGAGAATTTGCTCTTAGAAAGACAGTGATTAGTCAGTCAGTGATGGGTTTTGGAAATAAAAGAATATGTAGAGTGAGAACTGGAGCCAGTACCACTGCAAGTCCAGTCACATGTAAGTCAAAGTTTTAGGGGCGCAGAAACTGAGTGTGCGAGGATGTTGGTGCAGAGGGAGGTGATTGGGCAGTTGCACAGAAAGAAGCCGAGAGACCAGGTGCCCCACAGAGGGAGAGGGGGAGCTGCTGATGGTTTAGATGAGGAAAATGGGGTTTGATTTTCACGCCCCAGAACAGGGTTGGAGCAGAGATACCCCGTGAGGGTCAGGGGTGTGTGTGTGTTTGTGTGTCTGTGTGTGTGTGTGTGTGTGTGTGGTCGTAGGCATGGGTGGCAGGTGGTAGATGGGGGACTTAAGGCCCTGGCTCACCCTGAAGGCTTCAGGCTGTATCCCTGAGCTCCGGAGCCGGTTCAGGCGGATGTCCAGGACCTCAATGCCAGTGGGCAGCACAGGTAGCGCTGCCAGCTTGTTCTCAGGGAGGATCAGATCCTGCAGAGCAGGCAGCAGGAGGAGGGCATCGTCATCGATGGAGGAGATGGAATTGCTAGAGAGGTCAATCCTCTTCAGTTTTGCTAAGAGGTGCAGGGCAGAACACAGAGAGATGAGGGATGTACCATCTTCCCTTGCTCCTGCTGGAGCTGCCTGTGACCTGCTCCCTGCCTCTCAGGATAGGGGATGCTAGCCAGCTCTCCACCTGCACCAGGTCCAAACCAGAAGGAATAACTTCATAAACCTGGAAAAGCCCTCAGATTCTGTAATACCTTTCCCTGGAGTTCTGTCCTATGTGGATTGGCTTGGAAGAAGCTTTTTGAGGGTAAGACCCAACAGGTTCAGGAATCCCTGGATCCATCCCACTTCTACCTGTTAGTTTACACAAAAGAACAATGAGGCCCAGGAAGGCTGTCAGTAATTAGTGGAAGAATCTGGATTAGAGACAAGAGTGAACATGGTCTTGTCCAGAGGCCAGGACGGCAGAGAGCTACAGTTGCTGGGACAGCCTGAAAACGTAGGCTTGATCATACTTTCTCCTCCCCTGCTTCCCATAGCTTCGGGGAGAACATACAAGAACAGGTCACTTCTGCCATCTAAAAATCTTCAAGGAAAGGAATTAAAGAGACTGGGGCTATTTCCGTTTGATAGCTGGAGAGACTGAAAGCCAACAGGGAAAGGCACTTGGTCTGGTGACTGTTCAATGTGGCTGGGTGGCAAGGGAAAGAACCCTGGGGGTTCCCTCTGCCCACCCACTCTTTTCTGTTGCCAGGACATTACATACTCAGCCCTTTGAAGTCTCCAGCCCGAATATGGCTGATGCGGTTGAAGCGGGCGTACAGGTAAGCGGTTGTCTGGGGAAGAGGAGGGATGTCCTCTAGGTCAGCATCGTCACAGTACACAGAGGAACCAAGGCACACGCAGATCAGACAGGTTGGCAGGCCTGGCCCAGGTGGAAGACAGAACAAAGGGAGACCCCCCTCCTCAGTCAGACTCCCTTCAGCCTCTGGGACCAATAGCCCCGGCCCCAGGGAGTGTCTGAGCCGTGGTTGTCTGTGTCTTCTTGGGTTGCTGCCCAGACCGACTGTCACAGTGTACCCAGGAGTGCTGTTGGCCGCTGGCAGCCTGGCACTCAGCCCTTGACCTAAGAGAAGCAGATCCACCCTCAGTTATTACCCATTACAATCCAAGCCCATTAGTGCCTTCATCAGACCCTGGTCCTGTGTAGGTTTTTCTGGGCCTATGTGGGTGTTTCTAGGACATCTATCAGTCTCTTTTCCATAGGGCTCCTCTCTAGTCCTAAAAGGTGCAATGAAGATGAAATAAAGCCAGAATTCAGTGGAATGGCCAATGGCTGCCGGCTCTGCCATCTGCCTTGTGGGCGAGGAGTTAGACATGTTCTGTGTGGCTCCAAAAACCATAATAGAGCCAAGGTGGAGTGTACACTGCCTGCCCAGGATTCATTTCCCCTTCTTATGGTATCAGCATCTCAGTTTTCTATTGGAAAACATCCCTCCCCTGTTCTCAGTCCATGACCAGTGGTCATGAGACTTAGGCCAGGCCATTGAGCTCAGACTGGCTTTACAAAGTTGGGAAGGTTTTACTGAATACTGCAGGAGGTTTCCATCCCTTGTTATTAGAAAGGACAGAGATTACTGGAGATCACTGCTAGTCCAACTCAAGGGGGAACTCTGTTGGTAGTGACACAGACCCAAGATTAAGAGATAGCTCTTCTTCACCAGCCGTGATGAGACTGTGTACTTATCCCCAGGCCTTGAATGGCAGGTCCAGCTGAGGCCCTTTCTGGTCTCTTTAAGCCTGGGAGGTCATGGATTCCTGACAGAAGTGTTTTCTCTACAGCTGCCCCATTACCCTACACCCACCCAAGGCAAACATCTCAAGAGGAGAACAGGAACCGAGAGCAAGCAAGTCAGGAATTAACTGCATCCTCCTCTGCCTCAGTTCTGGTCCCCAGCAGAGTGCCAATCCCCTACCGGCGGATATGCCAGCATCCCAGAGTCTCCAGGAGGGCCTCAAGGAAGGGGGAAAGCTGCTAACGAGGGAATTCAAGCTGAAACGCAGTATGACTGCTTCATTTGCCCCCATGCCAAATGACAGCCACAAAGTTATATATTCTTCTCTACAGGCCTTTAATTGTCTCTAATCTAATTACCACTCAACCTGCTCCCCCAGCGATGCTATTAATTAAGGTAGGTGGCTTTTCTAGGCACAGCGGAGTCCTTGCATTTCTTTGCTTCCTATCCAGTTTGTGCACTCAGGCAGAAGCATTAGGAACAGCCAGCCTCTCCCTTTGTTTTTTTTTTTTTCTCCCCTGCAGCTGTTTCCCCTTCTCTCCCTGATCCTCCACTCCCTAGCTCTGACTACACTCCTCTTTGGCACCCCTGGTGCTGGGTCATGGCTGCCGGCCCATGACCTGTGGCTATTGAGACCTGTGCCTGTGAACTTACCGTGGCTGGTCGGGGAAACCAGCAGGCCCAGCGTCCTAGGCCTGGCCATTGTGGGGTTTGAAGGGGGTGTCCTTGGAGCCTTTGTGCTCTGAGTGAAACTTGTCCTGGTTGGAGAAGCCAGGCTGGTCCCTTTAACCTGGAGACACAGTATACAGTAAGCCAGCTTTGAGGGACTGAGAGGGACTTCACTTTGGATTCTGGGAACTTCAGCAACCAATTTCAAGCTTGCAAAGAGTCACTGTGGAGAACGAGGGAGGGATGGCAGAAAGAGTGAGCAAGGCAAGGACCTTCTGAGCATCTGGTCCCTCATCATGACATGGATGAGGAAACTGAGGTCCAGATAGGGGAGGGACTGGGCTCAAGGGGCCAGCTGGTGGCTAAGCTGGTGGCAGAGCTAGAACCACATCTCCAGACCCCCCAGGCTGGGCTTTTCCCTTGCCCGCACAGACCAAGGTCAGACAGCAGATGAGTGTAGACTTCAGATCAGTCCCTGCAAAGGCCAGAAAGGGCTGAGAAATGAACTTCAGAACTGAAGATAGTCTAAGAAAAGACAGGTTGTAGCATTCCTTTCTTCAAGGGAGAATGTGAGGACATTGCTGTTGTCCCAGTGAGATACACCTTATGGTCTTGAAGGCAGAGGGAAGGAGGGATGTATGACTTCTAAGGGAAGTCCCACAAAATTTGCTACAAACAGACAAAGAACTTGAAGTTCTGTGTCCTCTTTCTTAGTATTATCTAAATGACAAGTTCCTGTGGAGGGACAAGAATTTCCACCTCCTAGAGAAAGTTGGAGGCTTGAGATACCTGCATTATGGAACAGGTAGAGAGGGACCAGGCCTCAGGCTCCCAGTTTCTTGCAGGGAATGCAATGGGTCTGCTGCATGCCCCTCACCTTGAGGAGCTGGTCCCTGTAGTCTGTGAGTTCATCATAGTTGCTCAGGTCAATGACCTGATCGTAGTTGTCCAGGCTCAGGACATAGTCCCCCAGATGCAGAACTGCATAAGAATCGCCTTCCCCTTGCGGCTGGTCTCCTTCCCTCTCCCTCTCCGTCTTTGGGAGAGATGCTGTCCCTGCTTCCTGCAGCATCAGGGCCAGCAGGCTGAGTAAGGCCAGGAGCTTCATGGAAGTCCTGGCAGGTGGGGGATGGGATGAGAATGGGGCCGAATCACTTAGGTATCCAGTCCTGGGGGAACAGCTCACAAACTCACCCCACTTCCCACCCCAACACTTGCAGATTCTTAAGCCGTTTGTCACACACTTAGTGCCTTCATTCATGTGCAGGCTCCTTCAAGGCTGGGGCTACATCTAGGGGGATATCTCCTGCCAGCCCCCCCCTCACTGCTCGCCAGTTCAGTCTCTTCACATGCTCATGCACACACTGATATTCACTCATGCAGGAATGTGCAGGCACCTGGCAAAGGCTCATTTACTTATCTCAACACAGACACACTCATGCATGTCCCCTTGTCTACATACCTCCCTACTAACTAGGCACACACTCGTGAATTTATACAGATGTTCTCTCTTATACAACCACCCACTCAGAGTACAACCATTAGCCACTAAACTAGATTTAGAGAAACTTCACCATTAAGGAATCCTGTGGTTTTTAAAAGATCATTCATTCATTCATGCCTTTGCTTGACAAACATTTATGAGATATCTTAATAGTCCCAGGCACTGTATTTGTCTCTGGGGGCACAGAAATAAATAAGGCATGCCTAGTTCCAGGAATGACTAGTCCATTTAGAGAACATAGGCTTAAAAATTGATTACGGTGTAAAAAAGCATGTTAGTTTTAAAATCTATTTATAAATGCAGCTTTTTAGAAGCAAATGATTACGGAAACAAAAGAGCTCTTTGTGTTTGGTTGTACACACCCGGAAAATTCCTTAGGTTTCTGTGTACAGGTGAATTCAAATGTTCATGCAAGTTCATCCACATATGCACAGATGGGTCAAGGAATGTGTGCAGTGTGGGTGTGAGGTACCCAGTGTATTTCTGATAATGCAGCTCTCCCCAAAGCCAGCTACACAAGTCTCTAGTAGACTCTCCCTCTTTTTTTCTTCATTTTTAAAAATTGAAGTATAGCTGATTTACAGTGTTGTGCCAATCTCTGCTGTACAGCAAAGTGACTCAATTATAAAAAATATGGGGCTCCCCTGGTGGCACAGTGGTTAAGAATCCTCCTGCCAATGCAGGGGACACAGGTTCGAGACCTGGTCCCGGAAGATCCCACATGCCGCGGAGCAACTAGGCCCGTACGCCACAACTACTGAGCCAGTGTGCTGCAACTACTGAAGCCCGTGCACCTAGAGCCCGTGCTCCGCAACAAGAGAAGCCACTGCAATGAGAAGCCCGCGCACCGCAACGAAGAGCAGCCCCTGCTCACCGCAACTAGAGAAAGCCCGCGCACAGCAACAAAGACTCAATGCAGCAAAAAAAAAAAAATATATGGAAGCTTCACAGATTTGCGTGTAACCCTTGTGCACGGGCCATGCTAATCTTCTCTGTAGCATTCCAATTTTAGTATGTGTGCTGCCAAAGCAAGCACGCTCCCTTTCTTAATTTTAGCTGGGCAAGGGGGTAAGCCCCCATCCTAGCAAGAGTGTCTCTTCATCTTACCTCCCATACGTTACTCCAAACCAAATTATATAATCAAAAAAATCTTAAAGCAAAAGCCCTAAGACAGTTTACTGCCTCCCTCCAACCTCAATCCCCTGTCTCAACCCAGACACCCCACCCCACTGCACCCCTGTGCCCTCCTCCCCACAAGCACTCTCCCTCATTTGCATACCAATGGGCCTAACACCTCAGAGCCTTGAACCTTACCCCTGTAGACTCTTTTGTTTCCAAATGGAGGCTCACAGCTTCCAGAGAGGTGGGGAGTCTGATGGAGAAGTCATGACCCACGGAGGGGTCTGGGTAGACAGTCGCCTGGGGAGGGCAGGGGAGCCAGCCAAGGCAGGCGTGTAGCCAATCAGACTTCTCTTTTTCCTGACGTCCAGCTGTTTCTTCTCCTCCTTCCTCAGCAGGTCCCTCATCCCACTCCTTTGCTTGGTTTGAAAGAATTTTTTTCTCCCTCCCTCTACCTCTTCTACTCTCAGCCCCCTATATGTACCCCTCCCCACCTCCCATCATCTTTTCCTCTCTTTCTCTGTCTGCTACGTCTCTCTTTTTCTGGCCCATCGTCTTTGAGGGGGCAGGTGGTTCCCACCTCCTGAGGGTAGATCAACCCCTCAGATTCTGTACTCTCCAAGAAGAGAAGGCAGCAGTGGGGGTATGTGGAGGGATAGAGCTTGGCTTTCCAGCTTTTTTCTCCAGCCAGAGAGTGATAAGGCTTTGGTTTCATAGATGAAATCCAAAGATTAAAAGAGGCTCAGCTGAGGTACTCCAACCAGCACCACTACCCACCACCTGGACCTCTAATCCAGGACCATAACTGAACAAAGATCACCACAGGGAGAGAGATTCAAAGAGAAGGTGAATGGGGGATGGAGCAGGATTTGATAGCCAGCTTCAAGCTCTCTGACAATGATGGGGAGGAAGATATAGGAAATTCTCCAAATCTATAAGATTGGGCCCTAGAAAAAAACTTCCTGATCATAAACACCAGGAGGCATTGTGTGGGGTCCTCAGGGGGCTGAGGAGAATCCCCCCCACTCCATGGTCCCCTACCAAAGATGTATGTGTCAGGAGAGACTCTCCTTTCCCTGGTGCCTTAGGTTGCTGCAGGGCAAGTCCTTGCTGAAGGCACGGGTAAGGGACTAAGACATCGTCCGCAGGAGTCTGCCAGCCTGCATACGTGTTTGCCCAGGTTCTTAGGTGACGCCCCTTCTCCCTACTTCCTCCCACTAACCAGAGACCGAATCCCAGCTGCATGGTTCTCCTTGGGATCGTTTAATCCAAAACTTTCATAGTGCACGTGGGGAAACCGAGGCCCAGCAAGGTGAGGTGACTTGCCCAAGGTCACACAGAGCCAGGGCCAGGTCCTAGATTTCCTGATTCTCAGGCCAGAGAGTTCTCCTTTATTCATATGACCCTCCCCTTCTTTGCCTCACCCCTGAGGTCCTGTGGCCATGTGTCTCCGTGCCCTCAGAAGAGATGGCCTTGGCAGAACTCATCTCTGCCCTGGCACAACAGGTGAAGGGGCAGAGCTAACAGCCTGGCCCCAGGGGCAGTGCTCAGCCACTGCAGTGCTCCTGGGCACCAGCTGGTGTGGAGAGGGCTTCCCCAGCCCAAGAACCTTGTCACCAGAGCAACACTTGTTCCTGTGCCCCAGACAGCCCCCGACGTGTGGAGAGACACGCAGGGCTCTGCTGGTGGAGGGAGGGAGCCCCTGGAGCCAGGAAGGTGCCCAGGAAACAGAATGCATATGTGGCGGGCTGTCCTCCTCTACTTTCTCTCTACAGCCTAGGCTCCGCAGCCAGAAACCCGCGCCCCCGCCCCGCCCCCCAGTCAGCCTGGGCGTCACCCCTCCCCACCCCACACTATTTATTCCCTGCGAAGAATGCAGATGTGACGGTTCATTCATTCCCTTCTGCAGTCTGCTCCCACTCTGCTTCCCCGCTTTCTCGGTGACGCACACCCGCCAGCCCTCCTGCTCTCTGGGCTCTATCGCTGTGGCCCCTGCAATCGGTATTCTCCCACGCACTCGGCCAGCTTGGCCAGATTTGCGGTCACGCCATGCATGCGCTGGCTCTCCCCCCACACGCCCCCCCCTCCGCCCCCGCCCCCGGCCCCCGGCCCCCGGCCCCCAATGGAGCAGCTTCTGGTTTAGGCTGCACGTCTTAGACCCTCTCCCAGCTTCTGCTCTCGGTTTCACAAATACACCGGCACACACTCTGGTTACCATGGATTTCAGGGAGGGTCCATGGGATGTGTGCGTGTGTGTGTGTGACCTACGTGGGAACCGTCTAACGATCATGCTGTTGTTCCAGACAGCTGATCATGCTGTTGTTCCAGGCAGCTCAGCTCCCAGAGAGCCCGCAAAAGGTGGCGGGAGGTGCAGGAGCTGGTCTAATCCGCATCTCATTAGGAGAAGCAGGAGGCATGATGATGGAACGGAGGTGGCAGGCCCTGGGGACAGAAGTCTGGCCAGCTGACCCTGTTGCTTCCCTGTTCGTGGGCAGAGAGAGAGGCAGGGGTGGAAGTTTCAGGAACCCTCCTGCTTTTTGGACAGCAAGGGTATATTCCCTGCTGAGGGCTTGTAGCTACATAACTCCATGACTGGAACTCATTTCTCTTCCTCTCTCAGGCACACACACACACACACCTCATACAGGGTAGACTCCATGTCTCCCAATCTTTTTCTCATGCTGCTTCCCTTTTTGCCTGTTTATGTGCTTTTTCCTCCTTCTCCCACCTGGCAAAATCTGATTCAAACCTTAAGATCCAGCTCAAATGATAGGAGCCATTCTGGTTTCTCCCAGGCAGAAGTAGAGGCCCTCTCCACTACGCTTTCTGTACCCAACATTATTGCAAACACTTAAGACGTGCAATTACTAATTCATGGATTTTTTCCTGTATGAATTCCTCAGTGGCATGGGGTATATATTACTTATCCTTGAATTCTTAGCTGGGAACCTTGCACATGGTTGATATATGCTGAAAACTTGCTGAATTGAACTGAAGCAGGAATTTAGGGGGCAGGGTGGGAGGGGTGGGACAGCATTTGGCAGTTTTCATTCGAAAGAAGATGGTGTAGTCCGGGAGGATCACAGGGTTGGTTCTGGAACAAACCTTCCACCTGAAGAGAGATTCCAGGGTACCCTGTTTTTGCCCTTCTGTGAACATCTGCATAGCATGTAGACCATTCCAGATGATGTGGCTGGCCCTTTGCTCACTGCCCTTGATACACCTCTGCCACTGTTTTGTGTATCTTACACTACCTGTCCTCAACTAGTCTGTTATCTTTTCCTGGTCAGGAGTGGTGTCTGTTTTCTGTCTTTCAGTACTGAGCATTTGGGAGACCTCAACAATTTGATATCTGCGGGTTAAAAAGAACTTGGAGATTTGGGCTTCAAATGTAGCTGTCAAATTTCTTGTCTGACTTTAGGGATTATTTTTGTAACAATTGTGAGTTTGGGGGAAATTCACCAGAAAAACTTTTGGAATCATTTTCCTAGAGCTTCTTAAGGATAGGATCCTTTCTCCACCAGTCTTCTCAGAGCAAGGAAGGTGGGAGGCAGGGGGAGAGGGGTGGCAAAGTGACTTTAAGGTACTATTCTCATCTGTTTACATTGTCAATTTCAAGCAGGATATTTTTCATATCACTTTATTTTCTCTGCTGTGAAGCGTGCTGGAATGTCAAAGTTGTTGCACAAAGTTAATATGGTCTTCAAGAAAGAATAGATATATGTACAGAGTACACATACATACACACCTACTTACACACCTGTATGTGCATATGTCAGCAGCACTGAGAGAATTAACTTGTATATGGAGGAGGGGGCTTCCTTAAGCCTGAGGGAAAACAGCACATTGTATGTGGGAGGATGGTGCTGTAAAGCCAATTTAAATTCCTCTGGTTTACAGATACAGGGAGCAATGGAGGAAGCAGAAATATTCTAGATGCGGCAATAGGATGATGGTGATTTTGTTGCTGCTGAAACAAAACACTTCAGGTTGGCAGGAGCTGGGGAATGACCCCTCCTCCCCGGGGAGCCCCAGGAGCTGTGCTCCCCTGAGGGCCTCATCAGAGGGGCTGAGGGCGCAAGGTGGGAATAAGGTGCAGAAGGGGCTTATCCAGGCCATAGCACCAGGTTGCTTACAGCCACAATAATATCTTGACTCTAAGCAGGAGCCTTGGAGAAACCAGCTGCAGCCTCGAAGAAACCAGCTGCAGCCTCGAAGAATGAAGCAGTTGTATTCGAGCATGGGGTAAGGAGGCTGTAATGAAATGGGCCCATTTTCTGTAAATTAGCAAAAGGGAAAAATAAGAGTATAATGGGAATTTCTTGAAGTTAGGGACCTAGCTTAATCCAATTTCTTAAACATCGCTGTAACTTTTTTCAACCTAACTTGGGAGTGGGCACTGTATCCTGCTCATTTCTAGGACATATGCCCCCACCCCCACCAACATACACTCAGAGGCTGTAGAGGGGCAGCATCCCCTAGAGGGAGTTAAGGGGAAGATGAAGTTGAGTCAGCCCTGTGGAACCCAGGCTTCCCTTAGAGGCCTGTCACACTGCTCACCTGGGCCAGACAGGGTGGGGTGGGAACTCTGGGGGAAGGACAGTCCATACAGGGAATAAATTATTGCAAGGGAAAGGGAGAATATTTAGGACTTGTCCTGCATTAGAACATGGTCTAAAGGATGGAGCTGCATACAGGAACATGAGTGCCAGAGGGTCCTTGGAGGGGTATCTTATCCACCTCCTTGGTGTACCACATGAAGGCTGAGAGCAGAGGGG
This sequence comes from Eubalaena glacialis, assembly GCF_028564815.1. Taxonomy (NCBI): domain Eukaryota; kingdom Metazoa; phylum Chordata; class Mammalia; order Artiodactyla; family Balaenidae; genus Eubalaena; species Eubalaena glacialis. The sequence goes on from NC_083718.1 coordinate 35,510,280, forward strand.
ACCCATAAGGTAAGAGAGCAGATGGGAACAAACTGTATCCTCAACTGGTTTCCTGAAGGTTCCCACTTGTGTTCACTCATGATGGGAATCAGATCCCCCACCTTGGGGCCTCTGTACCTTTGTGCCCTTTAGACCCCAGAGGAGAGAGAGACCATGCACATCGCCCATGGCTCTCCAAGTTGGAACCTGAGGCCAACTCCTTGATCTTGGAAAATCACACCAGAGAGATGAGCAGGAACGTGGGAGCCAGCTGTGGCCAGCACCAGCCACCAGGTGTCACTGCTGTGTCTGTCTTAGAAGGGGAGGCCAATCTGCACAAGTGGAAGAGGCTTCTGGGAGATTTCCAGGTGCTCCACCCCTTCTTGAGCAGTTTCTCAGGAACTGCTTCCCGGGAGTGGAAAGAATTGGGCCATCCTCACTGATAGAGAACAGATGGCGGGGCGGGGTTGGTGGCTCTGTACACTCCACTGTGGATGCTGTGTTCCCCAGGGCATCAGGCCTCTTATCCAGAGTGGCGAAGGGGGCAGCAGGATCCATCTGCACCCACACGGGCCCATCCTGGGTCTCTGACTCCCACCCCTCTCCCACCAGCTGATTCCTAGTTTTTTGAGCCATTCTTCTCCTGGAATGTTCCTCCCTGCTCTTACTCTTGGAACAGAGAGGACCAGCCAGGAGGCTGTGTGCTGAGAAGGAGGGCCCCATCTCATCCCTATGAAGAGACAGCCGGATGCAGGCCCTTGTGTGAATCTCTGACCCTCTGCCCTCCCTCAACCATTCCCTTGCACTTCCTTTCCAGAGAACACGGGCTGGCACAGAGCTGGTGCGCTGTCTGGTGCCAGTGAATGGGGTGGTGGAGTAGTAGTTTTGGAAGATGGGATCCTCAGCCAGGGAGACACGGGTTTCTTAGCCTCTTTGGGCCAGAGCTGCCCACCATGGAGGAGTTTCCAGCAGGACTTCCCAAACCTCACCTCTAGGCTGCCCCTGACCATCTTCTGCTTGCTTTGGCCAGGACAAGATCCAGATGTCGGTTCATAGCCCAGACTTACCCAGGAGTGATGAGGGGGGGAGGAGAGAGAAGAGAATATGAAGTCTTTAGACACACCTCTGTGCTTCTGGGGCCAGAAGTTTGGATGTGCAGTGGATGTCTTTGAGCTGGGTGGACCAAATCAAGCCTTTGGAAGTCTTGCTCTAGAAGCTGCAGGAGCAGCAGAGTACGTGGCTTGTCCTTGCATCAGGAGGGTGGGATAAGAAAGGCAAAGCTGAGAGCAAGAAAAGGAGACAGAGAAAACAAACGGTGGGCACAGGAACCTGGGCCACTGTATTCAAGTGTGGCCAGAGGAGCTTCAGGGGCAGGGTAAGGCCTAGATGACCACAGATTGCAGCAGGCGGAAGCACATCATGAGGTCCAGTGGGATGGGCGGCTTCAGGTAGTTTCCATCCAGCCGCAGGTAGCGGAGGTGTGGCACATTCTCCAGATCCGAGGAGAAGTCGTGGAAGGCAACTAGATTGTTGGGGCAAATCTGGGTCCCATTGATTTCTATGGAGAAAAAGGGGAGAAGTCAGCAGGAGAGATGGGCAGGGGGTCAGGCCTGACGGGGCTGGAGGCAAAGACAAAGAGGAAGAAGAGGGTAGACAGGGACAAGGACTCTAGAGTTTTCCTCTCTGGAACTGGCTGACCAGTTCTTGGGAACGTGTGACCATGAATGAGTCGACCCTAACCTCCAGGCTCTGTTTACCCATTTGTGAAACAAATTAAGTTGGAATTGATCAACAGTTGTTATGGAAAATTTACTCAGAAGAGTCATAGAGGAAGTAAACTTTCAGCTGAACCTTCAAAGATAGGATTACAGCAGGTAGAGACCTGGGGATGGTGTTCTGATGCTGTGACCTATTTGAATGATATTGTGGAGGCCAAAAAGCTCATGACAGAGTTTGGGACCGGTAAATAGTACAATGTGATATACTAGGAAGACTAAGCTGGAGAGGTAAGTTGTGGCCACCAGTTATGGTAGGCTTTCAAATATTTCACTAAGGATGGGGTCTTTGATTTCCAGTCTGAGGAATGGCACTGAGCAGGACTGTTGCTATGAGACGGATGGTGGGATATATGAACCATAGTGTCCTGGAGTGTTAAACCTGGAAGGGTCCTATGATCAGGTTTATACTATAGAAAGATGAATCTGGCTACAGTGTGGAGAAACAATAGGGGGAAGCAAGATCTGAAGCCAGCAGGTGGATGGATTACTCTGGACGTTTTCCTGTGAACAGGATGTGAGGCATGATGATGAGCAGAAGATGGTTACATTAGCTGAAATAGGGATGACAGGAAGAGGAAAGGGGGCCTGGGAAGGGCATGGGGCCCTAGGACACGATGAATCTGTTGATTCTGAAGTTGATTACCGATTCTGGGGAAAGTAAGCTGGAAAGGTAAGTTATGGCCAAATTGTGGTAGGCTTTCAAATGGAAAATGAGTTTCCATTTTCTCCTTCACCTCTTATTAGATGACATGAGGTATGTCATCTTCTAAATGGAGCTTTTTATTCTCCCTAAGCCTTGCTTGTTTTATCTTCTGTGGGTTGTTGTTGTGGTTGCTCTTCATCTCCTTCTTCCTCTTCCTCGTCTTCCCTCTCTCCCCTTTCTTCTCTCTTCAACATTGGAGTAGCAGAAAGAGCCCTGACATAGATGGATTTTCTTCCTATGACCTTTGTGACTTTGGACTTTACCACCCTGATGCTTAGTCCTCAAATCTGTGAAATGGTGAGAGTGGGTGTGATCTTTCTGTCTTCAACCTCAGAAGGCTGGATAATATACTCCCCTACCCACCCCACCCCTGCAGCCTGTTCTTCCACAGTGTGGTAGAAACTTGTCAGCCATGTATTAATCAAGGTATCCTTTCTGTCTAGATTTGTGGCCTATCCAGCCTCCTGGGGGTAATGTGTTCCATTAGTTTGCTACCTGCAGGGTAAAATTAGACAGTAGTTTTCCCTTTTCCTGAATTTGTTTCTTACAAGATTTTAAGAAGCCTTCCCCTACCTTTGTGTAATTATCTCAGATGAGTGAATAAGCCTGTTCTCCCACCTGCTTGTTTCACTATTATAGAAATTCAAAAATCCTCCTCTCATCCTGTGGCTTGAAAACTAAGGATTACTAATATTATTTTAGGAGTGCTTCTCTTTCCTCGTGGTGTCCTTTATCTGCGCAGCTGCTGCGTTCCTTGTGTGAATGTAGCCTGATTTTGTCCACGGACCAGATAATATTCTCTCTTTTGTCTTCAAACTGTTCTGCTGATGCTCTACTCAGACCTGACATTTTTGATTGAAGTAAAACTGTGACTTTGAGCCTCTTTTCTGGCCTGTGATTTTTTAATCCCAATCCCAGGACCCTGTAAATGTAGCTTAGGCAAATTCTGCCTTAAGTGTACTATCTTATATGACTAAATCTTCCAGCCTTCCAGATAGATTCAGAAAGCACCTGCATACGGACATGTTCTTCTGGCTGCACATTTTTACCAGTTGTATACTCTGAGTATATAGTTGCCTCTCTGTGTATGCTTTTTACAGACTCTTTAAAACCTAGGCTTAGGCTTGGGAAGAAGCCTCTTTCCTCACAGCTGCCAGTTTCTGCAGTGGACAGGCCCAGGACATTTCAGAGTCAACATTTAAATGTCACCATTCTGCTTTTAGGAGAATGTCCAGGGCTATATTCCATGTCTACCTTACCTATAGATCTGGAGGGCAAAAGAGCTGGGGCTGATGGGAAGGGGTGGAGGGAGAAAAGCTATTACCCTCCAAGCATGGTATTCTCACTTTATCCATATTAAACTATTAAATCTTCATGTCAACTTTGTGCCATTCCCATTTTACAAATGAGGAAACTTCCCAGAGAGGTCAGATATCCTTTTAAGGTCACATAGATAGTAAGTGGAAAGACCAAGGTTTGAAGACCAGGGCCACATTGGGTGCTTTTTGCACCCACCCCGCCATGAGGCTCATGAGAAAGTGTGGAGGCAGAAGAGACTCCAGCTGCCCTCCCAGTGGCTGCACCCCAGCCCTGCCCCCACTCACTCTCGATGCTGTTGTTGTTGAGGTACAGGTGCTCCAGCTTGTTGTTGATGGCGGGCACGTTGCTGATCTTGTTGTGCGACAGGTGGAGCACGAGTAGGTTGGAGATGTTAAAGGAGTTCTTGGGGAGGCCCCTGTCTGAGAGCTTGTTGTAGTTGAGGCGAATGAAGGCCAGGTTGGGGAAGCCCTTGAAGTATCCACTGGGGATGGTCTCAATTTTGTTGCTGTCCAGGTAGAGCTGGTGAATGGCCACGGGGATCTTGGGTGGCATCTTTCTCAAGATGTTGTGGGCCAGGTTGAGCTGCATGAGGCTTTTCAGGCCCTGGAAGGTGTCGGGCTTGAAGACGCCGTCGCTTAGCCTGTTGTGCTGGAGATCCAGGAGCAGCAGTTTCTCCAGCTTGCTGAAGACGCCGGGTGGGATTCTGGAGATATGGTTCTGGCTTAGCCTCAGCTGCTCCAAGTTCTGGGGCAGAGCCGAGGGCACCTCTTCAAGGTGGTTCTTTTCCATGTAGAGGAACACCAGGCTGGGTAGTTTCTGTAGCACTTTCTGGTCCACCTTGCGAATTCGGTTGTTGTCCAGATTGATCCACCTCAGGCCCGTGGCGTTCTTGAAGGACTCCACTGGGAGCTCAGTTATGAAGTTGTTCTGGAGATAGAGGTAATGGATGCGGGATGGGATGAGAGGGACCTTTCGAAGATTGCGGCTGTCACAGTAGAGGGCAGATGGGAAATCAGGGGGGCAATAGCACTCCCGGGGACAGTCAGGAAAGATAGATGGAGGGCCTGGTGGGAGGGGAGGAGGCAGGTCTGTAGGCTCCGATGGCTCATGGGGCTGAGGAAAGCTGGGTGTGGGCCTGAGTCTGGGTCTGGGCTGCGGCCTTGGTCTGGGTCTTGGTCGTCTTGTTGGCTGGCCTTGGGCCTCTGAGGCCAAGATGAGGAGAAGTGGGAGGAGCCAGCAGAGGGATGACCTCATGATCCAGGTGACGCCCCTGTGGGGAGGAATACAGGAAGTCATCAGCCTGCTGGGCCTCAGTAATGAGAGGACATGTCTTTGCAGCTAGAGTTGGTCAGGATGGGCTCCAGGGGCAGCTGTGGGAGGGACCTGTGGAAGCATCTCCTTGTTTGCCTGTATCCAGCAGGTGAGAAAGTAACAAGGGCTGGAGGGTCTGGATCCCTCTCCCAGAGGCCTAGCCACTGAATGTGTTAAGCTTGCTCTGGAGAGTGTGAGCCATCTTGGCAGAAAGCACATTGGGCTGTGAATCAGGAGTCCCGGGGTTTCCTGGAGAAGACCCTTAACCTGTCTAGCCCTCGGTCTCCCCATTTGCATCATGAGAAAATCATCCCTCCACTTATACTCCCCTTATAGGAGGGATGTTAGAATATGTGAGCCATAGAGTCCTGGGGTGTTACATCTGCAGGGTCCTTACGGATCCCATAACTCGGTGGTTTTCAAACTGTGCCCCCATTTCTGTGGAGTCCTCCTGAGAGAGGGAGACCAAGGGGATGGCCCTGGGGTACCCCCAACCCACCCCTGTGCCAACCTGAGCAGCTCTGTGTTTTTTTAATCTGTTATGTATATTGAGGTTTAGCCAAAGCATTCATTTGAAAAAAAAGTTGCATTGCTAAAAATGTTTTGAAATCCACCAATCAAGTCCAGACTTGATTATTTATAAAAATTGAGTACTGGAGGAAAGAAGTAGCTTGTGAAGGCCAGGAAGCTATGTAACAGCAGACCCAGGACAAAACCCCAGGTCTCCATGGGCTCACAGAGCTCTTGAAGGAAGTGCTGCAGATACCCTTGTGTCTGCCCCTGATCGCCCCTCACCCGCAGTGCTCAGCTCAGAGAATGCTGGTCTTTGCCAGCAGGATACACACCAAGAATTTCTCCCCAGATGTGGAGGCTCCTGGGGAAGTAAACAAGGAAGGAACTGAAAGCTATGGGGGATACAGGAAACTAGTGAATATAACAAAAAGGAAGCAGACTCATAGGTATATAGAACAAACTAGTGGTTACTAGTGGGGAGAGAGAAGCAGGAAGGGGCAATACAGGGGTAGGGGATTAAAAGCTATAAACTATTATGTATAAAATAAACTAGGATATATTGTACAACACGCAGAATATAGCCAATATTTTATAATAACTATAAATGGAGTATAACCTTTAAAAACTGTGCATCACTGTATTGTACACCTGTAACTTATATAATATTGTACATCAACTATACTTCAATTAAAAAAAAAGCTGTGGAGGTCATTTCTTCTGACCTGGTATTGCTGCTTTCCATATCCATTGGAGTTGGTGGGATTGAGGTGGGATATAAAGAAGAACTTCCTGCCTCAGAGACATAGTGGAATAGGCTGCTAAAGGATGTTTTCGGGTTGCCCTTCCCCTTGGTCCTGATGACACCTCAGACAGGGCCATGTAGTATGAGTTGAATTAAGCTGGGGAAATTGCAGTAGACCCAAGTCTGCAGATGGAAATTGGCTTCTCCCATAGACTTGCTCCCCTGGCCTGGCTGGGTTACCTGTACTTTCCCCTCCCAGGGCCATCATCCCTGTGACAGCCCCTCTGGTCTCCCTCCAGGGTCTCTGTTTCCACGTTGCTTCCAATGGCCCTCCTTGCTGCTGCTTCACAGTTGTGGTGGTCTGTCCCTCTCCTTCCTGGGGTCTGGGGCACATTGGAGATGCAGGTTTCTTGGGGTGCTCTGTGAGAGAGTGGGCTAGAGTGTATCCCCAGCTGCATCTGGACCCTGTGAAGCCTCTGTTCCAGGCTTCCCCTCTCTTTACTTGGAGCCCACATCTTTCCTTGTGTGACCCAATGCCGGCTTCCTGCTGGCTTTGCTCAAAGGAAGACGATAGAAGCCCCTCACCAGCTACTTAGTCCTGAGTCCGATGCTCAGGAGGAGCTGAATGCGACAAGAAACAGGAAAGAGGGCAGAGCTCACCCTGGAGGCGCAGAGGGCGTCTCCCCACACCTTTCACACATACCCCCTGGACACCCAGCCTGCACACTCTCACACACACACCACTCCTCTCCCTGTACCACACACATAAGCAAACACACGCTCCCCTGTCGTCTGTGTGCATGAGTGAGTCCTCATAGAGGATACTGAGTATGGGAAGGAAGGAGAGGAAGAAGGAAGGAAGACAGATGAGGAAGGAGGAGGGAGGAGACTGCCCTGCAGCTTCTGTTGCTTCTTCACCTCCCTCTAAGGTGGTCTCTTCCCAGGCAGACCTCTCCAAGGGGTCCCGGAGTACCATGTCCCCTGGGCCTCCCATCACAAAGGACCTTGCAGTTAGATTCTTGGCTTTATCTCCAGTTGAGGATGTAACAGTCTTGGGGATACACCAAAAGGACTGAGAGAAAAGATATTCATTGTAAAACTAAACTTGAGTCTTGTTGCCGGACCCCACACCACTTGTAACTGGTGAACCATGAATTAATATGTTACAAGTCCCGTAATTTTCTTGAAAATAGCACAACCATATTGCACATAGATTTTAAACATGTGGTTAAAACATTAGTGTACTAAAATCAAACATTTTTAAGAGCCCTAATTTTTGTGACCTTGAATTTTTTTGCTTTGGCGTTTTTTATTTCCTGATCGCCCAGAAGCCTGACAATAAGCAAGAGCTCTCTCGTGGTGTGAGAAGCCCTGCCCTGGGGAGGCTTCCCAGGCTGGCTGGGCCCTCTTTCCCTTCATTGCCTTCGTCACCAAGAGCATCTACCTGGTGCTGGGCCCTGAGGGAAGCAAGTAAAGTTCGTCCAGAGTGGAAGCCTGCTCTGTGAGGCCCTGTGACTCAGGCAGCTGGCCCTCGCTCAGGGGTGTTTCTTGGTGGTTCAGGGCCTGGGCAGCACTTGGCCTCATTGTCAGGGGTGACAGGATCACAGGTTAGTCACAGCTCCACCTGGCAGGCCTGCCTCCCACTCCTTCCCCACCTCTTATGCCAGACCTTTTGGGAACTTCTCTTATCTTCCCATGGGTCCTCTGACCCTTCTACACTCTAGCCCTCTGGGGCTGGCCAAGCTCCTCTCAGAGCTGAGAGGCGGTTCCCAAGGAGAAGCTCCTGGGCCTGTTCCGTGGAGAAACTGGATCTGTTCAATTCCCCTTCTCTTAGCCCTGTGGCTGAACCATTCTGTGTGTGTGTGTGTGTGTGTGTGTGTGTGTGTTCGCACGCGCATGCACTTCCTTCTTTAGGAAATAGTGCTCATTTCTAAGGCTTTTCTCATCAGGCAGTGCCCCATCCTGCTGGAGCCTGGGCAGCCCCCAGAGTCTAAGTCTCCAAACCAGAATCTGTGACAGACTGGAGGTCCTTGGACTCCAAGGGGAGCCATAGTCTTCCTCACAAAGCCCAGAGTCACACCTTCTTATGCTCCTGTCTTCCAGAACCTTCTGTTCAGTCATAACAGTGCCTTAGGCTGGGTCGTAAGTGTGTGTGAGTTTTAAATTTTGTATGCCTTTGCAACCACGCCTCCCAGCTTTCTGCTGGGCTGTGCTCACTGCTTGCTCTGTGAACGCCTGTGGACCGCCTATAACCACTGACCTCCTGCAGCCTGTTCACCAGCATCCGTTCTCAAAAAGCTGCTCGTTTGTGGGGGGAAAGCAATTGCTTTGACCAACCCAAAATTCACTCTCTCATTTAAGAACATTTTCTTTTTTTCTTTTTAATAAATTTATTTATTTATCTTTTGGCTGCGTTGGGTCCTCGTTGCTGCGCGCGGGCTTTCTCTAGTTGTGGTGAGCGGGGGCTGCTCTTTGGTACGGTGCGCGGGCTTCTCATTGCGGTGGCTTCTCTTGTTGTGGAGCACGGGCTCTAGGCACGCGGGCTTCAGTAGTTGTGGTGCACGGGCTCAGTAGTTGTGGCTCACGGGCTTAGTTGCTCCGCGGCATGTGGGATCTTCCCGGACCAGGGCTCGAACCCGTGTCCCCTGCATTGGCAGGTGGATTCTTAACCACTGTGCCACCAGGGAAGCCCTAAGAACATTTTCTAAGAGAGTTTTAAATTCAAATTTCAGTTCCAAGTATTAGAGATTTGGGCTTGAATCCTGGCTCTGACCCTCTTCCTCAGGCCCCAGGCTCCTCAACTGTGTGAGGATCAAATGAGATCACACACACTGAGGTGTGTTGTAGAGCATAAAATCTCTACAGATGGCAGTGGTTTCGTTTATTCATTTATTTGTTTATAAAAGAGCATATTCTCTAGAGAGACTCTGACCTATTTATTTATTTTTTTTAGGCCGTGCTGTGTGGCATGCGGGATCTTAGTTCCCCAACCAGGGATCGAGCCCATGCCCTCTGCACTGGGAGCACAGAGTCTCAACCTCTGGACCACCAGGGAAGTCTGAGAGACTCTGATTTTTAAAGTGAGATAGCCCTGTCCCTGCTTAGCTCATAAATTCATTCATTTAAGGTTCAAACTCCCAGGACACTTGCAATGTTTAGCCTCAGGACTGGGGGCGGGGGGGGGGGGGCGGGGTTGAGGTCCACATGGGTTTGCCAAGTCATTAGGGCAAGTTTACGGGTAATTGGCTTTGTATGGAGAGAGTCTAGGATTGGGGCTGGGCTGGGAGTGAGGTTGGGTGTGTCTCCCCCTGTTAAAGAAGGATGACTCCACACTACTTCCTGGTGTTCTTCTTTCTTGTCAGATTTCCCATCTAGCTTGTCACCCCTGAGCCTCCATGGCTTAACACAGCCAGTGACCCTACCATGGAGGATGGGGCTGCCCCTGGACACACCCATAGACATTGGGATGACCCTCTTTCTTTGTTCCCTTCCTTCTGTCCTAAACTCAGACTTCTGAAAGCCATCCTGTTCCCTTTATCTCTTCCTGAAGCCCAGAAGAGAGTTGGAAGCTAGGTGAATCAGGTGGTCTCTGATCAACTATTAGCAGAGGAGTGAGGCAGGCCCAGCCAGGCTGCCTGAGACTCTTCCAAGGCCTCCAAGTAGGGCTTGTGGGGTCCTGAGGTAAGAAAAAGGTTAACATGGAGGCATGATAAATTCAGCACATCACTGATGCACTGTCCGTTTCCTGGGGACTGAAATCAGAGTAAGGGTGAGCCTGATTGGGGCAGAGGCAGGGAGCGCATCACGGTGCATATTAGACAGGGGACGTGGGGTCACAACCCGTCTACCTCGACCTGGTGACGTGACCCTGTTCTTGCCTCAGTTTCCTTATCTGTAAAATGGAGATAACGAAATCTTCCCTATCCCTATCTTCCTCATCCAGTTGTTTTCAGAAGTAAGTGTGATAAGCAACTTTAAAATGTGCTGCAGATCAGAAAGTGCTAAAAATCAATATAACACTATTATGGAGGGACAATCTGTCTCCCCAGTGTCTACCACCAGGCAAAGTGTAAACACAATGTTTTTTTTGGCCTCAGGCCACTAGTCCAGAAGAGCAAGTTTTCCATTCCAAGGGCCTGGGGAAGAAACAAGGGTGAGAATGGCTCTAGTCCTCTGACAGCCTGTCACCTCACCATATCCTTCTCTCTGCCTCCATCCCCTAACATCTCCAAGCCCTGAAAAAAGCATACAAGAATCTGTCTGATGCACTGGGTGCTTGTAGATGTGGGTCTCAACCCTGCAACTCTTCAGCTGTTTAGCTGGGTACTCTTGAGAAATCTCTTACCTCTACTAAGCTTCAGTTTCCTCATCTGTAAAATGGGCATACTAACACCTTCTTATCAGATCATTTTGAAGGTAAGTGAGGAAATGTGTGAAAAGTGAGTGCTCAGTGAATGTTAAGCTATTATTGACATTATTTCAAAGTGATGGGGTCTCTTTCCCTTCAGCTTGGCCAGAGGACAGCCCTGCCCTCCACCGAAAGGCTGATCCTTGCAGGTGGGCACATGGATTTTCCCCAGCTCTCCTACACAGAGAAATGTCCTCCTCTTTGGGGCCTGTGAGACCACACTTGGGTCTCAGAACCAACAAATTAGAGAGAACACAGATGCCCTCTGGCCATTCAGGGAACGTTTACTCTGTCCCTCCAATTCAGTAACCCCCACCCCTAGCCTTTCTGAAGCAGGTGAGGGGATGCTGACCAGGGACGGTGCACTCTCCTGTCCTCAGCAGGCTGTGGAGTCCCACTGGGACCCATGACTTCCCATCCTAACCTGTTGCACCTTTCTGCCCCTTCCAGCTTCTCCCACAGGCCCAATAAATAGGGCTGCCGCCCCCTCCCCCAGGAGGGCGAAGGGGGAGTGTTCAGCCCATCCTCTGTGTGAGCCCATCAGAACAGACAGCTGTTGGGCAGGGGAGCGGGGGGGGGGGGGTGATCTAGAAGGGATGGAGAGGAGCCCCACGCATGCCCCTGGGGGCCCAGGGCAGGCAGGTTAGCAGGTAAGAGGAAACATAAACTCTTTGGAGCTATCTTGGGGGAACTTTCTTTCTGGAATGTTCCCCCACGCCATACCTGTCAGTGCTTACAAGGAGAAGGGAGGGTGAAAGCTCACAGGAGGTCTTCCCTGTTCCCTCAGGTGCTTGCTTCTACTCCGCAAAAGAGGGTGGCCCACTTGGGACGCTCTGGAGCTCCTCCACCAGACGGTCCTGGTCCAGGAAGCCACACAGCCCTCCTGCGCAGCTAACTGCCAGAATCCTGGACTCATCAATTCCACACAGGTCTCCTTCAGGCCCCTGGTTCAGGTTCTCAAGCCCTAGCTGACCCTCAAGTCCTAAGACAACAATAGATTCCTGGGTCTTGATCCAGTGGGTCTGGAGCAAGGGGTCCAGACATCTATATTTTTGGTAAGCACCCCTCTCCCCCTCCCCTGCACTCAGGGGATTTGGAAGATCAACCATATTTGGAGACCCTGCTCTAGCCCATGCCCTGCCTGCTTTGGGACAGCACTCTGTGTCGTCAAAGAGGAATGAGTCGGGGAGATGGAGAGGGACCACCCTATTCGGAAACAAGCCCCATTCAGTTGGCCACTTCAGTTTTCCCCTCCCTGACTGATTAAGGAACTACCGTCTTTTTTCTTCTCCCACAGGGACCCCTTACCAATGTGGGATAATTTTGAAGTGGCTTTAAAGAGAAATCTTATCGAGCTGCCTGCAGAAAAAAGAAATGAATTGCCCCCAGAGCTGGGAATTAGTACCTCCAAAGTCAGAGCTACTGGGAAGACACCGTGCAGGTTGGAAACCTGCTTTTCTCTCTCCCACTCAATTAAGTTCTAAAGAACGAAGAAATCCTTCCAGCTCCTGCTGTTGTTCAGCCCCTTCCTACTCTGCCTGGACTCAGGACACATGATTTCTTTTGGCTCTGCCATCTCAGTGGGGAAACACACTTTCTCTTTTCTCTTACAGTCGGAGAGGCGTGTGAGAGGGCAGGAGACAAGATGCAGTGTGTGTGCGTGTGCCTGTGTGTGTCCCTGCCAGTGTCTCATCCCTATGTGCTCTAGCCCTGCATGTCAAATGCAGAAGAGTGGAGGTGAATGGACAGGATGCCTTCATATTGTGTGTGTATTCGTGGGTGTGCATATGGAGTGAGAGTGCAGCCTCTGTGTGACACGTGTGTGTGCCTGTGACAGTGTGTGACAAAACGTGAAAGGTGCAGAGAAATGGGTTCTAGAGTAGGGTTTCTATGGGAACTTGATCTGTAGAAATACTGTGTGCAGCATAACTCTGCGCTACAACAAATGTCTGTACCAAGAAAGTTTAGCTTTTGCAACAAGCAAATACATGGGTACAGAATGATGCAGAGGAGGAAGAGGGTGGAGAAGAAACGAGGAAGACTAATTTGAGCTCCTTTGAAAGGAGAAAAATTTGGTGGAAGGAAGGAAAGAAGGATGGAAGGAAGGAAGGGAGGGAGGGAGGGAGGAAGGAAGGAAGGAAGGAGAGGATACAGACTAGATCAATAAACTAGCTTGGATGGAGCAGGAAGAAACCGGCTGGAGGCAGGAGCCTTCCTCCCCATCTCCAGACTGGACTTACCTGCACCACCTGCCTCTCCTCTCAGCTCTGGGTTTAGTCGGCAAGGCTCCCTCTGTTTCCCCCCGCCCTTTGGTGGAGCTGTGGCAGCAGAGAGCCAGCTAGAAGTTCTGATCTCCCAGTGGTGTGTGCCTGCTTGTGTTTGCCTGGCTTTTCTTCCACCGGATCCTATTGGGGTGGGGAGGTTAGGTTGGGGGAGGGCCGGGCAAATTGTAAGGAGGGAGGGGAGGAGTGAGGAAGGGAGGGGAGAAGGGAGGGAGGGAGGGGAGAAGGAAGGGAGGAGAGAAGAGAGGGAGGGAGCTTGGGAAAGGAGGAATGACAACAATAAAGTCTTTATTTAGCAGCCAAAACTCCCAAAGACTTCATCCACACACCATATCACTAACGGACCCGTTTTTAATAACATTTCCTTCTGCTGCTGCTGCTTCTGGGAGGGAGACTGTTTGACCCATGTTTGGAAAACAGGCCAAATTAACAGAGGAAAAGGAATGAAAAGCGCCAGTCTCTTTCATTCCTTCTCCTAACAATTGCCTTGCTTCTAATGCCCCTCACTCCCCTGCTGTTACATTCCCAAATGTGAGGGGTGTGGGATGTGTCCTCTGAGCAGTGACAATCCTTCCCTGGGTCACCTTGTCTAGGAGGTTGCTAAGGGAATGGAGTCTTGCTGTGTGTGAGTTAGCACAAGAGACAGCCTTGGTTTGGCTGCCAGGATGCTCTGAGGACCAGAGAGGGAAAAGTCTGGCCTGGGATCACACTGCAAAGGTAAGGCAGAATAAAGATTTTATGTAAGACCTAAAGTGGTAAGGTCCGACAGTGGTCGGTGTGAACAACGTCAGTGTCTTCTTTCAGCTTCTCCATGTATATCACACTCAGGAGAGAGTTGAAGCCTGTATCGTCATCACACAAAGTACATGAGGAAACCCAAATGTCCCCTGTCCATGTCATCCCAGAAGACCCATTCAAGTAAGAGCATTACCTCTAACAATTCTCCTCAGTTAAAAAACTGCAACACACTTGTAGCTAAGTGTTAAGTAGCAGCCCATCAAAACTTCCTGCCACCTCAGCTGATTACTTAGAAAATTTGATGATGTTTACTTTTTCTATCATCAGGTCCCTGGAGAGCTGCTTCATTGGAAGCATTTTGCGATTCACTGGCTTCATATAGCCGGACCCTTAGCCTCCTCCATAAAGAGGTGTCTCCTCCAGAAAGAACTTCCCTTCCTGGAGTCTCGGGGGCACCAATTGGTGTAGCTTCACCCCAAGGGAGGTATTTATCTCTTTTTGGTGCGTCAAGGACAATATGAGGTGAAGGCTGGGAAAAGTGGTGGGAAGTCAAGATACTTGGATTGCTGCTGCAGTTGCCCACTCCTAGGATGGAGCGAGGGGGCGGAATGTGGGGACAGAAAAGTGCAGGGAAGGTGAGGCCATGGGGAGGTGGCTCTCCAATGTGGTGGATTACAGCTACATTTCCGGAAAGTCAGGACCTGCTCACACTTCCCACCCAGGTTGAAATCCCATCTCGGGGGCTCACTGCGTATTTGATCTGCACAGTAACTGCTGCTTGATTACAAGCAGTGAGTGCTTAAAGCAAGAGAAGAAAGGGCACGATTGTCTATGATCCTTTCCACAGGGAGGCAGCTCAGGCTCCCCACCACCCCACTGCCCTGTCTGGAGACTCTGCCAGGAAGGAGAGGTGTGGCCCTGAGCAGTTTGGGCTCAACTGCCCCATGGTCATCAGGCCCACAGGGGCTGGATCTGGGTCAGACCCTCACCCCTCACCAACTGAGGCTCACAGCCTCGGGTGGCTGGGGGTCCGGGCAAATGCGCAAGAGGGAGGAGTCCTGTGGTAGCGTACCCCTCAGCCAGCCTGGGGGGGTCTGGGTCGCCTGGGGTGAGTGGCTCCTGGTGGGTAGAGGCAGCATCCTGCCCATCGTGGTATAACCCGCAGCACCCACCTGAGGCTTGGCACAGCCTGGGTGCTCGGTAGGAGTCTGTTTCATCACATTTAAGAGGGTTGAACAAGGAAATTCTCTGTCGATCTCTTTTTAAAAAATGTTATTACTGTAAAAATATGAAAAGCTAATACCTTCTCTTGATTCAAAATCCAAAAGGTACAAAAGATTGCACCAGGGAAAAGTCTTCTCCCCCTGCCTGTTTCCCCGTAACCCAGTTTCCTTCAGGACACAATCAGCATACCAGTTTCTTGCGTGCTACCAGATTTAACTTAATGCACATACAGGCAGTAGGTTCAAGCAACTATGCACTTTTATTTTTACTCAGTAGGATATCTTGATGATCACTCCATATTGGTGCATAAGGCTCTCTCTCACTCTCTGCCCCATATCTGTCTGAGCAGCCCCTCCTGATGGACATTTGGGTTTGTTGCCACCTCCTGACCCATTTTTAAGGTAAGCAGTGCTGGGCTTGGAGTCTCACAAACTTGGGTCCAGTTCTGGCTCTGCCTCCTTTCCATGCTAACCAGGTGGCCTTGGGCTACTCATTTGCCCCTCCTGAGCCTCAGTTTTCCCATCTGTGTGTGGCAGGTATCAATTGCAGTCTACTGACTAAGTAGTTAAATTATTTTATAATTTAAACTTGCTTCTATAATTTAACTTAATTTCTGAATCTGAGCACTGTTGTCACTGGGACAGTGGAAAACTCCACCTCAGTCCTGGGTGTCCCTCCCCTCGGGGTTGTCCAGCTGCTGAGGCAGTTAACGTTTCACCTCCAGCGCTGCAGGACACGCCCTTCATCCTGGGGGGCCCCTCTGGCCTAGAAGCCCTCTGACACTTTCTAAGGCTGTGTACCGAGGCCAGAAACCTTCTGCAAAACTGTCATTTCCTTTCTGGAGACATGCTGGCTCCTGGCACTCTGCCAGGGGCTCTGGTCCCCCAGACCCCACATTCTCCCCTGGCCTGGCCCCAACCAGGGACCATTTCTTCTCGGGGAAGAAGCTTCCTTATCCTCTTTACTTCTGGCCAAGACACTGCATGTATACTCAGAAACCCCCAAGGGCTCTGGTTGTCAACCGAAGGGAGGGGCAAAGACAGGGAGGGGAGAAATGAACCGTGTCTGCAGCCACACAGGGAGTGCAGTTGTACTGGAGGACCCTGAATCCCTTCCTGCTCATTGTTCATGATCCTGTCTAGAGGTTGTCAATTTGTGGGCCAGCTGATCAGTCCTGCTACACCATCAGCTGGCATGACCAGACAACACTGGTCAGGGGGCTGTTTAGTCAGCATTGCTTCCAGAGTTCCTCAGGTCCTCGAGAAGCCAGGCTCAGGGGAGTGGTAATGGCATTTTGCCTTCCAAGGTGAGGTCCTCCAAGGTTCTGGGATGCCTCTTCCACCCTCCAATTACATCATCCTGGAATTCCAGTCTAACTTAATATTTAGGTTGTAAAAATTGCCTTTTGCAAGTCACAACACCTAGATCTAATATCCAAGTTCCAGATATAATTCTGATAAGTCACCGATGGCATCCTGCTCCATGCAATGGAATATTGGGTAATGACACTGCCTTACATAGGCACAGTCACACTGCCTCCATGTGATGATGACACGTGGGCATATGTAGTTAATTATGCCCCATGTTGCAAAGTTCAGGAGGGCCGGAGCAACTCAGGCCGACCTGGGACCACCATACATGACCTTGGGCGTCCTCACATCCACATGTGCACCAAGCATCATCTTTAACCTGAATAAAAGTTATAGTAATAGCTAAAGCTCATTGAAGTTTACCATACCTCAAGCCTTCTTCTCAGCCCTCTACATGAACAACACTTCAATCCTAGTACAACTCCATGATGCGGTACTGCTGAAACACCCATCAGACAGGTGAGGGACGGAGGCACAGATAGCTCATGTGCCCAAGGTCACACGTCTAGTAATGGTAGAGATAAGATTGGAATCCAGGTTGTTCTGCTTCCAATGTTCTTGTTCATGTATATATCTATGCTGTTGTGATGAATAAAATGCAAGTTCTTTAAAATGATCTAGAGATCATTTTAGAAATCCATGTAGCTGGTGTCCTTAGGTATTTTCTATTAATGCAAGTTTAACTATCATCACATTTTTTTTTTGTGTTGAAAAGAAATCCTCACACTCAAAACTGTTGAGAACCACTGATCCAGGCCTCAGTTTCTCATCCCTAAAATACAGAGTTACTCTCAACTCCTCTCTTTCTCCCCCACCAACCGTATGGACTCCTCAAGTTCTGTCAGTTCTATTTCCTTAATGGCTTTGGCACATTCCCCCCTCACCTGCCATGGTACTACACCACTACTGGGGCTCCTGAACGAGTGTCCCTGCCTCACCCCTCCCTCTGCCCTCCACCTTCCACCTGGATCTTCCTAAGGCGTGGATCTGAGCAGGTCACCTTTCAGTGACTCCCTGTCCCCATAACCATGGTTGTTAGCCTATGGTGCAGGTCAGATTCACCAGAGAGCTCTTAAAAATGTCTGAGCCCCCCCCCCCCCGCCACTCCACCACTTAGAGATGCTGATTCAAATAGATCTGTATTTTTTTTTTTTTTTTTGGCTGTGTTGGGTCTTCGTTTCTGTGTGAGGGCTTTCTCTAGTTGTGGCAAGCGGGGACCACTCTTCATCGCGGTGTGTGGGCCTCTCACTATCGCGGCCTCTCTTGTTGCGGAGCACAGGCTCCAGACGTGCAGGCTCAGTAGTGGCTCACGGGCCCAGTTGCTCCGCGGCATGTGGGATCTTCCCAGACCAGGGATCGAACCCGTGTCCCCTGCATTGGCAGGCGGATTCTTAACCACTGCGCCACCAGGGAAGCCCTAGATCTGTATTTTTAAAGGCTGCCACCGTGAGAGATTGGGATCCACACCTTTGGCTGAGCTCTGACTCCTCCTTACTTCCCCAGCCCCATTTCTCAAACTCTAGACCCTAACCATGTGACTGTCTCACAACAACCAGAATCCTCCAGGCTATTTCACATCTCCACATCTTTGCTCTCTGACCCTTCTGTCCGCCAGCTGTTGCATCCTCTAGGATGATCTCCTGACAGCACTTTCCTCTCCAACCCCATGGGTAGCCACAAGCACTCTGTCCATGTGTTCCAGCGGCCCCCTAGTGTGTGTCCAGCCCAGGACCTGTGCCACTTCCCTGCCCTCCTCTGTTCTCCTCTCTGCCTGCTCTACAAACTCCCCAGTGGCCTGTGTCAAATCTGATTCTTACTTGGAGCCCTGGGACCTGGCACAGTTCTGACACACAGTAGGTGTCAGTACCCTGCACCCTGGCCTCAGTGTAATCTGGCAGCCAGTCCAGAAGCACTAAAATACTTTCTCCGCCTTTGTGTTTGCCCGAGCCATTGCAAAATCCTCCTGTGTGTGTGTTTCTGCAGGCTTCTCAATTTCTAATCTATTTTCCATGACCCACAAGTGTGTTATTTCCCAAAACACAAACTTGATCATGCGATCGCCTTGCTTAAAATTCTATAGTGAGTCTCAGGTTTTTACAGAACAAAATTCAAATGTCTTAACATGACACGAGGCCCTGCAGTCTGACCTGGCTTTCCTGCCATTCTCATTTCCTTCTATAATTCCTACAGAACTTGAGAGCCAGATTCATGAGGTCATGTATCCCAGGTTTTCATGTCTCTAAGCTTTTGCCCAATCTAGGTTCAGATGTCCTTCTTTCCTTATTCGTCATTTGGGGAACTCCTATTCACCCTGCAGGACCCAAATCAAATATTATCTCCTGTATGAAGCTCTCCCTGATTTCTACAGGCAGAGTGAGCTTGCTCTTGTCCGTGCTCCCCTGGGCCACAGCTCTCTTACTGCACTTACCGTACCGTGCAGTTACTGCTTGTACCTCCTTTGTATGATCGGAGGGTCTCCAAGGCAGAAACCCAGCTCCTGGCAAAGGACCTGGCAGAGGACTAATAATGGTCAGAATAGCTAACATTTCCAAGAGTTTACTATGTGCCATGCATGTACTTTACAGTGCATTAGCTCATTTAATCCTCATAACAACCACAGGACTAGATACTATTATTATTATCCCCATTTTACAGAGTATTATACAGTCTCTAAGTGTCAAAGTCAGGATTTGAACCCAGGCAGCCTGGCTCCAGGGTCCATGCTACACTATACTGATAATGCTTGCTGAGCAAATGGTAATCCACAGTGAGTTATGTGTGTGTGGGAGTGTGGGGGGCGGTGTTAGTTAATAAAACGTGATATGACTCGACTCCTACCCACACTACTCCCGGTGTCAGGCTGCGTTGGAACCCTGGTCTCCCGAGACCTGGTCTGTGGCTTTTACTGAGATAACAGAGCTGTTATCTCTTTTCCAGCAGCTGACACAATGCTCGCCCACTCCTCTCATTATCCCCATGAGCATCAGCCTCCTTTCTTTTTATTTTTCTTGTGTTCTGCTCTGCTTGCCCAGTCTGGAAAAATGACTGGTTGGCCTGCAGCTCAGGGAACGGTGCCCCATCTCCCTCTTGCCTCCTGGCCCCGCTCCGCCTACCTCCCGTGCACACCCCTGGCCTCACTCAGAGCCAGATCACAGGGCTCAGGGGCTGAGCCACGTGGCTGCCCACCCTTAGCTCCCTTCTGATTCCGGCCCCACCAGAGGGAAAGGATCCAGACAGAGGCAAAGACGGAAGCCAGTGTTCTCAGCTCCAGTTTCCTCCTTTCTCAGCCTGCAATGTTCAGAAGTGCTACTGTAGGATGTCACAGCACTGTGTGCATGCGCTCCCACCCACTGCCTGAGGCTTCTGTTGCCTCCAGGGGCTCTCCCTCTGTAGGCTGAAGCAGAGGGAGAGAGAGAAGGCCCTTTGGTAGCTGTCTGTGGGCCCCAGCTTGCTTCTCCAGAGTGGAGCCACCATCCTGCCCTGGAAATTGTGTCAAAGCACCCTTCCGGAAGGGAGGGCGGCCCACCCGAGCAGATCGCCGGAACCCCTCTGTTCCTACATTCACCCTGCCTTCTGTTCACACTTGCGTGCCTGTGGTTTGTTCTTGGATCTCCTTTGTCTTTTCTTCACATGGTGTGGTTCTGCCCCTGACAGAGGCTGCGTCTCCCCATCAGACTGGCATTGGCATTTTCCAAGAGCAGTGTGAGAAGGGATTCTCCCAGCTGATGGTGTGGGGAAGAGGAGCCATGATTGGCTTCATCCTTGTTCTCCCTCCCCAGTCAGTGCCCAGGGAGGGTAGCAGGGGAACTTAGGGCTTATTTGAAGTGTTCCATGGACTCTCAGTCTAAAATGGGCAATACACACGTAGACAGGACAATCGGGGCAACAAGACCCATAAGGACTGTCTGAACCCAAAGATTCATAATAAAGGATAAATACTTTTTATGGCCGTAGCTCATGAAACAGCATCATGGAAGAATCCCGAGCTTTGTTATGAAGTGTCCTTGCCAAGAGACACCGTGTTTCCTTTGTAGTGTTTACACTGGCCTTGGTGGCCATAGACAGAGGATTTAGCCAAGGGAGCTCTGGGCCGAGGGCTGCAATCTGGGAAGAAATTTACTGGGCACAAATAATGCCCCTTCGATCCAGTCACCTCTTGGCAGTGAGCTGATGGGGCCGCTCCAGCCAGGTCTTAGAAGACCACCATAGATGCTCTTTCTTGGGAGGCACTCTGGGGGTGGCACTAGGGGCTGTGCAGCAAGACCCCAGAGACTCTGAACCACGGCCTCTGGATGCCCCTCCCCCCATGTGGCCCTGGAAGCTGCCCCTCGCTGCTTTTGGGGACTGAAGACCTGCTGTCCCATCCCATAAGGCTGTTCTGAGGACAGAGCAGGGCATTCAGGCTGGAAACAGTGATGTTAATGATGGAGCATCCCATCTTGGCCTACCCCAGGTGTGGGGAATTTTCAGACCCAGTTGAGCCAAGCCACAGAATGAAGGCAAAAAGGCAAAACATGTTTTGGAAGGTGGCTGGCAGCCCCGACTGTCTGCTCCATGGGCCAGGGCTCAATGAGAGGCTCTGGCGTTAGCAAAGTGGTGTGGTGAGTTGGGAAGAGGCAGTCTGGGATAGTGGTGGCTCTGCTTTCACTAGATACCCCCAGAAATGAAGGCTTTCCACCCCACCTTGCCTTCATACCCCCAGTCTTCATTAGCCTAGCACTTTAAGCTTAAATGACCTTGTGAGGAAGTTCTTCCTTCAGTCTACCTTGCCTCTCTCATGCTGGAATTCAGGTTCCTTTTTTATATTCAGATCCTTATTGGAGGACAGAGAAGCCCCCTCCCGCCTTAAGCAGAACTTGGATTTGAAGAGAGCCTTGGGTTCTGGAGACAGGCGCTGGGTAAACGGTGGCGTTGTCGTTAGGGCCATTATATCATGAACATTACTCGTCTGTCTGCTCCTTCTGAATGCAGTAGCTCTCTGGACAGGCAGCCACCCTCCTTCCCGTTTGTTCTGGGGAGAGGAAGAAAGAGGAGAGATGGGAGGTGTGGGGAGGAGGGGGCAGAAGGAGGAAGGCAAGGACGGGCTCGGAGGGGAGCCAGCTATGTTCTTCGTATAACGTGGCTCTGCCCTTAAGACTACATGTTCTCCCAGGAAGAGGCTGTGTCACCCCATCAGACTGGCATTTATGAACCTGATTTATGATGGTCACCACCCGTGGAGGTACAAGGGTGTGATATGGGTCATTTGGTCCGTGAGGTTGTCACACTGATTCTTGTTGTCAGGAGACCCTGCTCCTCCCTCCCACTCTTCTCTCCCCCTCCTTTCTCCTCTGGTCCTCCCTCCCCTTAACCCATCCCTCCGTTTCCTCTCCTTCTCCTCGTCTTCAGGCTGCTCACTTTATTCTCCCATCCTGCTCCCAGCTTCTTCCTCTCTCCCCCAGCCTTGGGCTCCTCTTGTGGCTGAGCTCAGGGAGGGGATATGAGATTCATTAGCCGTCACATTGCCGTGGGATTAAATCATCCTGGCCGCTCCGCTCCAGCAGCACTCTCCCCTGCACCAGGCCCTCACTGAGCCCCAGGCGCCTCCAAGCCCTGCAGCTCTGCCAGGACTCTCCCAACCCTTCCGTACAGCTCCAGGCTGCCTCGACTCCACCCGGTCCCTGTGACCCAGAGCTGGGTCCCTTCCTTCAACCCAAACCCCTGGTGGGTTGGGACGGAGGTGGCTCCAGGCCACTCCCTTTTCAGCCTCCCTCTTGCAAGCTTCACCCTCACCCTCCTGGCCCCACTCCTGGCTTCTAAGCCCAGCGTTGGGCCCTTTCTCCTGCTCCTTCCACCCCAGCCCATCTCTGGTGCCCCTGCTGCCTTCCTATCAGTCAGTGCTCATGTGCCTGTCATCTTCCTCCACTGCCTTGTCCCTCTCTCATTTCAGGCCCCTTGCCTGATACCTTCTGCTCTCACAAAGATCTCAAAACTGCCCTCAGAGAATTATTTAAGTTATTCCAGCTTCCCCTTGAGATGAAATGCTCTATGAAGTCTTACAGTGTATCACAGCACCCTGCCCAGGCCTGGCATTCATCCCACAAATGCTTATTGAGCACCGACTATGTGGTTGGCACTATATTAGGCTCTGAGAACACAGCTGTGAACAAAACAGACACGGTCCCTGCCCTCCTGGAGAGCTCAGTCTAGCAGGAGATACAGAAAATAACCTCAAAAAAATCACATTGTGTAACCCAAATATATATAATTTTTATTTGTCAATCATACCTCAATAGAGCTGGAAAAAAAATAAACAAACACATAAATAAATCTAAGTATATCACAAATGGTGGTTGTACTATGAAGGGGGGAAAAAGATACAGAGTAGGCCCCTTATACGTATTTATGTAATGCATGAATGATGCATTAACTCCAATTTTTTTTTTCCCCTTTTCTTGGCCCTACTTGCTTCCAAGATTGAAGGCTGATCTGGTCTATACCACCTAAAAATATCCTTAATTATATCCTACCCTAAATTAATCTTTCATTTTTTCCCCTTGTTTTAGTCTTGTCATATTAATAATAATAATAATTTTCACACATTAAATGGCTACTATGTGCCAGGCAATATGTTAAGAACCTTAATGTATTGTCTCATTGTCATTTTTATCCCCACTTTAAATACAAAAAAACTGAGACTCAGATTAAATAACCTGTCAAAAGCCACACAGCTACCAGCCATAGAAGATCTGTGTCTTACAATTCTTCATCGCCCCATGGGCAGGGGTACCCAAGATCCCACAAAAGGAGTTGGATAACCAAGCTGGTGGGGAAGAATGGACCTGGAAGCGTAACTCTGCCTCCAGGCCCCTGCTGAATCCAGCAAGAGTGGGGTTGACACCCTTCCTGCCCCTTGGAGGGCTCCAGGCCTGGTGCTCTCACACACCGCTCTGTACCTGTTAGGAATGGAAATCAGCCACCACCCTGCAAGAGCTGGTTGTTCAGCCTTTACTAGCACACCACTGGGCTTACCCACAAAATATGTCCAGAATCTGATCACTTCTCACTACCCTCACAGCCAGCTCTGTGACCCCAGCTACCATGATCTCCTTACCCAGATTATCACACTAGCCTTTTAAAAGCTCTTTCTGCTTCATTCCTTGCTTCTCTTCAACCGATCCTCAACACTGCAGCAAGAATGACCCTGTCTCTCCAATGGCTTCCAGTCTCACTCCAAGTGAGACCCAAAGCCCTAGGTACTTCGGCTTTCTCCTCCTCACTCCTCTTACCTCTTACCTCTCTCACCTCTAATACTACTATTCACCCCTCTCCCAGCCACTCTTGCTCCCTTCCTGTTTCTCAACCACTCTGGTACTCTCCTTGGGCCTCAGGGCCTTTGTACGTGCTATTCCCTCTTTCTGCCTGTTCTCCCTGCAGATATCTACATAACTCCCTCGCCTCTCAACTTCAAGTCTTTATCACATTTCACCTTCTCAGTGGCTGTCTCTAGCCACCCTGCCTGAAACTGAAATACCTGCACAAAACTTCGTAAGTCCCTTTTCTGCCTTCTTCTTCTCCTTAGCAGTTGTTATTAACACATTCTAAATTTCACAAATTTATCTTTATCATATGTCTCCCGATTAGAATATAACTCCATGAGTTTGGTGTTTTTTCTGTTTTTCTTGAGATACATCCTGTATCCCTAAAACTAAGTCTGACATACAGGCATTCAGTAAATAATTCCTCACTCACTGGTTTGTGTTGACTTACATGTGTATGACCTACCCGGGGCATTTGAACATTTTAATTCAATTAAGGAGGATGGGGCTTATCCCAGCCTTATTGGCATCTTAAAGGCAGTGTGCTGGCCCAAGTCTGCAAATTGGCAGCCTGAGTCAAGTCCAGCCCAAGAATGTGTTTTGTTTAGCCCACTAGACTTTTTAAAAAATAATTAATTTATTTGTTTTTGGCCACGTTGGGTCTTTGTTGCTGCTCGCAGGCTTTCTCTAGTTGTGGCGAGTGGGGGGCCACTCTTTCTTGTGGGCTTCTCATCGCGGTGGCTTCTTCTCTTGTTGTGGAGCACGAGCTCTAGAGCGCAGGCTCAGTAGTTGTGGTGCACGGACTTCGTTGTTCCGCGGCATGTGGGATCTTCCCGGAGCAGGGCTCGAACCCATGTCCCCTGCATTGGCAGGCGGATTCTTAACCACTGCGCCACCAGAGAAGCCTGCTAGACAGTTTAAACTAAATAAAATTAGTTGCCAACATTAAAAAATGGGAAATTTCACATTTTAAAAATCCAGATTTCCAGCTTCTCCGGAAAAATCCAAAGATCCTGTAATCCTGAGGCTGCATTCCCACCGGGCAACGATCAGAAGGCACTGAGCAGAGCCTGCTCTCCAGTCTCTACCCCACCTCCCACCAGCGTCACCCGCTCACATACGCGTCTGGATCCTGCCTGGTCTCCTGACTTAGGTTTGTGTCTGTTCAACGGTGAGGTTAGTAGCAAGACCCCTGAATTGGAGACAGGAGCTCTGAGTTTCAGTTTTTCACTTGTAACTGGAGGTAATAACAATATCTACCTGAGAGGACGGTTATGAGACTTAGTGAGGCAACACCTGTGTTGAAGGGACTGGGTGAGCTGCAAAGCCCAGGACACCCTGAAGGGATCAGCATTCACGCTGCAGCTGGTATGTCTCTGTCCAGGTCTCTCCTGTCTGAGGATCCCACCCAAATCTTCTGTGCAACATCATTATGCCTTTCAGATAGCATCTGGCTCCCATGCAGAGCAAGCTCTGCAAACCACTCTCTGTCCTCTCTGCCTGTCCAAGGACACCTACCCAGCCACCTTCCTGGCACATCAGCTCTACCAAGCTGCCTCAGGGGCAGAGTCCTGTGTTCTAGGACATCCCCCTCTGACAGGCTCCACTGCACTGGGCCCTGGGCAGCTGCGTCAGCAAAGCCTGGCAGGATGACACCACGAGATAATCTATAGGATCCTGTGTAGGTTGGGTCCTGGGAGAGCCAAATGAGGGCTGTGGCTCCTGCCTGCTCACAGCACCCACCAGCACTGTCAACTGAGCCCAGAGTGGTTCGTGAATGTCTCTCTGCCCAAGATCAGAAAAGTAGGCGTGTGGCGGGCGAGGGGGACACCATTCCCCCAGCCCACAGTGGGTTTGGGGTAAGAAAGACAACTGTTATTGCGAAGCTTCAAGAATGTGTGGGAAGGCCACAGGAATGCCAGGGGAGGGGAAGTTGGAGGGACAGTAGGGATGCCAGAGTCCAGGGCTTTTTTATGCCATGTCTGTGGAGCTCAGAATCCTGGCTTTGAGAAACCATGTGCTCATGTATTAGCTGTGTTGTCGGAGGCAAGTCACATAACTTCTCTGAGACTGGTCTCCTCTTCTGTGAAGAGGAGAGATCTTTACCTACTTTCTAGTGTTGTGAGAATCACAAGAGGTCATGTGAGAATCACGTCAATTTAATTAATGAGAGAATCCCATTATGAGCTCCTGCTTGTGTGGCAGACACTGTCCTAAGTGCTTTACACTAACTCATCCACTCCTCACACCAGCCCTATGACTAGGTGCTATTTTTATACCCCTTTTAGGGATGAGGAAACTGAGGAACAGCAAGGTTAAGGAACTTGCCTGTGAATTTACAGCTAATAAGGTGCAGAGCTGGAATTTGAACCCAAGGGGTCTAGGTCTAGAATTCAGGACCATTTTAAACTCTTGTTGTGTTACATCTCTAAAAAACTGTGCTGGGACAACTCTAAAATCTATGTTAAAATGTAAGGGCAAATTGTTCACTCAAATAACTGGATGTTATTTTACTGGGAGGGTTTTAATTTTTTCAGACTTGTTGGTAAGCGGAATAGTCAGGCTGTTTACTCTTGAGCTCCCAGTGGGGTGCTAGCTCCTATGGGAGGTCTGTGATGTCTGAGGGGCTCATGGCTCCCTGGGGAAGCTGGGACTAGCAGCCTGGGAAGAGAGAAGCGTTATGAGGGAAAGCCCTGGGGTTGAGTTGGGTGTGGATGCCTGAGAGAGGACACAGTGTGCAATTTCTGGGAAGGCTTCTGGAGGGTTAGGGTTAAGATGGTCCCTGAAGAGCAGGACCTTGAAAAACGGGAAGAGAACAGGGTTGGGTCACCCCGGTGCCATGGTTGTGGTGTGACTGAGGGCCTGCCCGCCACCTTTCCGCATTGTTTTCTGAATCCTACTTGCCCTTTCTGGCTGGGAGTGATCCTCCCATTACTTCCGTGGTAAGGAGCAGGATTCTGTGATCTCAGAGGCCTTGTTCAGCTTGCAGGTGGCTGTGAATGGACACAGAGGCCTGCTTCCTATGTAGGCAAGGGCTTTATAATAATTTCATGATTTAAACTATACTCCTGATCACTTTGCTCCCAAGAGAGCAAATGGCAGCTAGAGACTGGGCCTTGGGGCTAACAGCCATGAGAAGGAAGAGGCAGGAGACAGGAATGCTGCCCTCCCTCCCCTGGTGGCCCTCTTAGTCTGCCCTGTGCCAAGCCCCTCATGTTTGGGAAGAGGCAGGCTCAGCCTGGGCTGTGTTGGGGCTTCTTGGGTGAGTTTCTGGCAGCCCTGGTCTGGTTCTGCCACCACCCGAGTAGTTCTCTTTTCCAGAAAATCATCACATCTCTTCCCGGATTCTCTCTTTCTCCCCTCCCTGGACATGATCAGAGCAGAGTGAGACATTTCTTGCCCCTGTAAAAAGTCATGTTTATGAAATAAATCATATTCAGATTTACCTAAACCAATCAGCTTTCTAGAAAGTATGATTCACTTGTTCACTCATTCACAAATATTTCTTCATCTCTAAAGGGGATCAATGATGTAACTCATGGGAAAATTGTAGGTGCTGAATGGCAGTATATGGAATTCCCTAGAAAGGTACCTGGCACCCAGTAGGCCAGTGTTGAGATTGGCTCTTTCTACTGTGCACTGTCACTGTTCTAAGTGCCACGGGGATTGGGGAAGTGACTGAGACAAGATCCCTGCTCTCAAGGAGTTCATAGTCTGGTGCATCCAAGTAATACGGACCCAAAAAAGGCCTTACAACTGTGGTTTAGCGTGCAGCGTGTGCCTCAGAGTCCCCTGGGGGCCTCTCTCCTTCACGGTTTTGATTCACTGGGGAGGAAGCAAGGCTGGAGCATCTGCATTTTATTAAAAGATGAGCAGGGGATTCTGAGGCACACGCAGGGTGCAAGAGGCTGTCCTACAGTATGATGGATGCCATATGGAGGTGGGGCACTAGGGAAGGGCTGATCAGCTCTTCCTGGGTCAGGCAAGGGAGGCTTCCCAGAGGAGGTACTGCCTGAAAGTTGCAGAAAAAGAGGGTGGGAACACCCTTCAGTAGAAGAACCAGCATACATTAAACTGATGGCATTTTCTAGGAACTCCAAGAGTCAGTCACTGCCCATGAGCATAGGTTCAGGAGATGTGGGGCTCGGGGGTCAAAGCGGGACTGCCAAGAGATGAAGTCAGAGAAACAGACGGGGGCTTGACTCTCTAGTTCAGGGGTCACAGTCAGGTTCTGAAAAACCTGCCATCTCTTTCTGCAGGAAGAAAACACATGTACACACAAAATCTTGCATAAAATTTCAAGAGGTTCATAGACACGCCCTTTCCCCCCCGACTCATCCATCCACTGACATACATGGACCGAAAACCACTGTCAAACGTGACACCTCAGAATATGGAACACAAAGGAGCCTCAGGTTTATGGAAGAAATTAAGGAGTCCACTTTTGGAGAACTTGAATTTGAGTTGTTTCAAATTTGACCTCCAAGTGGAAGGTGGGTGCTTAGGCAGATGGGTGGTTAGGTGTGGGGTTTAGTGAGAAGTGTAGGCTGGACACAGAGACTGGGTCATCTGCAAGTAGGTGGTAGCTGAAGTCATGGGAGTGGCTGGGATGACCCTGGGGCGGTGTGGGGGGAGAGAAAAGCAGGGGGGCTTGCGTGTGACTCTTATACACATGACACTTACCTTTATTTCTCTAAGAACATACTAGGTAAACCAAGCCCCGATTATAAGCTATTTACATACTAGGAAATGCTAGTACAGGATGGTATACTTGGGGAGAAGGGACAAGAAGAGAACAAAATGAGTGGGGTGTGAGAGATGTAGTTGTCACTACTCCAAGTTCAGGCATGAGCTGCTTAGGAGATCATTTTGGAAACAGTCCTTGAAGCAGATAGGATTCCACAGTTCTCTGGATGAGGGGCGAGCTGCCCTGCTAGGCTTGGGGAACCAGGGAGCACATGCACTGTCCTTTGGGAGTGGGAGGTGCTCAGGGACACTCCCCAGTTCTTTGGAAGGGTTTCTGAGCAATGTCTTCTTCCAATCCAGGCGGCACAAGGGGACTCTGGACACCTCCACTTGGCCATGATGCATTCCACCTGCACAAGAAAGCGAGGCCGACCTCAGGGTCCTCCCACCCTCTCCCATCTTTAATGTATCTATATGGAAAGCCCTCCCAAAGGATGCAATTTAAAACAAACTTAGCTACAGATTTAACACTGAGTCTCCTTTTAAAGAATAAAATTACTCAAACTGGGGACCGTCACAGGAAACACTGGACATATGGTCAACATATTAAAGTGCTGTGAGTCTTTATGCTGAGCAGGAAAACTTTCAGAACTATTAACATGCTTCCCCCTGCCCCCACCCCTTGTTTCCATCTCCTCTTTGCCCTTCCTCTCCAAAGCTAAGGCTTTCTCAGTTCATTACCTCGGGCAGTGTTGTATCAACAGAGCAAAAATCACCCTCTGCTCAGTTTTGTCCCCTTGACTAGAATATAGATTAGATACAAGACTTGGGAGAGAAATATAAGAAATATTTTAATAATATTATATATTTTTATGTAAGAAATATAAGACTCTCCTCACCCTGCTCAGAGGGACAGCTCCTAAAATTCAGACGTACAGGGTTGGGGGAGGGGGACAAGAGAGCACAGACATTGATGAGTTTTGGAAAAGCTGACCCTGCACACATTTCTTCACTCAATGACCCCAGAGAGGGGAAAATACCAGGGAGATAAGAGGGATCAAGAACAGGGGGGTATGGGGCTTCCCTGGTGGCGCAGTGGTTGAGAATCTGCCTGCCAATGCAGGGGACACGGGTTCGAGCCCTGGTCTGGGAAGATCCCACATGCCGCGGAGCAACTAGGCCCGTGAGCCACAACTACTGAGCCTGCAGGTCTGGAGCCTGTGCTCTGCAACAAGAGAGGCCACGATAGTGAGAGGCCCGCGCACCGCGATGAAGAGTGGCCCCTGCTTGCCGCAACTAGAGAAAGCCCTCGCACAGAAACGAAGACCCAACACAGCCAAAAATATAAATAAATAAATAATTAATTAATTAAAAAAAAAAAAAAAGAAAAAGAAAAGGAGTGGTGGATACGAGGTTTGGAAAAAGATTCTTTAAAAAAAAAAAAAAAAAAAGAACAGGGGGTGTGGGCCTCATCGACTGGGACAGCTCCAGGCAGCAACAAGCATGTAGAGAAATGCTGCCTGGACTGCCTAGGCAGGTAAAGGCCTTATAGAAGCTCCTGTTTGTTCCAGCACATGGTTGGAGCTCCAGAATCATTGGAGAGTAGCAGAGAATAACGGAGAGAGCCATCAGCCTGAAGGGACCATGGGGCAGAACAAAGGACATCTACTCACTATCTGAGGGTCCCATCCACCAAGACCAGGTAGGGTGGCTGAGGTCCCAGAGGAGGTTTCTTCTGCAAACAGGCCATGTTGAGAATCAAACCAGGCACATTAGACACCACCCTGGGGAAGGGGAGTGGTTCTTGAAGATTCTGCCAACCCAACTGAATAAAAAGTCAAAACAGAAATGAAAGAAAATGAGTCACACTTCTAGTACACATGAGTTTGTGAATAATGATTCATAAAATTTAAATCATATTTATGTGAAGATTACACAAATGACATTTAAAAAACTGGGGCATTCTGAGAAAATATGACAGGTGGTCACTGTACTACAAATCTAAATCTCTAGTACCTTTTAGAAGAAGAAGAAAAAATTATTCCAACCCCACTCCCTTGAAAAAAAAAAAAAAAGGGAGAAAGAGGATCACTGTAATGTTAGCAGTAATTTTCCAAACATTTCACCAAAAAAACAAACAAACAAAAAAAACCAAACAAAACTCCTGAATCTAGTCATTCATTCATCTCAGGCAAATATGGAAGAACTAGAAGTATTAGCCACGAAGAGTGAAGTTACCAGAACAGGGCTGAGGATGGAAAATATTTTGCAATTTCATAGCTGTCGCCACCTTGGGTGGTGTAATGGGTCATGAACACAGTGTGCCTTGGTGGCTGCTGCTCAGGGGAGCCCAGAGGAGGCTCCAGACACAGGCTCCGTTGACCTTTATGTGTTTAACGCCCTAGCAGCCTTGACGTCTGGAACAGCTGCCTCACCCGCTCCTCTGAAGGGCGGCCCGGCGAGTCCCGTACCCACCGCTCCCCCAGCACTTTGTGAGGTGGAGCCATGGAACCTCCTGCCTTCAGTGGCTTCCCACTGGGATGAGCTGCCACCATGGACTTGGAAAATGTTCTTGCTAAGGAAGAGGGGGCCCTCTGACTGCCTGCTCACTGTCTTGACCTCTCGGAAGGAAGAACAGGGCTTAGGCTGGCTGCAGGAGGAGGGATTTACATTAAACATCGGGGAGCATTTCCACATCATCTGGACCAAAAAATACTGGCTCATGTCCCAAGGGAAACTGGGGATTTACCTATTTGTCGGGAGTCAGGTCAGAGTGCCTGCAAGCAGGGGGTGACTCAGTTAATGCCATCATTCAGTTCTGCATTTTTTCAAGTGTCTTCCACTTTCAAATACACCCACAGATATGGACATGGGCATATATTTTTATTCTCCCAGTTCTCTAAATGGTGCTCAGTCCTCCAAAGCCAGCTCTCTCTAAGCCTTCCCTTGAGGAATTTTCTCCTACCCTGTGGAGTATGAGACTGAGGCTGGAAGGCTTGTCACTAGAGCAGAGAAATGAACAGAACAGAGAGGATGACAGCCTACCCCAAGCCCAGGGTCTCTCATCAAATTCAGGTATATTTCTGAACTCATTAGCCCACCCCTCTGACCTTACCCACAGTGGAAATGGAGAACAGAAATGCCTTGGGTCGAGGTCCTTCGTGCCTATCTCCCCATCTCCCCAGATTCTTGTCTTCTAGATAAAGAACCAGGGAAGAAGTCAGTTGTGTAATGACTTATTCAGAGCTAACCATGCAATGAGTGTCTAAATAACAATTGCTACAGCACTTATTATATGCCCTTGATGTGGTCTGTCTTATTTAATTCCTCAAATAGCCCTATGAGGTAAGGGCAATAATTCACTCCATTCTTCAGAAAAGAAAGTCAAGGCTTACAGAGGTTAAGTAACTCACCTGCATAGCTGTTAAGAGGCAAGCTGGGATTTAAACCCAGGTCTATCTGACTCCAGAGCCCACAGCCTTAACTTCTAGACTCTGCCGATTCCTAGAGAGAATGCAGAGTGATGCATAACATATATATATGGGAAATAGCTGGGAAATAGCTAGACTAGTGCATTAAAAGAGGGGAGGTGGAAAACCTATTTTTAAATTATAGATAGCATCTTTTGGGAAAGGTTGAAAATTTCATTGTTGAAAATGGTGATGCTGTTCCTACATTTGGCAAATATAGACATGGAGGTCCTGGCTGTAAAGAGCTTGTAGAAAAGGGAAGTTGGAGTAAATGAGTTGGAAGGTTTGGAATGCACCAACACTTCCTCTATGTAAAGGCAGGAGCTTGTTCCCTTCTCCCTTGTCCCAGTCCAGCTCCAATTCTAGGCTCTCTAATTCCCAGACCTTCTGTTGAACAGTACTCTCCACCCTGTCCAACCCCAGCAAACTCTAGGCCTAACCCACTGGCTTCCAGGGAAATGGCAGGCTGGGGCAGAGCCTGGGATGACAGCTCCAAGGGAAGCAGTCAGTGCTGCCCTGTCTCCAGAAGCCAATGGAAAGAAAGATATACAGAGTAGGAGAGGCAAGCTGTTACTCGGGTGGAAAGCTGGACTCCCTGTCCAGTTAATCAGTGGGCACTTGTCCAAAGATTTGATTCTGGGACCCCCCCTGCAGAGTCTGAAGGGACTGGGGGAGAGGGTGTCCATAGACATTTTGTTAAAAATTGAGCCAGGTAACCAGCTGCCTAGGAGATAGGCCTGCCTTAAAACAGGGGCTGGCCGCTAGGCTCCTAAAGCGTGTTTTGAGAGACCTGAGAGGAGGCAAGTTTTCTTGTTACAAGCCTTGAAAGTCCCAGAACGTCACTTCTGCCACATTCTATTGGTCAAGCAAGCCACTAAGGCCAACCTAGGTCTCAAAAGGAGGAGTAGTCAAGGTTTGTGGCCTTCTTTAATCTACCATGCATTCTCATTTGCCAGAAGAGTGAGGCTCACAGTGTGGCACCTGACTGCTTCTAGGGCATATAGTTGTTAGACACTGTATTAGTTTCCCAGTGCTGCTGTAACAAATTACCATAAGCATAGTGGCTTAAAACAACCAATTTATTCTCTTAAATTTCTGGAGGCCAGAAGGCTGAAATGTGTCTTATAGGTGAAAATCAAGGTTTCAACAGAATGGTGTTTCTTCTGGGGGCTCTAGGAGAGAATTTTTTCCTTGCCTTTTGCAGCTTCTAGAGGCTGCCTGCATTCCTTGGCTGTGGCCCCATCCTCCACAGCGGGAACACACACTCAACCTCTGCTGTCATCACACCTTCTCCCTGACTTTGACCATCTTGCCTCCCTCTCATAAGCACCTTTGTGATTAAATTGGGCCCACCCAGATAATGAAAGATGATCTCTCCATCTCAAGATCCTTAACTTAATCCCATCTGCAAGGTCCCGTTTTCCATGTAAGGTAACATATTCACAGGCTCTGAGAATTAGGATGTGGACATTGGGGGGCCATTATTCTGTCTACAACAGATACTGAGCCTGACCTAGAACACAGGCTCCCAGCTCATGAGGTGCTTCCTGTGATAGTAGGAGAGGGCTATGTCAGTTACTTATTGCCTCAAAAATGCAGCATAACTGACCAACCCCCAAACTGAGGCCTTCAAACTAGAAGTGTTCATTTAGCTCATAAGCCTGAGGGGTGCTGAGTGGTTCTCATCTTCCCTGGTCCTGCTCACATATTTGTAGGTCAGCCCTCCTCGGCTGGGACAGCTGAGACAAATTGGTTCCTTTCTGCATGTCTCGTATCCTCTGTGGGCTAGCTCAGACTTATTTTCACGGCAAGGGCAGAAGTGCAAGAGCCCCAGGAGAAACATGCAAGTGCCTTATAAAGCTTCTGCTGGACTCACGTCTGTTGACAACCTGTTGGTCAAGGCCAGCCATATGGTTGGGGCCAGGGTCAGGGTAGGGAGGGCACCAAAGATTTCACGGCAAAGGATGTGGATACAGAGAGCAGTGAAGAATTTGGACTCTGAATTAATTTCCCTCCCCCGTGACATGGTTGTTTCAGTTCCAAGTGCCAGTGAATACAAAGTCCACCCATGAGCACTTGTGTTGGGCTCACAAGGGCCAGAGACGTGGTCGCACTCTATTCTCCCAATGCGGCTACATCTGTATATTTATCCCATCCCACGAGCTCTCCTTACCAGGTGACTGGAACCCAGTGAGAGGCAGGTTTTATGTTCCCTCCCCCCTTGAATCAGCAGGGTCTTGAGATTGCCCTGAACAACAGAGCACAGCAGAAGTGATGCCGCGTGACTTCTAAAGATTAGGTCACAAAAAGCTTCAGCTTCTGCCTGGTTCACTCTGTCTCAAGATGTTTGCCTTTGGAACCCAGTAGCCATGTTGTAAGGAAGCCCAGGCCACATGAAGAGGTCCCCTTGAAGAGGAACCAAGGCCTTCCCCCAACAGCCAGCACCAACTGGCCAGCCATGTGAATAGGCAACCTTGGAAGTGGATCCTCCAGACCCAATCACACCTTTAGGTGCCTTGGCTGACATTTTGACCACAACCTCATGAGAGCTGAGTCAGAACTACCCAGCCAAGCCACTCTCAGATTCCTGATCCGTAGAAACAATGAAAGGTAATAAATGATTGTTGTTGTTTTAAGTCACTAATATTTGAGATGATTTGTTATGCAGCATTAGCTAACCACTACAGACCTGTTCATGAGGCTTAGGACAGAATGAGAATAAACATGGTCTGAGACCTTAAGGAACCTACAGTCTCCAGGTGACCAAGCAGACACTAATGGAATCAACAATGTATATTGTTGTATATATAATGTCTTAGTCCATTTGGACTGCTATAACAGAGCACTATAGACTGGGTGGCTCATAAACAAGAATTTATTTCTCATCTTTGTGGAGACTGGGAAGTCCAACATCAAGTTACCAGCAGATCTGGTATCTGATAAAAGCCCACTTCCTGACTCACACACAGCTGTCTTCTCACTGTGTCCTCACATGGCAGAAGGGGCAAGGGAGCCCTCTGGGGTCTCTTTTATAGAGACACTAATCTATTCATGAAGGCTCTACCCTTGTGACCTAATCACCTCCCAAATGCCCCGCCTTTAAATACCATCACATTGGCAATTAGGATTTCAACATATGACTTGGGGCGGGGGGCACAAACTTTCAGTCTATAGCAATATACAAAGTATTTAATACAGTCAGGATATATTAGGGTTGCCAAGAGAAAATGTGGGTCAGAGATATGGTGACCATATTTTTCCAACTCAGAACTGGGACAATTGACTAATGGTAACCCATTGTAGCTTAGAATTGGAACAGAATATTTAGATCAGGGCTGACCAGAATAGTCAGGTTGGTATGGTCCCTTTGTCCAGCAATTGTCCTGCCCAGTTGGGGCTTGGTGTGATCTGTAAGGGCTATCTGTAGTGACAGCTACTGTGATGGGGAAAAAGTGATGACTGCATGAATATTTCCAGCCTTCACCCTTTCCCCTGCCCGGGAGAGAGGGCTTTACCCAGTCATTTTCTTCCCCTCCCCTCTCTCCAGGGGTGGTCTGTGTGTTTGGGGCTTTTGTGTTACAGAATCAGGAGGAAAGTGGAGATAAGACGAAGAGCTGGAAAAGGAGTCTGGGAGGTAGGAATTTTGGAAAGGAGAGCTACAGGATCAGATTTGGTATATAGAGAAATAAATGGGAGAGGGGAAACAGGATTTTGAGAAGTATTGTTTTGAGAATACTACAAATAACTTGAGTTATTTTGAAACATTTTTTGGTTGCCAGACTGAGTTTATTGATGGCAACCGCTTTGAGCATGGACCACGTGGGTGACAACTCTCTGGGGGCTGCGCTGTGATTTCACAGCAGAGCAGGAATGGGGTGTGGTGAGTGTTTCTATGTGTAGGAGACGGTTGGGTCAGTGACTGTGAGGGGAAGAGGCTCGAAGCCAAAGAAATGTTCATCTGTTCCAGGCTTAGAAGTCTGTGTGACTTATGGCCTGGAGAATTTAGGCTGCCCCGGGCCCAGCCGCGTCCAGATATGTGAAAGGAGCTCAAAGACTCTCGGGGCTTTTAGAGACCTGTCTGTTTGTGGTGTTACTGACTACTCTGGCTGTAGCCCCTGGAGCAACTCTGGGAGAAGAGGGGGAAGGAGGGGCTTGGCCAGAGCTTGACTGTTTGTCTCTCAAAACAGAGGGAGCTGGGCTGGGGGGAGAAGCAGGAGCTTTGCTGGGCCCCCAATTAGGAACTCAGAAGTAAAGACGGGGAAAAATTGTCCTGAGAGTAAGGGTGTGTGTGTAAAGAGCTGCCTCAATTTCCTGGAATTTCTCAAAGGATTGTGAGTTCCCCAAGGGGAAGGGCTGGTTCTTAGTCGTGTTTGTTGCTCAGACTTAACCCCATGCCCGACAGGTTGTAACTGCTCCATAAATAACGTTAGAGGCAGGAAGGGAAGGAAGGAAGGTTGGTTGATTCTGTGACCTCCCTTCAAAATTAATTGGCTACCTAGTTAAGACATGACATTGTTCTCACTGAAATCTAATTTCTCCTGGAGGCAGAGTTGCTGTAGAAGACGCCGATGTCAGTCCTAATTTTCCAGAGTTCTGGAGTTCCTTTCGTCTGCTCTGATCCAGCCACACCTCCTCTCACAGCGAAGACAGAGTGACGGGGAAGCCACCTGCAGTCTGATAGACCTGCATTCAATCCCCGCTCCACCACTTCAGCCATGGAGCCACAAGCAAGTTACTGAAGTTCCTTACAAAAGTTTCAGTCTGCTGTAAAAGAGGTCAGGACCTGGCTGAAATGAGAGTTAAATGATATGTGTCTACAAGGCCCTGACACAACCCCTAGCACATGGGTCTCAGGACACTCAGCTTTTCCTTCCTCTGGTGGATAAACTCAGTCCTGTTCACTGACTGATCTGACCATTCCTTGTACTTTATCTCTTCAAGCTGCCCTCCTGCACTTTCTTCCTTGTCTCTGACCTTGCTTCCTCCTGACGTCTTCCAGTCTTGGTCACTGCTCCCTGACCCTGTTTCCCTGCAGCATTTCTCTCGCTAGCCCTGCTTGGTCTCTTTGGTAGGACTGTGGCGGTGTCTCTCCAGGAGGCTCATGCCCTGGGAGGTGAGGGGCCAGCACAGAGTCATAGAGATAGGACTGTCCACTCCATGGCTCTGGAAGGTTAACGCCCTTCTCTTTCCAGCAGCTGCACACAGCCTGTTATTAGGGGGAAAATGAAATTAAAATTAAAAACCGGATGCTCCTACATTCCACAGCATTCCAGGGCTCTGTCTCAGCCCCAGGAGAAGCCCATCCTCCTCCAGCCTTCCGCCTCACCTCAGTCGCCATCCCCTCTGACTCTGCCCTCCATCCTCTGCCCAGATGGAGGTGGCAAGCTGCAGGCTGGCCTTGGTTTCTTGTCAGCATGATCACTCTCATCTTCCCCACCCCTGAAGGTGGGAGGTTTACACAGGGTGCCCCAGCCCTGCTGTGGGCATTTGGACTGACCTCCAAGGAGCTTGTTTTTAATTTAAGATTGCATTGGGATATGCCCACCAGCAGGTGGTGGGTCTGTGCCTGATTCGAAGGAAGGCAATACTGGAGTGGGGTCAGCCTATCCTGACAATGAGTTTGCCACACTGTCAGGAAAAACCCCAGAGAGTCCAGGTGAGTGGTCAGAGGTCAGAGTGGAGAAAACTCAGGGGCCATGCCCAAGGCTCACCCCCACGCAAGGCCTTCTGAGGCCTCTGCATCAGTGATACACAAACCCTCAGGAGGGAATGAGATCAGGGCCTGCTTTCTGTCCAGCATGGGGCACCAGTGCACCGTGAGGAGGGCCCGGGAGGAGCTGCCAGCGTGGCTCTGTGCAGGGTGAGGAGCCAGTGGCTTGGGGAGGAGCTGCAAGCCCTTGCCACATTCCAGAGCGCAGAGGACCAAGAGCCCTCAGCTTGGCCCAAGGCATCCGGGCTGGCATCCAGCCCAGGCGTTTCCTCCTTTCTCTGTTCTCTTTCTGTATCCTGGGGCTAAAGGTTCAGCTGGAGCTTCCATCTCTTTTCTCTGCAGAGGAGCTGTGCTGGAATTGGGGAGGATAGGGGAAGGGTGGGTGTCAGCCAGGGGAATTTTCCACT
Source organism: Eubalaena glacialis (assembly GCF_028564815.1). Taxonomy (NCBI): domain Eukaryota; kingdom Metazoa; phylum Chordata; class Mammalia; order Artiodactyla; family Balaenidae; genus Eubalaena; species Eubalaena glacialis. Next base: position 35,548,219 of record NC_083718.1, read on the forward strand.
TTGCTTAAAGCTGTTGGAAAGCCAGATATCTCTAAAATGCGGGCTGAGCATCTCAAGTGCCCAGCACTGTGCCAACCACCTCCAGAATACAGAGATGAGGAGGCCTGGTCTCTGCCCCGAGTTGCTGTCTGTCTAGGAGGGAGGGGACTTCTCATGGAAGGGTCCTGGACAGCCTCATTGGCGGGGCACCTAGAGGAGATCAAAAGAGGAGATATCACCGAGGTTTCCAAAACACTGTGCTCCACAGACTGCACAAGGATGGGAACCATATCTGCTTGTTCATGGCAGTGCCTAGCACAGTGCCTGGCCCACTGGGGGACCTTAATGCACATTTGTTGAATGAATGAATAAATGAAATGAGGTAGTCCAAGAAGGCTTCCTGGAGGAAAGGGGATCTGAACAGGGCCTTGGAGGATGGGCAAGATTTAACCAGGCCAAGCTTAAAGGGAGTTTATCCTAGGCACCTGGGAGCCTTGTAAAGGAAGGCAGGAAAGGGAAATGGCCACAGAAGGGCTGTTCTGGACAAGAGCAGGAGGGACAGCTCCCCTGTTACTCTCAGGATAAAGTGCAGACCCCCAGCATCACTTCTGAGCCCCTTTGCAGCTGGCTTTGCCTTCCGCTTCAGTACTATCTCTACCCTCCAGCCAACGCAAGTATTTACTTGCAATCCTTGGAACAAGACTCTTGCTTTCTCTCCTTCAGGCCTGTAAACATTCTCATCCCCTCTGGCAGGAAAGCCCTCCACCTCTACCTCTGCATCGGTGGTCTCGTCCTCCCAAGGTCTTCCCTTCCACAGTCAGGTTGTTCAGCCTTTGCCGACCAGGGTTCTTGGCCTCCTTAATCAATAGAAATTGATCAGAGGCCAGACAAGAAATTCAGGCAAGGCTTTATTGGGGCCCCTCCTGCAGCAGGGGTAATGAGAACAAACAACAGGTTCCCTTGATTGCTCGCTGACTCGCTCACTGGGGTGGGGGCGGGGCAAGCTGTTTCTAATATGCGGTGAGGGTAGGGGTGTGTCCAGGGGTCAGACCTGAGGGGTGGCTTAAGTGGTTTGCCCTCCCCTTAGGTGGTGTTGTGTGCAGGGGTCACGTGCAATACCCTGCTTTTTCTCCCAACCCCCTGATTTTGCTCCCGACTCTTTGGAAGTGGCAGTTGGGCTTTTTGGTCTCTTTATATCTTGTTGTCCAGAATTTGCCCCAGTTGTGCATGCACACATTTATTTTTAGTCCCTTATAGTTTCTTTGTGTTCTGTTGCTCGAGGAGACGTGTGTCCAGGTACAAGCACTGCAGCAAAGGGTCCTGGGTCCCAGCCTGTCTCAAGCCCTCCTGAGTGTGGCCACACCGCTCCATGCTTGCCCCATGCCCACACTTGTCACCGTCCACTGGTCATGAACAAGTTGTCCCAGGTTCCCCCAGAGACTGCCAACCACAGTCAGAGACAATTGACTACGATTTCAACAACGTGGGTGCCAATGTCAGAGGTGGCCAGCATCCAAGAGGCCAAAGGTACAGCTGACAAAATAGAGAAGGTGTGGTCCCAAACACCCTTGACCTTGGCTCACATGCGTCTCTGAGTGGAGGAGCCTGGGCTGAAATGGGCATGGCTTACCAAGCTTTTCCATAAAGCGTTAGCGATTTCTGATCACACTTGGCAAATATCCTTTGTGGATGTGGGTTTCCCATTAGCCCGTAAGCTCCTTGGACCTGGAGGTCAAGTCTCATTCTCCTTTGTATCACCAACTAAGCACCATGTCAAGCACATGGTAGGTTTAATACATATTTGTTTATTTATTTGGTTAATTAATTGATCACACCACGTTAGAAAGTGTCATCATAATTTCTAGTCTCTGCCCTCAATCTTGAATGGGCTGCAGGAAGGGGTACCCACCCCTAGTTCACATGCCCAGAATAGAACATAATACCAGAAGTAGGAAAAAGAAGGCTACTGCAGTAAATGGAAGCAGGTTCCCAACTAAACATTATATGCTTAGAGACAGTAAAGGCTTTAGAGAGCACCTAGCCGAAGCTCTCACTTTATAAGACGGGAAACTGAAACTAGGAGATGGAAATTATTTGTCCAAGGTCATAAGACATCTCTTGCACGTCAGATCCAGATATTTGACCTTGGTCTTTGAGGTTCAGCATTCTTTCCACTATAGCAGGCTCTCTTCCTCGACTCCCACTAAGCCTCCTCCTACTGCCTTTTCCCAAGAAGTACCCTGGTGGAAAGATCATGGGCATTTGTGCCAGACTCGAGTTCAAATCCTGATTCTGCTACTTAGTTGCCATTTGACCTTGTATAGCATTCAGATTATTCCCTTGTGAAAGAGAGATCTAGCCCCTGCACGGGGGCCAGTGTCTGCATTCTGTGACAGAACGTCAGCAGACAGCCTACACTGTGGCCTTCAATTAATGTCAGTTCTGCCCTCCTTCCTCCCAGTTCTTGCTTCTCTCTTCTTTCCCTGGCTCTCAGGAAACTGTAACGTCTACTTAGAAGGGCTTCTGGAGGTCCCTAGGCCCGTTTCCCTGCATGTATTCAGAGCCCATCCCTCCTTCCAGCTTCTAAGGAAGACGTCTCACTGTGCAACCATGCCAGTGGATAAAGGTGGGTGGGCCCCCCCTCGTGAAATCTAAGATCTAACCCAATGCTTCTTGCTCAAGTTTAGCAGTGAAGCTATCTTCTCTATTTCGCCCTCCAGGAGGATGCAAAAAGCTCCTTTTTTTACTTTCTTCCTTCCTTTTTCTACTCTGTGTGTTTATTTTTTCTTCACTGTCCTAATTTAGCTTCCCTTTCTCCTGCCCCAAGGCTTCAGGAGCCACCTCCATCCCTTCTCTCCATCCTCCCCATCCCTGTAATTTGTCTTTAGATGGCGGCTACATAATGTCTCCTGTACACAGCCCCTCCTGGACCCAGACATCTTCCCAGCCACGCTGGATACTGCCTCTGGCAGAGAGCTTATCTCTGTCCACCACACCGCAGCTCCTGAGGCAGTCAGTCCGGGACAGATGGAAACAGAACAACTGAAGTGAGTCTGCAGGCTGGGCCCTGGAGCTGTCTCACCCAGCTGTCGGCTTGGGGAGAAGTAGGAATTGAGGCTGCCTTCCTGGCTCCTCTGACAAAATGCCAGAGACCCCCCAGGGCCTCCGCCCATTCTGCAAGATGGGTGCTACTATCTCTTCTTGTCCCAGGCCCTCTTCCTGGTCTGCACTGACCCTTTGCTAGAAAAATTTCAGGTCAGGCTGAAGCGATCTGCTGGGAAAACAAACTCTGTGCCCAGCAAGCAGGATGGGCCAAAGGGTTTCAGTTTAATCCAAAAGCTCAGAGCATAGACCAAACCTCTAAGTCAGGAGGGGGCTTTTGGTTGTTGTTTTAAGGGCAACCTGTCTTTTCTTGTGTTGACTGCCTCCTTACTCCTTTCTGCCTCACTCTCTCCTCTCACCCTCCTGGAGTTGGGGAAGGTCAGGAATGGAGGGCAGGCAGGCAGGGCCAGAAGGGAAATAATTTCCCTGCCTCTCAGTGTCCTTGACCTTCAGTCTCACTAGAAGACCTCATTGATATTCCAGTGCTGGCCAACCTGGGGAATGGCATGACCTTGTATTCAGGGAGCACAGCCCAACTTTATCAAAGCACCTTCATTCCCATTAATCCATTTTAGACTCCTAGCAGCCCTGGATAAGGCATAAGGTGAGAGACAGTCCTCGGAGGTCACAGAGGTCAGCCGTGCCCGTGCTTAACTCCCTCCTAGCCCTTGGCATCTTTGACCATCCCCTTAGAGAGCATGTCTTCTGTGACCCAGAGAACTTCCTGAAGCTTCCACACAGTGGCCTCACACTGAGGTCCTTGAGAACATGGACTCTGGCTCAAAATCCGACTCTGCTGTGAGTGACTGTGGAGCCTTGGGCAAGTTACTTAACCTCTCTGTAGCTCAGTTTCCTTATCTGTAACACATTGGTAATATTGTACCTAACCCATAGGGCTGTTATGAGGACTAATTGATTACTACTTAGAAAGTGCTTAGCACAGTGTCTGACACATAGCAAGTGCCATGTTAGTGTTTGTTCAAGAAATTAGTCCCAGGAAGGACAGGAATAAAGATGCAGACGTAGAGAATGGACTTGAGGACACGGGGAGGGGGAAGGGTAAGCTGGGACTAAGTGAAAGAGTCCATTCTTCCCACTAGTCACACCCTATGTTCCAGCTGAACTGGAATATTCGTGGTGCCCCAAACATGCCTGGCACATTCCCACCCTGAGCCTTTGCTCCTGCTGTTTCCTCTGCCTGGAAGTCTTTCCACACTTCATTCTAGCAGGTTCTACTGATTCTTTAGGGTTCTGGCAGGCACTGCTTGCTGTCCAGCCCATATCTGTGCTCTCCTTCTGCCTCATTTACAGTACATTGCTTTTGTTTAGAGAAGGGAGATCAATGTGCCCTCCTAAAAATAATGATTTTCCAGGCTTCTTTGTTGCTAGAGGTGATAATGTGACACAGTTCTGGCCAATGAGATATACATTTTTTTTAGCAAAAAAGGAGGAAGCAGAGCGGTCATGTATCTGGCGTGTGTCTTTTGCTTTTCACTTTCTTGCTCCCTTGAAAGTCTATGATGTGATTGATGCCTGGGGGCAGAGAAGCCAACTTCCAACCCAAGAAGGCTACATATTAAGGATGCTGGCCTGGAAGACAGAGGGGGCCTGGGTTCTTGATGACATCCTTGAGACCTGCACGGGCCTCCCCCCGCACTTTTTGTTACAAGAGAAAAACAAACACCTATTTGTTAAACCTCAGTAATCAGGTTTCTGTCACATGTAGCCAAAGGCTGTCCTAATTGATGAGAAGCCTCATCCCAACAGCTGCTCTCTCCATTTGTAACCATTCTGACTGGTAGGCTCTTCCCTGCCTCTGAGCTCCCCTGGTTTTTGTACCTCTCCCAGGGAAGTTTCTTACTCTCCCTAACATTCTCACTGTGTATTTGTCTCAACAACTTCAATGTGCATGTTTTGAGGGGAAAGGAATACTTCCTCTCCCCGGGAACCCCAACAGTAGCACTGGCCTTAGGAGATCCTTGGTAAAGTTTGTTGAACAGACTTGATTGGTGCTGGCCTCTCTCCTCCAGGATCTACAGCATCACTGAGGATTATTTTATGATGATCTCACCACAGGCTCTCCACTAACTGCCCATGCCTCCTGAGTGTGGCACTCATCCTCTATCCAGGCCTGGACTCCTCTAGAGCAGTGAGGTGTCAGGGTCAGAGAGGGTGGGGAGGAACAATCCTTACCAGTCCCTTCTAAGGAGCAGGAATAGAGTGGATATATCCTTGCCTCCTGAGTGTCTGCTCCTTCAAGACAAGACATGTCTTATTCATATTTGTTTCTACCACCTAAAGGATACCTGACACAAAAAAGATGCTCAATAAATATTTATGAGAGGAAGGAAGGCAGGGAGGGAGGGAGGCCTTAAATAAAGTTGTCAGGCAAATGAGTTACGAACCAGCATGCAAGCCCTGCCCTTCCCCAGCCCAACCCAACCTTCCTTTGTGGCACTGATCTTCAAATGTTGCCCTGGCTCTCCCTTCACCCTTCAGGCTCTACTCAGATATCACCTTCTCTCCCACCTCTCTCTGGCCTTCCCACGTCCAAGCAGAATTGACCATTAAGTGCTTCAGCAGCAAATTGGATTCTCCATCACAGCATTTACTCAACTGGATTGAGAGTCTCTGCCCCTCTCTCTTCAGCAGCAGATGGAGCTACTTGAGGGAAAGGATCAGGGCTCCATCCTCAGACTGGCTGAGAGGGTCTCCAGGTCTCTCAGGTCAGAAGGTTGCACAGCAGGGTAATTGAGATGAAGGTTTAGGTGAGACAGCTCCCTCCTGGCATGAGGAGGAAGGTGGGATAAGGTAGAAAAGGATCACCTTTGAGGAGGGCTGGCAGACATGCAGGGCAAATGAGGTACTCTCAGGCCAGCAGGAATGTGCCATTAGGATAAGCTTGTTTTTCATAAAGGAAATAAGATAGCTCCTGGAACTGGAAATCAGAACTGAGCCTACGAGCAGAATGGAAAATGTACCTCCACTGGCTGCTAAGGGGTACAGGGCTCCGGCATCATGGGAGAGGGAATTGGACCTCAGCGATCTCCTAGGCGAATCCCTAGATTATGACGAGTCCTCAAAGATAATCATGTGGACCTGAGAAACATTTACAACTTTCCAAAGAACTAATGGAAATTTTATCCTATGATAAGACTAAACAGGTCAAATTTTAAAGTTGTTTTTCTTTGCTTTTGGCTGGAATTATATCAACAGAGTATTCTCATGGGAATATGAATAGTTTGATAAATGCAGTTAGGTAGACCGAAAGTCTTTCAAAAAATACAGGGTTCTTCTTCTTTTTGGTAAAGTTGAGAAGCACTGATCTAGCTCAAATCCTTCTTTTATAGGCTGAGGCCCGGAGAGGTCACACAGATAGTTAGTGGCAGGCTGAGGGCTAGGACCAGGGTAACTAATCCCAGCCAACTGCCCTTCCTGCTACACAGCGTGTCTCTCTTGTCTTCCCTACTCCCTTCCAAAGAGAGGCTCCTCTAGGTCTGCTAGCCCAGCTCCTTCTGCTCTCCTGTTGTACTTATACAGGAGTCTTGATACCCACATGTCCTATGTCATGGCCGACTGGGCCCCAGCATCTACTGCCATTAGTATTGTGTCCACAGCTGTCAAGGGAGTGCATTCACGAATAAAAGGAGGCATCCCAGAGGCCCCAGGGGTATACATAAACCAGGTTTATGTTTAGTTATCAGTAATAGTAACCCTGACAGATAATGGCTTAACTAAGAAAGTTGTTTTCTTCCTTCCTTCCTTCCTTCCTTCCTCCCTCCCTCCCTTCCTTCTTTCCTTCCTTCCTTCCTCAATGAAACAAAAAGTGTGGAGATAGATAGTACAGGGCAAGTGCAGTTGCTCAAGGAGATCATTAAGGTACCAGGCTCTATCTTCCTGTTCCATCATCCTTAGTGTGTGAACTTTCTCCTCATGGTTGCAAGATAACTGCTGGATATCCAGGCATCAAAGCCAATGCCCAGCCAAGAAAAAGAGAGGAAATAAAAAAGTGGGAAGGAAAAAGCACACTGCTAGAGATGCTTTGCCATTTTATTCAGGAAGGGAAAGCCCCCTCTAGGATTTCAGCTACTCCCATTGACTAGAACTCATCCCATGGACACTCCTAGCTACAAGGGACACCAGAAATTTTAGCTTTGCTCTTTCCAGCCTCTATAACAGAGAAAGGTAATATAGAAAGGGATTGAAATGGGGTAGAGCAAGCTGACATAGATATATACAATCCTCCTTGCATCCTTTCCCGTTCTCTCTTCCAGCCTTCCTGTTACAATGGAAGGCAGCTTGTGAGGCCAGTCTTTCCATTGGTGCTATGGATCCCACGCTCTACCACCTTCACACCTCTATTTTCTGTATCTTCCATCTTTTCTGCTTTCCTGGATCTTATTCATTTTTTATACATGCTCAAATCATTCCCATGTGACAAAAGTCAAACAACTCCAGAAGTGGTGATTTAGGGGGCTTGATAGAAAAATGTTGGGATGTTGACTTGTGTTGGTCAGTTCCTGCTGACCTTCAGTGAGTTGTTGCAAGAGAGAGACAATCATCACTCATGCTTGTCTACACGACAACAAGAAGGAAATAATTTACAACTTCATTGAAAGGCCCTTTCTGCCCATAGCTAAAGGTCTAGGAGCTCTGAGAGTCAGAGATTCATGTCCCTTGAAGACTGCAAATCTAAATTCCTTTCCCTTCTTGAGTGAGGACAGGACACTTAATCTTTTAGGCTTTGACTTTTCATGTTTAAACTGGGGACAATAATATACCTGCTTCAAAGGATAGTCATGAGGATATAATGAATTAATATACACAGAAATGGTTTGTTGTCTTATAAAAGATAAAGAAAAGTGGGAGCTGGAGGGAAGAGAAAAAAACCAACTTTCAGATCTATCAGTATTAGATGCTCTTGGACCAAAATTTAGCCCCATCCTATGTATTTCCTGCTGTGTGAGCCAAATTTGTTCTTTTTCTCTCCTTAACCTTGTTTGAGTTGTATTTCTTTCTGTGTAACCCAAAACATCCTCTTTAATAAATCCCTTTACTCCCATGGCTTCCAATGATTCTCAAATCCATATCTATAGCCCAGACCTTACTCTTGCGCTCCAGAGTGATATATCCACCTACATACATGATATTAATATTTGGATATATGCAAACTCCTCAAACTCAAAATGTCTAAAAGTAGACACTTCATCTTCCCCACATCTGTGTTTTTTCCTCATATTTTCTGATGACATTATAATCCATTGGCTGCCCAAACTGACAACCTGGAAATCAACCTTTTCCTCTTCCCCTCCTTTATTCTCCTCATCCCATCACCAAGTTCTGTAACTTCTACCTTTTAAATATCTCTATCTCCAATGTATCTTATCTGGGGCCCTCTTCTCTTGCCTCTGTGACCTTGCTGTTCTCTTGCTGTTTATTTCCTACTCAACAGTCATTTCTCTTTTCACCCGGCTATGAGAACCCCAATTTTGCTCCAGGCAGCAATGTGTCTAGCTTCAGGTACTGAATTATAATGTACAATCCAGATTTTCAATTTTGCAGTATTGCTTGCAGTTAGAGGGGCATTGTGATCCAATTCTGACAAATGAGATGTAAAGAGACATCTGTGATGAGCTTCTGGGAAAGTTTTGCTTTTCTGAGAAAAGGAACAGATGGTGGCTAGCACTGTTCCTTCCTCCTTTTCTCTGCCTTCAATAAGATTATTGTGTCTTGAGGTAAGACAATCATCTTGCAACCATGAGGGGACAAGCAAGAGAATAAAAAGCCAACACATGGACAGTGGTGGAGTGGGAGGATAGAACAAGCTTGGGTCTTTAATGATATTATTGAGCTGCCCAACCATCCCTTGGGGATGCCTGATTTCCTGACTTCTTGTTGTTAAACCAAGGTTTAAACTATGTTGGGTATTCTCTTACTTGAAGCTGAAAGCATTTCTAACTAATAAAACCTCCTAATTAGTCTCTCTGTCTTTATTCTCTTTCTCTCTTTTAATGCATTCCAAAGTATTCCATGAATACTTTGAAACTTTGGGTTTATTTATTTATTTATTTATTTATTTATGGCTGTGTTGGGTCTTCGTTTCTGTGCGAGGGCTTTCTCTAGTTGCGGCAAGTGGGGCCACTCTTCATCGCGGTGCGCGGGCCTCTCATTATCGCGGCCTCTCTTGTTGCGGAGCACAGGCTCCAGACGCGCAGGCTCAGCAATTGTGGCTCACGGGCCTAGTTGCTCCGCGGCATGGGGGATCTTCCCAGACCAGGGCTCGAACCCGTGTCCCCTGCATTGGCAGGCAGATTCTCAACCACTGTGCCACCAGGGAAGCCCTGAATACTTTGAATTCACCAGTATTCAAAGTAATCTTTTACAAACATAATTCTGATCTTTACATTTCCTAGCCTAAATGCTTTTGATGGTGTCCCATCAAAAACATTTAGTGTAACTTGTATGACTAATGTTACAAGTTTGGAATAAAAATAAGGGCTTGCCTCTGTTTACTATTCACACTAACCACTTGAGCCTCAATCTGTACTCCTTTTGGGCCTAAGGACCACAGTGGTCGCTTAGTCCAAGAAAGTCAATCTGCATTCAAATGTCAAAAGAAGGTGGGGAACTTGAGAATATGCCAGGCCACCATCAGGTCCTTTCTTTTGGCCACCTTTGAGTGTTATATGGTGTCTTATTTGTAGGCTGGTCACGTTTGACTGATGCATCCCCATCTGCTGTTGCATGACACCCTTGTTGATCCATGGCCCTGTACCAGCCATGATGGTGAGTCTTTAAGGGAGGAGAATCCCATGCCTTCATGTGACACGGCTACAGTATACCAAGGTGGCAGCTCTGTTGGCTTACACTTGTATTCTTCCTAGACCACATCTCCCATACCAAGTGACTGGGTGCAGAGGAGCTCCCAGCCCAAAGCTCTTTAATCTCATAGAGTTGAACTCAACTCATACAGTTAAACTCCAGGCTCTGTCTTCTTAGTGTTCCCCCTAATTCTGCACACAACCATATCAGGAAGAAGTGTGTGTGTTGGGGGAATCCCTTAATATGTCTGGACCCTTCCTACTTCCTTAGCCTCATTTCATGGCACTCTCCTCCGTGTCTCTTAGCATCAATGACGCCAGACGTCTTGCTGTTTCTCATAAGCATGAAACTCTTTCTCACTTTTAGATTCGAACATGTTCCTTCCTCTGCCTGAACATGTTTCCACTCTTTTTCACCTAGCTAATGCTTATTCTTCCTTTAGGTCTCAGCCTAAGTGTCACCTCCTTAGAGAGGTTCATCTCACTCGGTTTCCCCTTCCAGAACACTCGCATGTGTGTTAAAGTTTCTATTAAAAGTAAAGTCTTTCTGTCTTGTTTATTGCTTATCACAGTCCTAAAAATTAGTGAGTGAAGGAATGAATGGATGAATGAATGAATGATGGTTTGGTCCCCAGTGACACCCCCTCTTTTTTAAGTGATGAACTTTTACTCATCCTGCACACCTTCTCCATACTTCCACTGCCAAACTGATTAAATTACCCTTCGTCTGTATTCCAGCAGCACATCTTACTTCCATATCACAGGCTTAATCTCATTAAATCATGATTACCCTTGTACTTATCTGCCCCCCACATCTATGATTTGAGCTCCTTATGTTCCATGGCTTCGTTTTATTCATCTTTGTATCCCAAGAAAACTGGTTGGCATAAACAGACTCCCAGTGATGTTGACTTTATAAATTAATAAGTCCACGGTTGGAAGAGCCCATAGAACCCTTGAAGTGGGAAGTGGGGAGGGGGTGGGGGAGGAGGCAGAAGGTTAGACTTAGCTTACTGACCTGAGCATGGCAGAGATGACTTCGTCTTCTGCCTAACCTGTCTGGTGACGTGGACAGAGAGTTCTGTGTTTCTGTGGCTAGGTGTGTATTTGTATATTTAGGTTCAACTAAAAAAATATAAACTACCCTTGAGAGGACCTTCAAGATGGCAGAGGAGTGAGACGTGGAGATCACCTTCCTCCCCACAGATACATCAGAAATACATCTACATGTGGAGCAGCTCCTACAGAACACCTACTGAATGCTGGCAGAAGACCTCAGACTTCCCAAAAGGCAAGAAACTCCCCACGTACTTGGGTAGGGCAAGAGAAAAAAGAAAAAACAGAGACAAAAGCATAGGGATGGGACCTGCCCCTCTGGGAGGGAGCTGTGAAGGAGGAAAAGTTTCCACACACTAGGAAGCCCCTTCACTGGTGGAGACGGTGTGGGGGGGGCGTGGAAGGGGGGAAGCTTTGGAGCCACGGAGGAGAGCGCAGCAACAGGGTGCAGAGGGCAAAGTGGAGAGATCCCCACACAGAGGATTGGTGCCGAACAGCACTCACCAGCCTGAGAGGCTTGTCTGCTCACCTGCCGGGGTGGGTGGGGGCTGGGAGCTGAGGCTGGGGCTTCGGAGGTCGAGGTCGGATCCCAGGGAGAGGACTGGGGTTGGCTGCGTGAACACAGCCTGAAGGGGGCTAGTGCGCCACAGCTAGCCGGGATGGAGTCTGGGAAAAAGTCTGGAACTGCCGAAGAGGCAAGAGACAATTGTTTTGGGGTGCGTGAGGAGAGGGGATTCAGAGCACCACCTAAACAAGCTCCAGAGATGGGTGTGAGCCACGGCTATCAGCGCAGACACCAGAGACGGGCATGGGATGCTAAGGCTGCTGCTGCAACCACCAAGAATCCTGTGTGCAAGCACAGGTCACTCTCCACACCTCCCCTCCCGGGAGCCTGTGCCGCCCGCCACTGCCAGGGTCCCGTGATCCAGGGACAACTTCCCTGGGAGAACACACGGCGTGTCTCAGGCTGTTGCAACATCATGCCTGCCTCTGCCGCTGCAGGCTCGCCCTGAAATCCATACCCCTCCCTCCCCCCAGCCTGAGTGAGCCAGAGCCCCCTAATCAGCTGCTCCTTTAACCCCATCCTGTCTGAGCAAAGAACAGATGCCCTCAGGCGACCTACACTCAGAAGCGAGGCCAAATCCAAAGCTGAACCCCAGGAGCTGTGTGAACAAAGAAGAAAAAGGGAAATTTCTCCCAGCAGTCTCAGGAGCAGCGGATTAGATCTCCACAATCAACTTGATGTACCTGGCATCTATGGAATACCTGAATAGACAACGAATGTTCCCAAAATTGAGGCGTTGGACTTTGGGAGCAACTGTAGACTTGGGGTTTGCTTTCTGCATCTAATTTGTTTCTGGTTTTATGTTTATCTTAGTTTACTATTTAGAGTTTATTATCATTGGTAGATTTGTTTATTGACTTGGTTGCTCTCTTCCTTTTTTTTATATGTAGATATATATATGTTTTTCCTTTTTCTCTTTTTGTGAGTGTGTATGTGTATGCTTCTTTGTGTGATTTTGTCTGTATAGCTTTGCTTTTACCATTTGTCCTAGGGTTCTGTCTGTCCATTTTTTTTTTTTTTTTTTAGTATAGTTTTTAGCGCTTGTTATCATTGGTGGATTTGTTTTTTGTTTGGTTGCTCTCTTCTTTCTTTCTTTCTTCCTTTTTTTTTTTTTTACTTCTTACTTTTCTTATTTTTAATAAATTTTTTATTTTAATAACTTTATTTTCTTTTCTTTTCTTCATTCTTTCTTATTTTCTCCCTTTTCTTCTGAGCTGTGTGGCTGACAGGGTCTTGGTGCTCTAGCCAGGTGTCAGGCCTGTGCCTCTGAGGTGGGAGAGCCGAGTTCAGGACATTGATCCACTAGAGACCTCCTGGCTCCATGTAATATCAAATGGCGAAAGCTCTCCCAGAGATCTCAATATCAACGCTAAGACCCAGCTCCAGTCACAACCAGCAAGCTACAGTGCTGGACACCCTATGCCAAACAACTAGCAAGACAGGAACACAACCCCACCCATTAGCAGAGAGGCTGCCTAAAATCATAATAAGGTCACAGACACCCCAAAACACACTGCCGGATGTGGTCCTGCTCACCAGAAAGACAAGATCCAGCTCATCCACCAGAACACAGGCACCAGTCCCCTCCACCAGGAAGCCTACACAACCCACTGAACCAACCCTAGCCACTGGGGGCAGACATCAAAAACAATGGGAACTACGAACCTGAAGCCTGCGAAAAGGAGACCCCAAACACAGTAAGTTAAGCAAAATGAGAAGACAGAGAAACACAGAGCAGATGAAGGAGCAACGTAAAAGCCCACCAGACCAAACAAATGAAGAGAAAATAAGCAGTCTACCTGAAAAACAACTCAGAGTAATGATAGTAAAGATGACCCAAAATCTTGGAAATAGAATGGAGAAAATACAAGAAACGTTTAACAAAGACCTAGAAGAACTAAAATGCAAACAAACAATGATGAACAACACAATAAATGAAATTAAAAATTCTCTAGAAGGAATAAATCACAGAATAACTGAGGCAGAAGAACAGGTAAGTGACCTGGAAGATAAAATAGTGGAAATAACTACTGCAGAGCAGAATAAAGAAAAAAGAGTGAAAACAATTGAGGACAGTCTCAGAGACCCCTGGGACAACATTAAGCGCACCAACATTCGTATTATAGGGGTCCCGGAAGAAGAAGAGAAAAAAAAAAAAGGGACTGAGAAAATATTTGAAGAGATTATAGTTGAAAACTTCCCTAATATGGGAAAGGAAATAGTCCAATCAAGTCCAGGAAGTGCAGAGAGTCCCAAGGAGAAACATGCCAAGACACATATTAATCAAACTATCAAAAATTAAATACAAAGAAAAAATATTCAAATCAGCAAGGGAAAAGCAACAAATAACATACAAGGGAATCCCCATAAGGTTAACAGCTGATCTTTCAGCAGAAACTCTGCAAGCCAAAAGTGATGAAAGGGAAAAACCTCCAACCAATATTACTCTACCCAGCAAGGATCTCATTCAGATTTGATGGAGAAATTAAAAGCTTTACAGACAAGCAAAAGCTAAGAGAATTCAGCACCACCAAACCAGCTTTACAACAAATGCTAAAGGAACTTCTCTAGGCAGGAAACACAAGAGAAGGAAAAGACCTACAATAACAAACCCAAAACAATTAAGAAAATGGTAATAGGAACATACATATCGATAACTACCTTAAATGTAAATGGATTAAATGCTCCCACCAAAAGACATAGACTGGCTGAATGGATACAAAACCAAGACACGTATATATGCTGTCTACAAGAGATCCACTTCAGACCTAGGGACACAAACAGACTGAAAGTAAGGGGATGGAAAAAGATATTCCATGCAAATTGAAATCAAAAGAAAGCTGGAGTTGCAATTCTCATATCAGACAAAATAGACTTTAAAATAAAGACTATGACAAGAGACAAAGAAGGACACTACATAATGATCAAGGGATCAATCCAGGAAGAAGATATAACAATTGCAAATATTTATGCACTGAACATAGGAGCACCTCAATACATAAGGCAAATGCTAACAGCCATAAAAGGGGAAATTGACAGTAACACAATCATAGTAGGGGACTTTAACACCCCACTTTCACCAATGGACAGATCATCCAAAATGAAAATAAATAAGGAAACACAAGCTTTAAATGACACATTAAACAAGATGGACTTCATTGATATTTATAGGACATTCCATCCAAAAACAACAGAATACACTTTCTTCTCAAGCGCTCATGGAACATTCTCCAGAATAGATCATATCTTGGGTCACAAACCAAGCCTTGGTAAATTTAAGAAAATTGAAATCATATCAAGTATCTTTTCTGACAACAATGCTATGAGACTACATATCAGTTACAGGAAAAAAATCTGTAAAAAATACAAACACATGGAGGCTAAACAATACACTACTAAATAACCAAGAGATCACTGAAGAAATCAACGAGGAAATCAGAAAATACCTAGAAACAAATGACAATGAAAACACGACGACCCAAAACCTATGGGATGCAGCAAAAGCAGTTCTAAGAGGGAAGTTTATAGCAGTACAATCCTACCTCAAGAAACAAGAAAAATCTCAAATAAACAACCTAACCTTACACCTAAAGCAATTAGAGAAAGAAGAATAAAAAAACCCCCAAAGTTAGCAGAAGGAAAGAAATCATAAAGATGAGGTCAGAAATAAGTGAAAAAGAAATGAAGGAAACAATAGCAAGATCAATAAAACTAAAAGCTGTTTCTTTGAGAAGATAAACAAAATTGATAAATCATTAACCAGACTCATCAAGAAAAAAATGGAGAAGACTCAAATCAACAGAATTAGAAATGACGAAGAAGAGGTAACAACTGACACTGCAGAAATACAAAGGATCATGATAGATTATTACAAGCAACTCTATGCCAATAAAATGGACAACCTGGAAGAAATGGACAAATTCTTAGAAAAGCACAACCTTCCGAGACTGAACCAGGAAGGAATAGAAAATATAAACAAACCAATCACAAGCACTGAAATTGAGACTGTGATTTAAAATCTTCCACCAAACAAAAGCCCAGGACCAGGTGGCTTCACAGGTGAATTCTATCATACATTTAGAGAAGAGCTAACACCTATCCTTCTCAAACTCTTCCAAAATATAGCAGAGGGAGGAACACTCCCAAACTCATTCTACAAGGCCACCATCACCCTGATACCAAAACCAGACAAAGATGTCACAAAGAAAGAAAACTACAGGCCAATATCACTGATGAACATAGATGCAAAAATCCTCAACAAAATACTAGCAAACAGAATCCAACAGCACATTAAAAGGATCATAAACCATGATCAAGTGGGGTTTATCCCAGGAATGCAAGGATTCTTCAATATATGCAAATCAATCAATGTGATACACCATATTAACAAATTGAAGGAGAAAAACCATATGATCATCTCAATAGATGCAGAAAAAGCTTTTGACAAAATTCAACACCCATTTATGATAAAAAAAACCTCCAGAAAGTAGGCATAGAGGGAACTTACCTCAACATAATAAAGGCCATATATAACAAACCCACAGCCAACATAGTTCTCAATGGTGAAAAACTGAAAGCATTTCCTCTAAGATCAGGAAAAAGACAAGGTTGCCCACTCTCACCACTATTATTCAACATAGTTTTGGAAGTTTTAGCCACAGCAATCAGAGAAGAAAAAGAAATAAAAGGAATCCAAACTGGAAAAGAAGAAGTAAAGCTGTCACTGTTTGCAGATGACATGATACTATACATAGAGAATCCTAAAGATGCTACCAGAAAACTACTAGAGCTAATCAATGAATTTGGTAAAGTAGTAGGATACAAAATTAATGCACAGAAATCTCTTTCATTCCTATACACTAATAATGAAAAATCTGAAAGAGAAATTAAGGAAATACTGCCATTTACCACTGCAACAAAAACAATAAAATACCTAAGAATAAACCTACCTAAGGAGACAAAAGACCTGTATGCAGAAAACTATAAGACACTGATGAAAGAAATTAAAGATGATACAAGCAGGTAGAGAGATAGACCATGTTTTTGGATTGGAAGAATCAACATTGTGAAAATGACTATACTAGCCAAAGCAATCTACAGATTCAATGCAATCCCTATCAAACTACCAATGGCATTTTTCAGAGAACTAGAACAAAAAATTTCACAATTTGTATGGAAACACAAAAGACCCTGAATAGCCAAAGCAATCTTGAGAAAGAAAAACAGAGTTGCAGGAATCAGGCTCCTGGACTTCAGACTATACTACAAAGCTACAGTAATCAAGACAGTATGGTACTGGCAGAAAAACAGAAATATAGATCAATGGAACGGGATAGAAAGCCCAGAGATAAACCCATGCACATATGGTCACCTTATTTTTGATAAAGGAGGCAAGAAAATACAATGGAGAAAAGACAGCCTCTTCAATAAGTGGTGCTGGGAAAACTGGACAGCTACAAGTAAAAGAATGAAATTAGAACACTCCCTAACACCATACACAGAAATAAACTCAGAATGGATTAAAGACCTCAATGTAAGGCCAGACACTATAAAACTCTTAGAGGAAAACATAGGCAGAACACTCTATGACATAAATCATGACAAGATCCTTTTTGACCCACCTCCTAGAGTAATGGAAATAAAAACAAAAATAAACAAATGAGACATAATGAAACTTAAAAGCTTCTGCATAGCAAAGGAAAACATAAACAAGACGAAAAGACAACCCTCAAAATGGGAGATAATATTTGCAAATGAAGCAACTGCCAAAGGATTCATCTCCAAAATTTACAAGCAGCTCACACAGCTCACTATCAAAAAAACAAACAACCCAATCCAAAAATGGGCAGAAGACCTAAACAGACATTTCTCCAAAGAAGATATACAGATTGCCAACAAACACATAAAAGGATGCTCAACATCACTAATCCTTAGAGAAATGCAAATCTAAACTACAATGCGGTATCACCTCACACGAGTCAGAATGGCCATCATCAAAAAATCTACAAACAATAAATGCTGGAGAGGGTGTGGAGAAAAGGGAACCCTCCTGCACTGTTGGTGGGAATGTAAATTGATACAGCCTCTATGGAGAACAGTATGGAAGTCCCTTAAAAAACTAAAAATAGAACTACCATATGACCCAGCAATCCCACTCCTGGACATATACCCTGAGAAAACCATAATTCAAAAAGAATCATGGGGGCTTCCCTGGTGGCGCAGTGGTTGAGAATCTGCCTGCCAATGCAGGGGACACGGGTTCGAGCCCTGGTCTGGGAAGATCCCACATGCCGCGGAGCAACTAGGCCCGTGAGCCACAACTACTGAGCCTGCGCGTCTGGAGCTTGTGCTCCGCAACAAGAGAGGCCGCGATAGTGAGAGGCCCGCACACCGCGATGAAGAGTGGCCCCCGCTTGCCGCAACTAGAGAAAGCCCTTGCACAGAAACGAAGACCCAACACAGCCAAAAAAAAAAAAAAAAAAAAAAAGAACTAGTGGCTGTAATTTAAAAAAAAAAAAAAAAGAATCATGTACCACAATGTTTATTGCAGCTCTATTTACTATAGCCAGGACATGGAAGGAACCTAAGTGTCCATTGACAGATGAATGGATAAAGAAGATGTGGCACATATATACAATGGAATATTACTCAGCCATAAAAGAAACGAAATTGAGTTATTTGTAGTGAGGTGGATGGACCTAGAGACTGTCATACAGTCTGAAGTAAGTCAGAAAGAGAAAACCAAATACCATACGCTAACACACATATATGGAATCTAAAAAATAAAAATAAAAAAATGGTTCCTAAGAACTTAGGAGAAGGACAGGAATAAAGACGCAGACGTAGAGAATGGACTTGAGGACACGGGGAGGGGGAAGGGTAAGCTGGGATGAAGTGAGAGAGTGGCATGGACATATATACACTACCAAATGTAAAATCGATAGCTAGTGGGAAGCAGCCACATAGCACAGGGAGATCAGCTTGGTACTTTGTGACCACCTAGAGGGGTGGGATAGGGAGGGTGGGAGGGAGACGCAAGAGGGAGGAGATATGGGGATATATGTATATGTATAGCTGATTCACTTTGTTATAAAGCAGAAACTAACACACCATTGTAAAGCAATTGTACTCCAATAAAGATGTTAATATATATATATATATTACCCTGATAGAGGAAGATGGGAGAGGCAGATGGCCTTAATCAGCAAGGCACGGGGGCTATTTTCAGAGTTTCCAGTGAGTTGTTGGCTGTCCTAAGGGGGTTCAGGAGCCAAGGTTGGGGACAGAGGTTGGAGACAGCTGAGTTGCTCCATGCAAGAAAATGAGAGGAATTTGGATTTTGCCCCTGAGAAGACAACAGAGAAGAGGGGAAAGGAGATTTGCTGAATAAGGTGGAGAGAGTCTGGATCTGGAGTTGTGAGAATGACCAATAGGTTTTTAAAAATAAGAATAGAAATGTCTATTATTTGAGTTTTTTGCATTGTTATAATGTAAATTTCTTCATTTCTTCAAATCTTCCTAAGTTTGCCACATCATGGAAGCCTTGAGAGTGTTTCTGCCGTGTTCTCTGTCTGCATGGAGGTGATGTGGAACAGAGATTGTCGTGAGGAATGGCCAGGGGACCCTGGCCTATATGATTCATCAAAAGCAGGCATGCCCTCTGGAAATATGCAGAAAACTTGAGATGGGCGTTAGGCTTTGCAACATCCAAGGGGTGATGATGGTTCAAGGCACATTGGTCTTGATCTTTAGGGTCAGTGTACTCCCTCTGGTCTTGATGAACATGGCTGCCTGTGTTTCAGAAGCAGTATGCGTGTAAGTAAGATGTATGAGCTTTCATTGTATGTACAGTTGATGGCTGCGTTTGCAACTATACTTGAAGGTGTATGTGTTTATGTACTTCTTTTGGGTTTATGTATGGATATGGTTGCATGTTTTGTCTTTGTTGGAAATGCTGCTAAATGTTCATGTGATCATACTTTTCTTCCTCATCGAATCTTCACACAAGGAAACTGAGCCCCCTCCCACTCTGTAAGGTGCAGAGGCCTTCCCAGGATCAAACCGGCTCTCCCTGTCTAAGCCCAGCCAAGTAATGTACACTCCTTGCCCCCATCTTCCCTTTTAGGGCCTCATCCCATTTTCCGGACTTCTTCCTCCAGCCCCAAGCACAGCAAAAGCCCTCAACCAAGCAAGAGTAGGAAAACAAAAAAATCAGGTCACCAGATGTGTTCCATTCCATCCTCTCCCTCCCCACCCGTGCTTACCACAGGCCAATAAATTCTGAGTATATATACAGCAAGCACCTGGCATCCCCCCAAACCCAGCTGTGCCCCTGCCTGGTGACAGACCCAACGGAGGTGGAGACTGAGGGTGTACTCCCAAGCCCACCACACAGCCCACCCATGTCTCTAGCACCAGGGTCCAGTTCATTTGCTCTGTCTAGTCAGCCCAAGCAGACCCTAGAATGAGTTTTCCCATCTGAACAACAGGTGATATATTTGTGCCATCTGTACTGTCAAGTCTTCTTCTCCCTGTGCCTGTCTGGGGGCAGGAGGAGACTGAGATCTCCTGGGCAACATCCCTGTCTGGATATGGGAGGGGCGAGAGGCCGGAAGCTCTGCCTTGGCTTGTGCACAGGCTCCCTCTAGCTGGCCCCCACCTGGAGCCCAGGATGAGTGTCTGGGTCTCTGCAATGAACCAGGCATCTGAGATTCTCATTGGAGACTGTTTACTTGTCGATTTGAATGGCAGGTTAACAGCCTACAGCAGCCCTCTTTCTGCCAGGGACTTTCAGGAACAATTTCTCCAAAGCCAGCGTGGCCCAGCCTGGGCATGAGCCCTCCCTGTCCCTCCCTCCCTCCCTCCCCACATCAGCCACGTGGACCTGACTCATGCAGGCTCTCTAAACCCCTGCCAAGAGCAGTCAGAGGACTGCCTGGATAAAGTTGGATGGGTTCCTTCGGGAGCAGAGAGCAGTCCAGAGTCCCTTTGGAATCCCGTGCGTCTCCATATCTTCCTTCCACTACTGTTCCCCAAGTAGCCTACCACCCAACCAGCTGAGGCAGCGTGTCATCTCGCTGTTCCAGAGAGCGCTCACCCCTCGCCACCTGGTTCATTCCTTCCTCCAATACCGTGCAATATGATCAGGGCCCACTGGGGGAGGGCCTCTGGGCTTTTCATGGGAATATTATACTAATAACTCACACCTAAAGCAAGGCACTCATGTACGATATATTACCACGTTTTATCCCCATGATCGCCCAAAGAAGAAGAAATTGAGGATAAAAAGACCAACTGAAGGCAAACACGAGAGTTTTTTGGGCAGTGAAACTATTTCTGTATGACAGTGAGTGTACTGGTGGGTACATGTCATTACACACTTGTCAAAACCCATAGAATGTACAACACCGAGAGTGAACCTGAAAGTAAACTATGGACTTTGGGTGATAATGATGTGTCAGTGTAGGTTCCTCAACTCTAACAGATGTCCTGCTCTGGTGTAGGATGTTGATAGTGGGGGAGGCTGTGCCTGGAGGGGGAGGCAGTTGTACATGGGGAACTCTTTGTACTTTCTGCTGAATTTTGCTGTGAACCCAAAATGGCCCTAGAGAAAGAAAATCTGTTATAAATAAATAAAAGATTAAGTGACTTGTTATGATCACAGAAAGTGGTAGACCTGGGATTTGAATGGGGGGCAGCCTGCTCACATAGTCCATGTTCTTTCCCACTGAGATGTCTCTGCCTAGGATAGGATAGGAGAGATTAATGAGCCAGGCGGCATGGATACACACTGGAGTTTCTCTGAGTCTTGTCTCCTTGACCCCAGTTTTCCCTGTTTTAGATGTACTGCCTAAGACTCTGAATGTACTTGGAGACTTAGCAGTTAACTCTCTTTGCCAATTGTCACTCCTCCCCCCAGCCTGTCATCTGGGTACCCCACCCTCCACAGGCCTTAGACCGTAAAAGCCTTGAGCCTTGACTTTTTGACTCTGTATTTTTAGCTCATAGCACAGTGTTTGACATATAGCAGCTGTTACAGCAATGCCCACTGAGAGAATGCATGAATGAATGAATGCATGAACAAAGAAGGAGAGGGACAGAAGAAAACAGGAAAGAAGAGAGAAAGAGAAGAAGATAAAAAAAGGGGAAGAGATGAAGGAATGGTGGGTGGAGAATGGGGTAGGAGGAGAAAAGGCTTGGCTCCCTGACTTGACCTCATCCCCTCTGTCTTCCTTAGGGGCTGGAGAGCCCTCTCCATTGCTTCCTCTTGCCTTCCCTCCCAACAGGAGAAGGGCTTTGGCTGAGCCCTGCCCATACCCCAGGTATTCCTCATAAAATCTTTAACCCTTAGAAGAACTGCCCCATCCCTTTTCCACAAAATGAATGTGTTATTTGGGCAAAAGAGAAAAATTGAAGTGGAAAAAATCTGTTATTTGGAAATTCAGCTGACTGCCCACATTTGGAATGAAAGCTCCTTCAGTCCCTGGCTGTGCTGCAGGCAGGCAGGGAGGCAGAGCCAACACAGTGACACCGGAAGCCGGGATACTGGGAGGAGACCTGGGGACTTTTCAGAGGAGCTGCCAGAGTGGTATGAACTTGGAGTCCAGGAAGACAGTGATGGGGCTCATCTCTGGGGGCTGAATCCCAATGTCCTTCCTCATCTCCATCATGACAGTGGTCAGTCAGATGGATCAGGCAGAGAACCATCCTGGGGGCAGGAAAAGGACCAGAAGAGGGAAGCCAGGGACTGCATCTGCCTTATATCCTTAGCACGTCCCTCAGTGTCTGACACATGGAAGGTGCCCAAATCACACCAGCTAGAAAAAAAGAGTAACCCTTGTTCTGAGGGGTTGATGGAAGACCCAGGCCATACCCTTACCCTCAGGTTGCTCACAGCCTAATGGTGGAGAGAAAACAGCTATAAAGAAAACAGACATGAGATCCAAAAGTTGAATACCAAGTCAAATAAAAATCATATAAACCAGGGGCTTGCTTTCAGAGTAGCACAGTGGACTGGCTGGCGTGGAGGCAGGCGAGCTTAACTGAGAGAGTCTTCTCAGAGTCAGTCTTAAGTGGGCCTTTGAAGGAGTAAATGAAAATTATTGGGCTGAATCCAACAGGATGGGTATGAACGTGGAGAGGGAAAATTTGGACTAAAGCAGAGTGCAAGGAGAGCAGGAGGCTGAGCAGGAAGGCTGCGGCCGGGTCTCCATGGCTGCAGAGAGGGGCTCACTGGCCCTGACAGGTGTCTACAGATGCGGTATGTGTAAGCAGGGCTGGAGTTTACATGGGTTCACTCATCACCTGGGTAGCTGGGGAAATATAAAAGGATGTGTTACTGGCCCCAATGTAATCTCCCAGATTCTTTGTTTTCAGCCATGGTTGTGCTTATAGGGGTGATGGGTAGAGGCCTAGACTTGTAAAAGCCCAGAGACCAAATCAATTTCCACAAGAAAGGGCACAGAGACCAGTGAAGGAAAACATGGAAACATAGGACAAGAGGTCAGAGGTGTGAGTGAAGAGAGACCTGTTTTACTTTGTTTAGCAAGAGAGGGAGATTGGAGCAGTACTGAGAGGAGGTAGATAATAGCATAAAGAGGCTTGTAAAAAAGGTTGGCTAGGTGTGCCGTGTGATCTGCTGCACATGTGCATGGAGGTTTCAGTGAAGACCCATATAGATGTCAAGGTTTCTGGAGCTGGACTAACAGTTCCTTCAAATGTGACCTGGTGAAGTAGACTTTAGAGATAAAGGGAAACAAAAAGGCTCAATTTTATTCATTATGCCTTCCTGGCAGACAATGTTTCTTACCAATTATCCATTCTTTCCTTACTAATAAATCACAATTTGTTGCCCAGACACAACATATTTCCCAGCCTCCCTTGGACCTAGGAGCTCTGACATAGCTCTGACCAATGAGGCATCTGCAGAAGCTGCTGGAGCTTTTGTGAGAAAGGTTGGATTTCCTGATATAGGCCCACCCCTTCCTTTTTTATCATTGTCTTTTTTCTTCTTCCTGCCTGGAACATGTGATCAGGAGGCAATCATGAGGATGAAAGTCATAAGCAAAGGATGATGGAGCAGAGAGGCTGAAGGAGCCTGCCTCAGGCAACCTGATTTCCTGCTACGTAAAATCGAAAAGCAGCCTCACTGACATGGGTGTGTTACCAGCCACTAAACGCAGTCCTACCTGACCCAGTGGCCCTCACCAAGGCTTAGGAAATGAGGAATAGCCCCCAAATCACAACAGCAAAAACAAGTCATAGTTTTGTGGCATCTCCCTGTGACTGGTGACTGGGAGGGCAGGACCTCATGCAGCAGAGGGGGGCACCCCCAGCAGAGTTGTGAGAGGCGGGACCTGAGAGGCTCAGCAGGTGTTCTGTGGTGGGACTGAAGGCAGAAAGAGGAAGATTTGCAAAGCGCAGCTACTCACCTACTCTTGCCTCACGTGGGGACTCCCTCACCCCTCACCCCCAGGTGGTAACCTACTCCTGTTTTCATTTTTCTCTTGGGTTGGAGGAAAGAGAAAGGAAGGCAGCAGTAGCCAGACATCCTGGTGGCTCTTGATTGACCTCATTGTGTCCCACTAAAGTGCTAGCTCCCTGCCCATCCCTCCAGACACTGGACAGATGCCCAGTGATTCCAGCCATTTGTCAAATTCAATTTTTTCTAGGAAACTTCAGAGACACATCATACTTGGTCAAGAGACTTGAGTTCTCCTCAAGTTATTCAGTATGTTCAGTAACCGGTCATGGACCTTAGCTGGACAAGTTACGTCTACTCTAGACCAGTTTTTCCTTATCTGGAAGAGGAAAGCGTTGCTCTATCTGCAGTTCCCAGAGGCCAGTTTATGAAGACCTCCTGGTCTGTGGAAACATAATAATAATGACTGTTATTTACCAGGTGTTTCCTTTGTGCCAAATGCTTTTCAAATACTAACTCGTTTAATCCTGATAACAAATCTGGAAAAGTGTGTAATCACCGTCTCTTAATAGATGATAAAACCAAGGCTCAGAGAAGTTAGTAACTCATCTGAGGTTCTTCAGACCATGAGTAGTATAGCCTGTGTTTGAACTCAGGTATTCTGGCCCCAGAGTTCATGTACTCAATCAGCACACTACAGCTCCTGTGTGTTAAGGAAAAACTAAGGCGGATGATGATAAGCATGTGTGCATTTGGATGCATGCAAGTCCACACATGTATTCTAATATATTTGTGTAACATTGGTGTAAGCTTGACACTGACCTTCTGGGAAAGAACTGGAATATAACCTTTATGTTAAGAGCAAGAATAAGCCTTTCATATTTTTATGTTAAAGTGCCTTTTTTTGAAATGATGACAGAAGATGAATATTTTATTTGTTCAATAAGCAAAATAAAAATTGACAACCTGCTATTGTTTAACCTTATTTCCCCCCCAAGTCCTAACAGACCATGAAATTAAAAGTCTGGCAGACCCTGGGCTACAGGGACTTCAAAGTCCTTTCTGGCTTGAACAGTTTGAGAACTTCAACCGTCAGATAAGGTGATTTAGGCCACATGTTCCAGGAGACATCGTCCCTGATACTGAGCCACTCCACTCTGATGCCCTGGTGAGCTTAGCAGAAGGAAGCAGTCAACAGAGGGGCCTGTTGGTACCACGCCTGCTTGAAACTCTGCAAATATGTTGATCCATAAAGAAATTTCCCTTTCATGTCCTGTCCTCGCCCCAGCTTAACTCCAGCCCTCTCTGCACTTGTCTACTTTTTGGGATAAGCACCATAGAAAAACTCTTAAATTACTCATTAACTGGGTAGAGATATTTCATTTGAGATCAGGCCCCAAACATAACCTTCCCCGACCGAGTCTTGAATTCCAGGTGTCAAAGACGACCAACCTCTAATCAGAGTACTAAGAGAGAGGAAGCAAAAGGAAAAATTATGGGTTATCTTGAGGATATCTGTTCAAAGCAATTGTTCTCCACTTACATGGATTCTGCTGATGCCTGGAGCTGATCAGAAACAGAACAAGCAGTACAGTGGGCAGTCCACTGGTGCTTTCTTTAACACAAAGCTGGCGAACTCTTATTTTGAAGCTAATATAGAACAAGTAATTTGGGAAAAAAGGAATTTGTGTATCCCTATGCTGTTATTATTATTATTTTTTTCCTTACTAAAAGTCTCAGAGACAGTTATGAAGGAGGGACATTGCTAATGTCCCAACAGCAGCCAGGGACATTCTTAGGAAAGGCAGTGGAAGCCACAGTGTTGCTTCTGCTGTGAGGCCCACATGCCTAAAACCCAGCAAAGAATTAGCCTTTGTGGGCTGGGCTAAGACCAGACAGACTTAGGGTTAGGATTTGAGGAAAGGGGGGTGCTTTTTTCTTTCTGTCACACAAGCATAGAAACAGAAGAGTCACGAAGGCTACCAATCTGGCAGAAATCTAAGGAATTAGAGGAAAATGAACAAAAATAAACAAAAAGACATCAGTTTTCCAGTTTTTCAAACCAGATGTGACCCTGGAATAGGGTGTAATGAGGAAGAAAAACAGCTGTTGAATATAACATGTGGTGACTCAAACAATATCAATCTTTCATCATCAAAAGGGGCTTTGACAAATTCACCATTCACAGTAAGATTTAAAATAGAGAAAGAGGAAGGAGGAGCTGGGTTACAGCACTAATCTGATTTATTTGCTTCAAAAACTCAGGCTGTGGCCTGAACTGGTAATGGAATCTAGCCATTAAAAATGATTTGCTCTGGTGATGGGATTTTGAAAAATGAAGTTGACAAAGTGGATTCATCTATTTAGAAAAATGTTTGCAGCTATGGTGGTCCATTAAAACACCAAGAAAAAGACAGAACAAAAGAAAAAATTTTTACCGGAAAGATTCCATGTTAAACCCACAATCCTGTAGTTTCAAAGTAGCAGCAAACAACTTGCAAATTAAAATTGGAAATTCGTGTTTCCTGAGCTTTTTGTGGGATGGAGGGCTGGGGAGGGACTGTCTGCTTTTTATGGGTGGGAAGTGATTTCTCACCCTGGCTAGAGGCCCATGGTTTACATAATCAATTACTCCCTCAACTGTGTCCTTAGCCTTTCCCACTATGGGCTCTTTCCCTTCAGCCTACAAACAGACCACAGGAAGTGTTGTTGTCTGCTCTACATGCTCAGACAATCCCATCTAGACATAACTTTCCGTTGACCTGGGTCCCCTTCCATCTATGGCCCTGGCACTCATCTTTTATTCCCAGCCACGTTGCTTGAGAGAGAAGTCCACATGCCACCCTGTTAGGATTACTACACAAAATACAGAATGCCCAGTTAAATTTGAATTTCAGATAAACCACGAATAATTGGTTTATTCTACTAATACTAAAAATATTATTCATTGTTTATCTTAAATTCAAATTTCAGATAAATTCAAATTTAACTGGGTATCCTCTATTTTTATTTGCTAAATCTGGCACCCCACTGACCTTGTACCCCCTTCCTCACTTTCCATTTGCTGCTCAGCCCATTGAAATCTGCTTTCTGCCTCCTCCTCTCCACTGATCCTGCTCTCCCCAATTTCCCCAGAGATCTCCTAATGATCAAATCTAAAGGAGGTGTTTCCCGGCCTTACAGCAGGCACCTCTCTGGAGCATTCAGCAGTCACTCTTGGCGTTCCCTCTCTCATGGTGAAACTGTCTTCGCGTTTCTTGTTTTCTCCATCTTTTTCTGAAAGCTCTTCTCTGCTTTCTTCATGCACTCCCCTTGCTAAACTGGGTGCTCCCCAGGGTTCTGCCTTTGAGCCTTCATCATTCTCTACACACAGAGCTGTGTCGCTCCCATATTTCTCTCCCTGCTCAGCCCCACTGGTCTCAGCTGCCCTGAGCAGCTCTTGCCTCCTCGTCCGTCATCCTGGCTGCAGGGCACCAGAGTACATCTCACAGAGAAACCTTCCTGCCCTAGGCCTCTGAGGAGAAGGGCTCAGCTGTCAGAGAAGAGAGCGGTTTCCAAAGGGCTTGGAGCACTGGGCCCTCCAGTATTGATCAGCTATGAATTAGGGACATCACATCCCAGTCGGTCTTGGTGCTGCAGAGCCAGCAGGGGTGTCCCTGCCTTTCTTCCAGAGTCAACCTCTTCTCTCGGGCATCCCTTTAGCATGCATTCATTTGACTTTAGGTGTCTTCCTGATGTGCTTTTTTACATTTGTTGTTTTTTAATTATTTCTACACACACACACACACACACACACACACACCATCTGATTGGGAGCTCCCTGGGCCCTCCTCCACCAGACTGTGCCCAGCTGGAGAGCAGGGACTGACAATGCCCCATGGGGAGTGTTTCATATACAGGTATGACCATGTGACTATTAGGATTGAGAGCTGTGAAGGGCGAGGAAGAGTTTTTTGAGGGAAGAACTAGGACACTGTGAAGGAAAGGACGTCCTCAACCCACTGCAGTCTGGTGCCTCCAGCCAACAACAACCTGCACAAACTGCTCTCAATGTTGCTAGTCAAACCATAATTCAGAAAGAGTCATGTACCAAAATATTCATTGCAGCTCTGTTTACAATAGCCAGGACATGGAAGCAACCTAGGTGTCCATCATCGGATGAATGGATAAAGAAGATGTGGCACATATATACAATGGAATATTACTCAGCCATAAAAAGAAATGAAATGGAGGTGTTTGTAATGAGGTGGATGGAGTTAGAGTCTGTCATACAGAGTGAAATAAGTCAGAAAGAGAAAAACAAATACAGTATGCTAACACATATATATGGAATCTAAGGGGAAAAAAAAAAAAAAAAGAGGTCATGAAGAACGTAGTGGCAAGATGGGAATAAAGACACAGACCTACTAGAGAATGGACTTGAGGATATGGGGAGGGGGAGGGGTGAGATGTGACAGGGTGAGAGAGTGTCATGGACATATATACACTACCAAATGTAAAATAGATAACTAGTGGGAAGCAGCCGCATAGCACAGGGAGATCAGCTCGGTGCTTTGTGACCACCTAGAGGGGTGGGATAGGGAGGGTGGGAGGGAGGGAGATGCAAGAGGGAAGAGATATGGCAACATATGTATATGTGTAACTGATTCACTTTGTTGTAAAGCAGAAGCTAGCACACCATTGTAAAGCAATTATACTTCAATAAAGATGTTTAAAAAAAAAAAAAAAATGTTGCTAGTCTTTCCAGCTGCCCAGTCCAATAGACGTTTTCCAGTACTTACCAGTTTGGACTTCTCTAATGCATTGGATCCTGTTGATCACTCTCCTCTGTTATTGTTTGTTTTTTAAAATAATTTATTATATAGCCAATGGTAGTAATTCTCAGTCATGCTGTCATGGTACATTCTAGTGGGGGTGGGAGGTGGGGCTGAAACAGATAATTACTTAATCAACAACTTGGCAAGTGGTTATAAATGTTTACAGATGAATAAGGCAGGAAAGATGATACAGTCTCTTTGGTAAGGTGATATGTGAGTAGAGACCCAAATGAAGTGATGGAGTAAGCCATGGGGATAGCTGGGGGAAAAGTGCTCTGGAAAGAGGAAATAGTAGGTGCAGGTGAACAAGGAGGGAATATGCAAGAGGGTCAGGGTGGTAGAATCAGAGTGAGGGTGGAGGAGTAGGAGATGAAGTCAGAGAATCAGCAAGGATGACTAATCATGAATGGCCTGTGAGCCATAGCAAAGACTTTGAGCCTACTCTATGTGGAATAAGAAGCTGTTGGAGAATTTGGTGGCAGTTTAGACTACTGTGTACTGGTAGAGGTGGTAATAAATTATTGGACTTGAAGGTGCAGCTGACAGAATTTGCTGATGGATTGCATGTGACTGTGACAGGAGCAAAGACTAGCCCCAATTTTTTTACCTGAATAACTGGTAAGGTGGCGATGCCATTTATGGAGAAGGAGAAGACTACAGGGTACATGGATTTGAGGGGGAAGATCAGTTTAGTTTGGGACTTGTTTAATAATATCTGTTGAATATCCAGTGGAGATGTATAATAAGTAGGCAGTTGAAGAGAGGAGTTAAATGCAGGATAAGGGGTGGAAATAGGGATGGAAAGTTGGAAATCATCAATATATAAATGGTATTTAAAGCCATGGACTTGGTGGATCATCTAGGTAGTAAGTATGGCTAAAAAAAGTCAGGAAGATGAGGAGGGGCTAGCAAAAGAGATTGAGAAGGAGCTGCCATTGAGGTAGGAAGAGAGTGATGAGAGTGATTTCCCAAAGACCAAGGGGAAAAAAAGGTTTCAAAAGAGGGCATGATAAGTTATGTCCAAATGAGAGACAACAGAAGATAAGAAATGAGGAACGATCATTGTGTCTGCAGCATGGAGGGCACTGGTGACCCTGACAAGAACTGTTTCACTGAAATGGTGAAGCCAAAGCCTGACCAGACAGAATGCAAGAGAGAGGAGATGAGAGAGCTCTTTCAAGAATTTTAGCTGTAAAAAAGAGAGAAATTGGGCAATAGCTGGAGTAGGAATGTAGGGAGAGGTTTTTGTTTTGTTTTTTAAATGGGAGATATTATTGCATTTTGAGAAATGTTAAGATTTTCTCAATAATAACATCACATTCATTTACTTATAGTCTGATAGGATCTGAGTGGAAAAGGGGCAGAAATTTCTCACTAACCATAGGCTATCTCCCGTGCTGCATACCCTACCTGATCCCCCCCCATAGAAGGAGCCATATCCCAGAACATCATCTATTGAGGGGGTCACAGTGGTGGTAATGTTGGATTTATGTACTAATGTATTAGAATTTTGTCACATCTACCTCTGCAAATATGTAAATTTTTTTCTAAGTACTTGGGGTTGTAGACAACCAGGCAAGTAAAGATAGTGAAGATTTCCATTTCTGTCTGTAAAGGAGTAACAGGGACTGGATTTGCCATCCCACCTTAAACAACTTTTTAAAAATTGACAAAATATATGAAATAATGATTTTCAGACTTTGGACAACAGGCAGCATTGTATAATGACTTCTGAGAGAAGGGAAACAAATGAAGTGATCTCTGAATTAAGGATCAAAGTTCAGTTTTGGTAGTCCAAGTTGGCCAGACTTTGAAGGGCAGAGTTGGAGAGGAGAGAGCTACACACAAAGAGAGCTTCAGAGATCTACAGAGGGTTCCCTCAAGTTTTCACCTGAGTACTGATCAGTGCATGCATATGAGGAAATTACCCAAGGCTGGGGAAAGAACCACTTAAAGGAGGAGGCAGAACAATCCCCATTGCTCACACAGCTCAAGAAAGTAGGTTCTTATTCCCACAAGCCAGAGGGGAAGGATCTCCTAAATCATGGGGCATAAAGTAGAGTCCTCATACTGGTATTACCTCAGTAGTGAGGCCAAATTAGCCTTGGACTAAAGGCTGTTCTAGATTTGCTTAACAAAGCCTGAAAGCAGTTCAAGAAAGACTCAATCTATTTCTATATGACTTAACTGTATCCTAGAACAAACTTCAAAATTATTTAAATACATATATAATTTTAAAAATCCAGCAACCAACAGTGTAAAATTCACAAAGTCTGGTATCCAAGCAAAACTTACCAGGCATGCAAAGAGACAGGAAAATATAACCTTTAATGAAGAGAAAAGTAAATTTATTGAAACAAACTCAGAAATGACACAGATGATAGAATTAAGTGGACAAGAACATTAAAACATAATGATAAATATACTCTGTGTGTTCAAGAATGTAGAGGAATGAGTGTACATGATAAGGAGAGATATGGAGGACATAACAAAATACCTAATCAAATTCTATAGGTTGAAAAACGTACTAGATGAGATTATAACGTATTATTAGACTCCATACAAGAAAAGACTTTAAAAACCAAAAGACGAAAAAAAAAAAAAAAACCAAAAGACATAGCAATAGAAACAATTAAAAATGTAACACCAAGAAAAAGTCTGATAAAAAATAAACAGAGCATCAGTGAACTGAGGGACAACATCAAACTGCATAATATACATATAATCAGAGACCCAGAAAAGAGGAACAGAAAACATATTTAAAGAAATAATTACTAAAAATTTTCTGAATTTGATCAAAACTGTAAACTTACAGATCCCAATGAACCCTAAGCAGAAGAAACATGAAAAATACATCAAGACATATCATGATCAAATTGCGTAAAACTAGTGATAAAGTCTTAAAGCAAAGAGAGAAGATCACAAGCAGACCAGCAGTATAAGAAATGTTAAAGGAAGTACAAAAGGAAAATGATACTAGGTGAAAATTTGAATATACATAAAAGAATAAAAGAAATTACTGGAAATGGTAAATACTTGCATAAATAGAAATTTTAATAATTAAAAAATATATATTTAAAAGATAATTTACTGTTTAGTGTAATAATAATAATAATATAAGGTTTATGACATATGTTGAAGTAAAATATATGACAACAATAGCACAAAAGTTGGGATGGAAGAAATGCAAATATACTTTGTACAGATGTTATATTTTACATGAAGTGGTAAAGATAGACTGTATAAGTTACAGATGAATACTATAAACCCTAAAGCAACAATCAAAAAGAATAATACAAAGGAGTATAGCTAATAAGCTAATAAAGGAGATAAAATAGAATCATTAAAATTATCAACCAAAAAGATGACAGGAAAAAAAAGGATAAAGGAAATCAAGAAGAGACAAATAGAAAACAAATAGCAAGATGATAGATTTAAACCCAACCATGTCAATAATCACATTAAATGCAGTTTGTCTTAACAGTCTAACCAAAAGGCAAATTGTCAGATTGGATTTTTTAAAAAGACAATTATTTTCTAAGACACCCATGTTAAATATATAGGAAAAGACAGATTAAAAGTAAAAGGATGAAAATGATGTATCATGTTACTATTTCAAAAGAAAGCTGTAGTGACTATACTAATATCAGACAAAGTAAGTTTCAGAACAAGAAATATCACCAGGAAAAAGAGAGTCATTTCATAGTGATAAAGGGGTCGGTTCCTTAAGAGGAAGCAATAGTCCTAAAATATTTATGTACCTAATATTAGAGCTTCAAAATACATGAAAGAAAACCTAATAGAAACACAAGGAGAAATGGACAAATCCACAATTACAACAGGAGTTTTCAACATTCCCATTTCAATAATTGATAGAACAAGTAGACAAAAAATAGCAAGGATAAAGTAGAATTGAAAAACCCTACAACCAATTGGACCTAACTGATATTTTGCGAACACTCTGTGATACAGCAGCAGAATACACATTGCTTTCCAGTGCCCATGGAACATTTACTAAGATAGATAATTTGGGCCATAAAGCAAGTCATGAAAAATTTCAAATGATTCAAATCATACAAAATATGTTATCTGGCCAAAAAGGGAATATATTAGATATTAAGAATAGAAAGATACCTGAAAATTTCCCAAGTATTTGTAAACTAAGCAACACTTCTGAAAACATCTCATGTTTCAAACAAATATTCACAAGGGACATTAGAAAATATTTTGATCTGAATGAAAATGAAAATAAGACATATAAACATATGTGGGGTGTAGCTAAAGCAAGATTTAGAGGAAAATTTATAGCACTAGACACTAATGTTAGAAAGGTATACAGATTTACAATCAATAACCTCAACTTCTACCTGAAGGAATTAGGAAAAAAAGAAAAATTAGACCCGAAGCAGAAGAAAGGAAATAAAGAGCAGAAAATAAATTGAAAACCAAAATATAACAAAGAACAATCAATGGAACCAAAAGCTGAATCCTGGAGAAGATAAATAAAATGGATAAATCTCTAGCCAGATTGATCAGAAAAATAACAGAGAAGACATATATTACCAATATCGAGAGTGAGGAAGGGGTAAGCACTATAGATCCTACAGACATTAAAGCATTAATAAGGGAATATTATGAATGACTTTATGGCAGTCAATTTGGTGCCATAATGACTCTATAAGACAGCTTGGTCCTAGCCAATGCAATAAGGAAAGAAAGAGGCATACATATTGGAAAGAAGGAAGTGAAAATGTCTGTACTTTCAAGTGACATGATATTCTATATAGAAAATCCTAGAGAATCTACCAAAAAAAAAAAAAAAAGCCTACAGAACTTTTTAGTGAGTTCAGCAAGGTTGCATGATACAAGGTTGAAATCAAGTGTATTTCTATATATTAGCAACAAAAAAACAGAAATTGACATTTTAAAATACCATTTATAATGGCATAAAAATACAATCCAGAGATAAATTTGCCAAAAAATGTACAAGATATTTAAACTCAAAAGTACAAAACATTGCTGAGAGAACTCACAGAGGACCTAAACAAATGGAAAGATACACCAATTCATGAATATTTGGGGTTCTGGGACCCAGTTCCACTGCAGGGGAGGAGGTGCTTTCCATAACAACAACAAACAATTCTCAGACCCCAGTTGTCTACAATTCAACTCAATTCTGACACTATCCACCTGTAGATATCATCAGACTCCACAGATTAAGGGCTTAGTCCCACAAGACTCCCCACCCCCACCCACTTCAGACGCAAGTTGCAGGCCGAGGTTATCACCTGTGCTTCTGACCAACCCACTGTAGATTGGAAGTTCCAATGACCCCCTCCAATTCAGTGTGTCAGTCACAAGTCCACATTGTCGTTACCTGTAATCCTGAATGATTGGCTCTATATCAGAGGTTCCCAACACCCCCTCCTTGGGTTCGATTAATTTGCTAGAGCACCTCACAGAGTCTGTTTGCTACAGGCATATTAATTTACTGGATTGTGCCAATGACTTTATGGGTATACACCTATGTTGAAACTCAACAAAGTGTACATGTTAAAAATGTGCAGTTTTTGTACATGTAACTTAATAAAGTTGTAAAAAGCTAAGAAACAAAAGATTTGACAAGCTGACTATAAAATTAATATGGAAAAGCAAAGAGCCAAGTTCAGCCATGACAAAAGGAGGAGAGTCTTGCCCTAATAGATATGAGGACTTGTTTCTAAAAACTACTATAATTAAGACAGTGTAGGGCTTCCCTGGTGGCGCAGTGGTTGAGAGTCTGCCTGCCAATGCAGGGGACACGGGTTCGAGCCCTGGTCTGGGAAGATCCCACATGCCGCGGAGCAACTAGGCCCGTGAGCCACAACTACTGAGCCTGCATGTCTGGAGCCTGTGCTCCACAACAAGAGAGGCCACAATGGTGAGAGGCCCGCGCACTGCGATGAAGAGTGGCCCCCGCTCGCTGCAACTAGAGAAAGCCCTCGCACAGAAACGAAGACCCAACACAGCCATAAACAAATAAATAAATTAAAAAAAAAAAAAAAAAAGAACCTAGAGCTTTTTAAAAAAAAAAAAAAAAAAAAAGACAGTGTAGTATTCATACAGGGAGAGACAAACAGTCCAGTGGAACAGATTAAAGAAACCAGAAACAGACCCACACATGTGGAAACCTGGTAAACAACAGAGATGGCATCCTAAATCAACAGGGAAAAGATAGACTTCTAAATAAATGATGCAGAGACAATTAGGCATCCATATGGAAAAAAAATAAAATTAGATATTTACCTCATAATATTCACAAAAAAAAATTTCAAATGAGTAGATACTTAGATGTTTCAAGAGCAAAACTTTAGAACTCTAAAAAGAAAATACAGATATATCTTTATGCCTTTTGTGTAGGGAAGACTTTTTTTTTAAATTAATTAATTAATTTATTTATTTTTGGCTGTGTTGGGTCTTCGTTTCTGTGCAAGGGCTTTCTCTAGTTGCGGTGAGCGGGGGCCACTCTTCATCGCAGTGCGCGGTCCCCTCAGTATCGCGGCCTCTCTTGTTGCAGAGCACAGGCTCCAGATGCGCAGGCTCAGTAGTTGTGGCTCACGGGCCTAGTTGCTCCGTGGCATGTGGGATCTTCCCAGAACCAGGGCTCGAACCCGTGTCCCCTGCATTGGCAGGCAGATTCTCAACCACTGCGCCACCAGGGAAGCCCATAGGGAAGACATTTTTAAACAACATGCAAAGAATGTAAACCATAAAAAAGTAATCAATTTGATTGCCTGAAAATTATAATCTTCTGCGCAACAAAAATACCATCTATTAAATGAAGAAAACAAGCCACACAATAGGAGAAATTATAACTGAGCAAAGAATTTGCATCCATTTTATACTTTGAAAAATTCCTCAAACAGTAAGAAAATTATAAACTCAATAGACAGATGATGTGAACAGATAATTCACCAAAGAGAAAACCCCAAATTCTGTATATTTATGAAAATATTCTCAACTTCACTAGTAATCAGGGACATGTAAATTAGAAAATTAATAAGAATATTTTCACCCATCAGACTAGAAAAATTTTAAAAGTCTGACAATACTAGACACTGGCAAGGAAGTGAAAAAACGTGAATTCAGTCACCCCTAGTTGGAATGTAAACTAGTAAAACCATTTTGGAAAAATACTTAGGCATAGTTGAAGATGCATATAGCTTATTCCACTGCTAAGCACATATTCTAAAGAAACTTGCACAATTGCATAAAAAGACAAAAATGTTTATTTCAGTAATGCTTTTATTTTTGATTATTTATTTATTTATTTATTTTTGGCTGCGTTGGGTCTTTGTTGCTGTGCGCAGGCTTTCTCTAGTTGCGGCGAGCGGGGGCTACTCCGTTGTGGTGTGCAGGCTTGTCATTGCGGTGGCTTCTCTTGTTGGGGAACACGGGCTCTAGGCATGTGGTCTTCAGTAGTTGCAGCATGCGGGCTCAGTAGTTGTGGCTTACGGGCTCTAGAGAGCAGACTCAGTAGCTGTAGCGCATGGCTTAGTTGCTCCCCGGCATGTGGAATCTTCCCAGACCAGGGCTCGAACCCGTGTCCCCTGCATTAGCAGGCGGATTCTTAACCACTGCGCCACCAGGGAAATTCCAGCAATGCTTTTAATAGTGGAAAATTGTGAACAACCTAAATTGTCCACCCACGGTATTTGGATAAATAAATTGTGGTATATTCATACAACATATTATATAGCAATTTCAAGGAATGAACTAAAACTATGCATTGCAATAAGGATAAATCTTAAAATCATGAAGTAGATAGAAAAAAAAGAAATTTGCAAAGTAATGCATTCAGTATAATATTCATAAAATTTAAAAGCATGCAAAGTTATACTATATGTATAATGAAAGTACAAATATATGCATAGGAATAACTTATACCAAATGACTGTAGTGTTTTCTCTGGGAAACACAAGAAAAGGAATGAAAACAGGGACAGTTCACTGTGGAGCTTAACTGTATCTGAAGAGTTTTGCTTGTGGTGTGTGGTGAACTTATTTGCCTGAGTCCTGGTTCCGCCACTTATGAGATGAGTGACCTTGGACAAGTCACTAAACCTCTCTGTGCCTCAATTTCCTTATTTATGACCTAGAGATTATAATTATACAACCTCCTATAGAGGCTGTGAGAATTACCTGAGTTCAGTATACAGTGTTTAGAACAATGCCCAGCACCCAGTAAGCACCATGAGCATTAGCTATTATTATATCTAAAAAAAAAATCTCAGTAACTATGTAAAGACTTTTAAAAGCAGTCTTACTCCTTCCCCTTCCTGATCAATTCAGTCCTGAAGCTGTTAGGTAAGGCAGAGCAAGGTAGGCATCCATGGAGAGGAGCGATCTGGCATGTGGTGTCAGAGCCAGAGCAGAGTAGCAAGGCATCCACACAAGTAGGGGGAATGCTGATGTGGGGAGTCAGCGCCCAAGCAAAGTGAGAAGGGTATCCATGTGGGGATAGCCCAGAAAAGGTGTTGGAGTCCAAGGGGAGGGGTGTGAGGAAGACATTCATGATGTGAACAGTAAAAAGGTAGCATCCATCCTGGGCTGTCAGCCCAAACAGGTGAGTAGAGGTTCCAAGTAAAAGGGCAGCTTGCCATGGGAGTCAGAACCTGGGCATGATGACCTGACCTCCACACACAAGTGTGGCCCAGAGAAGGTTATCAGAGCCTGAGCAAGATGAAGAGAGCATCAGTAAGGGGCAGGGTTGGGAACGGGAATGGGAAGGAGGTTACTTACAGGGGGCATTGATTAAATGACAAAGTATTTTAATTATAGTGGGAGCCAGGTTTCTCTCTGTTAGAAAAAGAAGTTGCAAGTGTGGAAAGGGAGAAAAAGTAGAAACACCCCTGTGGTGTTAGATTGGAATTGGAGGCATTGGTAAACACACATGTATATCCTAGCTCTGCCCCCTGAGAGGGCCTGGGAAGAGTAACACCCCAGGAGCAATGAGCATCCCTGGCACCCAGAGCTCAGCTTCTGAGTATCACTCCGCGCTGAAAGACACTAGGGTTCTGTGAAGATATGGTTGCTTTCAAGGCTGGGGCAGAGAACATGCAAAAGGAGCCTAGAACACCTTGTGCCAAAGGCAAGGAAGTGCTCAAAGTATGATGGGGATGTGGCAAAAGGACACAGAGGCCAGCTTGAAGGAGCTTGTACCAGTCAACTCAGAGAAAATTTCAACATCAAAATTCATGTTAGCAACAGAATGTAACCCATTGAGTAAAAGACAAGTCCATCAGTTAGCAGACGATGGCCTGTGGACCAAATCCAACCCTCTGTCTGTTTCTGTATGGCCCACAGGCTCAGAATGATTTTTGCAGAGGAACATTTGCAATCAATTTGATAGTTGGGAACACTGACCTTGAACCTCAGTTAAGTCTAATCTTCCCCCCACCCTCAAAAGAATTCTATTCTCATTAGGAGATCTGCACTACAAAAAAAATTGTACTCAATAATTATATTTTTAATTTCATCAGTGAAAATGTTCTGGAAAAATTTTTTTCCTCTCATTATGAAAGTACCTACATAATATCCTCAACTTGGCTTCCTGGCCTGCAAATCTGAAAATATTTACTAGATAGTAATATCTCTGGCCCTTTACACAAAGAGTTTGTTGACTTCTGGTCTAAATTAATTAAATGTTTGATGAAGAATGGGATATCTAAGTAGTTTCAAAGCACTGCCTATAAAATACTTTTTAGTTACAAAGGAAAAAAGAAAAATGTCATAGTGGAGAAGCCCAGCAGACACCAACGTAAGTAATGAAAGCCTCTTCAGTAACGGGATAAACTGATATCAAGCCTCACCTATTAGGGTGCAATGAAAAAAACACAGGTCACTCCTGTGATATTCCTGCTAAAGATGCATAACCTGAAAATAATCAGGAGGAAGCAATGAGGGACATCTACAAAATAATTAGCCTGTAATCTTCAAAAGAGTCAAAGTCATGAAAGTCAGGGAAAAACTGAGGAATTGGTTCAGATGGAAGAGACTAAAGAGAAGCAGCAACTAAATGCAACATGTGATTCCAAAAGGGATACTTTTGGTATAAAGGCGATTCTTGGGACAAATAGCAAAACATTAACGATATCTAGGGATTAAAAGGTGGTACTACACCAATGTCAATTTTCTGATTTCCATGGTTGTGTTGTAGTTATACAATATGTAGGAGAAGATCCCTTTTTTGTAGGAAACACACATTAAATTTTTCAGGGGTGCTGAGGCATCAGTTGGCAACTTACTCTCAGCAGTTCAGGGAAAAGAGGTTTTTATACCATACTTGCAACTTTTCTCTAAATTTGAGATTATTTTAAGAAAAAAAAAAAGTAAAGGCTTTGACAAAGTTAGAGAGTTCTATATTATTCTCACTACCCCAGACTCCCTCAGAGCTAGGGATGCACAGTTCTAGCCAATGAGACATAAGCAGAAGAGTGTAGGGAATTCATGGAGAAGCTTGTGTTTCCTTCCCACAGACTCAACCCCTCCCTCCTTCCTCCTGCCTGGAACATGGATGTGGTGCCCCAGTGGAGAGCATCCTGGGTTTTATAGCACTGTGGTGACAAGTGTGAAGAAGAAAGCTGATACCTTAAAGATGCCACAAAAGAGTACTCAAAAGATGCTGGGCTGCCCCAAAGCAGGACAAATGTCAATTACATTTGTCCTGAGCGATGGGGAGTCATTTCAGGAGCCTCTGAGGGTGCCTGCAGAGTAGCTCAGAAGGACAGGAGGAAGGTGGCCCATCATCCCCTTGCATTGTGTGGCCTCTTCCAGTTGCTATCATTCCTGCACCCACCCCTCTTGCAGGCTATGATAGAAACAAATCATAAAACTAAACATAAATTTAAAAAACAGAGGAAGAGATGAAAATTAAAATAAAAAATTTAAAGCCAGGAACAGAAG
The DNA here is from genome assembly GCF_028564815.1 of Eubalaena glacialis. Lineage (NCBI taxonomy): Eukaryota > Metazoa > Chordata > Mammalia > Artiodactyla > Balaenidae > Eubalaena > Eubalaena glacialis. Next base: position 35,587,923 of record NC_083718.1, read on the forward strand.
TTGGAAAAGGATAAAACAGAAAAAATAAATAAATAAATAAACCAAACCTTAAGAATTATTATTTTTAAAACTAGGTATTTAAGAATGTTTTAAATAAAAATTAAATATTTTACAAGGAAATAAAGTAAAATTATGTACAAAAAGTAAACAACATGAAAAGTAAAGGCAAATAAAAGCTAATACCTTCAAAGGAACAAAAACACAAGAGGGAAAAGATAATAAAAGGATAAATGTCCGTAGTAAACCATCAAGAACAAAAAAGCTAGATATAGACAGGCAGGGAAAATACTTTCCCATCAAGAAGAAGACTAGAAAAGACAAAAACTGCTAAAGATCATTGAGTAGAGTCAGGGGTTAATGCCACCAAAGAGAGGAGGAAAAAGAAGAAAATATAAAAAGTAGAAAAGGGTCTGAGGAACAAGCAGCATCTTTCTGGCCTGCAAGGAGAAACTAACGCTTGTCCCAAGAAAGAACTTAGTATCTACTCTAACTCAGGAAATGAAATGCATTTTAGGAAAGCCTTCTGGGAGGACAGCCTGGGGGAAGACATGCTCCTCTTGTTTCACCATCCTCCAGAAGGTTCCTGCCCCTGCCCTTGAGTGTCACTTGGAGATAGTGGTTTCCTATCAAGTAATCAGGAAATACTAGGCAAAGAGGTTCCAACCAGCCTGTTGGAGCCCTGAAAAGTTGCTGCGTTGTTGTTGGTTTCAGGTTTTAGCTCCTGTGTTTGATGCCTCCCTGGTTGTCCCCTGGCCTGGCTTTGGAGGGCAGGACTGAATGAGATGAAATCAGGGGTTGCTGGGGGAGCAGTCCTACAGAGAAGTATCTGATGAGAAGCAAATCTAGTTTTGGAAAGTTCCCTGGATGGGATTTTGAAGGCAAGGAAAAGAGGCCCATTCAAGTTGCCTCAAGAAATGTATGCAGGAACCCAGGAAGAGATTAATGGCCAGATCTCAGGAAAAACAGAAATTGGAGGGTGTCCATGCCCCTTTGCTCTGGTGGTCCACCGTGAAAATGGCTGCTACAGACTGAATGTTTGTATCCCCACAAATGCATATGTTGAAATCCTGACTCTCAATGCGATGGTGTTAGGAGGTGGGGCCTGAGATAAGAAGGTCATGAGAGTGGAACCCTCATGAATGAGATTAGTGTCTTTTTAAAAGAGACCCCAGAGAACTCCCTCACCTCTTCTGCCTTGTGAAGACACAGTGAGAAGGTTATCTCTGAACCAGGAAGTGGGCTCTCACTATACACCGAATCTGCCAGCACCCTGATCTTCGACTTCCCAGCCTCCACAACTGAGAAATAAAATCTGTTGTTACAAGCCACCCCAGGCTGCAGTGTTCTGTTGTTATAGCAGCCCGAGCAGACAAAGTCAGAGACTTTACAGTTACTCTCACTACTCAGTTTGTGTTGTCTTTTCTTTCTCAACCGGCGAGCTTTATATAATGCGACATCATGTGGATTTAGTTACAGACAGATATGGATATTGTGTAACGAGATGCTAAAATACAATTCTTTCTCCCTCTGTCTTGACTGAGAGCCCAAAGGCTTTGCACAAAGCCATGGGTGCAAAGTGACTCCACATTCCAGAGTGAGGTGCTAAACCATCTATACAGGATTTGCAAAGGAGATATCTTAAAACCCATTTTGCAATTCTAAGCACATCAACAACCTTAAGGGTATTAAAGGGTTGTGATTGAAGTTGAAGGGGAGGTGATCTGATTTTTTTGGAGAAAGTTATAGAAGTGTTTTGGAGGTGGGGAGGAGAAGCTTGCCCTTTACATCAAACAAGGTGATTAGGTCTTAAGGGATCACTTGGAGAATATAATAGACATAATAGACTGGTGCTGGGCCCGTGCCTGTAAAGGTAATAAAGAGATTGTGACTGGCTAGTGCCTTGGCATAGTGGAGTAGAGAGAGCTGTGTTGGGAAGCAGCTGTGCTCTCATGATAGTAGGACCAAAATGCTGATAGAAGCCTGGAATAAGGATGGTGATCTGTGACTTTATATAGAGACCCTGCCCATGATGACTTCCCAGAGGAACTTTGGAGCCCCAACAAGAGTATGTGTGGTGTAGACCAAAAGATACCCATGAGCTAAGGGAGGAATGGTAAATGGGCAGCCAGAGGAAAGGCATGGTCTGTATCAAGGCAGCTGCCATCAAAGGACCACAACAGGGGCATCACCAAGAAACATATGTTAGACCCAAGTGAAGAAAGTCAGCTTTAAACATCCACTAAGGCCAGAAGATATCAGCACTATACTAAACAGTACCAGTCAAGTAAGAATTGCCTGCTCCTTGCATCTCCTCTCTCTCCTTGAGCAACGGCCTTGGAGAATGAGGCAGCCTAGTGAGGGAGGGGAAAATGAGGAGATGCACAAGGTGGGGACATAGAATATAAGCTGATCACCATCCCTTCTGCCCTCTGCAGCTTCTGGCCTGAAGCAGAGGAAGAAAAAGTACTGAGAGAAAGAGAGAGAGAGTTTTATAAGAAATTTAGAGTTTTGATCAAGTAGAGAGGAAATAATAGATGTTTCAGGAGAGAGAGGGGAGAACTGCAGGACAAAGGTCTTTAGTAGACAGGGGGAGATGGGATCAGCCCAACGTTTGGAGAGGGACCTGCCTCAATAGGAGCAGGGGCTATACATCCACTGCAGTCGGGAATTGGGGAGTGAATTTACTAGGGAAGTATAGCTGGATCTCCAGGCAGTACTGAACCTCATTAAAGCATGTTGGAGAAAGACAAAGACATACACAAGGGGTGATTACACTGAAGGACCATAGAATCCCCCCTGGGTTAGGAGGGACATGAAGACAGGAGGGGAATGAGGGTCATTAAATTTCAGGGCCAATGTAGCTAAGATGCTGATGAGTGTGAAGAATTGTGAGACTGACTGTGCCGGCAGGCGGCCACCAGAGACAACCCTAAAATGGAAGACCCAAACCTATTACCATTGTTCACTCCCACCTCTCCACACTTTAAACACTTCTGAGGCAGCTGTCTGCTGTCTGACCTTCTGCCCCTGGCACATTTTGTACATCCTTCAGCAAAAAATCTACCTCAGTTCTTGGCCCTATAACCCTACTAATAAGATTATTCTCCTCAAGTTTCAATCCTTATACTCTTTTTTCCTTATACTGCCACTTCTGGACCTGAGTACTTTGGATAAAGCTCGGCAATTTTTCAGAAGATCAGAGGCTGGGGCAGATGTGTAGCCTCCCTTGACTCCAGCTGAGTAAAATGTTGTCTCTCTTATGCATGAAGTTTTCCCACAAGAGAGTTTTGGGAGACAAGTAGCATCCCAGCTCCTATAGGTGGGGTCCAGGAAGTAACAAGGAAAAGCACATAGCCACAGACACCTCCAGGATCCTCCAGCTAAAATGGCAAAGGTCTGAGACCCAGATAATGCTGGGGAACTCCAGCCAGAGAGCTATCCTTAGAGCGCATGGATCTTAAGGGAATAAAACTAGAAGTTATCAAGCTATCTCAACTACGTAAGTGGAAGCACATACAATTAGGAGCTGCCTGGGTAAGGTGGAACCCCCTGACCCATGTGTCAAACACTCATAGTGGATAGAACAACAACAAAAAACCCACATGGTGTTTTTCAACCTCTGTTCTCCCCCAAGCAGTTGTCTGTTCTGTCTTCTGAAGACCGAACCTCCTTAAGGAAATGGAACCCACTCTAAACCTCTCCCCCGGTGATGTGGCCTTTGCTTCTAGTGGGAGTGGTTTTAACACCAAGGCATTTATTCCCTGACTCTAAGTAACAGAGTGATCCCAGCGGTGGTGCCCTAAAGGCAGCCCACACTGGTCTGCAAGAACTAACTGTTCAATTTTCCAGAACTTTGTGAGCAGGTTGTTAAAGGCATTCTACATCATTTGAAATTAAATTATAAAAACTGACAATTACATCATATTAAAAACAAAGGTGGGAATTCCCTGGCGGTCCAGTGGTTAGGACTTACCTCTTTCATTGCCAGGGCCCAAGTTCGATCTCTGGTCAGGGAACTTAGATTCCCCAAGCTGTGTGGCTCGGCCAAAAAAACCAAGAAACCAAAAAATGAAAACAAAAGAAAACAAAAACAAAGGTAATAAATACTCAACACTCATCACTCACTAATTATCTTACTGCGTTTTATAATTACTTACGTGCTGGAGGTTACGTACATCTATTGTATCAGATGGTAGAAATATTATGAAATGGAGTGCCAGTGCACATCTCTTCCCAACTCCATGTTCAGGGACTTCACTTTTGGTAGTTCCAAATAGGCCATGGAAATCAGCAGGCACTACGAATCAGCCCCCCACCCCGCCCCAAGAATTGGTTGTTAAACATTTACCAGCACACCACTGGACTCCACGGACCTGAGGGAAGTCAGTTAGAACAACCCCAGCATCAGCCCACCTCTGGAACACAACGTTTTCTCTGCCTTTTTCGTACACTCTCCTCTGCTCAGGGAGAGGGCAAAACTGTATTTACTTACTTGAAGGGCATCTGGGTCAGATGGTCTCCCTCAGACAGCAGTGCTGAGGAGCTGGCTGAAGAAATATTTTCCCAATTCTGCCTGGTTTCCATTTGAACAGGAAAAAAACTGGTTCTAAGGAATGCAGCCGGTAGGTAAGTAAATAGGGCAGCTGTGATGTGAGTTCCAGCTGAAATAAAGAAAACTTATGAGTCTGGTTTATATAAAAAGAAAGCTTATAGATTCAGATTTTCCTCCCTTCCTGCCTCCGGTCTCTCTCCTACAACAGGGCACAGTCTGTGCTTGCATTGCCCTTCCCTTCCCCCAGGGATGTAATTGGCACCTGGTTGCTCCTTGGCTCTAGCACAGGATAAACTTGCTGTTTTCTGGACACTTGTTTTCAGTGGTGGAGTTATTCATTTCTCTTTTCATAGTGGACATTACTTAGACTCCATTGGACTCTCTCAAGGGCCCATGTTCAAGGATCCACTATTCTGAGTTGGAATAATCCTCCAGCCCCAGTTCCGTTCAAAACTCAGCCATTTCCTTTGAGAGCCAAGGACAGAAGGAGGAGATGGGGAACCCAGCAGGTTTAGGAATTCAGCTAGATTTCTGATCCTCCCTGAAAAGATGCAATTCTCTTTCCTACCCCCAAACCTGGTAGTGAATTAGCCACACCAAAGATGCATGTGTATATGCACTCCGTGTCAGTACAGGCAGACCTTGGAGATAGTGCAGGCTGGGTTCCAGACCACTGTAATAAAATGAATATCACAATAAAGTGAGTCACACAAATTTTTTGGTTTCCCAGTGCATATAAAAGTTATGCTTACACTATACTGTAGTCTATTAAGTGTGCAATAGCATTAGGTCTAAAAAAGTACATACCTCAATTAAAAAATACTTTATTGCTAAAAAAATGCTAAGCATCATCTGAGGCTTTAGTGAGTAGTAGTAGTCACATCAAAGACCACTGATCACACATCATCATAACAAATATAGTAATAATGAAAAAGTTTGAAATATTGAGAGAATTACCAGAATGTGACACAGAGACATGAAGTGAGCAAATGCTGTTGGAAAAATGGTGCTGATAGACTTGCTCAGTGCAGGGTTGCCTCAAACCTTCAATTTGTGAAAAATGCAATAACTGCAAATGCAATAAAGTTAAGCACAATAAAATGAAGTATGCTTGTATATGGCAACAACACTGCAGAAATGGCTCTATTTACTAGTTTCTATTTGTTCATATGTATGTGTTAGGGTGTAGTGTAGCCACCTATTGTGAAGCTGAATGTTTGCAGGTTCATGTGTGTGTGTGTGTGTGGTGTGTGTGCAGAGAGGCATGTGTGAGTGCCATTTTGTAGATACCTGTGTGTTTGAATGCGTATAAAATCACGTTTGTGTGTTCCTCTGTCTGTATTTTTGCATATGCAGATGTGATTCATGTGAGCAGGAGTGAGACTTTCACAAACCTGGTTGAAATGCTTGGAGAACGTCATCATCTTCTAAAAGGAGAGGAATGAAACATTTTGAAGAAAGGATTAAAACACCCAAACATTTCTTTTTTAAGACTCCCTATGTTTTCTCTATGTGTAATGGAAAAATACCAGATATTTGCATTTTTCTGTCATGATAAGGATGGTTGATTTCATCCAGGGACAGGATTTCATCATTAAGTTTAAGCTAAAAATTCTTTAGAAGGAATGTTGTAAGAGGAAAGATGAGAGACCATGGCCCCTGAAGGGGCAAGTTTGGACATATCAAGCTTCCCTTCCCCTCTCTCCAGCTGCTGCCATTTGCCTCTAAAACATCGTGGCCCTCTTACCACTGTTCAAAGGGAAAGGGCTGGTCTCTAGCTGTGGATCCCTTTAGCACATGGACAAGGGGCCAGGGGCCATGCCCTTCTTCCTTCTGAGGACAAGGAGACACAAAAAAGGCATGAGATTGTGTTGCAGCAGAATGAGCAGGGGGAAATGTCTCTACTTCTTTATGGGCCATGGGATATAACAAGGCCTTTCTGAAGTGTTTGTGAATTCTCTTCCAGGTGATTCTAAGAGGAGACGACTCATAGTTCTCTGAGGTGAATTAGAAGTAGGATCATGGAGGGGCATACAATCATCAGGATGACCTCTGGTAGTTTTAATAATACAATAACTTATGTTTATTGGGTATTGTTATGGTGCCATGAGGGCTTTGTGTGTGTCAACTCATTTAATCTCTGCCACAACCGTTTAAAGATAATTATTACCCTTACTTAAAATATGAGGAAAAAGAGACACAAAGAGGTAAAGACACTTGGATAAGGTCATATAGCTAGTAAATGATGGATTCAGGATTCACACCAGGTGGTCTGGCTCCAGAGTCCACCCAGTCAACCGTTAGACTGTCCTAGTCTTGCCAACTCTGCTCTAGGGCTCTGCGTCACTTCAGAGAAGTCAGTGCCTCTTCTTATTGCTGACACCTGGAGGGTTAGGGCTAAAACGGGTGTCCATCAAAGGCCCAACTACCAAGAATACTTTCAGATGCATGTGTTCATTCCATGAAAACCCAAAGCTGGAATAGAACCTCAGGAAGCCACCTGCCCTCACAAGTTTGGGGTTGGAAAGTTTCTGGCAGGAAGAAAACTCACATATTTCGCACTGTGTGTGTAACAGCTGCTGTACTCCTTGCTTGTTATAATCACCATGTCCTGACACACTGGTGTAACAAACCCTTTGCCTTGTTTCCCCTAGAGCTGTAAAGTGTTTCTTCAGTGAAAGCTTACCGTACCCACAGACTTCTTCTAAGGAAAACTGCCCTGCCCAATGCCCCTGTAACTTTGTGATTCTGTCTTCTTAGATACAGCTGACTGGGGCAAAGGTGACCCAGTGGCAGCCAATTCACAGACTAGCCAGCCCTGGCTAGAAGATTAACCAGGACCCTCAGATGGTTGCTTTCAGAAATCCAAGGTTGAAACTATTGGAAGGAGGAGGTAGTTAACAGTGGATGTTGAGGTGGAAAGGTATAGAGAACGGAAAGGCCATGAAAGTTGTGTGCAAGATGAGGTTATGAGGAAGCAAAACTGGGAGTGAACAGAGGCTATAAGGAAAAGAAGGCATGCACAGGGAGAGAGAAGTGGCTGAGTCCCAACAGCCTTCTGGTTTCAGAGCAGCCACCAGCCTGCCTATGCCCTAAAGCAGCTTGAATGAGCTCCTTGCTATACAAAGACCTCTTAGAATACCAAAGTTTTCAAATTATTTACATTTTTTATATTGTGTTAGAATTAAAACAGAATCAAGGTTATCACATAATAAGTCTTTCGCTGATTTCTGTTCCAAAATGCCATTTTGGGTGGGGGGAAAAATTAGTAAAGGTAGGCAAATTTCACATAACACGAGATTTATCTTATCTGTGCTTGTAGTAACTACATCTCACATACATTAATAGTTGTAACAAATACAGACTATTGTAGTGCTTTACTTCCCTGCAAAATTGTTTTAGGTATTATAAACATCTGGTGTGTCATTCATGTGAATGTCATCCATTACAATTTGCAGTGTGTGGCAGTGGGAAATGGATGGGAACAACTGCGAGGTATTTTTACACATCTTTTCACAGAGAGTCAAATTGAGACTCAAAAGGTTAAGTTCCATGCAGCTAGCACATGTCAGAGACAGGATACAAATTTAAATCTTGACTTCATAATGCAGCAGTTTGAGGGACTAAAAATTCTGAAGATTTCTGCTACAAAACAACTAGATCCTATACAAAACATAATTGTTATTTCAGTGCCAGACTTGTAATAAACAATTCTACAAGGACGAAAAAAGACCTTATAAACCATGAACTAAAACCAGTTCTGTGAATGGTTAAGCATAAGTAAAAGGTGAGGGTTGCCCAGAGGATAAATGCTGATATCAGGGCTGCTTTTAGGAGACTAAGCCTTGGGCCATCAGCAAAGTGGAGGAGCTGAACCCAAGACCCTGAAGTTTAGCCAAGGATCCACTAGGGTATAAAGCTTTCTGTGGTCCGTAGTGGTCCTAGCTTCCATCAAAAGCAAATGCAAATTCTCACTGAGAAAAGAATCTTCATTTTAGTTCTCTAGGTTTTTCAGAAATAAAAATCAAATATGAGCTCGCCATCAAAGATCAGTAAACACACAAGAAATAAACCACCACAACAAATGTAGCCCCCTGCCTCCCAACAAGAGCTTCAGGTATTGAAATTATCAGATACAGAATATGAAGTCATGATATATGAAATGTTTAAAAAATTTTTGAAGTGGAATGACAGATATGAAATAGACATTACCAGAAATGACAGGCATACATATTTGAGGGAGTTCCAGGGCCTAAACCCTTAGCAGCTCTCCTTCATGAAAGGCCCCGAAGAAGTGAAAGCATCACTGCTGTTCCCTAGTGGCAGCCTGTGGCTGAGAGGGAGCTGGAGCTGAGCAGAGTTGGAAGCAGTCATGGAACTCACTGTGAAGGCCCCTCAACCCCTTCTAGACCTTTCATGCTACCTCTGAAGCCACAGCTTGGTAAACACTATCTTACTGGAGTGAACATAACCTGCAGGCATAGCAATAATCAACTCAGTGTTCTCTCTAGGCCTGGGGAGGGGGTGCTTAGGGGGAGCTGGATTTTGCCTTCCATTTTTCCAAGGTCAGAAATTACTTTGTAGTTCACTTGGCTCAATTTTCCTTTGGATCAGCACTAAAACAGCTTTTAACTAAAAGTTTTCTCCCCATTGAAATGCACCAAAGTCAACTAAGACTCCTGGCCTTAGATCATAATTCCCTTCCTTTTCCTCCCCGAGAAGCAGCCCTGAAGGGTGATTGATTTGCTTAACATTTGTTGGTGCAGATATGAAAGGCAGCTGCTTCTCCTCAGCTAACATTTGAATCAATGTATGCTGTTTCTTTCTAGGGCCTGGTATTTCTTGAAGGTCTTCTCTGGCCTTCCTCCACAAAGAGGCAAGATCCTCCTCTTAACAGGAAATGGGAGGAAACACAGGAGCAATACAGGGTCAAAATGTTGAAGTTGCAAAGAGGAAAAAGGAGATAGCTGGCCAGGGGACACAAGAAGTCAGTGGAACGACTGCTCGTCCTTCCCAGGATCTGCATCTCAGCTTCCCTGGCTTAGGGCTGGTCTATACCTCCGCTCTGCCCCACCTTAGCATCCCCGGGTCCTCTTCTTCTTCTCCTGGACCCCTGGACAAGAAAAGACTTTCCTTTTGTAACCTAGACCTTGCTGCACCATCCCTCCTTCACATTTAATCAAGGTCTCTCAGGCTTGGGTCCCTGGAAGTCCTACCCTCACTCCTAAGTGCTATAACAAATAAACCCTTTGTTCAGATTGTCCATATCCCTTCCTGATTGCTAACAAGATGCAAATACATTCGAATCTCCTCCCCAGGTATGCTTCTCTAAGGTAACAAAGTACCCAGTTAATCCAGCCCTGAGGGTCAGGCGCAATAGAACAAGAATGCCCAGTCCCTAAACCCGAAAGAGGAAACAATCAGCCTCTGCAAAGTTCACAGTCCTTGGTGTTCATCAGAAACACCCAGAGAGATTGATAAAATTACAAATTCCTGGGCCCCAACACAGAACCACTGAATTAGAATCTCCTGAGATAGAGACCCCCATGACTGCACCAATAGCTCTTCAGGTAATCCAGATGCACACAAAAGTTTGGGGATTACTGGTTTAAGGGTATCAGTTCTACGGAATCTGGAATGAGAGATACTCCAAAGAGACCCTGAGATATCATAACTTAGAATCCTGTAACAATAGTAATAGAGGTGGGATTAGTAATGATTGCTAGCACTTATAGCTACTCTCCATGTGGCAGGTACTATTTCTAAGTGCTTTACATGTTATTTCCTTCTCACAGTAACCCTCTGAAGTAGGCACTACTATTATCTCCATTTTATACATCAGGAAACTGACACATAGAGGGGGTTGTCCTAAGATCACATAGCTAGTAAGTAGGAAAACTTAAATTTGATCTCAGACAGTCTTACTCCAAAGTCTCTGCTCTGAGCCACTATACCATACAGTTGCCCTACCCTAACTGGCCCCCTCTCCTTGTTTAATAGGTGGGGGGGGGTTGAAAGGGGAGAAGGAGTCTAGAGAAGAGCTGGGAGGAAGATGGAAAGACCATTGAGCTCCATCTTCCCCACCTGTCACTAATCCCTGCCACACTAATAAGAGGAGGACAAACAAAGGGGTCAGAGAGGGGGTGCTGAGAAAGAACAGCCTCCCCATTCAGTTTGACCACTCTGGTAATAACTTCCTGCTGGCCCATCCACGCGTCTGAGGAATGGTCAAGACTGCTCCCTTTGTCTGCCATGTCCTTTCTCTGCATCAACACCTGACAAGATCCTCCTGATCCTTCAAGGCTCTCTGGAAAAGAATTAGTAACTCTCCACCCTGACAGGGCTTATGATGACATCTTCTTTTGCAATGATATATGTTCATCTCTTTCTTCAGCCATGTGTTCCTTAAAAGCAGGGACTCCACAGTCCTGTTTATCAATGTAGTCCCTATGCTTGGCACTTAAGGACTCTCAATAAGTGTTGTTGAAAAAAAATGAATGAGGGACCTACTGTGTGCAGGCACCACTAGACCCTGTGGATCATTGAGGACCGTGCATTGTCCCTGATTGCATGGAATATATAACCCTGTTAAGAGGAGCAGATGTGTCCCCAAGCATCACTGGCCTGCTGTGTCACTGTGAGTCAGCCACTGCCCAGTAGAAATTCTTTCCTGGTAGAAAAAATTTATAAAACCTTTGGGGATATTTTCTACAATTCTGTTACCTCCTGTCTGTTTCCACGTAGAGACGTCTTTAAACAGAAAGACCTGTGTACTTGTGTGCTTGTGGTTTGGAGGGTGGGAGGGAGCCAGAGAAGGGGAGCTGAAAAGGCCACTTTCCGACTGTACTGGGGGAGGGTAGGTGGTGGCACAGTGAGGAGGAGAGGGAAACTGACAGAGGCCCCAGGTTGCTGGTGAAGAAATGAGGGAATTCTCAGGGAGCCAGCCTGGGCAGAGGCAATGCTCTTAGGGGTGATTTTTACGTCTGGGTGCCAGTCCAGGGCTGTTCTGCACAGTCTTGTTACGTTAGGTGGGATGTAAGGGGCTACCTTCCTATTGCTCCCTCTCCTCAGCCAGCTCTACTCAGAGCCCAGAAACCCTGGGGCCAGATTGGCTCCTCCGCAGGCTGCCACACAACATTTGTTTGGGCCTTGCATACTAACTGGCTCCACACTGCGGTTCCAGGACTTAATTGTGAGCCCATCACGACCCCTTCTGTCCTCAGATAGGAATGTGCACAGACTTATAGCAGAAACCGGGGTTGTACAAGTACCGGAGGCTGGACGGGGTGGGGGGGTGGGAGATCTTGGGTGTTAAGCTTTGCCTGAATGGATGCACGGTCATCTTCTGAAGGATGAGAGGAAGCAACAAGGCCAGGAGGCCCAGCCAGGGCCACAGAGGTCAGGAAGGAGGCAGCGGCATCCCATGAATTTCCCCAGTGGAAAACCAGGTGCCAGAACACAGGGTGGAAAGTTAATGCATCTCCCAGATATGGGCTATTTTCTTTTTCTTCTGATCTCAGACACCTCCAAATGACTTGTCCAGGCCTGGCCAGTCCCTCAGCAGAGCCTGGATGGATGAGGTTAGGGCCGAGAGGTCAGCACTGCCAACAGGACTCAGGAGCCCCAAATTTGTCTTCTTTCCAGAATGAGTCAGTCCAGGCTGCCGAAGCAGGCTACCTCGCCTGGTCCCCACTCCTTCAGGGGCCCCAACACAGTCTGGTGTTCCAGTCCTGGACCTGGGCAAGAGGGATTAAAGGTGCTGGAGCCCTGGATTTGTGCATCAAGCCCTTGCCTGTTCATCCACCTCTGACCTCAGGCCCCAGTTCTGACAACCAGCTTTCTTCCTCGCATCCTGAGGCCCAGTTCCTCACATCCTGAAGATCTCAGCCTCTCCACCAGAATTATAGTAAAGACTCAGCCTGGTAAACCCCTGCCTCTGGGGGCTGCCAGCTACCCAGCCCTCCTGCTCTTGCCCAGGGACAGCTGATCCTCACTAGGCACCCGTGGTAGCCACTGTTAATCAATCACATCACTCTTTCCTACTTTTTCTGCTGAGGTCAGACTTAAATCCCCCCCTTGACTCAGAGCTCCAGAGAGTCACTACCAATTCTTCAGACCTGGCATGGGAGTTCCCATTCCCTCCTAATCTCAGAGGGATATTGACATTATTCTACCTATTTTAGGAAGAGGAGAATTTGGTAGAGAAAGAAGATACAAGAATCTTATCTGGTTCTTAATCCAAAGTGGGAAATATCCTCTAATCAGGCTGAGCAAAGTCCCAGAATGTAACCAGGACCACTAGCTTTATTCAATGTCTCCCTCATTAAAAAAACAAAGTGCGTGATCTCCATTTACCCCAGGGGAAGTCCTAGCTTTCACTCAGCAATAAACTCTCATTTCACACCTCTTTCATGCTGCTTGCTGCCAAATACATATAGAGATGTCTATGTATATGACACTGTCCTTGCCCTAACTGTACTCAAAGTCCACTTCCTCAGTATCCCTTGAGTGTGTCTTTGGGAGTCCTAAGCCCTGACTTACAATGTAGCTCTAAGGCATTGATTTCCTAAACCTTGTGCTTCAGAATCACCTGCAAGTTTGTTAAAAATACAGATGCCTGGGCCCTACCTTATTCTCACTAAGAATCTCCTGGACTGGGGCCTGAGATTCTGGTCCTATACCAGTATTCTTAAAGGGTAGTCACAGACCAGTGGCATCATGAACACCTGAGAACTTCTGATAAATGCAAATTCTCCCTCTGTACCACAGACTCTGGAGATGGGGCCCAGCAATCTGTGTTTTAACAGCCCTTCAGGTGATTCTGGTGCACACAAAATTCTAAGAACCACTGCCCTAGGTGATTCTGAGATAGATTCAAGTTTGAGAGCCATTGATCCGAGGGGCCTTCCAGAATTCTGATTTCAGCCACTGTTCCTTTGGGCACATCCAGTGTAGCCCAGGAGGTAGGGAGAAAACACTGGAACATCTTTAGTCTTCTCTAGGGGACCGGCATATTGCAAGGGAGAGGCTGGAAGGGACAACTTCTCCAGGCTATTGCTATACCTGGCATTAGTTTCTGCTGGCTGCTAGACCACTAGCCAGCCAAAGGCCCTTCTGAAAAGTTCTATTCAAAGTTGTTAAATGAGCAAACACCATCATTTTTTCCTTTCCTCTGCACCTGGAGCTGTGACCAGAAGTGTTGGCAGCTGCATCTGTGGCCCCAGAAAATGGTCAGAGCAAAAGAAGATCAATCCTCACCTGCTAGGGAGCTGGATCCCTGGGAAGGAGCTGGCCAGTGGGTTAGAAGGAGAGAATGTCTGACGGAAAATTGGGCCAATTCCTTGGAGTGGGAAAACCAACCCTTGTCTATATCCCTAGCACAGTGCTTACATTTGAAAGGTACCTGAACAGTGAGCTGTGCTGAATGCTTACCAGATGGTCTCTGGGGATCTCTCAGTCTGAGGGGGACACATGGACAGGCCAACCACCCACAGACAATCCAACAGCAACATTATAACCAAGATAGGAACCTATGCCATAGCCCAGTCAGGGGTCAGGGCACTTTGGGGTGGGAGCTGTGGACTTTTATAGTTGCAGACAGAGCAGAGACTTGAATCTGTCCTGTCCTCTACAGCCCACGTCACATGACCAATGCAGGACTCTGTGCTGAGCTGGCCACTGAGCAGAGGGAATTACACAGCTGTGCGTCCTCTCTCAGGGGTCTACACTCATAATCATTTCCACAAGGCAGTGTAAGTCCTGGGTTCTGAGTTCAACTACAGTTTATTTTTTAACTTCCTATCCTTTGATTCACTTGGGGACCAGGAATAAACCCTCTGGTGTTTTATAAAATCACATGGCTTTGACTTGTTGAATTTGAGCACCAGAAGGGGTCACCATGCACTTCCTCCCCACTCACATCCCAGAAGACCCTTCTTACTAGCAGTGGGATTGGGTAACTTCCATGCCCTTTCCCAGCCTCAATCTTTCTATCTGCAAAATAAGGATGACACTGTCAACCTCACAATGCCCTTACACCACGTTACAGGCATTTAACAAATTCTAATTTCCTACTTATTTTCTCATTTAGGCTGAAGAAGCCAGTGCCCAAGTCCACAAAGTGGTAGAAGTGGGGCCTGAGTCCAGTTTCTCTATCTCTCCATCCAGAATTCCATTGCAATGGGTTGAATTGTGTCCCCCAAGAGGATATGTGGAAGTCCTAATCCCTGGTACCTGCGAATATGACCTTATTTGGAAATAGGGTCTTTGCAGATGTAGTCAAGTTAAGATGAAGTCATATTGGACTAGAGTTGGCCCTAAATCCAATGGGCCAACTTGATAAGAGAAAGGAGACTGAGATTTGGATACAGAGACACACAAAGAAAAAGATGGTGTAAAGATGAAGGCAGAGATGGGAGTGACGCAGCTGCAAGCCAAAGAAATCCAAGATCTATGGGGAGCCAGGAGAAGGTAGGATGAGGCAAGGAAAGGCTCTTCCTTGGAGCCTTCAGAGGGAGTGTGGCCCTGCCAATACCTTGATTTCACACTTCTAGGCTCTAGAACTGTGGAAGAATAAATTTCTGTTGTTTTAAGCCACCCAGATTGTGGTAATTTGTTCTGGCAGCCTTAGGAAACTAATACCTCCATCCTCCCCGCAAACCCGAAGCATGGCTGCTGACCTTTCCTTGGCTGGCCCAGTTCCCATCAGCAGCCTCTGCTCTCCTGCTGACCTCCACCCTTATCTGACTCTCCATAAAATAAAATAATATTTTACATGTGAATCACGCTTTATAGTTTACTGGGTACCAACAATACACAAGTTTTTCACTCAACCCTCACAGCCACCCTGAGAGCTTTAAGGTTTGTTGACCCCATTTTATAGATGTGGAAACTGAGGACCAGAGAGATTAAGTTGACTATACTATGATCTCATGACAAATAAGTGGAAGAGCCGAGGATGAACCCAGATATTCTGACTCGTAAGCCAGGATTGTTCTTCTTTAAGCTTTTTTGTTGTGAAATATAACAATACACATACATAAAGATGCACAAAACAGGGGACTTCCCTGGTGTTCCAGTGGTTAAAAATCTGCCTTCCAATGCAAGGGACGTGGGTTCTATCCCACATGCCGCGGGGCAACCAAGCCTGCGTGCTCTAAATCCCGCACGCCACAACTAGAGAGCCCACACGCTGCAACTAGTGAGCCCGTGCACTCTAGAGCCCTCATGCCACAACTGGAGAGAAGCCTGAGTGCCGCAACAAAAGATCCCGCATGCCGCAACTAAGACCTCACTCAGCCAAATAAATAAATAAATTTTTTTTTTTAAAAGATGCACAAAACACGAATGTATAGCTCAAGGTCAGCAACACCCACATAACCACTCACTAGGTCAAGGAATAGAACGTTGCCAGCTCCCAGGCACCCTCTGCCAATCACTCCTCCTTCCTTCCGCCCAAGGTAGTCACTGCCAGGCCATTCCTCTCTGTTCCATTCTGACCTTTGCATCATTAAGAATCAGCAGAGTAAGATGTGACAAAGTGAGAGAGTGGCATGGACATATATACACTACCAAACGTAAAATAGATAGCTAGTGGGAAGCAACCGCATAGCACAGGGAGATCAGCTCAGGGCTTTGTGACCACCTAGAGGGGTGGGATAGGGAGGGTGGGAGGGAGGGAGATGCAAGAGGGAAGAGATATGGGAACATATGTATATGTATAAATGATTCACTTTGTTATAAAGCAGAAACTAACACACCATTGTAAAGCAATTATACTCCAATAAAGATGTTAAAAAAAAAAAAAAGAAGAAGAAGAATCAACAGAGACCACAGGAAAAGACAGAAACCTGTCAACTTTTTCCCCTAAGGCTCAGGAGTTCCCTGAAGCTAGGATGCTCTAGGGCTCTTCCCCATCCTACTCTTTAGGAGAAAAACAAAACTCCCAACTGGTCTTGACATTTCAGAACCATAAAATCTGGGAGTGGCTGCCACTTTTTGAAGCGGTCAAACCACAGACTTTTAACAAGAAGAGAGGGGGAGGGGGGAAAGCAGAAGGATAGGCCCAAGGGCAACAATCATGGACGAGTTAAAGAAACAGAACAAAAATTACAAAGTCCCCCAGGACCCCCTGGCTGCCACTTCTTCCTCCCCATCCCATCCGAGATGCCTCTCCTGTACTTGCAGGGGTCAGCTAGATCCACAGGATTTCAGCCTAATCTCATCGAGAGGCAGGGGTGAACCACATGGATTCTTGGATCTTTCCTGCCTGAGTTTGTGACACCTCTCTTCTCCAGAAGTCTGTGCTCCTGTTCTTCGTATCATGGGGCAGGGCAGAGTAAGAGAATGGGGGCTGAGCAGGAAGATCCTGCCAGGAATTTGTGCTGTCTTTCCCTTGCCTGACTGCTGGAGAGTCACCTAACTCCTCTGGGCTGCAGACCCAGCCCTCTGAGGTGAGGGTACTTACTGGTCAAGTCCCTCTGAGGTGCTGGTGAGTTAACATTGATGCAGACATGAAATGCTCAGGCGGGCTCCCAGATGAGAAGAGACAAGCAGATGGATCCTCTGCGCGGGGGTGGGGCGGGGGGTGAGCCTCTGGGTCACACACTCGCCCTGGGTTGCCCCAGGCGGAGGTTCATTGTAAATATTTCTGCAGATGGGCCAAAGGCAGGAAAACCAGGGGCTCTGGAGGGACAACAGGAGTTCAGGGGAAGTGACAGCCCAGCCAGCTGTCAGTTACACTCAGCGTCACTCTCCACCTGCTGTCAGGCTGCTGTTGCAGAGCTGAGGCCCAGGGAGAAGGCAGGACAGCGCAGAGGTTGGGAGAGCAGAGTGGGAGGTCTCTCCCTGCTCAGTTCTCCTGTCTCTTCTCCTTGGACTAGGGCAGGGCAGGTCCCTGAGCCCAAGGGGAAATTCACACTATTGGGTTTTTTGTTTCCTGGGGAAAAGCCATGGCCTGAGTTCCTGAAATCTGTTGGAAGAAGACTGGCTCTATGGTCTAAAATTGGAAGCTGTGGATTTAGTTTAGATTCTATTATTTATAGGTAGCTTGAGCAAGTCACTTGAACTCTCTGACCCTCAGTTTCTGCATCTGATAATAATAACAACATTTTAAAATTTATTGAGCACTTATTATGTGTAGGTAATGAATGACCTAGATGCTTAATATGCATTCTCTCTAATATCTGCCCTGTCTACTTCACAGGGGTGCTGTGAGGATCAAATAAAAAATATATTTCCTCAAAAAGTTAAACATAGAATTATGTTTAACTATATGACCCACTATTCCACTACTAGGTATATTCCTCAAAGAATTGAAAACAGGTACTCAAACAAATACTTGTTCACAAATATTCATAGCAACACTATTCACAATAGCCAAAAGGCTGTAACAACCCAAATGTTTATCAATGGATGAATGGATAAACAAATTGTGGTATATACATACAACAGATTATTATTCAACCATAAAAAGGAATGGAGTCCTGATACATGCTACACTTTGGATGAAACTTGAAGACATTATGCTAAGTTAAAGAGGTCAAAGAATCACACATTGTATGATTTCATTTGTATGAAAAATTCAGAATAGGCAAATCCATAGAGATAGAAACTAGATCAGTGGTTGCCAGGGACTGAGCGGGAGGGAAGAATGGGGAGTGATTGTTTATTGGGTGAGGGGCATTCTTCAGGGGTGACAAAATCTTTTGAAACCAGAGTGGTGGTAGCTGCATAACATTGTGAATGCACTAAATGACACTGCAGTGTACATTTAAATGGCTAATTGTATTTTTATCTCAATAAAATATGTACGTATATATGGAAGTGTGCAATGTGTGAAGCCTTTGGTGTATATGACCACTGGCTTGCTTACTCCTCTGCAATGAGAAGAGATGAGGGCAGCTTGCCTTAACTCTCCTCTAAAGCACATTGCAACCATGCTCCACTACATATGGTTCAATTCAGCCTCCCAGGTCAGTGTTGTTGCCAGACTGTGCGGGCATATGTTATCATGCATACACTGATGTGCCCACAGGCGGTGGTGCTCTGCAGAGAACACAGTTCCCACGTGGAGCACCCATCCCTCTGCATATGGGTAAATATGTCCTAATTTACCCATCTCAGGTAGTAGGGAATTATCAGCAAATCCAATGAGTTCCTATTCTCACTGAGTCTCTTCACACATAGCAGTGCCCACAGAAGGCTCACAGAAATGCAGGGCAGGCTCCAGAGACAACAGCAAGTGGGAGGCTGCGGGCACTTGCAGCCAAATGCGAAGGCAGGATTTGCTTTTAGCTAGTGAATGACACACACACTCCCCTGGCGCCTCCCGCACTGATCTCCAAGCATTTAAAGGGTACTGTTTTCCTCGGGGAGGGTCCCTGGAGAGGGAGGGTCCCTGGAGAGGCAGGGGCCAGGAGGGACGCAAAGCCTGTCGGGCTGGATGTGTACCATGGGGAAGGAGTGTGGCCAAATTGTTGCTGCTCTGGGCACTCCGGGTTGGTACCCAGGCTTCTTCTGCTGTTAGGGCCATTAGGTCTGGGTTTATTACTTTGCATGAAGATCCCAGTAAGGCTGGGTGGACAGGACAGTGTGTGTGAGGTGAGGAGAGAACAGTCTTGGGTGCTGTAAGCTCACCAGGAAGACTGCTTTCTTACACTGCCAAGCAAGAGGGGCCCCAGCTCTCCTCCATCCGTCGCCTGCTCTAAGCCCCAGAGGATGCAGGGTTCTATCTAGCAGGCGCCTGGTCACCAACCTCTAGAGGAGCTGCCTTGCTGCCCCTGAGGCCACATCCCTAATGACCCCAGATGAATGGGGCCAGGTGACCTCTCTGAATCCCAGAGCTTAAAGTGGAAGTGAGTTCATGCCTCTGGGCTCCTTTGCCCTGGTTGACGAGTTGGAGCCACAGTTACTACATGAGCTGCCAGAGGCCCTGCCAGCAGCACTCAAGGTTCCTTCTGCCTGGTGGCCAAGCCCACTCAACTGTCAGAAGCCAGAGGTCTTAGGTAATGGTTCCTTGCTGTTTCCTTGCATTTCCCCCAGGCCTGGGAGGTACTGGGCTTTAGGAGATGCTGCTGGCAGCCTGAGGCACAGACAACAGTCTGCATGAGGTAGGGAACTGGCACAACCAGGCAAACTGTGCACACCTATTGCCCTCCCCAGTGCTCGTGCACGTGTACACACACAGGCACTCATATGCATAAGAAGCAAGAGGATGAATAATGCAGAAGGGAGGAGGTTTGTCAGGAGGTGGTCCTCTGCAGTTGGAGAGGCATCCAGCCAAAAAAAGAAAAAGAGAAAAGAAACAACAACAAAATCTGACTTTCCTTTACCTATAACCAGCTGGTGCTCTCTTCCCATCCCTCCTGCTATGTTAAATTAGGAGAGGGCCTCACACAGCAGAGGAGAGGATGTTAATTAAAGCATCAACTTTGTGCCTGAACCCCGGTCACTTTTTTCACTCACTTAAAATGCCTCCTGATGATATAGCGACACAGCTCAGAGCTTCCATGGGGCTCCCAGCCCTGGGCTGCAGACATAGGTCTCTAAGAACAACAGTATGACTAAGCAAGAACATCTCTTCAGCTACTAACCTTTCAATTCTTCATTCCCTTCCAAATAACAGCACTTGTTCATGTCACATCCCACTAATTGGTGACACTAACTCCTCTCCTCCAGCAAACCCACAGTAGCCAACTAAAGACCAAGGCCTTCCTAACTCAGGGCCTCCTCCTCCTCCCTTCCCCAATGTCTCCCTCCTCTCCTCCATTTCTTGTCCTGTCCGGGCTCTCTTCCCTCCTGTTGAGACAAGATGGTATGTCTGGCAGCTGTCAACTCACTGCACTTTATCAAACCTTGACTGAATACCCACAATGCCCTAGGCATGGGTGCAGAGTCAGAGGAGATGTTCCTTCAGCAGTGTCAGTACAAACCAGGGCCAGAGTCAAAGAAAACTAGGCCAGAACACAGAAAAAGAAAGAAAAAAAGAATCAAAGAACACCTGGACTTCTGTTCCCTTCAGGCTTGGATCTCATGGAAACCTGGCTCTGGAAGAAAGAGAGATGTGGAAGGCGGGTGTTCCGCAGCAGGTCAGGTGGCTTCCCACAGTCCTGGACTCCGTGGTGGAGACCCCAGGAGCAGATCTTTTGGAATTGGGGCTTTCTGGGAGAACTTCCTTCCAACTAACTTGCCCAGGTGGGCACAGAAGACTCACTTAGACAGTATGGGCTGTAATACAGGTCCCAGGGCAAATGCTGAGTGCCCTGCTGCTGCCCTGGGCCGACAATGGGAGGCTGGGAGCCGCAGCAGCAGGAGAAACACAGACAATAAGGAGCTGGCACTGCCTGTGAGAAGCCAGGGACAGTCTCCTTCAGTATATTTCCCTGAGGGGGTCACTGACAATAGGGACTTCTGGCGACCCTTGGGCAGGTGATGCAGTCAAAAGAATCCTAATTTTGTTTCCTAGTTTACTCCATCCATTCATTCATCTGTTCATTCATTCATACATACTATATATACCATATGCTTGTGTTTAAATCTTAGTTCACCTCTTTGAGCTTCAGTTTATCTCGTGTTACATGGAGATAATTGTAGCTGTGTTCCAGCATTTTATGACATTTAAATGAAATGATGTATGAGGACTTAGCCTTAAAAAATATTAATTCCCTCTGCTTCCTTCTTCTAGTTCTCTGGAAAGAAGGCAGCTCCTTCTAATCCTACACCCCACATCCCACTTATCCCCTCAAACCAGAACATGTTTGCTCCTGGAAGATGTTGTTTTGTTGAAATTTATGAAATGGGGGGCTGGAGGAGGAGGGGGCAATGGATTTGGAGAGAGGGGCAGGTCCAAAGGAAAGTAGCAGGCCAGACAGAAATGCCTCAGGGCAGGTGAAGTTCAAGAACTTTTTGTGAGGCTGGCTGCTGGCAGGGAGGTAGAGGAGAGAGCAAATTCTCCCACAAGGATGTGTTTCTTAAAGCAGTTGGGGATCTAAAAAGTGGGAGGAAGGGGGGAGAGAGTGAAGCTTTCTGTATCTTGACTGAAGATGAAAACAATTTCTATTCCTATAAATTCCCTTAGAAATACAGCCTCAGGAGGATTGGGAAAGGAATCTATTTCTTCACAAAGCTTTACCAAGCTGCCTGGCTAGGAGCCATTGGGCAGTTTCTCTAGCAAGAAAGTTGTGCAAGAAGCAACAGTGTCCCCTCCTCAGGCTACAGCAACAGACATAGGGAGCTGGGCCTGTCAGTTCCTGCTCTGGGTGACCCCACAGCCACCATGATGCACAGGGGCAACCCCCCGCCTAGCTGTCCTCCAGTGGCCGAGGAGCTCGTCAGCCAAGGTGAATGACCTAAAATTATGCTGTTCAGTTGGGGATTCCTGGGATTCATGATGCCCTGGAGAAGCATGACATATCTGGGGCACCATTTTTACTAAAGGAGATTTTTTTGGGGGGAGGAGGGGTAATTTCTATTGACATAAACATGAATGCTTTATGGAACAAAATTCAAAATTGAGATGATTTTTTTACATCAAATGTGAGATTTCAGTTTGAATGAGCTGCTTTGGATTATGCTCCTTGATCACATTCATTCTCTCCTTTTCTGGGTACTTCATAAAGAAAAGTTTGAAAAGCCCTTCTTTTTGGAGCTAGATGTTAGGATGACCTCTATCTTAGAAGTCATCATGATCATCCCCCTGCCTCCGGATAGCACTCTCAAACCTGGTTTCACACTAAAATCATCAATCAGTCCACAAAAAGATGTCAGGCTCCAACTGCAGAAATTCTATTCCATTTGTCTGGAGTGGGGCCTGGGCCCGGGTGTGTTCCAAAGCCACCCCAGTGGCTCCCATGTGCAGCCGGGGCTGAGAACCACTCCTCCTAAATGGAGGGCTGTATTGTCAGACTCCTAGACCCTTTGGGCCTGCTAACCCTTATTTCTGTTTTTTCTTACAAGTGTCAGGTATTTAGTCTGTTTTCTTTCCAGGCTGTCACCAGCTACAGTCCTACTAAAATTGTCTTCCTTCTGACCTTCCCATAGATTAGGATACAAGGTCCTATTTTTAACCAGTTCCTGGACAAACACGCAAGGTGAGGAAAGGAAATGACATTTTCTAAATGTCTCCCATGTGCCAGGTGCTGTGCTAGATACTTACAACTGTTTTTAAACCACCCAAAGAGCTAGGTGTTAACATCCTCATGCTACAGATAAGGAACCTGAAGGAGAACCAAGGAAATTAAGGGGCATGCTCTAGATTCTGGGATTCAAAGCCATTCTGTCTGACTCAAAATCCCTGTCCTTTCCAAGACAATGACAATATATTGCCCTTCCTCTTTTTGTTTTTAAGGAATTTTTCTTATTTGTTTTTTATTTAATTGTTAAACTATTGTTTTATTTCAGGGACCACAGAAGGAACGAGAGTTCTAGATATCTCACACAGTACTAGGGATCATTATTCCTGGTCTTTGCAGACCTAACTGAACTAGATCCAAGTCCACAGACCTTTGGATGGGCTCATGGGACCTGTTCCTAATTCTTGCTTTGAGGACTCAGCCTCATCCATCTCCAGGTAGGAGTTAACCACTCTCCTCAGCCTGAGGGTATTCAGAGTGGTGCTACCAGTTAGGTGGTATTCTCTCCGCAACCCAAACCTGATTCTTACACTCCTGTCTGGGAAGGAGCTGAGGCATCTCCTCTTGTGGGCTGCTCTGTACATGGCTCTTGAATCCTGACCTTTCCATGACCTCCCCCCCCAGATAAGTAAGATATCTCCCTATCTATCCCCCAAAGATATTTGTACATGTCTGTGGAGGGTTCTACACTGACCTTATAGTCACCTTTCTTGCCCTTCCTTAGGGCAGTGCAATAATTCTAGCCCTGAAAGTCCCACCTCTACCCTTGGCTAGCTTCTCTCCGATTGGTTTAAGTTACCAAAGTATGTTTACTACCCTTTAGTAAAATCCAGCTTCTTCACCTTTCATTTATTCATAATGCTTAGAAAAGGGCTAATACATGCCAGGCACTTGGCCAAGCATTGTACTAATGGGAGGCACAACGACATTGCTTCATTTTTCAGGGAGCTGGCAATCTACTAAAATAACCAAAGGATGCTACCATTTATTGGAGGTCCACGTGTGGCAGGCTCCCTACTAGGAGCCTATGTCCTTTATGTCATTTAGTCCTCCCAACATCTCATGAGGTTAAGGTTATTGCCCCCATTTTACAAATGAGAACGTTGTCTCACTGATGTTTAAGCAATTAGCCCAAAGTCACAGAGACTACTTTAATAAGTGGTAGAGCTGGAATGTGAACATATATCTGTGTTCCCTACCCATGCTTTTTCCTTTACTCTGGAGATTCTATATAGCATACTAGTTAGGAACTCAGACTCTAGAGGTGGACAGACTTAAGTTTAGAATCCAAGCCCTACTGCTTTTAATTGCTATACGACCTTGAACAAATGAATTAGCCTTTCTGAACTTCGGTTTCCTCATCTGTAAAAGTAAGATATGAAAATACCTATCTCATAGGGTTGTGGTGAGAATTCAGAAATGGTACGTGGTATTTTAGAGCTAATATCCAGACCTGGTCTCACCTACAGCCAGGTAACATCCGTGACAGGTACCAGCATCCGGGGAACTGGTCTATCCTACACCTGTTCTCTCCAACAGCCCCAAGCACAGTCTGAGGGGAACCATTACCTCATTTGCAGAACAAAGAGGGATGTCACATACTGAGTCACTGAATGACCAAACCCTCCAGGTTTCAAATTTCAGGTTGTCTCCTCTGCCTCCTTCCTCATTTAGGCATCGCTCCCTGAACCAACAATCTCCCTTTCCTGACTCAGATACACTCATATTTTCCAGAAGGTGATCTTCTGGAATCCATCATGTATTCATGTTAATAATAGCAAGCATGCAGTAAATATACAGTAAAAATAAGAGATGCTATCCATTAAATAAGAAAGGTTGTTCTCTGTCTTATTTTTAAAGAGCTTATTAGAAGGAAATTCTGAAGCCCTCAATGCATTTCCCAGAACTTGGAACTTGAGGTTCCAAGTTCCTATTCTCCTATTGCATTTGAAAGAAAACAAGCCTTCCCCCCAGCTCCAATATCTTTGTTTCATCCTCTGTAGAGAGGAGACTATCCATGGTGAGGACTTCTAATGACCACTCAGTGCCAAGGGAATAAGGGGAAACATCTCCCTTGGAAACTCTGAGACACCACTGTTGGGTGCAAGTATAGCCAGGACTTCCCATCAAAACCTCAGACTAGTAAACAGTCCCTCTCTGGCATCAAGAGATTTCAGGATGGGCAAGCAGCAGGGCCTGGATTGTATCACCATGATCATCTTTCTACTGACCTCTTTATATCCAACTCAATAATTCTGTTTGTGTGGATTTCAGGCTTACCCCTCATCCTTTGGTTGTTTGGGATCAGAGGCTGTTTTATAAAAACAGTGGCTTTTGGGTTCTGTGAAGGTTGAAGAGGAAGGGTTTGGCGGCCACAGGTGCATAACTCTCTTTGCTGGTAGGAATTTGAATCAGAAGGCACTTTGTCTCTTCCAGACAGGGTGGGTCCAAACATCAAAGGTAATCAGCTTTGCCTAGTGGTTGTGGCTTAACCTGTACTTTTCTGGGTGGGAAGGAAATAGCAATGACATGAACCCCTGGAAAGTCTAACTGGCCTGAAGGCCTAAGGGTTTTCCTGGCCTGGTTGGTGGTGGCTGTTCTACCAAACATTGGGTTCTGAAGACAGGCAGACTCTGTAGGGAGCCAAAAATACAGTTCACTTTATAATACTTTACCAATTACCTACTAAGCGCCAAGCACTATATGCCCAGCTGGGGATAGGGGCTACAGAAATGAATAACATAGCCTCTTTCTTTAGTTTGCTTGCAGTCTAGTAACTGGGTAGTGCTGGCTTGACACCTCCCAGAAAGCACCAGTGTCCCAAATGAACTTTCTTCACATGCGGATTCCTTTGGCAATCTGAGAAACATCAGGATCCCCTACTTGGTTTCCTATATTGAAATCAAGCTCTGAGGGCCTAGATCCAGGAACCAGGCAAACAGAGAGGCAGTAGTCAAAATGGAGGTTAGAATCCATTGACAAAGGAATTTTTGAACAGTGAATGATTCCCCGAAACTCTTCCTCCTGACCTGATCTCAATCATCCCCTCCCTCTTTTCTTCCTCCCAAGCCTACCTTGAAACAGAATAGATGACTAAAGACCTAGTGCAAATCCACATGGGGATACTGTGTTTTTTGGTAGATCTTAGTTGGAAAGAATCCCAGTCAATGTTTGGCCCCCAGACTCTACTGACTTTCATTGTTACTAAGTGAAGTATTATTCGGTATGCTGGAATTTTAAAAAATTAACATCTGTACCTAATGGGTGTATTTGTCCAGGCTATCTAGATCCAGCTAAGGAGTGTCTCTCAGGCCCAGTTGCTGGAACTAGTATTTTCCATTGAAAAGTGACTGCTTTCTAGACTCAAAAATGATGGGAAAGTTATCTGTGCATTCTTTATAACCATCTTCACATTAAGGCCACTCTGCCTCCCTCATGAGATCAGAGTTTGCTGCTTATACATCTGCTTTATTTTGAGCAGGTATTCTATCAAAACCTTCTTTGTGTCCCGAACACTTAAGAGCATGCCAGGCACAGAGTAAATGCTCATATGTATTAAATTGAAATGAAATATGTGTGGGGTCAGGAAGAGAAACCCGGTATCCCAGCCCCCTCTCATCTTTACAATCCCCTGTCCCCAAATTCAAGCAGATTGGGCCACTGTAATTAGCTGCACTCCATATTAATTGAGTTCAGCCCTGACAGCAGGGTGGTCATTACCCCCTACACTCCACCAGTCCTCTGGCCTTGTATTGTGAGAAAGGTCTTTGGAGTCATGCAGGTCAAGGTTCAGATCCTTGTTTTACCACTATCCAATCACTTTATATCTGTGATTCCCTATTTCCAACACAAAATATCTACTGTGATTATTAATGAGATAACATAAGTAAACCATCTAGTTTAAAGTAGGTAGTCAGCAAAGGCCCATTCATCACATTTAATCTTTTTAAAAACTCTTTGAAATTCCTGAGGAGACTGGGTCCCTAATAAGGACCTTTCATATTATGTCAACAGCTCAACCCTATTGGAGCAACCAAAAGTGCCATTCTTTAAAATTCAAATTCTAAATTCTTCAAATTCAAATCTGAGGCTTTCTCAATTGGTACTTTTAAAAAATAAGGAGCGATTCAAATTCACACTCTTGTGCATTGTTGGTGGAAATGTAAAATGGTGTATCCACTATGAAAAACAATATGGCAGTTCCTCAAAAAAGTTAAAAATAGATTACCATATGATCCCACAATTCCACTTCTGAACATATAACCAATATAATTAAAAGCAGGATCTCAAAGAGATATTTGTACACCCATGTTCATAGCGGCATTATTCACAATAGCTAAGAAGTGTAAGCAACTCAAATGTCCATTGACAGATAAATGGATAAACAAAATGTGGTATATGCATACAGTAATTACGCAGCCTTTAAAAGGAAGGAAATTCTGACACACACTACAACATGGATGAACCTTGAGAACATTATTCTAAGTGAAATAAGCCAGTCACAAAAAGACAAATACTGTATGATTCCATTTATATGAGTCATGCAGAGTAGTCAAATTCATAGAGGTGGAAAGTAGTTCTTTCTACTCTGGTGGTTGCCAGGGGCTGAGGGAGGGTGAAATGGGGCATTTTTGTTTAATGAATATAAAGTTTCAGTTTTGAAAGATGAAAAAGTTCTAGAGACTGGCTGTACAGCAATACTTAACACTTTTGAACTGTGCACTTAAAATTTGTTAAGATAGTAAATTTTATGTTATGAGTTAGTTACCACAATTTAAAAAAATTTAAAGGGGTGTTCCTTGGATGTTAGCATGAGGCAGTTAGTTGAGGAAAGAGCATTCAGGATGCATGGGTTCATCTAAGCTACTGAGATTCTAGGTAATCCAAATTCTTCTAGTCCCTGAACTTCCAGTTCAGACTCATATATCTAACTGCCTGCATGCATCTCCACTGGAATGCCTAACAGGCATCTCTAACTTAGACTCTGTCCCTCCCCATCTTTCTAATGTCAGGAAATGGTGCTACCACCCAACCAGTTGCTCAAACTCAAAATCAAGGACTCATCCTTGACTTCCCCTAACTCCCTATCTGGTCCATTTTCAAGACTCCTTGTCTAAAAATACATTGTTCCCTCTTCCATTGCACTAGCCCAACCTGCCATTATCTCTCAACAAAGGCGGGCTAGAGCTCCTGCTTCCACACTTTCCTGCTTTTTGCCACACAGCAGTCTCTCCCATGTGCTTTTAAAAAAGTAGGTCAGATCTTCTCACTTCCTCTGCTTAAAACAGGTTGCTTTTTAAACATTCAGAATAAAAGTTAAATCCATTCCATGGCCTAAAATTCCCTTCATGGTCTAGCTCCTGCCGGCTTCTCCGACCTCATCTTCCCCTTACTCAGGGTCTCTACATCTGTAAAATGGGCACAACAGCAATCATCTCTGGGCCAGGGGTCTCACACAAATTACCTCACAGAGTCCTTGCTACAACTCAGCAAGGTACTTGTTGCTAACCCTAAGATCATCATGAGACAGGCGAAAGTGCATGAGGCTAGTGAACAGTAAGTGATCAACAAATATGAGAGTCCCTTTCTTCCCTTTTATCCCAGTGGGGAGAGAGAAACCCTACAGCCCAGACAGGTCTACACTGGTCAGGGATGGAACTGGAGCCAGAGCCAGCTGTCCTGTGTCCTCTCCCTTGTCCATTAGCCTAACCACCTGCCCGTAGAGGGCGCCAGAGCCCAGAAGGGTGAGCACTAGCTCTCCGGTGGGACCCGTGGGTTGCTGAAAGAGTTAAGATGCCTCTTCCCAAATCCTGGCCCTCCCCATCCCTGCATCTGCCCTTGTGGGTTTAATGAGAAATCCAGGCGCTTCATAAGAGACTGTACAAATAACTTCTAAGGCGCCACTAACTCATTCAGCAGAAAGAGACCCTGAGCTGCCAATGCTTTAGGGAAGATGAGTGGAAAGAAGGTGGTTTTTATAGCGTCAGGCGGACAGCAGGATTTTGCGTGGTTGAGTGTGAGCTCCGCCCCTGCAGCAGAGCCGAAAAAGCCAGGATCCGGGCTCCTCAACCCCTCTCTTCACAATATTTGATTAGGAATTTGGGGGCGGGCCCTGGCCTGGCACAGACACACACACTCTCAGTAGACACCCTCACTCCTCTCCCTCTCACACGCTCTCCAACCAAGGAGGCCAGACAGAGAGACGTGGTCATTCTCTGAAAGGTTCAACTCGAGGTAAGTCAGTCATTTTACTTCAGGTTTTGTCCCTGGTAGTTCCATAAAGGAACAAGAGCAAAGAGGCTGGGGAGCAGGGAAAGGGCCGGGCGGAAGGAGTCATTCGTCCTTCTCCCATCTGGGCTGTGTCCCAGGATGCTGGAGCGGGGAAAGGGGAGTAGAAGGACGGGTTTCCAACATGCTACCTTTGTCCTACAGTTTCTTTCTGTTGTTGGGGGACATCCAGTTCTCAGGCATGAAAAAGTGAAGGGCCAGGTATCTAGGGTAGCCAGCTCTGCCCTACTACTACTCAGAAAGCCCACCATCCTAGCCCTGTGTCCCTGCAGTCTCTCTTCAGAAGGGTTGTGGTAACTAAATTCTGTTATGAGAGCGGAGAGGGAGTTTTGTGTAGTGTGTGTGTGTGTGTGCGCGTGCACACGCACGCTTGTGTGTTGCTGGGGTGAAAGGGAAAGAATACACAGAAATGTTGAGACTTGACCAGGTCCAAGGAGCTGTGAAATGGGGATCCAATTCAGGTTAGGGAATAGCTCTGGTTTGACCTCCTGGACTCTGACAGAAGGGAGAAATGGTTCTCTAGAATGGAGAAATGAAAGAACAGCAGTAACTCCTGAGTAAGCTCCCCCCAACTCAGAGAGTGCCAGTCCTAGAAACTCTCCACCTCACAAAACTCTGAGCACAGGAGGGTCTCTATCATTGGGGGTGGGGGGGTGAGGATTTAAGAGTATAAACCCTGGATCAACATTGCTAAGAGATGGGGGTAGGGTAAAGAGAGGAATAAGGTGCCACCAAACCCTTTTAGCAGTCATGACTCCAAAGGAGAGTCAAGTGGGCAGGAAGCACAGCCCTGGAAGGCTGGGTCTTGAAGAGGAAGATGGCTCTTGTCTGCCACGGTGCCTAGTCTGGAAGGAGAAATGGAGACAGAGGCTCACTGTGCCAGCCTCCAGACAGCCACCGTGATCCTGCAGCAGCCCAGAGCTGAGCATGGAAAAATGTGCTGCTGGCAATGGGCCATTCCGTCCGTCTTCCCCTGGCCAGTGCCAAGGCCCAGCCAGCATGCCCAGGCAGTGGGTGGCTGGGTTGGCTCCTCAGAAACACTGTGGGCTCTTTGTCTGAGGCTGCCTGAGGATGAGCCAGGTGCCTCACCTCTGCAACCCAGAGGCTAATGGAATAAAGTGGGCCTAAGGGAATTGTTTTCAGGGGACAGAGAGGTCTGACAGAGACGGTGGCCAGAAGGTGACTAGATTGTCACCATTAGGGTCCTTCTCATCGGTTCATTGGATTTGATGTTGGCTTTTAGACTCCTTTCTTTCTCCTGTCCACAGTTGCCAACCCCAGCAAGGGCCAATAGCAACGTGAATGGCATACGTGACTATTCCCAGACCAAGAAAGGTTCTAAGGTTTTCTGCCCAAGGGTGACAATCACCCCTCTGGAATGTACCCATTGCTCACAGGGGTTATGCAGTGCTTTGGCTATAGGTATTCAGAGTAAGACATCCAGCCTGATATGCCACCCCATGACCCCTCATCTTCCACTCCTTCAGCTTCCCTCTCAGGTGACACCAAACCCACACTTCTCTCTAAGCCTACCCTGCTCTCATCTCGCTAGCATAACAAGCTCGAAGGCAATGGGCTGCCAGGAAATGTGGGGGCCTAGATATGGAGCCTGGTAATCCGGAGGTAGCTTGGGATGGGGGAGAAGGATGCCAGAATCCCATTCTAAAGCCATGTTCCCTTGGGCATACTCAAGAGTCTTCAATTCCTATTCCATTGTTTGATGTTCCTCATTCAGTCTCTTGGCCCCATTTGGCTCTTGCATAATGTCCATGGTGGAGTGCGAGAAGTAGTAACACTTTACTGGACGAGTGCACTAAGACTTGCATGCACTCAGTACCCACTCTAGAAGACAAGTGCCATACCTGGGTGGCAGTGGCCCCAGTCTGGAGGGAATCTATAACTGTTACATGAAGACCCTGTGCCAGCCAAGTTGCATGTGTAGCCACAAACTGCCAACCAGAGAGTTTCCTCACCAGCAGACTGTTATAGGTGCTGGCACTGTTACAGATGCTGGCACCACAAGCCCAAGCCTTGTGGTGGCTGCAGGGGGACCACAACCTTCCCCACAGACTCAAAACAGAAACCCTCTGCCTTCCCAAGTAGTTCAGATCTTCCCCTTTGAGGTCTCAAGCCACTTCTGGATGTTTCCCAGAGATATGGAAAGAGCCAGAGGGCTTTTTCCTTGGACTCTTAGGAAACATTATGTCCTGGGGAGTCCAAACTGGATGTGAATTCAGGCCTAAAGAGTACCCACCACCACTACCACTCCCATGGGAATTGCTGTGGCCTTTCTAGCTCCCCCAACAGTACCTTCAGGTTGCTAGAGGTTCCTATGGACCTGCCCTCCAAAAAAAATGCAGCACCTCCATTCAAGCTCCTTCTAATCTCAAAGGCTATGTTTCTGTGACTCTATGACCAGAGGAAAATGCACCTAGCTCCCCCCAGACAGCCAAGTTTCCGCTGGACCAAGTGTGTAGAGGCGGCACTGGGAGGAGGCCCAGAGGAAGTGAGAGCAAGGCTCCTGCTCACAGCTGTTTGCTGCTGAAGTCAGGTCTGCAGAGCTCAAAGACTAAGGCTCACCTGCTCTGCCTCCCTGCCCCCCTAGAGTCTCACTCACGCCTGCTTACTCTGTTCTCTCTCCCTTCTTGCAGAGAGACAACATGCAGTGGGCTTCCCTCCTGCTGCTGGCAGGGCTCTGCTCCCTTTCCCGGGCCCAATATGAGGAAGACACCCACTGGTGGTTCCACTACCTCCGCAACCAGCAGTCCACCTACTACGATCCCTATGACCCTTACCCTTATGAGCCCTATGAGCCTTACCCCTACGGGGGAGAGGAAGGTCCAGCCTATGCCTATGGCTCTCCACCCCCACCAGAGCCCCGCGACTGCCCCCAAGAGTGCGACTGCCCCCCCAACTTCCCCACAGCCATGTACTGTGACAACCGCAACCTCAAGTACCTACCCTTCGTCCCCTCCCGCATGAAGTACGTCTACTTCCAGAACAATCAGATCTCTTCCATCCAGGAGGGCGTTTTTGACAACGCCACTGGGCTGCTCTGGATTGCTCTCCATGGCAACCAGATCATCAGTGATAAGGTGGGCAAGAAGGTCTTCTCCAAGCTGAGGCACCTGGAGAGGCTGTACCTGGACCACAACAACCTGACCCGGATGCCTGGCCCACTGCCTCGATCCCTGAGGGAGCTTCATCTCGACCACAACCGGATCTCGAGGGTCCCCAACAACGCGCTGGAGGGGCTGGAGAACCTCACGGCCTTGTACCTCCAACACAACGAGATCCAGGAAGTGGGCAGTTCGATGAGAGGCCTCCGGTCACTGATCTTGCTGGACCTGAGTTACAACCACCTTCGGAAGGTGCCTGATGGACTGCCCTCAGCCCTTGAGCAGCTGTACCTAGAGCACAACAATGTCTACTCGGTCCCCGACAGCTACTTCCGGGGGTCGCCCAAGCTGCTGTATGTGCGGCTGTCCCACAACAGTCTCACCAACAATGGCCTGGCCTCTAACACCTTCAATTCCAGCAGCCTCCTTGAGCTCGACCTCTCCTACAACCAGCTGCAGAAGATCCCCCCAGTGAACACCAACCTGGAGAACCTTTACCTCCAAGGCAATAGGATCAATGGTGAGACTTTGGCAAAGGGGAGTGGGGAGGGCTGTCTGCTGCATTGGAAAGACCCAATTCTGAGTGCTGGGGGCAATACAGAAGAAATAGAAGTAGGGGAACCAAAAAGTACCAATGAAGTAAGCTGAAAACCCTGCCATACCCCTGTACAAAATGGTACATAGTGGCATACTCTTATACTACACAGCAGTGCTAGGAAAAGTCAGTGGGGGAGTGGGTTGGTATGGAAGAAGACTTCCCAGAAGAGGTAAGTCTCAATCTAGGTCTTGAGAGATAAGCGGGCATGGGCTGGAGGAACACAGGACTGAGCCATTCTGAGAAACGCAATTGCCACAAACAAAGGGCCCAGTCATTTAACAGGCCACCTGGAGGGGGCAACCAGGAAATTCCTGTGTCTAAGAGGAAGGGGTCATGTGTTAAGCAGTGAGAGAGGAGTTTGGAGAGGTTTGGGAGGGGGCAGGTCATAGACAGGGGGATTTAAGTTGAACTTCTATGGTCCATCTCAGGAGGAAAGTGTGCTGTTAAGAAACCATGGTATCTGTACTTTCTCACTGACCCAGAAGAGGATGAGCTCTCTGTTTCCACCTGATCTACTCATGCCTCGACAGCCTGGTCTTGTGTTTGGATGTTTATTTGCTTTTTAAACATAACAACTGGTGGACAAGAATTTGTAGCCTCTCAGAGCTGAATGCGGCACTTGCTCTGGTTGGTTCTGCCTGGAGCACAAGGAGCCCCTGGTGGCAGGGCAGAGGCCCCCTAGGGTAACGTGAGCCTGACCACCGCAAAACCCTGGGGTGGTGGACAAGGACAAGGGCTTCTTGTTTTCCAAGCTCTTCCCAGAAAAGGCCTAAAGTGCTGCCTCTCTGTCTCCAAGAACTAAAATCTTCATTTCAGATTGGATTATCTAGTTGATTTTCAGCTCCCTCTCGGGATCTTGTGTTCACAACGTGCTTACATTACCCCAGGGCCTCTGATATCTTAATCCAGCTGGAAGGTACAGAGCCAGATTTTAACCTCTCTTCCTCTGCAGCAAAGTACCCCTCTCCCTGGGGAATGAAGGACTCATTAATGACCATTGGCAAAGGGCTTTGAAGTAGAGCCTGCTGAGAGCAAACAGCACCATCAAAGCATGGATAGGGACTGAGTCCACAACCTCTCCCATCAATACTTTCTCTCCCTGTGCTCAGGGAACAGATCAGTCGTTTGGCAAGATGTGAACGAGCTAGACAGCCCTCTGAGTGAGAGAGGCAGTCCCAGAGGTTGACTGTGAGGCGGGCAAGGTGAAGAGGTGCCTGGCTCTCTAGTTGGAAGTGCAAGACACCATCATGTATAGGGCAAACTGTTTTGTATTTAAAGTCTCTCTTTCTTTGGGGGGTGGGGGTGTGGGGGTGCGGGTCTTCCTATTCCCAAGGCAGGGTTCTCTGGTCTCTAAGATGTTGCATGCTGCAAAGGGTTTGACATTTGCTTGTAGCTGTCCATCATCCCACCCAGAAGTCACCACTACTTATCTGTCACTCATTCTAAA
The DNA here is from genome assembly GCF_028564815.1 of Eubalaena glacialis. NCBI lineage: Eukaryota > Metazoa > Chordata > Mammalia > Artiodactyla > Balaenidae > Eubalaena > Eubalaena glacialis. The sequence continues at coordinate 35,622,058 of NC_083718.1, forward strand.
TACAGGAGGATTGTCACAACAGAAATGTCATATTGTATACTGTGCTTTATCAGAGTTTGACCTTGAAAATGTGACAACAAAGAGCGGCTGTCAGGGGAGAGAAGCCATTAGCTATTGCCTAACTGTACAATCAGTGAAACTTGGGGTGGGAAAGTCTCCACTGCAGCATCTTGTCATCCTGCCTTCTTGCAGAACCACATCTGCCGCTCAAATACAAGGCGGTTCACCCCTTCCAAAAGCTCTGCCAAAGATAAAATCACTTTAGTCGAGTGTCTCAAGGTCTTGCAAGAAAGTGCTCCCTTAAGTCAAACCTAAAAATGTCCAGTGTCTACCCCAAATCCCTTCTTGTGCAATTTAAGCCAAAGCCCCTTTGTCTGGTTATCTCCCTCTTAGTCTTCTTTTGGCAAAATAACACCAACTCCTTATTTTTCTTAATTAGTGGATTAATACATGTAGAGTGCTTGGTTCGCCTGGCACATACTTGAAAAAGCGATACACAGTAACTATATTATAAGCTTTTCTTCTCATTGCCACTTTGAAATTGCCAGGTACAGTTTTGTTCTGTTTTATTTTTTTCATCGCAAAGATGGGGAAACTGACACACAGAGAAGGAAAGGCAATCTCTTTAGGTCACCCAGATCTTGTAGCATAGCCTCTACCATCAACATCAAAGGACTGAAAGCCAGGCTTCTCTAGCTGAGAATGGAAGGAGTATCTCTCCGATTCAGACCACCAGCAGGAAAGACAGTTCTCCAAGCTCAGCCCCTCACCTGGGCAAATGTGAAGGAGGTCTCCCTGCACAGCTGGTCAGGGACCCAGAGCAGGGGTGGGTGGTGAAGGTGGGATATTGAAGCAACCCTCTGAGAGGCGAGCTAAAAGGACAGGAGCTGAAGGGTGTGCAGGGGAATTAGGCCCGGCCCTCTCCCTCCCCCTTCCTTCTTCCATTAGCATCTCCCTCAGTTTTTCCAGCCTGGCAATAGCAGGAAACACAGCTCAGAATGTTAATCAGTAGCTCTGAGATCCAGAGAGCAGGGCGGGTATACCAGGAGGAATTTGGAAAGACTTTTGTCAGAATTTAATCTGGGATGGAAAGTGTCCTCCAGAGTCTCCAAGCAGAAGCCCCTGTCCTATTCATGAGCTTAGGGAAGATAAACAGGGGGGCTCATGGCGCTCAGCCTGTGGATAGAATCTATACATGCTGTGTGCTGAGCAGCCCCTAAGTGCTCAACAGTTGGGATCCAGGACTTTAGCAGGCAGTCTGAAGGCCCCAGGATGGTGTAGAGAATCTATGGTGGAACCTCTAAGTGCAGTCCCCCGACAGGGTTGGAGGTGATATTTAAGCTGGGCCACTTTACTTCTCCCCAGCCCAACCCACTCCACCTGTTCCATCCAGACACCATAGGCCTGGCCCCTGGCCTTGGCTCTGCCCCCAACCTGTCCACCTGGAGGCCACTTGATCTATTCCCTGGGACCAGAAAGGAAACATCCAAAAGCATTCCAGGTCTCCACCCCCCTCCTCTGAGTGCTCTCCAAAGAAGGGTATTTCCTGTTCTTCTCATTATTCTTTGGGGCTGGGTTTTCTATCTTACATTTGCAGTACAAGTTAACTGGCTGCAGCCTCACCCCACCTCCTCTCCGTCAGTCTTGACAGAGACTGAAAACAATTGCTAGTGCTAAGTTAAAAAACAATTTCTTCATCTATCTAAGCTCTCCATACTGTCTTCCTTGCAACCTTCATGTTCATACCCATAATCTCTCCATCCACAATGCCCTCGAAGGTCACCTCTAGGAAGAGAGTCAGGAAAGCCTTCCTCCCATTCCTCCTGCCCAGCTCCAGGCTGACACACAGCTCCTGACCACTGTGGCAAGCAGAGGAATGCCTCTGGTTGAAGCAAAAGCAAGCCCAGCTCTGGGTCTGCCTAAGTGTTACAGCCTACAGAGACCCTACAGGTAACCTCACCCAAAGCCCCTTTGACATGAGCCACCTTCCTGACGCTCTCACACACCATGTTGAAGGCAGCCTCTAGGGGCTTCAGCAGCTTCTCAGTGGTGACTCTGGCTGTCCTTGCTGGAGTTTTAGCTGAGTTCTTGGTTTTTATCCTTCAAGTTCCTGACCCAGTAGGCTAGAGACAGAGGTGGTTGATTTGTCCAAGAGGACAACCAGAGGGAGAACAAGGTGAATGGTAGCAGAAGGATTTGTATTTAAATCAAACAGAACTACTGTATCAATTAGGATTGCATGGTTTGGAGGGAAAATCTTCATAAAAGGGTACTTCTTTTGAGATTACAAAAAAGGAGGGTAAACCATATCATATTAAATGCGGGATGCAAGGGATTATTTATTTGACTTTTGAGCTCCATAGCAGCCCTGTTCATCTATCAGTTTCCATCTCCTTAAACCTCAGGGCCTTGCTCACTCCTTTGGCTTTACTCAGAATGTACACGGACAACGCCCTCAAAGCTCTGAACTCAGAGACACTTGTCTCTCAGTCTAGATTTTCTCTCTTTAATTTCCTGCCACTTTCTCTACCTGCAAAGTGTTAGGAAATATTCCAGATTTAAGTCCCTGCATTTCCCCAGTCTTCCTTCTCAAAGCAATTCGGAAACACCCTCCTCTCCAAAAGCAATCAAAGCTGCTAGGGTTCGTCTTTGACTGCCTTCTGCTGCCACCTGCTGCCCATAGATGGGAAAAGATCAAGGCCTGGCTGGAAGGACATTCCAGGACATTCCAGGGTCTACAGAGAGGGATGGGTATGAGGTGGAGCTACGCAGGCAGAGACCCCACTCTGTCTCCTGTTCTGCCCACTAATTGGTGTAAGTATGACTCTGATCCTGGAAAGTGCCTGCTCCACCCAGCCGAGTTCCACCTCTCACATTAGAAGCTTCACAGAGGCTGTCTGGCCTCACTGCGGACCCAGGTCCCTGATCTGGGCTTCTCCGACCCACCCCCGCCCCTCTTGTTCCCACAGAGTTCTCCATCAGCAGCTTCTGCACCGTGGTGGACGTCATGAACTTCTCCAAGCTGCAGGTGCTGCGCCTGGACGGGAACGAGATCAAGCGCAGTGCCATGCCGCCCGACGCGCCCCTCTGCCTGCGCCTCGCCAGCCTCATCGAGATCTGAGCAGCCCACGCACTGGGCGCAGGGCCAGAGCCCCCATGCCCCTCTGCATTTGGCTTGATGGTTTGGTTTGGCTTTTGCTGGAAGGTCTGGGACAGACCATGTGACAGAAGTCCATGGGCTCCCTCTACAGTCTTCTTCCCTGTAGGCAAGTTTAGGTGGAATCAGGGGACAGGCAGCCTTCTTCTGAGGGACATGAAACTCTCCTTTCCAGGACAGAAGTGGTGGCAGCGGGAGTAATCCCTGAAGTCCCAACCCCAGAAATCTCATTACCCATTCTTCACAATGATCTGGCGCCGTGAACCTTAAAATTTGCTTGAGCAATAGTACATAACCTTACTTTTTAAACAATCACTGACTCTGTCTGTGAGCAGCACTTGACAGCTCTCCCATGTGCTGGGCTAGTTGTGCAATTACTCTGGGCTCCCACTCGCTGCTTCTCAGTATATACCTCTTGGCCAACTGCCTCCTCCTAAGTCCGCCTCATCCACTCAACATTGCCCCACAGACACCTCTTCTCTCCTTGGGCAGAGGCAGGAGACCCCAAGGCATATGCTCATCTGCCCAGTGCCTGTGCAGAGAACTCACACTCGTGTCTGAGGTTGGAAGGACACCAAGAGTCACCTCTACACCAGAGGTCACCAGTATGATGACCATGTTCTTGGCTTGATGTGGGAGGAGAAAACCAACCTCAGGCTTAGCTAAATGTATGGGGCTATATTTTAGCAGCTAAGCAATTCTTTGAAGGTGGATCAGACTTCAAAAGAGGAAAGGCTGTGGACTCAGCTGGAGACTAGTTTGGGCTTGACCAAAAAAAAAAGAGGAAAGGCCAGATTCTGCTTATCATCAGCATCCATAATGGAGGGAAACACACCTCGAATTGGCTGAATTGAGGAAGCAGCTGCAGTAGTTTCATTCTTAGCCAGCACTCTCTACATTCCCAGCAGCTCCCTACTTGGGTCTTTATCTTCAAAGGCAGAGTCCATGCGGTTCTCAAAGCATGAGAGAGGTAATTTGTCCTCTCCTCTTATGCAAGCAGAAAGGTCTATATCCTGATGGGAGAGACAGACTCCAACCAGCCCTGGACTTGCCAAAGGAGGAGGCTGTGGTATTAATTGTTTTGGTATCTGTACTAATTGTTTTGTCCTAAGGCCACAGTTAATAGTACCAGCTCTGGCTGGAGATGCTCATTGGGTCAGTGAAGCCCAGGCCAGGCAGCCAAATCTTGCCTGTACTGAGCACAAAACCCTCTGCTTCCACATCTCTGAGCTACACTCTCATTACTGAAGATGGCTGTTGCTTTATAGCTTGGGTGGAGAGCAATTAAGTCTTCCCATTTCTGAAAGTAGTGTTGTCTGGGGACCTAACCCTCCTGCTCTTTGGGGTACCATTGGGAGGGAGCCATCCAGGCAGCCATGGCCAGGGACTGCTTGAGGACAGCTAGCCCTAATCTGCTCCTTGCCCAGATGCCATTGTGTCCCTGATACAGTGTATGCTTTGAAGCAGTTTCCCTGAAAAGGGAAGGGGGGGATACTTGGACTGCTTCTTGGCTCCAGACCCTGAAATCCACAAAAGCCAAACCAGCTCATTTCAACAAAGGAGCTCTGAGGTGAGGGGCAAGGCTGCCCCTTGCCCCAGGGCTCTTCAGAAAGTATCTGCATGTGAACACCATCATGCCTCTATAAAGGATCCTTATCACAGGAAAAGCATGAGTGGTGGCTAACCCAACCAATAAAGTTATTTTACAATTGCATCTGCAATAATGGAGTCAATTGAGGCAGACACAGAAGGGTTACTTTAAGGGGGGGGTCACATAAGCCTCAGACTGGAGGAGCCCACTTTCTCATCGATTCTGCTTGGGTAGATATAGCTAAGAGGTTTTTAAAAAGTCACCTGTATAAAATCTCTAGTTAGCAAACTCTGTGCTCTGGAAGTGCTTCTTTAAGTCTAACTTCAATCTCACTAGCTCCATATTTCCTTCCATTTGGTCCCCAAGAGATAAAGAAAAAAAAAATTTTTTTTCAACCATTCTATCATTTTTCTCCTTCAACCATCCTCCTTTGTTTACCCAGTAATTATGGCGCTGGTGGGTCCAGAGTATTGTTGTCTTAACTGCGCCTGCCCTCTAGTGGCAACTATGTAGAACTGAGGGCACTCAAGTACTGCAAAGCCAAGTTGGGCCTGGAAAAGGAAAATAAGCATTCAGTGGCCCATCTGCTCTTTCATTCAACTTCTCAATGCACATTTCTTGAAAGCCTTTAAGAGCTAGGCTTGTGCTTTTAGGACAATTCACTATTTTCTAATAGAGAAATAACCACAACTGATATTTACTGAGCTGAATATATTATTTATTGAAGATATTCACTAATATAGTCTGTGAAATTCTGTTTCTAAATCCAGTGTTTCTCAAGAGGGCAGCAGGAGTGGATTATCCATCAGGCTCTGATGGATAAAAGTTGTCTCTTTTCCTTTAAGCTACCATTTGATCAGTACTTATGTGTTAGGTGTTTTATTTATGTGGCTTCATTAGCATTCCTAAACATTCTATGCCAGAGGTACTATTATTTTCACTATTTTATATAGATGGAGAGACTGAGGCACAAAGAGGCTGAGATCACCCAGGAAGAAAGCATCAAGGCCAGGATCTGACCCCAGGCCATCTCTCTCCCCAGCCTGTCAGTTTTGCTATACTGTTTCTACTGTGCTAGCCTGAAGATCTCTGTGTTACTGGTGTATGCAGAACTACTAGGAGTGTGGAGGATGCTTGGTGGTAGATGGGGTGTCACCAGTGGGGGGAAGCCATCCGACTTTATTTTTTGTGGACCTAAATCCATTCTGCTAGCATTCACAGTCCCATTATGAATTTTCCAATTAAAATTCACTCTTTATCAATAAATATTTACCACAAGCCCTTGGTCAGGCACTGGGGATACTGCAGACAATAAAAGCAAGCCTTCCTTGACATTGGGGGATTTATAATCTGGTGCAGTGACAAGCAGTGAACTAAAGAGTCACCCCAAGGACCACATAGTTACAAACTGAGAAAGGGCTGTGAAGGAGATGAGGATGGGTCTACATGAGGATTATCAAGGAGCCTGACCTAGTCTGGAGGATCAGGGGCAGATAATCAGATATGGAGGGAGAGTGTACTTACCTAGATGAAGAGATGGGAGGAAAGTCCAGCAAAGATAACAGCATGTATAGACCTCCTAATGCAGGAGGAAGCTTCCTGGACACTGAAAGACAGCAAAAATGGCTGGGGGCACAGTGGCAAGGAGCAACGAGGCTGGAGCTGTAGGCAGGGGTAAAACCATCTACTGCCTTTATTCTCTTATTTCAGACACAAGTACCAAAAAAACTTTACCAACATTCCAAAGCCCCGGCTCAATCTCACAGTTCTGTCTTCCAGCAACTAGTGGGCAGATCTAGCTAAGTGAGCTTCGCACCATCAGAGCCTTTTCTGAAACTTTTAAAGGTGTCAATCCATGCCCACTTTCTCCCATTCGGCTCTGATCAGTACCGAGCCCCAATGGAATCGTAACCAATAATCAAAGCATCAGAAGGTATGGTGTAACCAGGGAGTCTTGACATTTGTGGACCCCTTTGGCAGCCTGCCAAAGCCTATGGACCTCTTCTCAAAATGTTTTTAAAGGTATAAAATAAAATCCATTGGATTCCAAAGGAAACCAATTACAATGAAGTACAGTTATCAAAATGTATAAATATTTTAGATCATATATATATAAATGTTTGTTTATTAATGTCATAAATAACGAGATCCAGCAACAAGTCTAAATAACTACAGTCATTTCGAAGTGCTAATGAGCATGAATGTATGTATTTTCAATAACTGTAATGTGATATGAAAATATCTGTAATTTCAGTTGGTGACAAAGCTTCAGGTTGCTAATACTGCAGTGACTTGTTACCTTCATAATTGAAGGGAATGCTAAATTTCAGTTAGCAGTGTGAAAAAGGAAGATTCAGCATTTTCTCATCCAAGTTCTGGGACCCTCTCTAAATTAAGCCATGAAAAGACAGGCAGAAAGGCAGATCATAGGGGAAAGGCAAGAAGAGAAAGTAAATCATGGTCTTGTCTCTCTATGAGCACAGCTCAATCATTCAACAAATTTTTTCTGTATGCAAAACCCTGAGCCAGATAATGTCAATAGTTGGTGCATTTAGTGTATGAAAGAATGAATGTAAAGGTCTCCAGGTACTTGCTGTGGAATTTGGTGGAGACAAAAATAACTAACTTGCATTACATCCACAGGGGAAGTAGAGAGTTGTTTGTGTCTTTAAACTTTACAGAGTAGCACTTTCTGTATTACTCTCCTTCTTTCAGTGAACATTGTGTGTTCAAGATTTATCCATATTGATTCTTGTAGTTCCAGTTCATTCATTCTAACCATCGTATGAAAACACCTAAATTTATTTCTCTATTCTCCTTTTGAGGGACATTTAGATTATTTTCAATACTGTAATGTTAGAAACAAATAATGCAGTGAACATCCTTTTATCTGTCTCTTTGAGATTGCATTTGAGAGTCTCTCTAGAGTTTACATCAGGATTTCTTAACAGTGCGCTACTGGCATTTGGCTCTGGATAATTCTTTGTTGGGCAAGGGGTGGGGGGACAGAGTGGACTGCCTGTAGGATGTTTAGCAGCATCCCTGGCCTCTATCCACTAGATGCCATTAGCATCTGTCCCCTCCCCAGTCCAAATCAAAAATATCTCCAAAGTTGCCAAATGTTCCCTTGGGGGTCAAAACCACCACCAGTTAAAAACTACTGGTATATATGCCCGGGAGGGAACTGCTAAGTCGTGAAATATGAACGATTTACCTCTACTAGATTCTGTCAAACTGCTCTCCAAAGGGGTTGTACGAATGTGCACTCACACCAGTTGTACATGAGCCTCCATTTCCCCACATCCCCATGATGCCAAATACTGCTTCAGACTTCAGTAATTTGGACAGTCTGATGGATGAGACTTGGTATTGATATTTATTTTAATTTGCATGCCCATCTTTTTTTTCAAAGATGATAGCAATTACACTGATCTATTCCTTCTTAGAAGCTATACTGAGCCTTTGTTGACAGTCTCCAAAAAGGAAAGGAGCTAAATCTGCTGGCCCAGCACAGAGAATCTGGAGCTGGAATCTGCCTGCTGAGCATGCAGCAACAGAACTGGTCCTCCACCCCATCCCAGACTAGCTCCCTCCACCAAGAAGGCTGGGGGGAGCCCCAAACGGGACACAGCCCTCTGTGCTGTGGGGAAATGTGAGCAACTTGCATCTTTTCTAGTCTACCTGGCCGTGGGAGCAAATACAGAGATTAGAAGGGGTAGGGAGGTGGTCTCTCTTGCTGGGGACAGGGGGCTGGGAATAATAGTACCCTCAGTGTCCCACCCAAAGCCCACCCCAGAGGAGCTGCTGTAGCTACAATGGCTGTGATGGCATTTGTAAGCAGTGGCAGTGGGCAGGTGCAGATGAGAAAGCATCAGGAACAGGTTAAGTACATGAACAGTAAGTTAAGGGCAGCATCAAAGGCGAGCATCTCCCCAAGCTCAGGTCACAAGGCATCAGGCCATGACTCATGAGCATTGGCGAAGGCAGCAGTGAGGATGGTTTGTAAGACCCCACACCCCACCAAGGATAGAAAGAGAGAGGTAAGAGGTAAGCAGTTGTGCTAGCTGCAGTAAGGCACGTCCACCTATTGGCTCCATTGTCACACCACCAGATCATCCTTTACTTGTAAGATAGAAGAGGATATGTGGGGGACCCACAGTCAATACGACACATCATTTCATGTGTTAGTTGAGCAACCTGGTTAGACTGTAAATTCTTTAAAGGTAGAGATCGTGTCATATGATCCCTCCATATACCTCACAACAGTTAGCACAAAGCTGGGTTCATAAGTTTTTAATAACAACTGTTGGATCATATTTCTGGGAGCAAAATGGAAATAGTAGCATAAAATGGATTTAATAGCCTGTTGCACACACCCACACCCACACAAACACACCCCTTTTAATTTCCAAAAAATATGAAGTGCTTTCAACAGTATGACCCCCATTTATTCTCCCAAAATATCTATAAAGTAAGGAGACAGGTCTGATACACCCACTTTACAGATAGGGTAATTGAGACCTAACACTTTTTATTGACTTGCCCCTAATGGCATATACTCAACACTGAAACCCAGGTCTACTGGCTTCCCATTGAACTACACCCCAGTGCTGTGTGCCCCTTGCATCCTTCCTGTCCCCGGCATCTGGCACCACTGAGGTGCCCCAGACACATCATTGCTTTTGTTCTTAATAATGCAAAACATCAACAAAGGCCACTTCTGACATCAACAGGGTATGGCAGGTGATAGAACATGGCAGGATGACCACTAGGGGTCTGTGAGCACTGAATTGCCAGCCTCCGTGTTCACTGAAGAAAATCTATGGACCAGTGTGTAGCATGTGGGGGAGAGGCAAAGACTGCAGAAAAGATGAGTCTCTGAGCAACAAGAAAGGACTTCAGTGGAGAGTTTTGGGAAAAACTTAACAATCACACCTTGGTGTTAATGTAAGTATATGGAGAGGTCAGGTAGGGCACTCCATGAGTCCGTGAAAAAAAAGGAGAATGTTAAATCCTATTAAAATGGGATTATTGTAAATCCTCAGATGCTGCTGTTCTAAAATTTTTGAGAGGGAGGAATTTGAAGAAAAGTCCTTGACTCTGAGCTTCCACTGCAGGGGCACAGGTTCGATTCCTGGTTGGGGAATCCCGCATACTGAATGCGGCCAAAAAAAAAAAATCTTGTTAAGAAAAGTCCTTGAGGAAAGAAGAATCCTATCTTGCCAACAGATCTCTCCCTTCATAAAATCTATGAGCTAAAACAGGACCCATGTGAAGGCTGGGGGCTGTGAGACTGTGCTAAGCTTTATTCTGAGTCCTAAATTGCTTTACTGATAGTAATTTTAAATGTCCCTAGAATCTAGTTGTTATCCCTAGCACCTAAACCAAGAATGGGGGGCTGAGATTAACTGTGGGGAAGTAATACTCATTCCTTCTTTATTAATATCTAAAATAATATCATTTATTAGGCATTATGTGTCAGGCATTTTGTCATAATAATGCTAGGAGGTAGGTGCTATTATCATTAGCATTTTTCATTGGTAAAAACTGAGGTTTAGAGAGGTGAAGTATCTGCTCAAGGTCACACAGCCAGTAGCAGTGCCAGAGCTGGAATTGTACCCTGTCACCGTCTCTAGAGTCTTAATCTTGATGCTACTGTGC